>NC_136062.1:494049476-494767601 GCF_964261635.1 Lissotriton helveticus
TCTAGTAAAAATATAGGGTTCTTTATATAACTTTCTCATTCCGTGAATAACCCTACAATCCGCCCAGTACCTCAGATGAGGCCGTGGTTCTAGTGTCAGAGTTCGTGGCGCACCAATGGTGCGGACTGGAGTATCCGGTGTACTCGGGGTTAAGTTCTCACAGTTCGTGACGGGTGAGTTCTCACAGTGAGGGACATCCTCCGCAGTGCGGGCAGGAGTGCGGAACACACCCTACGTTGCTGCTGGTCAGTACAGATGGAAGACAGGCATTAGCCGCGACAGCGTCAGCAGGGCTCCTGGCAATGGTGGAAGCTTGGAGCTGCCACAGCGTCAGCAGGGCTCGGGTGATGATGGAAGCTTGGGGCCGCGACAGCGTCAGCAGGGCTCCGTGTGATGGTGAAATCTTGGAGCCGCGACAGCGTCAGCAGGGCTCGGGTGATGGTGAAAGCTTAGAGCCGCGACAGCGTCAGCAGGGCTCGGGTGATGGTGAAAGCTTGGAGCCGCGACAGCGTCAGCAGGGCTCCGGGGGATGGTGAAAGCTTGGAGCAGCGACAGCGTCAGCAGGGCTCAGGTGGAGGCGAAGACTTGGAGCCGCGGCAGCGTCAGCAGGGCTCAGATGATGGTGAAAGCTTAGAGCAGCGACAGCGTCAGCAGGGCTCCGGGGGATGGTGAAAGCTTGGAGCCGCGACAGCGTCAGCAGGGCTCAGGTGGAGGCGAAGACTTGGAGCCACGACAGCGTCAGCAGGGCTCGGGTGATGATGAAAGCTTAGAGCCGCGACAGCGTCAGCAGGGCTCGGGTGATGGTGAAAGCTTGGAGCTGCGACAGCGTCAGCAGGGCTCCGGGGGATGGTGAAAGCTTGGAGCCGCGACAGCGTCAGCAGGGCTCAGGTGGAGGCGAAGACTTGGAGCCGCGTCAGCGTCAGCAGGGCTCTTGTGGATAGCGAGGACTTGGAGCCGCGACAGCGTCAGCAGGGCTGGGGTGATGGATAAGGCTTGGAGCCGCGACCGCGTCAGCAGGGCTCAGATGATGGCGAAGGCTTGGAGCCGCGACAGCGTCAGCAGGGCTCAGATGATGGCGAAGGCTTGGAGCTGCGACAGCGTCAGCAGGGCACTTGGTGATAGCGAAGACGTGGAGCCGCGACAGCGTCAGCTGGGCTCTTGTGGATAGCGAGGGCTTGGAGCCGCGACAGCGTCAGCAGGGCTCTTGTGGATAGCGAGGGCTTGGAGCCGCGAAAGCGTCAGCAGGGCTCTTGGTAATAGAGAAGACTTGGAGCCGCGACAGCGTCAGCAGGGCTCTTGTGGATAGCGAGGACTTGGAGCCGCGACAGCGTCAGCAGGGATCAGGTGAAGGCGAAGACTTGGAGCCGCGATGGCGTCAGCAGGGCTCAGGTGGTTCCGGGCAGAAGTCCTTCTCTGCTGGGTAGGAGCTGCGATGATATCAGCAGGGCTCAGATGATGGTGAGGGGCACACTCGTCGTGCCTTAGGAGGGCTCCCGGGGGTACCTCTTCGGAGGTTCCCCTAGCAGATCCGATATTCTAGTTCCAGCGTCTTCTTTGATCTCCTTTCATGTAGGCTGGGGGTTTCCCTCCCCTGGGCCCGGTTGGGGGTGGCTCCCGTTATGGGCCACCTCATCCTTTGAAGCAGAAAGGCAGGGTCATCAGCCCCCCAGCAGGAAGCGGCGTCGGCATTGTGCCCCGAAACTACTCCTCCCCTCTAATCTAAAGGGCAGATAGCAGATACCATATGGCGGAGTTTCCCCAGGCCCTGTCACTATCTCCAGACGGGGAATACACATCCTAGCAGTATCGTCCAGCAAGATTGTCTGGAGGAAGGTCCCGGCCCAGAAGTTCTATTTCTAGACCCAAGAGGTGGAGAGCACTCTTCCTAAAGAGTGTATCATGCAATTCTGATTTTAGAGATGTCAGTCTCATATTTTTCCTATGTTCCCGGGGTCAGATAACTAATAAGGGGTACGGATCACAAAGCTACTAAAACGAAGATGGCTGCCAAAAATACTACGAGGTCATGCCACCCGCACCTGGGCAGGGCCAGGTCCAACAGATACACACACACAGACATAGAGACACAGACAGACAGACACACACAGACACAGACAGACAAACACAGACAGACACAGAGACACACACACACACACAGAGACATACACCCAGACACGCAGACACACACACACACACACACACACATACACACACACAGACACACACACAGACACAGACACACACACAGACAGACACACACAGACACAGAGACACACACACACACAGACACAGAGACACACACCCGGACACGCAGACACACACACACACACACACACACACACAGACACACACACAGACACAGACAGACAAACACAGACACACACAGACACAGAGACACACACAGACAGACACGCACAGACACAGAGACACACACACACACAGACACAGAGACACACACCCGGACACGCAGACACACACACACACACACATACACACACACAGACACACACACAGACACAGAGACACACACATTCACACACACACAGACACGCACACACAGACAGAGACACACACACAGACACAGAGACACACACACAGAGACACACACACACACACACACACATAGAAGAAGTACCACCCAGTACAGCTAGGACTGTACCCTCTCTTCAGCCAAGTACTGGTGAACCTTCTTTATTGTACCTGTGGAAGGCACAGAATAACACCCAGCAGCTGTGGTTTTTGTCAGTACCAGGGAGAAAGGGAGTTATGAAAGGCTGCACCGAAGACGGGAACCTAACATCTCCCCGCCCACATGGAGAAAGAGTGTGTTCCTCTGCTCTGTCTTTGTCCCCATCTCTCAGGGGTTGGCTGTGTTTCGTCATCACCTCTGTCTTACCTGAAATCAGCTTCCTGCATGGTTGTTCCAACAACAAACGGGACGTCGCTGTACCCCGCCATTTTCTTCTCCCAGATCTCAAGCGGGGGTGCCGGCAGCACATGCCCGTCCACGATGGCCACGGGACCGGTGAGCCTTCCCTTCGTCGGCAGGTCTGTGAGGACGCGTCCTGACCAGGACGGGTACGCAAGCCAAGGGATGGACTTCATGAGGAGAAACCAGAGACAGAACATGAGGGCAGGAAAGACAGAGAGGGGCAAGGCAATGGAAGGTCCATTGTGCTTTCACTCTTACTGTGAGTGTGTGCTTTGAACTCAACACAACACACACTCATGTTATACAACTGTGCCTGCAAGCCATCTCTCTGACCTCAACATGCAATCGCTTAACAGGCTTATCAGCGATGCACCACAACCCACGCTAGGCCAGCTCTGCAACTTCAACAAGGCCCTGAATGCAAGACCACCATTGCATCCTCGGTGATACAATCCATGGAAGGGAACTCCTGCAACCCACGCAAGGCCAGCTCTGCAACTTCGACTAGGCCCTGAATGTAAGACCACCAATGCATCCTCAGTGATACAATCCATAGACGGAAACTCCTGCAACACACGCTAGGCCACCTCTGCAACTCCAACAAGGCCCTGAATGCAGGCACCACCATTGCATCCTCGGTGATAAAATCCATGGAAGGGAACTCCTGCAACCCACGCTAGGCCAGCTCTGCAACTTCAACAAGGCCCTGAATGCAAGAATAACCAATGCATCCTCAGTGATACAATCCAAGGAAGGGAACTCCTTCACCCAACGCTAGGCCAGCTCTGCAACTCCAACAAGGCCCTGAATGCAGGCTGTTGGACCCGGCCTCGTGGCGTGGTCCGACCCCTCCCGCATGTCGGGCCCGGGACGACATAGGCCCTCCGTCGACCCACTGTCGGCCTCCCTGAACACGAACCACCGACGAGAGCAGCCCCCCAGGCAAACCACGGCTCTCCCCCCAGGCGGACCCTGCTCGCCAACACCGCCGGTCTGGCGACCATGCCAGGCCACCATTTCCGGCCCGACTCCATCTTGGGCGCATCACGTCCCGAGCACGTGGCCGCAGCCACCCCTGGCCCCGGCCTCAGCGAAGCCCCGACATCGAGGCACCAAGATCCTCCCAGGTGGTAGAGTGGCCACTTGGCGGATCCCGGAGGAGGGGAGTTTCGATGGCCCTCCAGCCGTCCCCGGACGCCTGGTATCGATCGCCCTCCGGCCTCCGTGGGCGCTGGCTCCACCCTCCTGCTGGGTGTCTGGACACCTTCATCCCGGCCCCTCTGACCCCCAGGTGCGAGGGTCCGGACATCAAAGGACTCCAGCCCTATATCTGGGCCAGCCCTGAATTAGGACTTCAGTTGTATCTTGGAGTCGAAGCCCTGCTGACCTTGTCGCGGCTGATCCTGATCCGAACTCATGCACCTGGAACATCCGAGGCCCTGCTGACGCTGACGCGGCCTGACCAAGCTGAACCACCTTCGAGGCCCTGCTGACGCTGTCGCGGCCTGACCAAGCTGAACCACCTTCGAGGCCCTGCTGACGCTGTCGCGGCCTGACCAAGCTGAACCACCTTCGAGGCCCTGCTGACGCTGTCGCGGCCTGACCAAGTTGAACCACCTTCGAGGCCCTGCTGATGCTGTCGCGGCCTGACCGAGCTGAACCACCTTCAAGGCCCTGCTGACGCTGTCGCGGCCTGATCAACGCTGAACTATACCGAGGCCCTGCTGACGCTGTCGCGGCCTGACCCCTTGAACTATCCACGCACCAGTTGGTGCCAAGACTGTCCCGCTACCCCCCTTTTTCCCAAAGCCAAGACTTTACGGATCCTCCGATCCCTGTGTCACAATCTTACGAGGGCGTGCCTTCATTTCGTATATAAAGATTCTTGAGAATATCCCTTTGTGTGGTGTCCGTCTGTGGTAGGGTGATTGCTCAACTGTTACGATTGTAGGAAGGAGCCTCGCCAAGGAGGCCTCCCTACGGCGCTCGGCCTCTTCTATAGAGAGAGGTGGGTCTCGGGCGGGCCGTCAGACATCTTCTGTCCCCCCTGGGATCGCCTTTCCAACATTGGTGGCAAGCGACGGGATCCGAGCCTGCGCAAATCGTACAGCGAGTAACTCGCCACTACTAACAGAGACACACAGCAACCATGAATACTAAGGAAGCCGGAACGACCACAGAATTCCAGAAGGAGCGATTAGAGGAATACACCCATGAAGAACTCAAACAATTCTGCAAAGCCCTGGGTATCGCTACCACCGGACTAAGCACAAAAGACGATTTTAAAGAAGCGCTGCAAACGTGGGTGGAGACCGGAGCGACTCCACCCCAAGCTGACGATGACATGGTCCTAGAAGTACCCCTGAGTACAGTCATAACCCCAGTAGAAGAAAGAACCGCCAACAGAGAACCGGGCCTCTCCCACGAAGAAGCCCGGGAGCGAGAGAGGAGTCGGCTCCATGAACTAGAGCTCGCCCGACTCCGGCTGGATGGAGAACTTCAATTAGCAGAAAAGAAAATGGCCATTGAGCAACTACGATTAGAGGGAGATCTGGAAGAGAGGCGGAGACAAAGGGAGTTGGAAGAAAAAAAACTCATGTACGAACACGAGCGTGGCCTCAAAGAACTAGAGATCAAAGCCAAGATCGAAGGGGCTGGTGCCGCGGTGACCCGGGACCCTCCACCTCCTGCTGACCCGAAGGTCCACATTCCCAAGGATATCGTCAAGGAATACTACAAGAATGACGATATCCAGCAATGGTTCAAGGCGTATGAAGTTGCCATGACCGCACACCGCATCCCGCGAAAAGATTGGGGTGCCGGCTTATGGGGGAGATTTGTCAGCGAAGGAAGAGACACCCTGCTAGAGCTGGCCGAGGACGTGATGTCCTCCTATGACCACATGAAGGACGCCCTGCTCACCCGGTATGGCCTCACCCCCGAGATGTACCGACAGAGGTTCAGAGATTGCAAAAAGATCCCCGGTACCACATGGGTGGAGTACGTAAACTTTTATAGCCGGGCCCTGGAAGGATGGATCAAGGGCAGCAAAGTGTCCACCTACCAGCAGCTGTTCGACCTCATCGTTTGGGAGCACCTCTCCAACAACTGCTTTGTCGAGCTCAGACAACATCTCAACAGCAAGCTGACCGAGCCCCGAAGACTCGCCGTCGAGGCCGATCGATTGTTGAGCACCCGGGTCCCCCGGACCCCCGATAGGAGAACCGGGACGGAACGGCCAGGGGCACCCCCGCCAGTGTGGCGGCGGAGGGGGCCAGAACAGGAGCCGGGACTTTCCGCCGGCCCCGGGATGGAGTCCCCCGCGGGGGTCCCCCCAGAATAACACTTCGCCATACCTGACCAGAAGAGGGACCCCTCCCGCACGGCCGGGGGCCCGCCCGAACATTACTTGCCACAGATGCCAGTGGCCCGGTCACTATGCCAGTGACCCCCTCTGCCCCATGAACCAGCGTCCCGGCACCACCGGGCCTCCGACTCGCCAGTTCGCTGCTGCAGCATTGGGAGAAGGGGGAGAAGAAGACGAAGAGATCTACAATGAAGATCAAACCAAGTATGAACCGGCCGCCATGGCCCTAGCCTGCCTGGGCAAAAGAGACATGGTCCCCCAGGCCCCGCTACCGAGCAACACTCAAAAATACCGTCAGTGGGTCCACATCAATGGACGACGGACCGAAGCCCTCCGAGACACGGGAGCCAGTGTGACGGCCGTCCGCTGCCACTTGGTGACCCCCGAACAGATCATACCAAATGTGCGATGCCCCGTGAGGGCCGCTGACAACTCTGAGACTCTGTGTCAGATGGCCCGAATCCCCTTCGAGTGGGGGGGGGTGTCGGGCACCCTCAAGGTGACCGTCCGGGAGGACGCCCCCGTGGACTGCCTCCTCGGAAACGACCTCGAGAGCTCTCCCTGGGCCCAAGTCGAGCGGAGAGAACATCTAGGAATGATGGGACTACCAGAGTGGGTCTGCGCTACGACCCGATCTATGACTGCCCGGGCCCCGGCGGCAACCGAGGCGACCCCGACGGAAGAGCCAGAATGGCCCGTGCCACCACTGGCCACAGTCGATGAAGAATCCGAGCCCGAGCCATCGGAACACGACCGGGAAGGCAGCGCCGAACTCAGCGCCATACCCGAACTAGCCCAATGGCGCCAGGAGGGTGGTCCCACCCGAGAGCAATTCCGGCAGGAACAGAAGGCCTGCCCCTCCCTCGAGTGGACCCACAGCCACAGCCCAAGCTGCCAGGGACACCTCGGGGTCCCACTGGGTCTACTGGGACCACAACCTCCTATACAGTGAACAGAAAATTGCCGAGCTGGGGGCCAGCCGAGTGTTGGTGGTCCCCCTACGATTCAGAGACTTCCTCTTGAACCTGGCCCACGATGTGCCCCTCGCCGGGCACCTGGGGTAGGACAAAACTTACAGCCGCCTGGTGACCCATTTTTACTGGCCGAAAATGCGCAACGATGTGCATAACCACTGCCGCACATGCCCGACATGCCAAGCCAGCGGAAAGAGCGGGGGGAAGGTGAAGGCCCCGCTCCAACCCTTTCCAGTAGTGACCACCCCCTTCGAGCGAGTAGGGATCGACATCGTGGGGCCCCTGGACCCTCGAACCTCGCAAGGGCATCGCTTCATCCTCGTCCTGGTGGACCATGCCACCCGCTATCCCGAAGCCATCCCCCTCTGAACCATAACGGCTCCCGTGGTGGGCCGAGCACTGATGGGGATCTTCTCCAGGGTGGGGTTTCCCCGAGAAGTCGTGAGCGATCGGGGCACAAACTTTATATCGAGGTATATGCGGTCCCTGTGGCAACAGTGCGGGGTCACGTATAAGTTCACCACCCCATATCACCCCCAAGGGAATGGACTGGTGGAGCGGTTTAACCGGACACTCAAGGGGATGATCCAGGGCCTAGAAGAGCCCCTCCGCCGCAAATGGGACGTCTTGCTGCCCTGCCTCTTGTTCGCCTATCGGGAGGTACCACAGAAATCCCTGGGGTTCAGCCCCTTTGAACTCTTGTACGGGCACCCTGTCCGAGGTCCCCTCAGCCTGGTCAAAGAAGGCTGGGAAACTACAGTCCAAGACGCACCGCCGGATGTCTACCGTTACCTCCTGACCCTCTGAAGCCAGACTCGGAAGTTCCGGGGCCTTGCCGAGGCCAACCTTGAGGCCAGCCAGGAGGACATGAAACGCTGGTATGACCAGAACTCTTCATCCATCGAGTTCGAGCCGGGCCAGCAGGTCTGAGTCATGTCCCCGATCGAACCTTGTGCCCTCCAGGACAAATGGTCGGGCCCCTTCAAAGTGATCGAGCGCAAGAGCCCCGTCACATATCTCGTGGACATGGAGTCACCCCGGAACCCCCTCCGGGTTCTGCACGCCAACCGGCTCAAGCCTCATTTTGCCCGCACCGAACTGAGCCTACTGCTAGCTACAGATGATGGGGCCGAGGACGACTCCGAGCCCCTGCCCGACCTCCTAAGGTACGCTGAGAAAGACGGCTCCATCGAGGGAATCTCTCTCTCCTCCGACCTGACCCCCGTACAGCGCCAGGACTGCCAAGAGCTGTTGGGGCAATTCACGGACCTGTTCTCCCTCACCCCCGGAGTTACCCCGTGGTGTGTCCACGATGTCGACACCGGGGACAGCCCGCCAGTGCGACACCGGGCCTACCGAGTTCCCGACCGAGTTCCGGCCTGCATCCAGACAGAAGTTACCAAAATGCTGGCCCTGGGGGTGGTCGAACCCTCCGACAGTCCCTGGGCCAGCCCAGTTGTCCTGGTCCCCAAAGCCGCCGCACCGGGCACCCCTCCAGAACTCAGGTTTTGTGTCGACTACCGGGGACTGAATGCTGTTACCAGAACCGACGCGCATCCCATCCCCCGGGCCGATGAGCTAATCTACCGCTTGGGAGCCGCCAAGTACCTCAGTACCTTCGACCTCACAGCCGGGTACTGGCAGATCGGCCTCACCCCTGGCGCCCAGGAGCGATCGGCCTTCTCAACACCCGATGGCCACTTCCAATTCAAGCTGATGCCCTTCGGTATGAAAAACGCCCCAGCTACCTTCCAGAGACTGGTGAACAAAGTGCTGGCGGGGCTAGAAGAATTCAGTGCCGCCTATCTAGACGACATCGCAGTGTACAGCCTCCACTGGGCCGAGCACCTGAGGCACCTCTGGGAGGTCCTGACGGCCCGCCGGCGGGCCGGACTAACTGTGAAAGCCAGCAAGTGCCAGATAGGTCAAGGGTCCGTTACCTACCTGGGACACCAAGTGGGGAGCGGCCACGTGGCTCCCCTCCGACCCAAGATTGACGCCATCGTCGCCTGGGAGCCCCCGGTCACCCAGACAGCCGTCCGAGCCTTCCTGGGGCTCACTGGATATT
Organism: Lissotriton helveticus; assembly: GCF_964261635.1. NCBI lineage: Eukaryota > Metazoa > Chordata > Amphibia > Caudata > Salamandridae > Lissotriton > Lissotriton helveticus. Next base: position 494,058,818 of record NC_136062.1, read on the forward strand.
ATCGGCCCTTCATAAAGAACTATGGGAGCATTGTGGGGCCCCTCACTGAGCTGACCTCGAAGAACCGGCCCCAGAAAGTACAATGGACGCCCGCGTGTCAGGTGGCCTTCGAGACTTTGAAAACAGCCATGTGCACCGTCCCTGTGCTCCAAGCCCCTGACTACAGCCGGGAGTTCGTAGTCCAGACCGACGCCTCGGAGCATGGCATCGGGGCGGTCCTATCTCAGATTGACCCCGAAGGGATTGACCATCCTGTGGCCTTCATCAGCCGGCGAATGCTGGCCAGAGAGCAGCGATGGAGCACCATTGAGAGAGAGGCCTTCGCCGTCGTGTGGGCCCTCAAGAAACTCAGGCCCTACCTCTTCGGCACCCACTTCCGGGTCCAGACTGACCACCGGCCCCTGCGGTGGCTGATGCAGATGCGTGGCGAAAACCCCAAGCTGCTGCGATGGTCCATCTCCCTCCAAGGGATGGACTTCACTGTGGAGCATCGCCCTGGCAACGACCACGCCAACGCTGATGGCCTGTCCCGCTTCTTCCGCCTCGACGAGGAGAATCCCCAGGAAGATGGGTGACTCTCCCCGCCTTCAGCTGGAGGGGACGTGTGTTGGACCCGGGTTCGTGGCGTGGTCCGACCCCTCCCGCATGGCGGGCCCGGGACGACATAGGCCCTCCGTCGACCCACTGTCAGCCTCCCTGAACATGAACCACCGACAAGAGCAGCCCCCCTGGCAAACCACGGCTCTTCCCCCAGGCGGACCCTGCTCGCCAACCCTGCCAGTCTGGCGACCATGCCAGGCCACCATTTCCGGCCCGACTCCATCTTGGGCCCATCACGTCCCAAGCACGTGGCCGCAGCCACTCCTGGCCCCGGCCTCAGCAAAGCCCCGACATCGAGGCACCAAGATCCTCCCAGGTGGTAGAGTGGCCACTTGGCGGATCCCGGACGAGGGGAGTTTCGATGGCCCTCCAGCCGTCCCCGGACGCCTGGTATCGATCGCCCTCCGGCCTCCCTGGGCGCTGGCTCCACCCTCCTGCTGGGTGTCTGGACACTTTCATCCCGGCCCCTCTGACCCCCAGGCGCGAGGGTCCGGACATCGAAGGACTCCAGCCCTATATCTGGGCCAGCCCTGAATTAGGACTTCAGTTGTATCTTGGAGTCGAAGCCCTGCTGACCTTGTCGCGGCTGATCCCGATCCGAACTCATGCACCTGGAACCTCCGAGGCCCTGCTGATGCTGTCACGGCCTGACCAAGCTGAACCACCTTCGAGGCCCTGCTGACGCTGTCGCGGCCTGACCAAGCTGAACCACCTTCGAGGCCCTGCTGACGCTGTCGCGGCCTGACCAAGCTGAACCACCTTCGAGGCCCTGCTGACGCTGTCGCGGCCTGACCAAGTTGAACCACCTTCGAGGCCCTGCTGACGCTGTCGCGGCCTGACCGAGCTGAACCACCTTCAAGGCCCTGCTGACGCTGTTGCGGCCTGATCAACGCTGAACTATACCGAGGCCCTGCTGACGCTGTCGCGGCCTGACCCCTTGAACTATCCACGCACCAGTTGGTGCCAAGACTGTCCCGCTAGCCCCCTTTTTCCCGAAGCCAAGACTTTACGGATCCTCCGATCCCTGTGTCACAATCTTACGAGGGCGTGCCTTCATTTCGTATATAAAGATTCTTGAGAATATCCCTTCGTGTGGTGTCCGTCTGTGGTAGGGTGATTGCTCAACTGTTACGATTGTAGGAAGGAGCCTCGCCAAGGAGGCCTCCCTACGGCGCTCGGCCTCTTCTATAGAGAGAGGTGGGTCTCGGGGCGGGCCGTCAGACATCTTCTGTCCCCCCTGGGATCGCCTTTCCAACACAGGCACCACCAATGCATCCTCAGTGATACAATCCATGGAAGGGAACTAATGCAACCCAGGCTAGGCCAGCTCTGCAACTTCAACAAGGCCATGAATGCAAGACCACCAAAGCATCCTCAGTGATACAACCCATGGAAGGGAACTCCTGCAACTAACGCTAGGCCAGCTCTGCAACTTCAGCAAGGCCCTGAAAGCAAGACCACCAATGCATCCACAGTGATACAATCCACAGAAGGGAACTCCTGCAACTAACGCTAGGCCACATCTGCAACTTCAACAAGGCAGTGAATGAAAGACCACCAATGCATCCTCAGTGATACAATCCATGGAGGGGAAATCCTGCAACCCACGCTAGGCCAGCTCTGCAACCTCAACGAGGCCCTGAATGCAAGACCACCAATACATCCTCAGTGATACAATCCATGGAGGGGAACTCCTGCAACCCACGCAGGCCAGCTCTGCAACTCAACAAGGCAGTGAATGCAAGACCACCAATGCATCCTCAGTGATACAATCCATGGAGGGGAAATCCTGCAACCCACGCTAGGCCAGCTCTGCAACCTCAACGAGGCCCTGAATGCAAGACCACCAATGCATCCTCAGTGATACAATCCATGGAGGGGAAATCCTGCAACCCACGATAGGCCAGCTCTGCAACCTCAACGAGGCCCTGAATGCAAGACCACCAATACATCCTCAGTGATACAATCCATGGAGGGGAACTCCTGCAACCCACGCTAGGCCAGCTCTGCAACTTCAACAAGGCCCTGAATCTGAGTCCACCAATGCATCCTCAGTGATACAATCCACGGAAGGGAACTCCTGCAACCCACGCTAGGCCAGCTCTGCAACTCCAACAAGGCCCTGAATGCAAGACCACCAATGCATCCTCAGTGATACAATCCACGGAAGGGAACTCCTGCAACCCACGCTAGGGCAGCTCTGCAGCTTCAACAAGGCCCTGAATGCAAGACCACCAATGCATCCTCAGTGATACAACCCATGGAAGGGAACTCCTGCAACCCACGCTAGGCCAGCTCTGCAACTTCAACAAGGCCCTGAATGTGAGTCCACTAATGCATCCTCAGTGATACAACCCATGGAAGGGAACTCCTGCAACCCACGCTAGGGCAGCTCTGCAACTTCAACAAGGCCATGAATGCAAGACCACCAATGCATCCTCAGTGATACAACCCATGGAAGGGAACTCCTGCAACCCACGCTAGGCCAGCTCTGCAACTTCAACAAGGCCCTGAATGTGAGTCCACCAATGCATCCTCAGTGATACAACCCATGGAAGGGACCTCCTGCAACCCACGCTAGGGCAGCTCTGCAACTTCAACAAGGCCATGAATGCGAGACCGCCAATGCATCCTCTGTGATACAATCCATAGAAGGGAACTCCTGCAAGCCACGCTAGGCCAGCTCTGCAACCTCAACAAGGCCCTGAATGCAAGACCACCAATGCATCCTCAGTGATACAACCCATGGAAGGGAACTCCTTCACCCAACGCTAGGCCAGCTCTGCAACTTCAACTAGGCCCTGATTGCGAGACCACCAATGCATCCTCAGTGATACAACCCATGGAAGGGAACTCCTGCAACCCACGCTAGGCCAGCTCTGCAACTTCAACAAGGCCATGAATGTGAGACCGCCAATGCATCCTCAGTGATACAATCCATGGAAAGGAACTCCTGCAACCCACGCTAGGCCAGCTCTGCAACTTCAACAAGGCCCTGAGTGCAAGACCACCTCTCAGTGATACAACCCATGGAAGGGAACTCCTGCAACCCACGCTAGGCCAGCTCTGCAACCTCAACAAGGCCCTGAATGCAAGACCACCAATGCATCCTCAGTGATACAACCCATGGAAGGGAACTCCTGCAACCCACGCTAGTCCAGCTCTGCAACTTCAACTAGGCCCTGATTGCGAGACCACCAATGCATCCTCAGTGATACAACCCATGGAAGGGAACTCCTTCACCCAACGCTAGGCCAGCTCTGCAACTTCAACAAGGCCCTGAGTGCAAGACCACCTCTCAGTGATACAACCCATGGAAGGGAACTCCTGCAACCCATGCTAGGCCAGCTCTGCAACCTCAACAAGGCCCTGAATGCAAGACCACCAATGCATCCTCAGTGATACAACCCATGGAAGGGAACTCCTGCAACCCACGCTAGGCCAGCTCTGCAACTTCAACAAGGCCATGAATGGGAGACCGCCAATGCATCCTCAGTGATACAATCCATGGAAGGGAACTCCTGCAACCCACGCTAGGCCAGCTCTGCAACTTCAACAAGGCCCTGAGTGCAAGACCACCTCTCAGTGATACAACCCATGGAAGGGAACTCCTGCAACCGACGCTAGGCCAGCTCTGCAACGTCAACAAGGCCCTGAATGCAAGACCACCAATGCATCCTCAGTGATACAACCCATGGAAGGGAACTCCTGCAACCCACGCTAGTCCAGCTCTGCAACTTCAACAAGGCCCTGAATGCAAGACCACCAATGCATCCTCAGTGATACAATCCAAGGAAGGGAACTCCTGCAACCCACGCTAGGCCAGCTCTGCAACTTCAACAAGGCCCTGAATGCAAGACCACCAATGCATCCTCAGTGATACAACCCATGGAAGGTAACTCCTGCAACCCACGCTAGGCCAGCTCTGCAACTTCAACAAGGCCCTGAATGCGAGACCACCAATGAATCCTCAGTGATACAATCCATGGAAGGGAACTCCTGCAACCCACGCTAGGCCAGCTCTGCAACTTCAAAAAGGCCCTGAATGCGAGACCACCAATGAATCCTCAGTGATACAATCCATGGAAGGGAACTCCTGCAACCCACGCTAGGCCAGCTCTGCAACTTCAACAAGGCCCTGAATGCGAGACCACCAATGAATCCTCAGTGATACAATCCATGGAAGGGAACTCCTGCAACCCACGCTAGGCCACCTCTGCAACTTCAACAAGGCACGGAATTCAAGACCACCAATGCATCGTCAGTGATACAATCCTTGGAAGGGAACTCCTGCAACCCAAACTAGGCCAGCTCTGCAACATCAACAAGGCACGGAATTCAAGACCACCAATTCATCCTCAGTGATACAATCCACGGAAGGGAACTACTGCAACTAACGCCAGGCCAGCTCTGCAACCTCAACAAGGCCCTGAATGCAAGACCACCAACGCATCCTCAGTGATACAACCCATGGAAGGGAACTCCTGCAACCCACGCTAGGCCAGCTCTGCAACTTCAACAAGGCAGTGAATGCGAGACCAGCAATGCATCCTCAGTGATACAATCCAAGGAAGGGAACTCCTTCACCCAACGCTAGGCCAGCTCTGCAACTTCAACTAGGCCCTGATTGCGAGACCACCAATGCATCCTCAGTGATACAACCCATGGAAGGGAACTCCTGCAACCCACGCTAGGCCAGCTCTGCAACTTCAACAAGGCCCTGAATGCAAGACCACCAAGGCATCCTCAGTGATACAATCCAAGGAAGGGAACTCCTGCAACCCACTCTAGGCCAGATCTGCAACTTCAACAAGGCCCTGAATGCAAGACCACCAATGCATCCTCAGTGATACAACCCATGGAAGGGAACTTCTGCAACCCACGCTAGGCCAGCTCTTCAGCTTCAACAAGGCCCTAAATGCAAGAGTAACCAATGCATCCTAAGTGATACAACCCATGGAAGGGAACTCCTGCAACCCACGCTAGGCCAGCTCTGCAACTTCAACAAGACCCTGAATGCAAGACCACCAATGCATCCTCAGTGATACAATCCATGGAAGGGAACTCCTGCAACCCACGCTAGGCCAGCTCTGCAACTTCAACCAGGCACGGAATTCAAGACCACCAATGCATCGTCAGTGATATAATCCATGGAAGGGAACTCCTGCAACTAACGCTAGGCCAGCTCTGCAACTTCAACAAGGCATGGAATGCAAGACCACCAATGCATCCTCAGTGATACAATCCATGGAAGGGAACTCCTGCAACTAACGCTAGGCCAGCTCTGCAGCTTCAACATGGCCCTGAATGCAAGACCACCAATGCATCCTCAGTGATACAATCCATGGTAGGGAACAACTGCAACCCACGCTAGGCCAGCTCTGCAACTTCAACAAGGCCCTGAATGCAAGACCACCAATGCATCCTCAGTGAAACAATCCATGGAAGGGAAGTCCTGCAACCCACGCTAGGCCAGCTCTGCAACTTCAGTAAGGCCCTGAATGCAATACCACCAATGTATCCTCAGTGATACAACCCATGGAAGGGAACTCTTGCAACCCAGGCTAGGCCAGCTCTTCAACTTCAACAAGGCCCTGAATGCAAGACCCCCAATGCATCCTCAGTGATTCAATCCATGGAAGGGAACTCCTGCAACCCATGCTAGGCCAGCTCTGCAACTTCAACAAGGCCCTGAATGCACGACCTCCAATGCATCCTCAGTGATACAATCCATGGAAGGGAACTCCTGCAACCCACGCTAGCCAACTCTGCAACTTCAACGAGAACCTGAATGCAAGACCACCAATTCATCCTCAGTGATATAATCCATGGATGGGAACTCCTGCAACCCACGCTAGGCCAGCTCTGCAACTTCAACAAGGCCCTGAATGCGAGACCACCAATGCATCCTCAGTGATACAAACCATGGGAGGGAACTCCTGCAACCCATGCTAGGCCAGCTCTGCAACTTCAACAAGGCCCTGAATGAAAGACCACCAATGCATCCTCAGTGATACAATCCTAGGAAAGGGAACTCCTGAAACCCACGCTAGGCCAGCTCTGCAACTTCAACAAGGCCCTGAATGCAAGACCACCTATGCATCCTCAGTGATATAACCCATGGAAGGGAACTCCTGCAACCCACGCCAGGCCAGCTCTGAAACTTCAACAAGGCCCTGAATGAAAGACCACCAATGCATCCTCAGTGATACAACCCATGGAAGGGAACTCCTGCAACCCACGCTAGGCCAGCTCTGCAACTTCAACAAGGCCCTGAATGAAAGACCACTAATGCATCCTCAGTGATACAATCCATGGAAGGGAACTCCTGCAACCCACGCTAGGGCAGCTCCGCTACTTCAACAAGGCGCTGAATGCAAGACCACCAACGCATCCTCAGTGATACAACCCACGAAGGTAACTCCTGCAACCCACGCTAGGCCAGCTCTGCAACTTCAACAAGGCCCTGAATGCAAGACCACCAACGCATCCTCAGTGATACAACCCACGAAGGTAACTCCTGCAACCCACGCTAGGGCAGCTCTGCAACTTCAACAAGGCACGGAATTCAAGACCACCAATGCATCCTCAGTGATACAATCCAAGGAAGGGAACTCCTGCAACCCACGCTAGGCCAGCGCTGCAACTTCAACAAGGACCTGAATGCAAGACCACCAATGCATCCTCAGTGATAAAATCCACGGAAGGGAACTCCTGCAACCCACGCTAGGCCAGCTCTGCAACTTCAACAAGGCCCTGAATGCGAGACCACCAATGCATCCTCAGTGATACAAACCATGGGAGGGAACTCCTGCAACCCACGCTAGGCCAGCTCTGCAACTTCAACAAGGCCCTGAATGCAAGACCACCAATACATCCTCAGTGATACAATTCATGGAAGGGAACTCCTGCAACCCACGCTAGGGCAGCTCTGCAACTTCAACAAGACCCTGAATGCAAGCCCACCAATGCATCCTCAGTGATACAATCCATGGAAGGGAACTCCTGCAACCCACGCTAGGCCAGCTCTGCAACTTCAACAAGGCACGGAATTCAAGACCACCAATGCATCGTCAGGTATACAATCCATGGAAGGGAACTCCTGCAACTAACGCTAGGCCAGCTCTGCAACTTCAACAAGGCATGGAATGCAAGACCACCAATGCATCCTCAGTGATACAATCCATGGAAGGGAACTCCTGCAACTAACGCTAGGCCAGCTCTGCAGCTTCAACATGGCCCTGAATGCAAGACCACCAATGCATCCTCAGTGATACAACCCATGGAAGGGAACTCCTTCACCCAACGCTAGGCCAGCTCTGCAACTTCAACAAGGCCCTGAGTGCAAGACCACCTCTCAGTGATACAACCCATGGAAGGGAACTCCTGCAACCCATGCTAGGCCAGCTCTGCAACCTCAACAAGGCCCTGAATGCAAGACCACCAATGCATCCTCAGTGATACAACCCATGGAAGGGAACTCCTGCAACCCACGCTAGGCCAGCTCTGCAACTTCAACAAGGCCATGAATGGGAGACCGCCAATGCATCCTCAGTGATACAATCCATGGAAGGGAACTCCTGCAACCCACGCTAGGCCAGCTCTGCAACTTCAACAAGGCCCTGAGTGCAAGACCACCTCTCAGTGATACAACCCATGGAAGGGAACTCCTGCAACCCACGCTAGGCCAGCTCTGCAATGTCAACAAGGCCCTGAATGCAAGACCACCAATGCATCCTCAGTGATACAACCCATGGAAGGGAACTCCTGCAACCCACGCTAGTCCAGCTCTGCAACTTCAACAAGGCCCTGAATGCAAGACCACCAATGCATCCTCAGTGATACAATCCAAGGAAGGGAACTCCTGCAACCCACGCTAGGCCAGCTCTGCAACTTCAACAAGGCCCTGAATGCAAGACCACCAATGCATCCTCAGTGATACAACCCATGGAAGGTAACTCCTGCAACCCACGCTAGGCCAGCTCTGCAACTTCAACAAGGCCCTGAATGCGAGACCACCAATGAATCCTCAGTGATACAATCCATGGAAGGGAACTCCTGCAACCCACGCTAGGCCAGCTCTGCAACTTCAAAAAGGCCCTGAATGCGAGACCACCAATGAATCCTCAGTGATACAATCCATGGAAGGGAACTCCTGCAACCCACGCTAGGCCAGCTCTGCAACTTCAACAAGGCCCTGAATGCGAGACCACCAATGAATCCTCAGTGATACAATCCATGGAAGGGAACTCCTGCAACCCACGCTAGGCCACCTCTGCAACTTCAACAAGGCACGGAATTCAAGACCACCAATGCATCGTCAGTGATACAATCCTTGGAAGGGAACTCCTGCAACCCAAACTAGGCCAGCTCTGCAACATCAACAAGGCACGGAATTCAAGACCACCAATTCATCCTCAGTGATACAATCCACGGAAGGGAACTACTGCAACTAACGCCAGGCCAGCTCTGCAACCTCAACAAGGCCCTGAATGCAAGACCACCAACGCATCCTCAGTGATACAACCCATGGAAGGGAACTCCTGCAACCCACGCTAGGCCAGCTCTGCAACTTCAACAAGGCAGTGAATGCGAGACCAGCAATGCATCCTCAGTGATACAATCCAAGGAAGGGAACTCCTTCACCCAACGCTAGGCCAGCTCTGCAACTTCAACTAGGCCCTGATTGCGAGACCACCAATGCATCCTCAGTGATACAACCCATGGAAGGGAACTCCTGCAACCCACGCTAGGCCAGCTCTGCAACTTCAACAAGGCCCTGAATGCAAGACCACCAAGGCATCCTCAGTGATACAATCCAAGGAAGGGAACTCCTGCAACCCACTCTAGGCCAGATCTGCAACTTCAACAAGGCCCTGAATGCAAGACCACCATTGCATCCTCAGTGATACAACCCATGGAAGGGAACTTCTGCAACCCACGCTAGGCCAGCTCTTCAGCTTCAACAAGGCCCTAAATGCAAGAGTAACCAATGCATCCTAAGTGATACAACCCATGGAAGGGAACTCCTGCAACCCACGCTAGGCCAGCTCTGCAACTTCAACAAGACCCTGAATGCAAGACCACCAATGCATCCTCAGTGATACAATCCATGGAAGGGAACTCCTGCAACCCACGCTAGGCCAGCTCTGCAACTTCAACCAGGCACGGAATTCAAGACCACCAATGCATCGTCAGTGATATAATCCATGGAAGGGAACTCCTGCAACTAACGCTAGGCCAGCTCTGCAACTTCAACAAGGCATGGAATGCAAGACCACCAATGCATCCTCAGTGATACAATCCATGGAAGGGAACTCCTGCAACTAACGCTAGGCCAGCTCTGCAGCTTCAACATGGCCCTGAATGCAAGACCACCAATGCATCCTCAGTGATACAATCCATGGTAGGGAACAACTGCAACCCACGCTAGGCCAGCTCTGCAACTTCAACAAGGCCCTGAATGCAAGACCACCAATGCATCCTCAGTGAAACAATCCATGGAAGGGAAGTCCTGCAACCCACGCTAGGCCAGCTCTGCAACTTCAGTAAGGCCCTGAATGCAATACCACCAATGTATCCTCAGTGATACAACCCATGGAAGGGAACTCTTGCAACCCAGGCTAGGCCAGCTCTTCAACTTCAACAAGGCCCTGAATGCAAGACCCCCAATGCATCCTCAGTGATTCAATCCATGGAAGGGAACTCCTGCAACCCATGCTAGGCCAGCTCTGCAACTTCAACAAGGCCCTGAATGCACGACAACCAATGCATCCTCAGTGATACAATTCATGGAAGGGAACTCCTGCAACCCACGCTAGCCAACTCTGCAACTTCAACGAGAACCTGAATGCAAGACCACCAATTCATCCTCAGTGATATAATCCATGGAAGGGAACTCCTGCAACCCACGCTAGGCCAGCTCTGCAACTTCAACAAGGCCCTGAATGCGAGACCACCAATGCATCCTCAGTGATACAAACCATGGGAGGGAACTCCTGCAACCCATGCTAGGCCAGCTCTGCAACTTCAACAAGGCCCTGAATGAAAGACCACCAATGCATCCTCAGTGATACAATCCTAGGAAAGGGAACTCCTGAAACCCACGCTAGGCCAGCTCTGCAACTTCAACAAGGCCCTGAATGCAAGACCACCTATGCATCCTCAGTGATATAACCCATGGAAGGGAACTCCTGCAACCCACGCCAGGCCAGCTCTGAAACTTCAACAAGGCCCTGAATGAAAGACCACCAATGCATCCTCAGTGATACAACCCATGGAAGGGAACTCCTGCAACCCACGCCAGGGCAGCTCCGCTACTTCAACAAGGCCCTGAATGCAAGGCCACCAACGCATCCTCAGTGATACAACCCACGAAGGTAACTCCTGCAACCCACGCTAGGCCAGCTCTGCAACTTCAACAAGGCCCTGAATGCAAGACCACCAACGCATCCTCAGTGATACAACCCACGAAGGTAACTCCTGCAACCCACGCTAGGGCAGCTCTGCAACTTCAACAAGGCACGGAATTCAAGACCACCAATGCATCCTCAGTGATACAATCCAAGGAAGGGAACTCCTGCAACCCACGCTAGGCCAGCGCTGCAACTTCAACAAGGACCTGAATGCAAGACCACCAATGCATCCTCAGTGATAAAATCCACGGAAGGGAACTCCTGCAACCCACGCTAGGCCAGCTCTGCAACTTCAACAAGGCCCTGAATGCGAGACCACCAATGCATCCTCAGTGATACAAACCATGGGAGGGAACTCCTGCAACCCACGCTAGGCCAGCTCTGCAACTTCAACAAGGCCCTGAATGCAAGACCACCAATACATCCTCAGTGATACAATTCATGGAAGGGAACTCCTGCAACCCACGCTAGGGCAGCTCTGCAACTTCAACAAGACCCTGAATGCAAGCCCACCAATGCATCCTCAGTGATACAATCCATGGAAGGGAACTCCTGCAACCCACGCTAGGCCAGCTCTGCAACTTCAACAAGGCACGGAATTCAAGACCACCAATGCATCGTCAGGTATACAATCCATGGAAGGGAACTCCTGCAACTAACGCTAGGCCAGCTCTGCAACTTCAACAAGGCATGGAATGCAAGACCACCAATGCATCCTCAGTGATACAATCCATGGAAGGGAACTCCTGCAACTAACGCTAGGCCAGCTCTGCAGCTTCAACATGGCCCTGAATGCAAGACCACCAATGCATCCTCGGTGAGACAACCCACGAAGGTAACTCCTGCAACCCACGCTAGGGCAGCTCAGCAACTTCAACAAGGCCCTGAATGCAAGACCACCAATGCATCCTCAGTGAAACAATCCATGGAAGGGAACTCCTGCAACCCACGCTAGGCCAGCTCTGCAACTTCAGTAAGGCCCTGAATGCAATAACACCAATGTATCCTCAGTGATACAACCCATGGAAGGGAACTCTTGCAACCCAGGCTAGGCCAGCTCTTCAACTTCAACAAGGCCCTGAATGCAAGACCCCCAATGCATCCTCAGTGATTCAATCCATGGAAGGGAACTCCTGCAACCCATGCTAGGCCAGCTCTGCAACTTCAACAAGGCCCTGAATGCACGACCTCCAATGCATCCTCAGTGATACAATCCATGGAAGGGAACTACTGCAGCCCACGCTAGCCAACTCTGCAACTTCAACGAGAACCTGAATGCAAGACCACCAATGCATCCTCAGTGATAAAATCCACGGAAGGGAACTCCTGCAACCCATGCTAGGCCAGCTCTGCAACTTCAACGAGAACCTGAATGCAAGACCACAAATGCATCCTCAGTGATATAATCCATGGAAGGGAACTCCTGCAACCCACGCTAGGCCAGCTCTGCAACTTCAACAAGGCCCTGAATGCGAGACCACCAATGCATCCTCAGTGATTCAAACCATGGGAGGGAACTCCTGCAACCCATGCTAGGCCAGCTCTGCAACTTCAACAAGGCCCTGAATGAAAGACCACCAATGCATCCTCAGTGATACAATCCAAGGAAAGGGAACTCCTGAAACCCACGCAAGGCCAGCTCTGCAACTTCAACAAGGCCCTGAATGCAAGACCACCTATGCATCCTCAGTGATATAACCCATGGAAGGGAACTCCTGCAACCCATGCTAGGCCAGCTCTGCAACTTCAACGAGAACCTGAATGCAAGACCACAAATGCATCCTCAGTGATATAATCCATGGAAGGGAACTCCTGCAACCCACGCTAGGCCAGCTCTGCAACTTCAACAAGGCCCTGAATGCGAGACCACCAATGCATCCTCAGTGATACAAACCATGGGAGGGAACTCCTGCAACCCATGCTAGGCCAGCTCTGCAACTTCAACAAGGCCCTGAATGAAAGACCACCAATGCATCCTCAGTGATACAATCCAAGGAAAGGGAACTCCTGAAACCCACGCTAGGCCAGCTCTGCAACTTCAACAAGGCCCTGAATGCAAGACCACCTATGCATCCTCAGTGATATAACCCATGGAAGGGAACTCCTGCAACCCACGCTAGGCCAGCTCTGAAACTTCAACAAGGCCCTGAATGAAAGACCACCAATGCATCCTCAGTGATACAATCCATGGAAGGGAACTCCTGCAACCCACGCTAGGGCAGCTCTGCAACTTCAACAAGGCCCTGAATGCAAGACCACCAATGCATCCTCAGTGATACAACCCACGAAGGTAACTCCTGCAACCCACGCTAGGCCATCTCTGCAACTTCAACAAGGCACGGAATTCAAGACCACCAATGCATCCTCAGTGATACAATCCAAGGAAGGGAACTCCTGCAACCCACGCTAGGCCAGCTCTGCAACTTCAACAAGGCCCTGAATGCAATACCACCAATGTATCCTCAGTGATACAATCCATGGAAGGGAACTCCTGCAACCCACGCTAGGCCAGCTCTGCAACTTCAACAAGGCCCTGAATGCACGACCTCCAATGCATCCTCAGTGATACAATCCATGGAAGGGAACTCCTGCAGCCCACGCTAGGCCAACTCTGCAACTTCAACAAGGCACGGAATTCAAGACCACCAATGCATCCTCAGTGATAAAATCCACGGAAGGGAACTCCTGCAACCCATGCTAGGCCAGCTCTGCAACTTCAACGAGAACCTGAATGCAAGACCACAAATGCATCCTCAGTGATATAATCCATGGAAGGGAACTCCTGCAACCCACGCTAGGCCAGCTCTGCAACTTCAACAAGGCCCTGAATGCGAGACCACCAATGCATCCTCAGTGATACAAACCATGGGAGGGAACTCCTGCAACCCACGCTAGGCCAGCTCTGTAACTAGAACAGGGCAGTGAATGAGAGAGTAACCAAAGCATCCTCAGTGATAAAACCCATGGAAGGGTACTGCTGCAACCCATTCTAGGCCAGCTCTGCAACTTCAACAAGGCCCTGAATGCAAGACCACCAATGCATCCTTGTTGGAAATGGGATCCCCGGCCGGCCAGGGCTTTCGCCAAAGTCAGTCAGAGACCACCACTCCCAAGTCAGGGCAAGGGAGTTACACGCCAAGATAACCCCTACTCACCCTCTAGGTAACGTGGCGCGAGCAGCAAGGCTAAACTTGGAGGCGATGTAGGCTAAGTATTTGCGCACGCACCCCAGCAACAACAACCAAAGGCCCACCACAAAGGAAACTCCACACAAGGTTATATAAAAATAGCCTTTGTATTACACCAAAACACATTAGATAAAACACACACTTTACAATGTGCCAGAGGCACGGGCAGAATTTACAAGGGGATATTTACAAGACAGGGCCACCTGGACCACTGTCAGGAATCAGAAGTAGCACTTTCAGAAATAGCACTTAGTACATAGAATATAAATTTACTTTAGCACCAAATAGCACACAACCAGTAACTACTGGTAACAGGACCTCACTAGCACCACCTGCACTAGGGAGAAAACAACCACCTATGTATCACAATACCTGTAGGGGTGTAAGAACATACACATGATGCAATGCATGACATTCATTCAGAGGTGTAAAAACAATATCAATTGCGCCAATCTCACAAGTCACCACCTGTGACTGTCCATGTGTCCCAATGTCAGGGGGGGGCCTAAACGTGGCAGCTGCCCACGAAGTGCTGGGCAGCTGGAGATGAGGATGGGGCCAACGCTGGAGCCTCACAGGCTCTGCAGAAATCAGATGTCCCCCTGAGCCTCTCAGGGCTCTAAAACAACAATGGGGCCAATGTGGGAGCCTCGCTGGGCTCTCAAGAACTAAATTGGCCCCCTGAGCCTCTCTGGGCTCCAAGTAAATCACAATGCCCTCCTTGAGCCTCTCTGGGCTCAAAACACAATTGTGGGATTGTTGGAGTCCCTCACGGGGGACTCAGAAACACATCATGCCCCCTAGACGCTTCGTAGCGCTTCTGTGCGCTTCAGCAGGGAGAAATCGACCGCCCCTACCAAATCTCACGCATCTCGCGTGAGTCGCGTATCCCCCGAGGCACACTCACCGGTCTCGAGGCGGCGGTCTTCTTCACGAGAGCTCCCGCTCCTCGGGGCTCTCTGCAGACTTCTCCCCTGGGCTCTCCCTCGCTTTGGGAGCCTGGGGGGGACAAGGAAAGACGCCGGCCTCTCTCCTGTTCACCGGATCCCGGGGTCGGCTCCCGGCAGCTTCTGGCTTCCTCCTCCCTTTGCCTGAAGTCCCGCCTACAACCAGGCGAGTCGCGGGCACTTCCGGGTCGCGCTGCTGAGGGCAGCCAGTAGTAGCGCGGCCCTGGAGACGTGGAGGCGGCACTTCCGGGTCGCACAAGGCAGCGGCCCGGCAACGATTCAAATGCCCCTGGGCTGCGGCGGTGATCTTCGAGGGGCAATGCCGGGTGGGCACCGGCTCTTTAAACACAGCGCTAGGTGGCACTCGTTATGGCGGCCAGGTCCCTGGCGAGGTGGGCACTCGCCAGGGGACTTCAAAAATCGGCCAATCAAGCGGGCACACGCCGGGTGGGCACCGGCTGAAAACAACAGCGCTCCCAAGCGCTAGGGGGTCGCAATAAAGCGCGCTCAGCGCTATAAGCAAAACGAAGCGCTCCCAGGCGCTAGGAAACTCAGGAAGCGCTCACCAGCGCTAGGGACAACAGAGTCCAGCAAAAGTCCTTCCAGGGGGGGGGCAGGGGGGCAAGGCTGGGCCCAGAGCCAGCTCACTGGGTCTCCAGGCAGGGAGACACCCCAAGTGGCGGTCCTCTGGCCCAGCAGCAGCAGCAACAGCCCCCTCAGGATCCTAGAAGAGAACAATTTCAGTGGGGACACAGCCCCATTTTTATACAGTATTTCCCTTTGTTCAAGGGTGCAGAGTGGGGGCGGAACCAGTCGCAGCTGGTTCTTGAGTACTCTGTTTACCTCAACCACCCTCTCTATTCACTGGCAGGGCGTGGGTCATTAGACACACCACAGGGGGGCGGAGCCAGCATTGTGTGGGGAAAACCCAGCCCATCCAGGACACAGGTACACTCCTCCCACACATTACTCATGCAAATCTCCCACTCACCACCGGGCAGACCCATCCAGACTTCCTGGAGCCTGGCATGCCAGCCAGCTCCAGCCAATCACACGCCAGCACTCTCACAGCACACGTACAGCCATGTCTAGAAATGGCGCTTCCCTACTAGACACATACATGCTGCATACACCGTTGCGCAGCATTCACTCACACGAGTTCACACATACCAGACTCAAGCCTGTACACCCCACGCATCAGGAACTACCAGGGACACATACATTCCCCATGCATTCCTATGGGCGGGCAGGCCTAGCTCAGCACATGCACTCAGAGTGCGCACGCACTTTCCACTGGGACACAGTGAAAGTGCGCAGAATCCCAAAAATCACCATTGCCAGGTCACCATTTCACGCAAAAAGTCTAGGGGTGAACCTGCCCTAAGGGCCAAAGTCCAACATAACCCCCTTCCAGCCAAAACGCAGGGGAGACCAATCACCACCGTGATGGACTTCCCTGCTTGGGGCGATAGAACACGGACGCAGGCCCGCAACTGCAGGGACACCCTCCTGTTCTACGCCACGGTGAACCCATGGGATTCCTTCTAGAACCACTATCCGGACCAACTGGGCTACCCCACTGGTACTCCCGAGCTGTCCGCGGCCAGGACCAGGCCCTGGGCCACCCAGGTGCCACTGGTCCATGCCAATTCGCAGAGCGGGGGGTAGTAACCCCTGGCACATAGGAGCCATTCTCCACTCTTCCTGTCTGCAAGACAGGACTAGACTGCCACTGGTTCTCCAGCCTAAGGCCTACAACCTCAGGCGGACCAGGAGTCTCAGGGAAGGCTCTCCTCCCCTTACCTCTTCTTCTAGGGTTCCTCCTCCCTCTGCGAGGGGTACCCCTAGAACGCCATTCCAACCCAGGACTTATCCACTCAGGTTGCACCGGGGTAAGAGGTGGGCTCTCCCACCCTCTGCACCCCCTTCCAGAGGTCTGCCCTCTCCCACCTGGAGAAGTTCCTCTGGAAGAAGAACCGGTCAGGACACTGGTTACAGTCGTCCTACCCTTCAGGTCAGGCTGATCCTGAACCTGGCCTTCCAACCTCTGGTCTACAACCTTCGGTGGAACAATTGCCTGGCACTCCAGGACTTCTGGGGACTTACACTCCATCCCCCTGAGGCTAACAAATGAGACATATGTTGTGTGACTGTCTGTCTGGCGCAGATCTCCCGTCCCCTGTCCACCTGACAGTGCGTGACGATCCCCCAGACCAGAAGTGGTGTTACCATGGTCACTACACGGGAACCTAGCCCAACTGGGTAGTCCCTGACCCACTGGTCCTTCCACTGGGGAACTCCCCCAATCACTCCTCACTCTGGACTCCTGTACCCTCCCTACCGGAGCGGTACTGCCAGACTCTAGAACCATAGGAGCTCTGGTTACAGACGCTCCAGGTCCTCTACTCACTAGGAGATCTTCCTCAAGTGGACTAACAGGACAGCCTAGGTCCCCAACCTGGTGTTCCCTACAGAAACCATCCAAGTCCTGAGGCAGGGCTTCGGGCGTCCGGGGAACCTCGGTCTCCCCCTCACTCCTGCTCCACTGAGCCAGGCAGTGAGCCCCTATACCCTCCTCGCTATCCTGGGACCTAGCTGGGCTACACTGAGCCTCTTCCACCACGCTGGGCTGGAAGATACCTGAACCACTACTTTTGGAGTCACTCCCTAATGACCCTAGAGAACCTTTAGCACTCTCCCAGCGCTCTGCTTCCTCAGCAAGCGCCCAAGGATTAAGGGATTCAGACTTCAACAGGTGCTGGCGCAACTCTGGACAAACAACACTGAGCAACTGCTCCTTGAGAAACATATTCAGTACTCCGTCTTTCTCATCATCCGAGCTAGCCGCCAGCCAATCCCACATTGCATCAGAACAGTCGTCCACAAAAAAACCCCACTTCTGTTGAGGCGGTTTCCTACTGCCCCTGAACTTTAACCTTAACTCCTCCTCTTGGGAACAAGGGACCATACGTTGGGCACGGGGTAGGGGACTTTCTGCACTGAAGTCTAAATAGCTGCCACCACTGGACTCAGCCCTCCCTGGGGAATCCAGAAAATTAAAACTGCGCGCAGGGGATAGTCTATCCTCCAGAGCTACTTTGCCTCTGGTGGAGGCCCTCTCAGCCTCCTCTATCCTTTCCTGCGCTAAGACCATCTCGGTCTCTAGCTGTTGCTTCCTAAGCTCCAGCTGCGCCATAGCCTGGGCATGCTCCAACCTGAGCCTCTCTAAAGCCAGCTGGTGCTCCCTTTCTCTCCTCCTATCTTCCAGCTCCTCTGGGGATAGGGAAAGGGATGAGGCGCTGCCTCCTACGCTGGACCCAGCAAGGGACTCCCTATCTATGGGGTCCTCACTCTCTACTGGCATCCAGGTGCTGTTATCTTCTTCCTCCTCTTCTGAATCTTCAGGGTTCCCCACAGACCCACCACCCTCCTGGTGTGGAGCCCGGGCCCTTTCCTCACTGCGCTCAAGATCCCATTGATCCTCTTGCCATTTGACCATGCATCTCCTAAGTGCATACCAGCCTGACTGATCCGCCCCTATGCCTCTCTCTTCACAGAACTTTCTCAGCTCCCACATACCGTATGTGGCTAGATCATTGAAATCAAAAACCAGCTCCATTCTGGCGGACGTTCTAGAGAAGAGATCACCCAGGGAACCTAGGGGTCTGAGCTAACCCAGGAGTACACAATTCACAAAGGTATCAGCAAGCTCTCTACCCCAGAGAACTCACACTCACTTGCCTAGTGCCACACACCATTCATCCACACACAACCCTCCCCTCGGACTGGTAAGGCAGTTTCTACCACCCCTGATTCCTCAACCTGACCACAAGTGACACAGGTACCGACTCTGGGCGCAGGGAGGGGGACAAATGTACTGACACAATTACACAATGGATACCTTCAGGAGAAGAAAATATGAAACTTCCAAAAAAACAATCCCCTAAAATGTGGTCATCTAAAATGCAGAGTTTTGTGGTGCAGCCAGCTGCTACCAAGGTACAACGCAAACACAAATCCTTATCCCGCCGCTTGCCGCCAATGTTGGAAATGGGATCCCCGGCCGGCCAGGGCTTTCGCCAAAGTCAGTCAGAGACCACCACTCCCAAGTCAGGGCAAGGGAGTTACACGCCAAGATAACCCCTACTCACCCTCTAGGTAACGTGGCGCGAGCAGCAAGGCTAAACTTGGAGGCGATGTAGGCTAAGTATTTGCGCACGCACCCCAGCAACAACAACCAAAGGCCCACCACAAAGGAAACTCCACACAAGGTTATATAAAAATAGCCTTTGTATTACACCAAAACACATTAGATAAAACACACACTTTACAATGTGCCAGAGGCACGGGCAGAATTTACAAGGGGATATTTACAAGACAGGGCCACCTGGACCACTGTCAGGAATCAGAAGTAGCACTTTCAGAAATAGCACTTAGTACATAGAATATAAATTTACTTTAGCACCAAATAGCACACAACCAGTAACTACTGGTAACAGGACCTCACTAGCACCACCTGCACTAGGGAGAAAACAACCACCTATGTATCACAATACCTGTAGGGGTGTAAGAACATACACATGATGCAATGCATGACATTCATTCAGAGGTGTAAAAACAATATCAATTGCGCCAATCTCACAAGTCACCACCTGTGACTGTCCATGTGTCCCAATGTCAGGGGGGGGCCTAAACGTGGCAGCTGCCCACGAAGTGCTGGGCAGCTGGAGATGAGGATGGGGCCAACGCTGGAGCCTCACAGGCTCTGCAGAAATCAGATGTCCCCCTGAGCCTCTCAGGGCTCTAAAACAACAATGGGGCCAATGTGGGAGCCTCGCTGGGCTCTCAAGAACTAAATTGGCCCCCTGAGCCTCTCTGGGCTCCAAGTAAATCACAATGCCCTCCTTGAGCCTCTCTGGGCTCAAAACACAATTGTGGGATTGTTGGAGTCCCTCACGGGGGACTCAGAAACACATCATGCCCCCTAGACGCTTCGTAGCGCTTCTGTGCGCTTCAGCAGGGAGAAATCGACCGCCCCTACCAAATCTCACGCATCTCGCGTGAGTCGCGTATCCCCCGAGGCACACTCACCGGTCTCGAGGCGGCGGTCTTCTTCACGAGAGCTCCCGCTCCTCGGGGCTCTCTGCAGACTTCTCCCCTGGGCTCTCCCTCGCTTTGGGAGCCTGGGGGGGACAAGGAAAG
Source organism: Lissotriton helveticus (assembly GCF_964261635.1). NCBI lineage: Eukaryota > Metazoa > Chordata > Amphibia > Caudata > Salamandridae > Lissotriton > Lissotriton helveticus. The sequence continues at coordinate 494,079,170 of NC_136062.1, forward strand.
ACGCCGGCCTCTCTCCTGTTCACCGGATCCCGGGGTCGGCTCCCGGCAGCTTCTGGCTTCCTCCTCCCTTTGCCTGAAGTCCCGCCTACAACCAGGCGAGTCGCGGGCACTTCCGGGTCGCGCTGCTGAGGGCAGCCAGTAGTAGCGCGGCCCTGGAGACGTGGAGGCGGCACTTCCGGGTCGCACAAGGCAGCGGCCCGGCAACGATTCAAATGCCCCTGGGCTGCGGCGGTGATCTTCGAGGGGCAATGCCGGGTGGGCACCGGCTCTTTAAACACAGCGCTAGGTGGCACTCGTTATGGCGGCCAGGTCCCTGGCGAGGTGGGCACTCGCCAGGGGACTTCAAAAATCGGCCAATCAAGCGGGCACACGCCGGGTGGGCACCGGCTGAAAACAACAGCGCTCCCAAGCGCTAGGGGGTCGCAATAAAGCGCGCTCAGCGCTATAAGCAAAACGAAGCGCTCCCAGGCGCTAGGAAACTCAGGAAGCGCTCACCAGCGCTAGGGACAACAGAGTCCAGCAAAAGTCCTTCCAGGGGGGGGGCAGGGGGGCAAGGCTGGGCCCAGAGCCAGCTCACTGGGTCTCCAGGCAGGGAGACACCCCAAGTGGCGGTCCTCTGGCCCAGCAGCAGCAGCAACAGCCCCCTCAGGATCCTAGAAGAGAACAATTTCAGTGGGGACACAGCCCCATTTTTATACAGTATTTCCCTTTGTTCAAGGGTGCAGAGTGGGGGCGGAACCAGTCGCAGCTGGTTCTTGAGTACTCTGTTTACCTCAACCACCCTCTCTATTCACTGGCAGGGCGTGGGTCATTAGACACACCACAGGGGGGCGGAGCCAGCATTGTGTGGGGAAAACCCAGCCCATCCAGGACACAGGTACACTCCTCCCACACATTACTCATGCAAATCTCCCACTCACCACCGGGCAGACCCATCCAGACTTCCTGGAGCCTGGCATGCCAGCCAGCTCCAGCCAATCACACGCCAGCACTCTCACAGCACACGTACAGCCATGTCTAGAAATGGCGCTTCCCTACTAGACACATACATGCTGCATACACCGTTGCGCAGCATTCACTCACACGAGTTCACACATACCAGACTCAAGCCTGTACACCCCACGCATCAGGAACTACCAGGGACACATACATTCCCCATGCATTCCTATGGGCGGGCAGGCCTAGCTCAGCACATGCACTCAGAGTGCGCACGCACTTTCCACTGGGACACAGTGAAAGTGCGCAGAATCCCAAAAATCACCATTGCCAGGTCACCATTTCACGCAAAAAGTCTAGGGGTGAACCTGCCCTAAGGGCCAAAGTCCAACAATCCTCTGTGATACAATCCATGGAAGGGAACTCCTGTAACCCACGCTAGGCCAGCTCTGCAACTTCAACAAGGCCCTGAATGCAAGACCACCAATGCATCCTCAGTGATGCAATCCATGGAAGGGAACTCCTGCAACCCATGCTAGGCCAGCTCTGCAACTTCAACAAGGCCCTGAATGTAAGATCACCAATGCATCCTCAGTGATGCAACCCACGCTAGGCCAGCTCTGCAACTTCAACAAGACACGGAATGCAAGACCACCAACGCATCCTCAGTGATACAACCGATGGAAGGGAACTCCTGCAACCCATGCTAGGCCAGCTCTGCAACTTCAACAAGGCCCTGAATGCAAGACCACCAATGCATCGTCAGTGATACAATCCATGGAAGGGAACTCCTGCAACCCACGCTAGGCCAGCTCTGCAACTACAACAAGGCACGGAATTCAAGACCACCAATGCATCCTCAGTGATACAACCCATGGAAGGGAACTCCTGAGACTCATGCTAGGCCAGCTCTGCAACTTCAACTAGGCCCTGAATGCAGGACCACCAATGCATCCTCAGTGATACAATCCATGGAAGGGAACTCCTGCAACCCATGCTAGGCCAGCTCTGCAACTTCAATAAGGCCCTGAATGCAGGACCACCAATGCATCCTCAGTGATACAATCCAAGGAAAGGGAACTCCTGCAACCCACGCTAGGCCAGCTCTGCAACTTCAACAAGGCACGGAATTCAAGACCACCAATGCATCGTCAGTGATACAATCCATGGAAGGGAACTCCTGCAGCCCACGCTAGGCCAGCTCTGCAACTTCAACAAGGCCCTGAATGCAAGACCACCAATGCATCCTCAGTGATACAACCCATGGAAGGGAACTCCTGCAACTAACGCTAGGTCAGCTCTGCAACTTTAACAAGGCCCTGAATGCAAGACCACCAATGCATCCTCAGTGATACAACCCATGGAAGGGAACTCCTACAACCCACGCTAGGCCAGCTCAGCAACTTCAACAAGGCCCTGAATGCAAGACCACCAATGCATCGTCAGTGATACAATCCATGGAAGGGAACTCCTGCAACTAACGCTAGGCCAGCTCTGCAGCTTCAACAAGGCCCTGAATGCAAGACCACCAATGCATCCTCAGTGAAACAATCCATGGAAGGGAACTCCTGCAACCCACGCTAGGCCAGCTCTGCAACTTCAATAAGGCCCTGAATGCAATACCACCAATGCATCCTCAGTGATACAACCCATGGAAGGGAACTCTTGCAACCCACGCTAGGCCAACTCTTCAACTTCAACAAGGCCCTGAATGCAAGACCCCCAATGCATCCTCAGTGATACAATCCATGGAAGGGAACTCCTGCAACCCATGCTAGGCCAGCTCTGCAACTTCAACAAGGCCCTGAATGCACGACCTCCAATGCATCCTCAGTGATACAATCAATGGAAGGGAACTCCTGCAACTAACGCTAGGCCAGCTCTGCAACTTCAACAAGGCCCTGAATGCACGACCTCCAATGCATCCTCAGTGATACAATCCATGGAAGGGAACTCCTGCAGCCCACGCTAGCCAACTCTGCAACTTCAACGAGAACCTGAATGCAAGACCACCAATGCATCCTCAGTGATAAAATCCACGGAAGGGAACTCCTGCAACCCATGCTAGGCCAGCTCTGCAACTTCAACGAGAACCTGAATGCAAGACCACAAATGCATCCTCAGTGATACAAACCATGGGAGGGAACTCCTGCAACCCACGCTATGCCTTCTCTGCAACTTCAACAAGGCCCTGAATGAAAGACCAACAATGCATCCTCAGTGATACAATCCAAGGAAAGGGAACTCCTGAAACCCACGCTAGGCCAGCTCTGCAACTTCAACAAGGCCCTGAATGCAAGACCACCTATGCATCCTCAGTGATATAACCCATGGAAGGGAACTCCTGCAACCCACGCCAGGCCAGCTCTGCAACTTCAACAAGGCCCTGAATGAAAGACCACCAATGCATCCTCAGTGATACAACCCATGGAAGGGAACTCCTGCAACCCACGCTAGGCCAGCTCTGCAACTTCAACAAGGCCCTGAATGCAAGACCACCAACGCATCCTCAGTGATACAACCCACGAAGGTAACTCCTGCAACCCACGCTAGGCCAGCTCTGCAACTTCAACAAGGCACGGAATTCAAGACCACCAATGCATCCTCAGTGATACAATCCATGGAAGGGAACTCTTGCAACCCAGGCTAGGCCAGCTCTTCAACTAGGCCCTGAATGCAAGACCCCCAATGCATCCTCAGTGATACAATCCATGGAAGGGAACTCCTGCAACCCATGCTAGGCCAGCTCTGCAACTTCAACAAGGCCCTGAATGCACGACCTCCAATGCATCCTCAGTGATACAATCCATGGAAGGGAACTCCTGCAGCCCATGCTAGCCAACTCTGCAACTTCAACGAGAACCTGAATGCAAGACCACCAATGCATCCTCAGTGATAAAATCCACGGAAGGGAACTCCTGCAACCCATGCTAGGCCAGCTCTGCAACTTCAACGAGAACCTGAATGCAAGACCACAAATGCATCCTCAGTGATATAATCCATGGAAGGGAACTCCTGCAACCCACGCTAGGCCAGCTCTGCAACTTCAACATGGCCCTGAATGCGAGACCACCAATACATCCTCAGTGATACAAACCATGGGAGGGAACTCCTGCAACCCACGCTAGCCAACTCTGCAACTTCAACGAGAACCTGAATGCAAGACCACCAATGCATCCTCAGTGATATAATCCATGGAAGGGAACTCCTGCAACCCACGCTAGGCCAGCTCTGCAACTTCAACAAGGCCCTGAATGCGAGACCACCAATGCATCCTCAGTGATACAAACCATGGGAGGGAACTCCTGCAACCCATGCTAGGCCAGCTCTGCAACTTCAACAAGGCCCTGAATGAAAGACCACCAATGCATACTCAGTGATACAATCCTAGGAAAGGGAACTCCTGAAACCCACGCTAGGCCAGCTCTGCAACTTCAACAAGGCCCTGAATGCAAGACCACCTATGCATCCTCAGTGATATAACCCATGGAAGGGAACTCCTGCAACCCACGCCAGGCCAGCTCTGAAACTTCAACAAGGCCCTGAATGAAAGACCACCAATGCATCCTCAGTGATACAACCCATGGAAGGGAACTCCTGCAACCCACGCGAGGCCAGCTCTGCAACTTCAACAAGGCCCTGAATGCAACACCACCAATGCATCCTCAGTGATACAATCCATGGAAGGGAACTCCTGCAACCCACGCTAGGCCAGCTCCTCAACTTCAACAAGGCCCTGAATGAAAGACCACTAATGCATCCTCAGTGATACAATCCATGGAAGGGAACTCCTGCAACCCACGCTAGGCCAGCTCTGCAACTTCAACAAGGCCCTGAATGCAGGACCACTAATGCATCCTCAGTGATACAATCCATGGAAGGGAACTCCTGCAACCCACGCTAGGGCAGCTCTGCTACTTCAACAAGGCCCTGAATGCAAGACCACCAACGCATCCTCAGTGATACAACCCACGAAGGTAACTCCTGCAACCCACGCTAGGCCAGCTCTGCAACTTCAACAAGGCCCTGAATGCACGACCTCCAATGCATCCTCAGTGATAAAATCCACGGAAGGGAACTCCTGCAACCCACGCTAGACCAGCTCTGCAACTTCAACAAGGACCTGAATGCAAGACCACCAATGCATCCTCAGTGATAAAATCCACGGAAGGGAACTCCTGCAACCCACGCTAGGCCAGCTCTGCAACTTCAACAAGGCCCTGAATGCGAGACCACCAATGCATCCTCAGTGATACAAACCATGGGAGGGAACTCCTGCAACCCACTCTAGGCCAGCTCTGCAACTTCAACAAGGCACGGAATTCAAGACCACCAATGCATCGTCAGTGATACAATCCTTGGAAGGGAACTCCTGCAACCCAAACTAGGCCAGCTCTGCAACATCAACAAGGCACGGAATTCAAGACCACCAATTCATCCTCAGTGATACAATCCACGGAAGGGAACTACTGCAACTAACGCCAGGCCAGCTCTGCAACCTCAACAAGGCCCTGAATGCAAGACCACCAACGCATCCTCAGTGATACAACCCATGGAAGGGAACTCCTGCAACCCACGCTAGGCCAGCTCTGCAGCTTCAACATGGCCCTGAATGCAAGACCACCAATGCATCCTCGGTGAGACAACCCACGAAGGTAACTCCTGCAACCCACGCTAGGGCAGCTCAGCAACTTCAACAAGGCCCTGAATGCAAGACCACCAATGCATCCTCAGTGAAACAATCCATGGAAGGGAACTCCTGCAACCCACGCTAGGCCAGCTCTGCAACTTCAGTAAGGCCCTGAATGCAATACCACCAATGTATCCTCAGTGATACAACCCATGGAAGGGAACTCTTGCAACCCAGGCTAGGCCAGCTCTTCAACTTCAACAAGGCCCTGAATGCAAGACCCCCAATGCATCCTCAGTGATTCAATCCATGGAAGGGAACTCCTGCAACCCATGCTAGGCCAGCTCTGCAACTTCAACAAGGCCCTGAATGCACGACCTCCAATGCATCCTCAGTGATACAATCCATGGAAGGGAACTACTGCAGCCCACGCTAGCCAACTCTGCAACTTCAACGAGAACCTGAATGCAAGACCACCAATGCATCCTCAGTGATAAAATCCACGGAAGGGAACTCCTGCAACCCATGCTAGGCCAGCTCTGCAACTTCAACGAGAACCTGAATGCAAGACCACAAATGCATCCTCAGTGATATAATCCATGGAAGGGAACTCCTGCAACCCACGCTAGGCCAGCTCTGCAACTTCAACAAGGCCCTGAATGCGAGACCACCAATGCATCCTCAGTGATACAAACCATGGGAGGGAACTCCTGCAACCCATGCTAGGCCAGCTCTGCAACTTCAACAAGGCCCTGAATGAAAGACCACCAATGCATCCTCAGTGATACAATCCAAGGAAAGGGAACTCCTGAAACCCACGCAAGGCCAGCTCTGCAACTTCAACAAGGCCCTGAATGCAAGACCACCTATGCATCCTCAGTGATATAACCCATGGAAGGGAACTCCTGCAACCCATGCTAGGCCAGCTCTGCAACTTCAACGAGAACCTGAATGCAAGACCACAAATGCATCCTCAGTGATATAATCCATGGAAGGGAACTCCTGCAACCCACGCTAAGCCAGCTCTGCAACTTCAACAAGGCCCTGAATGCGAGACCACCAATGCATCCTCAGTGATACAAACCATGGGAGGGAACTCCTGCAACCCATGCTAGGCCAGCTCTGCAACTTCAACAAGGCCCTGAATGAAAGACCACCAATGCATCCTCAGTGATACAATCCAAGGAAAGGGAACTCCTGAAACCCACGCTAGGCCAGCTCTGCAACTTCAACAAGGCCCTGAATGCAAGACCACCTATGCATCCTCAGTGATATAACCCATGGAAGGGAACTCCTGCAACCCACGCTAGGCCAGCTCTGAAACTTCAACAAGGCCCTGAATGAAAGACCACCAATGCATCCTCAGTGATACAATCCATGGAAGGGAACTCCTGCAACCCACGCTAGGGCAGCTCTGCAACTTCAACAAGGCCCTGAATGCAAGACCACCAACGCATCCTCAGTGATACAACCCACGAAGGTAACTCCTGCAACCCACGCTAGGCCATCTCTGCAACTTCAACAAGGCACGGAATTCAAGACCACCAATGCATCCTCAGTGATACAATCCAAGGAAGGGAACTCCTGCAACCCACGCTAGGCCAGCTCTGCAACTTCAACAAGGCCCTGAATGCAATACCACCAATGTATCCTCAGTGATACAATCCATGGAAGGGAACTCCTGCAACATACGCTAGGCCAGCTCTGCAACTTCAACAAGGCCCTGAATGCAATACCACCAATGTATCCTCAGTGATACAATCCATGGAAGGGAACTCCTGCAACATACGCTAGGCCAGCTCTGCAACTTCAACAAGGCCCTGAATGCACGACCTCCAATGCATCCTCAGTGATACAATCCATGGAAGGGAACTCCTGCAACCCACGCCACGCCAGCTCTGCAACTTCAACAAGGTCCTGAATGCAAGACCACCAATGCATCCTCAGTGATAAAATCCACGGAAGGGAACTCCTGCAACCCATGCTAGGCCAGCTCTGCAACTTCAACGAGAACCTGAATGCAAGACCACAAATGCATCCTCAGTGATATAATCCATGGAAGGGAACTCCTGCAACCCACGCTAGGCCAGCTCTGCAACTTCAACAAGGCCCTGAATGCGAGACCACCAATGCATCCTCAGTGATACAAACCATGGGAGGGAACTCCTGCAACCCACGCTAGGCCAGCTCTGTAACTAGAACAGGGCAGTGAATGAGAGAGTAACCAAAGCATCCTCAGTGATAAAACCCATGGAAGGGTACTGCTGCAACCCATTCTAGGCCAGCTCTGCAACTTCAACAAGGCCCTGAATGCAAGACCACCAATGCATCCTCTGTGATACAATCCATGGAAGGGAACTCCTGTAACCCACGCTAGGCCAGCTCTGCAACTTCAACAAGGCCCTGAATGCAAGACCACCAATGCATCCTCAGTGATACAATCCATGGAAGGGAACTCCTGCAACCCATGCTAGGCCAGCTCTGCAACTTCAACAAGGCCCTGAATGTAAGATCACCAATGCATCCTCAGTGATGCAACCCACGCTAGGCCAGCTCTGCAACTTCAACAAGACACGGAATGCAAGACCACCAACGCATCCTCAGTGATACAACCGATGGAAGGGAACTCCTGCAACCCATGCTAGGCCAGCTCTGCAACTTCAACAAGGCCCTGAATGCAAGACCACCAATGCATCGTCAGTGATACAATCCATGGAAGGGAACTCCTGCAACCCACGCTAGGCCAGCTCTGCAACTACAACAAGGCACGGAATTCAAGACCACCAATGCATCCTCAGTGATACAACCCATGGAAGGGAACTCCTGAGACTCATGCTAGGCCAGCTCTGCAACTTCAACTAGGCCCTGAATGCAGGACCACCAATGCATCCTCAGTGATACAATCCATGGAAGGGAACTCCTGCAACCCATGCTAGGCCAGCTCTGCAACTTCAATAAGGCCCTGAATGCAGGACCACCAATGCATCCTCAGTGATACAATCCAAGGAAAGGGAACTCCTGCAACCCACGCTAGGCCAGCTCTGCAACTTCAACAAGGCACGGAATTCAAGACCACCAATGCATCGTCAGTGATACAATCCATGGAAGGGAACTCCTGCAGCCCACGCTAGGCCAGCTCTGCAACTTCAACAAGGCCCTGAATGCAAGACCACCAATGCATCCTCAGTGATACAACCCATGGAAGGGAACTCCTGCAACTAACGCTAGGTCAGCTCTGCAACTTTAACAAGGCCCTGAATGCAAGACCACCAATGCATCCTCAGTGATACAACCCATGGAAGGGAACTCCTACAACCCACGCTAGGCCAGCTCAGCAACTTCAACAAGGCCCTGAATGCAAGACCACCAATGCATCGTCAGTGATACAATCCATGGAAGGGAACTCCTGCAACTAACGCTAGGCCAGCTCTGCAGCTTCAACAAGGCCCTGAATGCAAGACCACCAATGCATCCTCAGTGAAACAATCCATGGAAGGGAACTCCTGCAACCCACGCTAGGCCAGCTCTGCAACTTCAATAAGGCCCTGAATGCAATACCACCAATGTATCCTCAGTGATACAACCCATGGAAGGGAACTCTTGCAACCCACGCTAGGCCAGCTCTTCAACTTCAACAAGGCCCTGAATGCAAGACCCCCAATGCATCCTCAGTGATACAATCCATGGAAGGGAACTCCTGCAACCCATGCTAGGCCAGCTCTGCAACTTCAACAAGGCCCTGAATGCACGACCTCCAATGCATCCTCAGTGATACAATCCATGGAAGGGAACTCCTGCAGCCCACGCTAGCCAACTCTGCAACTTCAACGAGAACCTGAATGCAAGACCACCAATGCATCCTCAGTGATAAAATCCACGGAAGGGAACTCCTGCAACCCATGCTAGGCCAGCTCTGCAACTTCAACGAGAACCTGAATGCAAGACCACAAATGCATCCTCAGTGATACAAACCATGGGAGGGAACTCCTGCAACCCACGCTATGCCTTCTCTGCAACTTCAACAAGGCCCTGAATGAAAGACCAACAATGCATCCTCAGTGATACAATCCAAGGAAAGGGAACTCCTGAAACCCACGCTAGGCCAGCTTTGCAACTTCAACAAGGCCCTGAATGCAAGACCACCTATGCATCCTCAGTGATATAACCCATGGAAGGGAACTCCTGCAACCCACGCCAGGCCAGCTCTGCAACTTCAACAAGGCCCTGAATGAAAGACCACCAATGCATCCTCAGTGATACAACCCATGGAAGGGAACTCCTGCAACCCACGCTAGGCCAGCTCTGCAACTTCAACAAGGCCCTGAATGCAAGACCACCAACGCATCCTCAGTGATACAACCCACGAAGGTAACTCCTGCAACCCCCGCTAGGCCAGCTCTGCAACTTCAACAAGGCACGGAATTCAAGACCACCAATGCATCCTCAGTGAAACAATCCATGGAAGGGAACTCTTGCAACCCAGGCTAGGCCAGCTCTTCAACTAGGCCCTGAATGCAAGACCCCCAATGCATCCTCAGTGATACAATCCATGGAAGGGAACTCCTGCAACCCATGCTAGGCCAGCTCTGCAACTTCAACAAGGCCCTGAATGCACGACCTCCAATGCATCCTCAGTGATACAATCCATGGAAGGGAACTCCTGCAGCCCATGCTAGCCAACTCTGCAACTTCAACGAGAACCTGAATGCAAGACCACCAATGCATCCTCAGTGATAAAATCCACGGAAGGGAACTCCTGCAACCCATGCTAGGCCAGCTCTGCAACTTCAACGAGAACCTGAATGCAAGACCACAAATGCATCCTCAGTGATATAATCCATGGAAGGGAACTCCTGCAACCCACGCTAGGCCAGCTCTGCAACTTCAACATGGCCCTGAATGCGAGACCACCAATGCATCCTCAGTGATACAAACCATGGGAGGGAACTCCTGCAACCCACGCTAGGCCAGCTCTGCAACTTCAACAAGGCCCTGAATGAAAGACCACCAATGCATCCTCAGTGATACAATCCAAGGAAAGGGAACTCCCGCAACCCACGCTAGGCCAGCTCTGCAACTTCAACAAGGCCCTGAATGCAAGACCACCTATGCATCCTCAGTGATATAACCCATGGAAGGGAACTCCTGCAACCCACGCTAGGACAGCTCTGCAACTTCAACAAGGCCCTGACTGAAAGACCACCAATGCATCCTCAGTGATACAATCCATGGAAGGGAACTCCTGCAACCCACGCTAGGCCAGCTCTGTAACTAGAACAAGGCAGTGAATGAGAGAGTAACCAAAGCATCCTCAGTGATAAAACCCATGGAAGGGAACTGCTGCAACACATGCTAGGCCAGCTCTGCAACTTCAACAAGGCCCTGAATGCAAGACCACCAATGCATCCTCTGTGATACAATCCATGGAAGGGAACTCCTGCAACCCACGCTAGGCCAGCTCTGCAACTTCAACAAGGCCCTGAATGCAAGACCACCAATGCATCCTCAGTGATACAATCCATGGAAGGGAACTCCTGCAACCCATGCTAGGCCAGCTCTGCAACTTCAACAAGGCCCTGAATGTAAGATCACCAATGCATCCTCAGTGATGCAACCCACGCTAGGCCAGCTCTGCAACTTCAACAAGACACGGAATGCAAGACCACCAATGCATCCTCAGTGATACAACCGATGGAAGGGAACTCCTGCAACCCATGCTAGGCCAGCTCTGCAACTTCAACAAGGCCCTGAATGCAAGACCACCAATGCATCGTCAGTGATACAACCCATGGAAGGGAACTCCTGAGACTCATGCTGGGCCAGCTCCGCAACTTCAACTAGGCCCTGAATGCAGGACCACCAATGCATCCTCAGTGATACAATCCATGGAAGGGAACTCCTGCAACCCATGCTAGGCCAGCTCTGCAACTTCAATAAGGCCCTGAATGCAGGACCACCAATGCATCCTCAGTGATACAACCCATGGAAGGGAACTCCTGAGACTCATGCTAGGCCAGCTCCGCAACTTCAACTAGGCCCTGAATGCAGGACCACCAATGCAACCTCAGTGATACAATCCATGGAAGGGAACTCCTGCAACCCATGCTAGGCCAGCTCTGCAACTTCAATAAGGCCCTGAATGCAGGACCACCAATGCATCCTCAGTGATACAATCCAAGGAAAGGGAACTCCTGCAACCCACGCTAGGCCAGCTCTGCAACTTCACAAGGCACGGAATTCAAGACCACCAATGCATCGTCAGTGATACAATCCATGGAAGGGAACTCCTGCAGCCCAAGCTAGGCCAGCTCTGCAACTTCAACAAGGCCCTGAATGCAAGACCACCAATGCATCCTCAGTGATACAACCCATGGAAGGGAACTCCTACAACCCACGCTAGGCCAGCTCAGCAACTTCAACAAGGCCCTGAATGCGAGACCACCAATGCATCCTCAGTGATACAATCCATGGAAGGGAACTCCTGCAACCCACGCTAGGCCAGCTCTTCAACTTCAACAAGGCCCTGAATACACGACCTCCAATGCATCCTCAGTGATACTATCCATGGAAGGGAACTCCTGCAACCCACGCTAGGGCAGCTCTGCAACTTCAACGAGAACCTGAATGCAAGACCACAAATGCATCCTCAGTGATATAATCCATGGAAGGGAACTCCTGCAACCCACGCTAGGCCAGCTCTGCAACTTCAACAAGGCCCTGAATGCGAGACCACCAATGCATCCTCAGTGATACAAACCATGGGAGGGAACTCCTGCAACCCACGCTAGGCCAGCTCTGCAACTTCAACAAGGCCCTGAATGAAAGACCACCAATGCATCCTCAGTGATACAATCCAAGGAAAGGGAACTCCCGCAACCCACGCTAGGCCAGCTCTGCAACTTCAACAAGGCCCTGAATGCAAGACCACCTATGCATCCTCAGTGATATAACCCATGGAAGGGAACTCCTGCAACCCACGCTAGGACAGCTCTGCAACTTCAACAAGGCCCTGAATGAAAGACCACCAATGCATCCTCAGTGATACAATTCATGGAAGGGAACTCCTGCAACCCACGCTAGGCCAGCTCTGTAACTAGAACAAGGCAGTGAATGAGAGAGTAACCAAAGCATCCTCAGTGATAAAACCCATGGAAGGGAACTGCTGCAACCCATGCTAGGCCAGCTCTGCAACTTCAACGAGGCCCTGAATGCAAGACCACCAATGCATCCTCTGTGATACAATCCATGGAAGGGAACTCCTGCAACCCACGCTAGGCCAGCTCTGCAACTTCAACAAGGCCCTGAATGCAAGACCACCAATGCATCCTCAGTGATACAATCCATGGAAGGGAACTCCTGCAACCCATGCTAGGCCAGCTCTGCAACTTCAACAAGGCCCTGAATGTAAGATCACCAATGCATCCTCAGTGATGCAACCCACGCTAGGCCAGCTCTGCAACTTCAACAAGACACGGAATGCAAGACCACCAATGCATCCTCAGTGATACAACCGATGGAAGGGAACTCCTGCAACCCATGCTAGGCCAGCTCTGCAACTTCAACAAGGCACGGAATTCAAGACCACCAATGCATCCTCAGTGATACAACCCATGGAAGGGAACTCCTGAGACTCATGCTAGGCCAGCTCCGCAACTTCAACTAGGCCCTGAATGCAGGACCACCAATGCATCCTCAGTGATACAATCCATGGAAGGGACCTCCTGCAACCCATGCTAGGCCAGCTCTGCAACTTCAATAAGGCCCTGAATGCAGGACCACCAATGCATCCTCAGTGATACAATCCAAGGAAAGGGAACTCCTGCAACCCACGCTAGGCCAGCTCTGCAACTTCACAAGGCACGGAATTCAAGACCACCAATGCATCGTCAGTGATACAATCCATGGAAGGGAACTCCTGCAGCCCACGCTAGGCCAGCTCTGCAACTTCAACAAGGCCCTGAATGCAAGACCACCAATGCATCCTCAGTGATACAACCCATGGAAGGGAACTCCTACAACCCACGCTAGGCCAGCTCAGCAACTTCAACAAGGCCCTGAATGCGAGACCACCAATGCATCCTCAGTGATACAATCCATGGAAGGGAACTCCTGCAACCCACGCTAGGCCAGCTCTTCAACTTCAACAAGGCCCTGAATACACGACCTCCAATGCATCCTCAGTGATACTATCCACGGAAGGGAACTCCTGCAACCCACGCTAGGGCAGCTCAGCAACTTCAACAAGGCCCAGAATGCAAGACCACCAATACATCCTCAGTGATACAACCCATGGAAGGTGTTAGACCTGGCACCTTGGCGTGAGTTTCCCTTCCACTTTTTGCTGTTGTGCCTCAAATGTTTTGCTGGTGTCTGCTACTCAGGGCACTGCGCCACGGCCAACCCGTGCCGCAGTGCAAGTGCTCCCTACTGTAAAGTGTACATATGATTGATGTCCATGATTGATTCATTGGATTTACTGTTAGTCCCTAGTAAAGTGCACTAGGAGTGCCCGGGCTTGTGAATGCCAATACTGCTAGTGGGCCTGCAGCGCTGGTTGCGCCACCCACAGAAGCAGCCTTAAAATGTGTCTAGGGTCTGCCATTGCAGAACCTGCGTGCAGTCTGGTACTGTCACCCTGGCTGGGCAAGTGCACACACTTGCCAGCCCCTAAACCTTCCCTTAAACTTCATATTAGTCACCCCTATGGTAGGCCTGAGGGCAGGGTGCATTGTAAGTATAAGGTAGAACATGCCCTGATGTGTGTGGCATGTTCTAATAGTGAATTACTGCCAAAGTCGTTTTTCACTATTGTAAGGCTACCTGTTCCCTTCTAGGCCAGATGGGCTGCTGGAATTATTACACTCTATAATCCCAGCAGGCTCAGGGAACATGGTAGAGATTCATGTTTAGTATGCCTGGACTCAGAATAATAAAATACTTCTTTTAGTAAAGTTTATTTTAATATCCTGTGTTTGCAAATGCTACTTTTAGAAAGTTAGCATTTGCTTGCCTAATCATTTCAGCCCGCCTCTGCTTGGATGTGGATCTGACTGTCTGGTGTGTGTGAGTGACAGGGCTGGGAGTTGACAGGTAGTGATTAGCAGGAGGACCCCTTAATGGGTGGTGGGAGTTTCCCCTGAATGATGCATCAGGCTGTGCCCCTGCCACCACAATGCTGGCTCCGCCCTCCTGGGGAGCGACTGATGACTCAGCCTGCACCTGGCCCAGGAAGGACCGAAGCTTGTCAACAAAGTACTCAGGCCACTCCTGCCCTCTCAATGCCGGCTCCGCCCCCCTGGGGAGCGGCTGATGTGCCTGCCCTCACACTGAATGCAGAAGTCATAAGTACCCACAACAAGTACTCAGAGACTGGAGCAGTTATGCAGAGGCCCCCCTGGCTTGCTAGAACAAAAGAAACTGGGTATAAAAGTAGGAGCCCTGCTCCTTGTAAATTAGATCCTGTTTGTACCACAAGAGAAACTCTGCCCGAAGAGAAGGACCTGGAAGGACTACAAGGAGGAGTGCTGACTCTGGCCTGTGTCTGGTGCCTTGCTGCCAAAGGAGAGGAAGACAAAAGACTGTTGCTTTTATTTTTAACTTTGTGCCAAACTCTGCTGAAAGATCTCCAAGGGCTTGCTGTTGAACTTGCCCCCTGACCAGCGCTCCAGGAACAGTGAGCGCTACCCCCTGACAGAGGAACCACTGTGGGGAGTTGCTTTCCCTCTGCCCGCCTCACCAGGAAAAGCGGAGCGCGCTGTGACCATCGCGCTCTTCAGCAACGCCCTGGGTATTGCTATCTCTCCAAGCACCGTGACTGCTGCCTGCCTGGCCCAGAAGCACCGTGAAGGTCAGCCCAGCTGACCCAAACATCGTGACTGACCCCGAGCCGCAGCTCGCAACGCAAAGAGGAGGTGGTGCCCGTTGCCTGCTTGCACCCGCCGTGTCTGGTGCCCCTGAACGCGCCGCCGCTGTCCGAGAAACAGCTGTTGCGTGGGGTGCCTGAACGTCGCCTGGATCGAGAGAGGCGTACTTTGCCGATCGCTATCCCTTTTTCGTGTGCCCCCTGTGCCAGGAAACCTTGAGGCACTTTCTCAGCCCGGCCCGCGCCGCAACGCCAACCCCCGAGCCAGAGCCGAGCCGCCGCTCGCTCCCACGTCGGAAGGAAGACACCGCGACGCGGATCCCCGCTCTGAACTGTGCCCAGGCTGCTTCCACAAGAAAAGGTACTGTGTCCTGCCCCGCGGTGCGAGCATCTGTCTTGCTTCGCTCGCACCGCCCGCTGCCTCGCCTCGCCCCAGGAGCCGCGTGAAGAACGCTCCCCGGGCTCCCGCTCTCTCCCCCGCCAGCCGCGCACAGCCGTGCAGCTCGCAGAGAGAGGCGGACGCTGACTCCCCGGCCGCCGCTCCCGCCAGAAGCGTGAGAGTGGGCAGACCGGGCCCGCTTTTCCTACGCGGAGGAGCCCAGGGGCGCAGAGAGGCCCACGGACAGAGAAAGTACATTGAAGAGCCTGAACCCCCTTTCTTGAATAAGAAAGACAAGTTGAGAAAGAACTGTGACCTTGATAAAAGAGTAACTGGAACCTGCTTTTAAAGTAACCAAGACTGTATTTACAAGCCTGCTTGAGATTTATATAAAGAGATATATTTTCACAAATACAGTTTGGTGTCATTGTGTGGTGGGTTGGTTGTGATGGTGTAATATTGCAAATGTTTAACCCTACATGCCCCAGAGATTAGCCTAAGACTGCTTAAGCCACACTACCTAGAGGGTAAGCAGAGGTTGTCTTGAAGGTAACCCTCAGCCCTGACGAGGAAGAGAGAGGCCCTGCTTGTCGCCAGTGTTGCACTGCGCCAACCAGAGACTCCCCCTTCCTACATTGGACGCAGCGGTGAGGATTCGCGAATTTACATTTGCAGTGTTTTACCTTAGCTACTGACCATTGCATAGTGATTACAGTCCAGTAACTTAGCCACAGACTTTTTTTTGATTTTTAATTTTGCTAAAGAAGAAGATCCCTAGTGTTGCAAGCATGCCGGGCACAAACAGCATTGATGGAGGAGAGTCCATAGCCTCTAGTGCGCAGGGGCTAGAATGGGATGCATCAAAGCTGGATGACTACACAAAGAAGCAGTTGAGTTATTTTTGCAGGAAACTCAAGGTTCCACACGCAGGATGCAGAAACAAACCTGAGTTCTACAAGGCCATGAGAGCCTGGATTGAATCTAGGAAGGCACCTGAGGATCAGAATGCACCTGTGGATCCTGTGAGTCTGGAAAAACCAGACAGCGTTCTTAGCTTTGGCAGAGGCCTGTCGCCAGAGGAGCTGGCAGACAGACAGGCAACCAGGGATCATGAGATCAAGATGGCAGAATTGAATTTGAAGGGCCAAATGGAGCTTGAAAGCAAAAGAATGGCTCTGGAAGAGAGAAAACTCCAGTTGGAGTATGATGTGAAGATGAGGGAGATGAGTCTAAAAGAGAAAACCTTGGATCATCCTCCCTCTGGTGGCAGCACAACGCCGGTGCAGGTAGAGTCAAGAGTGCACATCCCCAAAGATGTAGTTAAAGAGTTCTTTAAGGGGGATGACATAGGACAGTGGTTTAGGGCATATGAGGTAGCCATGCTTTCCCACCGGGTCCCTGAGAAGGATTGGGGAGCGGGGTTATGGGGAAGGTTCCTTAGCGAAGGGCGGGACACCCTGCTAGATTTGCCCTCTGAAGACCAGAGATCCTATCCCCATATGAAAGAAGCTTTAATGACCAGGTATGGGCTTACCCCTGAAATGTATAGACAGAAGTTTAGGGGGTGTAATAAGCGGCCTGGGAATACGTATGTGGAGTTTGTGACTTTTTTTTGCAGAGCACTGGATGGTTGGGTGAAGGGTAACAAAGTGAATGATTTTCAAGGTCTCTTTGATTTAATTGCATGGGAGCACTTGTCTGATCAATGTTTTCCTGAGTTACGCCAGCACCTGATTGATAGCAAGTTGTCCAACCCGAGGAAACTTGCTGAGGAGGCGGACCGCTGGCTCAGCACCAGGGTCCACAAGGGTCCAGTGGGAGACTCCGCCAAGGGTGGGCAGGGTCCCCAGCAGAAGAGTGGGGGGGACAAGGGAAAACAGAAAGGGTTCCAAAAAGGCCCCCAAAGTAATCCCCAAGGGGACCAGCAGAAAGGTTCTCAGCCTCCCCCACCCCCTAAGCAGAATGGGGCCCCGACAGGTCGACCTGTTCCAAAGGGGCCCTTCAATTGTTACAAATGTGGTGACCCGGGGCACATAGCCAGTGACCCCAAGTGTCGCCTGTTTGGAAAACCAGCACCCACTGGTGCTCCGCCCCGACAAGTGACCAGTGTTCACTTAGGAGAAGAAGTGATGGTCCCGGGGGGTGGAGATCCTGTTCAGATGACCCTAGTCTCACTAGGAGACAGTGAGATGGTCCCTACAAGCTACCTGCCCTCTAACACTAAAAAATATGGGCAGGTGGTTACCATCAATGGTAAGAAAGCTGAGGCTCTTAGAGACACAGGAGCCAGTGTGACTGCAGTGAGGCATCACCTGGTGTCTCAAGAGCAGGTTGTACCCCATGCCTACTGTAGGGTTGTCAACGCTGACAATTCAGAGAGTCAGTGTCCGATGGCTCAAGTTCCCTTCGAGTGGGGGGGGGTCTCTGGTACTCTGCAGGTCTGTGTGAGGAAAGCCATGCCTGTTGACTGTTTGCTAGGGAACGACTTGGAGGACTCCCCTTGGGAAAAGGTGGAGAAAACGACTCACCTGAAGATGGTGGGTCTACCTGACTGGGCGTGCGTGACCACCCGGTCAATGGCAGCCAGTAGGGGTGATCAAGAGGTCCTGGGGCCTGACGGAGAGGCCCAGGAACCGGCCTTAGGGAGAAGGCGCAGGGTGCGTGGGAAACCGGCCCCTGAAGTTCCCACGGTCCAGGAGGAAGCAGACCTTGAGGGGGATGCCCTGGAGCCTACTGGGGAACAGATTGCCGAACTGGGGGACCTGCCTGAGCTGACCCATTGGCAGCAAGAAGGAGGCCCCTCCAGGGAGGAATTCTGCAGGGAGCAGAAAGAATGCCCTTCTCTCGTGGGTATGCGGCAGCAGGCTGCAGACCAGGCCAATGGTGTTCAGGCCAAAACACATTATGTGTACTGGGAGAATGACCTCCTGTACTCAGAGCCTAAGGCTGCTGAACCTGGGTCAGCCCGTGTGCTGGTGGTACCCCAGAAGTTCAGAGCCTTCCTACTGGGACTGGCTCATGATGTGCCTTTAGCAGGACATTTGGGGATGGACACGACCTATGACAGGCTTGTCACCCACTTCTACTGGCCCCAAATGCACAAGAGCTCAGATGCTCATTGTAGGACCTGTCCAACTTGCCAGGCAAGTGGGAAGAGCGGAGGGAAGAACAAGGCTCCCCTCCAACCTTTCCCTGTGGTCAGTACGCCATTCCAACGAGTGGGTATTGATATTGTTGGGCCTCTGGACCCCAAGACAGCCATGGGCAACAGGTTCATCCTGGTCTTGGTGGATCATGCCACCCGGTACCCTGAAGCCATCCCTCTGAGGACAGTGACGGCCCCCGTGGTGGGGCGTGCACTAATGGGAATTTTCTCCAGAGTGGGGTTCCCTCTAGAGGTGGTGAGCGACAGGGGGACCAACTTTATATCCAAGTATATGAAGTCCCTTTGGCAAGAGTGTGGTGTAACCTACAAGTTCACCACCCCTTACCATCCCCAAGGAAATGGGTTGGTTGAAAGATTCAACCGAACCCTGAAGGGCATGATCATGGGCCTGGAAGGTCCAATGAGGCGTAAGTGGGACGTCCTCTTACCATGCCTGCTCTTTGCATACCGCGAGGTGCCACAGAAGTCTCTAGGGTTCAGCCCCTTTGAGCTGCTGTATGGCCACCCCGTGAGAGGACCACTGAGTTTGGTAAAGGAAGGCTGGGAGCAATCTCCCAGGAAACCTCCCCAGAATGTATATAGCTACATGCTGGCCTTCAGAAACCAAACCAGGCGCTTCAGACAACTTGCTGAGGCAAATCTGGAAGCTAGCCAGGAGGAGATGAAGCGGTGGTACGACCAGAATGCCACTCTGGTAGAGCTTCAGCCTGGACAAGAGGTGTATGTCTTGGCCCCAGTGGAACCCTGTGCACTTCAGGATAAGTGGACAGGCCCATTTGAGGTTGTGGAGCGCAAGAGCTCAGTGACATACTTGGTGGACATGAAGACGCCCAGGAATCCTTTAAGGGTCTTACATGTCAACCGCCTCAAGCCCCACTTGAAAAGGTCCGAAGTGGGCATGCTGTTGGCCACTGATGATGGAATGGAAGAGGAGTCTGAGCCTCTTCCTGACCTCTTAGTGGCCTGTGAGAAGGATGGGTCAGTGGATGGAGTTAACCTCTCACCCACCCTGACCCCTGAGCAACAGGAAGACTGCCGCCAGTTGCTGGGGCAGTTTCCAGACCTGTTCTCCCTGGTTCCTAGTGTCACAGATTGGTGCGTCCACGATGTGGACACAGGAGACAGCTTACCTGTGAAGCATAAGGCTTACAGGGTAACTGACAGGGTCCGGGCCTGCATCAAGGAGGAGGTCTCCAAGATGCTTGCTCTTAGGGTGGTTGAGTCTTCCAGCAGTCCTTGGTCCAGCCCCGTGGTCTTGGTCCCAAAGGCTGCTGCGCCGGGAGCCACACCTGAACTCCGGTTCTGTGTGGACTACAGAGGACTCAATTCAGTCACCAAGACTGACGCGCACCCTATCCCCAGAGCTGATGAGCTCATTGATCGGCTAGGGGCTGCCCGGTTCCTCAGCACGTTTGATTTAACGTCTGGGTACTGGCAGATCGCCTTGACCGATGGGGCAAAGGAGAGGTCAGCATTCTCCACACCAGATGGGCATTTCCAGTTCCGGGTTATGCCATTTGGGATGAAGAATGCCCCTGCCACCTTTCAGAGGTTGGTCAACCAGGTGTTGGTTGGGCTGGATGAGTTCAGTGCCGCCTACCTGGATGACATCGCAGTGTTCAGTGGCACCTGGCCAGAACACCTGCGACACCTCTGGGAAGTGTTGATGGCGCTGCGCAAGGCAGGCCTCACAATCAAGGCAAGCAAGTGCCAGATTGGGCAGGGTTCAGTGGTGTACTTGGGACACCAAGTGGGGAGTGGCAAGGTGGCACCCTTGCAACCCAAAATTGAGACCATCCTGGCTTGGGAACCCCCCAAGACCCAGACTGCAGTGAGAGCCTTCCTGGGGCTCACTGGGTATTACAGGAGGTTTGTCAAGGGCTATGGCACTATTGTGACCCCCTTGACAGAACTGACTTCTAAGAAGCAGCCCAGGAATGTGATTTGGACTGACACCTGTCAGAAGGCTTTTGACACCCTGAAGACTGCCATGTGCACGGCGCCCGTGCTCCTGGCTCCTGATTCCTCCAAGGAATTCATAGTGCAAACAGACGCTTCAGAGCATGGTGTAGGGGCTGTTCTCTCACAGATGACTGAGGAGGGCTGGGACCAACCCGTAGCCTTCATCAGTAGGAGGTTACTTCCACGGGAAAGTAGGTGGAGTGCAATAGAGCGAGAAGCATTTGCTGTGGTCTGGGCGCTGAAGAAGCTAAGACCCTACTTGTTTGGGTCTCACTTCCGGGTTCAGACGGACCACAGGCCCCTCAGATGGTTGATGCAAATGAGGGGTGAGAACCCAAAACTGTTGAGGTGGTCCATCTCCCTACAGGGTATGGACTTCATGGTGGAACACCGCCCTGGCACAGATCACGCCAACGCCGATGGTCTGTCCAGATTTTTCCGCCTTAGTGATGAGGAACTCCCTGGGGAAGGGTAGTTCTCCCCACATTTCAGCTGGAGGGGACACGTGTTAGACCTGGCACCTTGGCGTGAGTTTCCCTTCCACTTTTTGCTGTTGTGCCTCAAATGTTTTGCTGGTGTCTGCTACTCAGGGCACTGCGCCACGGCCAACCCGTGCCGCAGTGCAAGTGCTCCCTACTGTAAAGTGTACATATGATTGATGTCCATGATTGATTCATTGGATTTACTGTTAGTCCCTAGTAAAGTGCACTAGGAGTGCCCGGGCTTGTGAATGCCAATACTGCTAGTGGGCCTGCAGCGCTGGTTGCGCCACCCACAGAAGCAGCCTTAAAATGTGTCTAGGGTCTGCCATTGCAGAACCTGCGTGCAGTCTGGTACTGTCACCCTGGCTGGGCAAGTGCACACACTTGCCAGCCCCTAAACCTTCCCTTAAACTTCATATTAGTCACCCCTATGGTAGGCCTGAGGGCAGGGTGCATTGTAAGTATAAGGTAGAACATGCCCTGATGTGTGTGGCATGTTCTAATAGTGAATTACTGCCAAAGTCGTTTTTCACTATTGTAAGGCTACCTGTTCCCTTCTAGGCCAGATGGGCTGCTGGAATTATTACACTCTATAATCCCAGCAGGCTCAGGGAACATGGTAGAGATTCATGTTTAGTATGCCTGGACTCAGAATAATAAAATACTTCTTTTAGTAAAGTTTATTTTAATATCCTGTGTTTGCAAATGCTACTTTTAGAAAGTTAGCATTTGCTTGCCTAATCATTTCAGCCCGCCTCTGCTTGGATGTGGATCTGACTGTCTGGTGTGTGTGAGTGACAGGGCTGGGAGTTGACAGGTAGTGATTAGCAGGAGGACCCCTTAATGGGTGGTGGGAGTTTCCCCTGAATGATGCATCAGGCTGTGCCCCTGCCACCACAATGCTGGCTCCGCCCTCCTGGGGAGCGACTGATGACTCAGCCTGCACCTGGCCCAGGAAGGACCGAAGCTTGTCAACAAAGTACTCAGGCCACTCCTGCCCTCTCAATGCCGGCTCCGCCCCCCTGGGGAGCGGCTGATGTGCCTGCCCTCACACTGAATGCAGAAGTCATAAGTACCCACAACAAGTACTCAGAGACTGGAGCAGTTATGCAGAGGCCCCCCTGGCTTGCTAGAACAAAAGAAACTGGGTATAAAAGTAGGAGCCCTGCTCCTTGTAAATTAGATCCTGTTTGTACCACAAGAGAAACTCTGCCCGAAGAGAAGGACCTGGAAGGACTACAAGGAGGAGTGCTGACTCTGGCCTGTGTCTGGTGCCTTGCTGCCAAAGGAGAGGAAGACAAAAGACTGTTGCTTTTATTTTTAACTTTGTGCCAAACTCTGCTGAAAGATCTCCAAGGGCTTGCTGTTGAACTTGCCCCCTGACCAGCGCTCCAGGAACAGTGAGCGCTACCCCCTGACAGAGGAACCACTGTGGGGAGTTGCTTTCCCTCTGCCCGCCTCACCAGGAAAAGCGGAGCGCGCTGTGACCATCGCACTCTTCAGCAACGCCCTGGGTATTGCTATCTCTCCAAGCACCGTGACTGCTGCCTGCCTGGCCCAGAAGCACCGTGAAGGTCAGCCCAGCTGACCCAAACATCGTGACTGACCCCGAGCCGCAGCTCGCAACGCAAAGAGGAGGTGGTGCCCGTTGCCTGCTTGCACCCGCCGTGTCTGGTGCCCCTGAACGCGCCGCCGCTGTCCGAGAAACAGCTGTTGCGTGGGGTGCCTGAACGTCGCCTGGATCGAGAGAGGCGTACTTTGCCGATCGCTATCCCTTTTTCGTGTGCCCCCTGTGCCAGGAAACCTTGAGGCACTTTCTCAGCCCGGCCCGCGCCGCAACGCCAACCCCCGAGCCAGAGCCGAGCCGCCGCTCGCTCCCACGTCGGAAGGAAGACACCGCGACGCGGATCCCCGCTCTGAACTGTGCCCAGGCTGCTTCCACAAGAAAAGGTACTGTGTCCTGCCCCGCGGTGCGAGCATCTGTCTTGCTTCGCTCGCACCGCCCGCTGCCTCGCCTCGCCCCAGGAGCCGCGTGAAGAACGCTCCCCGGGCCCCCGCTCTCTCCCCCGCCAGCCGCGCACAGCCGTGCAGCTCGCAGAGAGAGGCGGACGCTGACTCCCCGGCCGCCGCTCCCGCCAGAAGCGTGAGAGTGGGCAGACCGGGCCCGCTTTTCCTACGCGGAGGAGCCCAGGGGCGCAGAGAGGCCCACTGACAGAGAAAGTACATTGAAGAGCCTGAACCCCCTTTCTTGAATAAGAAAGACAAGTTGAGAAAGAACTGTGACCTTGATAAAAGAGTAACTGGAACCTGCTTTTAAAGTAACCAAGACTGTATTTACAAGCCTGCTTGAGATTTATATAAAGAGATATATTTTCACAAATACAGTTTGGTGTCATTGTGTGGTGGGTTGGTTGTGATGGTGTAATATTGCAAATGTTTAACCCTACATGCCCCAGAGATTAGCCTAAGACTGCTTAAGCCACACTACCTAGAGGGTAAGCAGAGGTTGTCTTGAAGGTAACCCTCAGCCCTGACGAGGAAGAGAGAGGCCCTGCTTGTCGCCAGTGTTGCACTGCGCCAACCAGAGACTCCCCCTTCCTACAGAAGGGAACTCCTGCAACCCACGCTAGGCCAGCTCTGCAACTTCAACAAGGCATGGAATGCAAGACCACCAATGCATCCTCAGTGATACAACTTATGGAAGGGAACTCCTGCAACCCACACTAGCCAGCTCTGCAACTTCAACGAGAACCTGAATGCAAGACCACCAATACATGCTCAGTGATACAATCCATGGAAGGGAACTCCTGCAACCCACGCTAGGGCAGCTCTGCAACTTCAACAAGGCACGGAATGCAAGACCACCAATGCATCCTCAGTGATACAATCCATGGAAGGGAACTCCTGCAACCCACGCTAGGCCAGCTCTGCAACTTCAACAAGGCACGGAATGCAAGACCACCAATGCATCCTCAGTGATACAACCCATGGAAGGGAACTCCTGCAACCCACGCTAGGCCAGCTCTGCAACTTCAACAAGGCCCTGAATGCAGGCGGCACCAATGCATCCTCAGTGATGCAACCCATGGAAGGGAACTCCTGCAACCCAAGCTAGGCCAGCTCTGCAACTTCAACAAGGCCCTGATTGCAAGACCACCAATGCATCCTCAATGATACAACCGATGGAAGGGAACTCCTGCAACCCATGCTAGGCCAGCTCTGCAACTTCAACAAGGCCCTGAATGCAAGACCACCAAAGCATCCTCAGTGATACAATCCACGGAAGGGAACTCCTGCAACTAACGCCAGGCCAGCTCTGCAACTTCAACAAGGCAGTGAATGAAAGACCACCAATGCATCCTCAGTGATACAATCCATGGAAGGGAACTCCCGCAACCCACGCTAGGCCAGCTCTGCAACTTCAACAAGGCATGAAATGCAAGACCACCAATGCATCCTCAATGATACAACCCATGGAAGGGAACTGCTGCAACCCATGCTAGGCCAGCTCTGCAACTTCAACAAGGCATGGAATGCAAGACCACCAATGCATCCTCAGTGATGCAACCCATAGAAGGGAACTCCTTCACCCAACGATTGGCCAGCTCTGCAACTTCAACAAGGCATGGAATGCAAGACCACCAATGCATCCTCAGTGATGCAACCCATAGAAGGGAACTCCTTCACCCAACGGTAGGCCAGCTCTGCAACTTCAACAAGGCCCTGAATGCAGGAACCATCAATGCATCCTCAGGGATACAATCCATGGAAGGAAACTCCTGCAACCCACGCTAGGCCAGCTCTGCAACTTCAACAAGGCCCTGAATGCAAGACCACCAATGCATCCTCAATGATACAACCGATGGAAGGGAACTCCTGCAACCCATGCTAGGCCAGCTCTGCAACTTCAACAAGGCCCTGAATGCAAGACCACCAAAGCATCCTCAGTGATACATTCCACGGAAGGGAACTCCTGCAACTAACGCCAGGCCAGCTCTGCAACTTCAACAAGGCAGTGAATGAAAGACCACCAATGCATCCTCAGTGATACAATCCATGGAAGGGATAATAACAGGCCAATGGATGATGTAGGCTGGCAGAAAGTCCCTATACGTATTGTATTCACATTATCTCATTCAATTCAAAAGGTCTTGGATAATTTCAGACCTAAAAATGATGGGAAGGGCGGACCCTTCTATTCTGCTACTCTTCCCGATGACCACTAGGAGAGTTCCAACCCCGTGTCCACACAACCAGGAAAAACACCCAAGGAACACTTTCTTAATTCAACGGGAATCCGAGGCAGCTCTGGAAAACGTGAAATCAGAGAAAAACAGTCAAGTTCATCAGCTTCTGCCCAGGAACCTTGCGCCTGCCCGCACCTAAAGGAGATGTGTTACATTTAAAGGATACTGGACTGGAAAACCCCAAACAATCCAATAAAGAAGGAAACCTCAACATTTTAAATTTTCATAAAAAACAACAAGCAAGAACCAGAAAGGAAATTCTGGGAAGGTCAAAGAGAAAGACCAAAGATGAGAATATATTTGGGCGTTATCCATTACCAAATGGGAAGCAACCCGGGATTACCACATTCGTTAAGAAGGTAAGGGAAGTCTGCCCCAAAGTCAATGTCCTTGTTGAGTCCAGAAGTGGCTTCAATCTTGGAAGATGGCTGAACATAAGACTGCACTCTAGCACGTGCTCCCCCTGCTAAGCTCTCTCAACTCTCTCCACTACATGCTCTCTTTCTATATGAGCCCTTCCATCTCCCCATCTTCATCTGGCCCTTAATCCCGTCTGGTTTCTCCCAGATGAGGTTGACTTGAGGTCTTCGGGGGTGTCCACCGCAGATCCAGGAGAAACACATCTCTACCAAATGTTCAGGATAGCAACAGACGCATGCATCTTGTTATCGTCCAGGTAGTGAGGATTGGTCTGGTTAAAGTTAGACGTAGGTGAGAGGTGCAAGGTGTGCTGTGTTTCGGTGCACCTGAGGAGGCGTCATCCTGTGCTGTGGGTGCGTGGAATGGATGTGCAGTGAAGGCCCCACTCAGGCACTACAGCAGGTGAAGACACTGTGTCTCTGCGTTGGCCTTTCCCTTGTGGAGGATCGGCTTGTGCTGTCCATTGTTGGACAGGCCACATGAAGGGCCGCTCTCCCCCGGCCCAACCAGGCCCGAACCAGCCACGCAAGTACCACACACCACCAGTGCACGTCCACCGTCCCCGCAGGGACCCCTACACTCGAACCTGTTGACCCCGTAGGCCGACCCACTACCGGCCTGCGCGCCCATCCTGGGCGCCATCTTGGACACTCCACCACGAGGCCGCCTGGCCCCCGATCGACCTCAACCCTGGGCCTGGCCAGGCCTCAGACATTCCGGCACCAACATCCACCCAGGAGGTGAGCGGGCTACTTGGTCAGTCAATGGGAGCAAGAGGTGTCGATGGCTCTCACCCGCCAAGTGCCGCTCGCCCATCGCCTCCCCGGACGCTGGCTCCACCCCCCTGCTGGGTGTCTGAACCCCCTCATCCCGGACCTCCCGACCTCCAAGTGCGAGGGTCCGGACATCAAAGCACACCAGCCCTATAACTGGGGCAGCTCCAGAGCAGGACGGGAGTTGTATCTTGGAGTCGAGAGACGCAAAGAAGAACTCATCCTTGACGGACTACTGGCGCTGCCGTAGCTCTGTCTTGTGCACCCTCGTCTTGCCTGCTGGCGCTGCCGCGGCTTTGGGAACCACCCTATCCTTCATCATCGTCGGGACCTGCTGGCGTAGCCGCGGACCGTTTGTAACCACCACCTTCATCGGGACCTGCTGGCTCTGCCGCGGACCGTCGTCTGCCTTCATCCATCTCGGGACCTGCTGGCTCCGCCGCGGCCCGTTCATCTACACCACCGAGCTCGAGGATTGAGAGCTATTTTCCATCGCTTTGGTAACAAGACTGTCCCGCTACCCTTTTCCCAAACAGAGACCAGAATAGAGGGGACCCCTGAGTCCAGACCTCCTTGTACCATTCTACCGTACTTGAAGAATTGTCTATAAAGTATCGTTGAACTTTATCATTGTGTGGTGTCCGTCTGTGGGGGGGAAGTTACTTGTCTGTACGATTCACTGGAGACAGCTCTCCCCGGAGACCTCTCCCCATATCCTCGGCCGACCCTCCCGGTCCGTCTAACATTGGTGGCCAGCGACGGGATCCGAATCACCGCATAAACCGTACAGAGAGTAGCTCACCCCACGGCGAATCACGATGTCAACTAAAGAAAGCGGATCAACGGAGAAATTCCAGATGGAGAAATTGGGCGAGTACAGCCATCGTGAACTTAAACAGTTCTGTATCGAATTAGGTATCGCTACCACCGGACTAAATACCAAAGATGACTTTAAGCAGGCCCTGGAATCTTGGGCAGAAACCGGGGCTGCCGGAACCCCCGATCAAGACATCACAGCACAAACCCCCATGGCCCCTGAAGAGCGAAGAACGGGTCTCTCGCCAGGCGAGATCCAGGAACGAGAAAGAACCCGACTACACGAGCTGGAAATGGCCCGGCTCAAAATGGACGTTGAACTAAAGTTGGCCGAACAGAAAATCAACTTAGAGCACCTGCGTCTCCGAGAAGAAAGAGAGGAGAAACAGAGACAAAGGGAGCTCGAGGAAAAGAAACTGGCATATGAACATGAACGGAAATTAGCTGAAATCGACCTACGCAAACAGAATAAAGAAACAGGGGTGCCCGAGCAACCCCACACTCCAGGGGCAACAGAGAAGAAGGTACACATCCCCAAGGATGTCGTTCGAGAATACTTCCGAGAGGACGACATCCAGCAATGGTTTAAGGCCTATGAAATCGCTATGACTGCACACCGGATCGATAGAAGCGATTGGGGGGCCGGTCTGTGGGGGAGATTCCTCAATGAGGGCCGCGACGCCCTGCTGCAACTCCCGGACCAGCAGATGACCTCCTATGACCATATGAAAGCGGCACTCCTCACCCGCTATGGCCTCACACCCGAGATGTACCGTCAGAGGTTCCGAGACTGCACCCGCATCCCAGGTACAACTTGGGTGGACTATGTCAATTACTTTAGCCGAGCCTGCGAGGGCTGGATCAAAGGAAGCAAGGTCACAACCTACGAACAACTGTTCAATCTTATGGTATGGGAGCATCTGTCGAACAATTGCTTCATTGAACTTCGCCAGCACCTCCTCGACAGCAAGTTAACGGATCCCCGGCAGCTCGCAGCCGAAGCTGACCGGTGGGAGATCACCAGAGTGAGTCGAAATGGGTCCTCCGAACAGAACCGGAACAACAATGGTCAGCACCGTCCCCGAGGAGGTGGAGGCCAAGGACGCGGAAGAAGCAACGCTCCGGTCACCCCCACTATCAGCCCCACCCCCCCGTCCAACCGGGGCAGCACCCCAGCGCGACCGGGACCTCGAGCCAATGTTACCTGCCATCGATGTCAACGAGTCGGACACTATGCAAACGACCCAAACTGCCCCCAGTACCAGAGCCCAAGACCCCGCCAAGTAGCCGCTGCTGCTCTGGGGGAGGAACGGATCTCAGAGGAACAAGAAGAATATGAACAGGAACACCCAGAATGGGAGCCAGCCGCCATGGCTCTCGCCTGCCTAGGGGGGAGAGACATGGTCCCGCGGGTCCCCCTACCCGCTAATACCCAGAAGTACAGCCAATGGGTGGGCATCAATGGACGCCGGGCGGAAGCCCTTCGTGACACTGGGGCCAGTGTAACAGCCGTCCGCTGTCACCTGGTGACCCCCGAACAATACTTACCAAACATTCTCTGCCCTGTACGTTCAGCCGATAACTCAGAAAGTCTGTGTCGGATGGCCTGCGTCCCCTTCGAATGGGGAGGGGTCTCCGGCATGTTGAAGGTGACGGTCCGAGATGATGCCCCCGTAGACTGCCTCCTGGGTAATGACCTGGAATGCTCTCCATGGGCAGCAGTCGAACGAAAAGAGCACCTGGGGATGCTGGGCGTCCCGGACTGGGCGTGCGTCACCACCCGGTCCATGACCGCCCGTGCCAACACCCGCCCAGAGGAACTCGAATGGCCGGCGCCACCGCCTCCGGTCGCCCCCGCCGAAACCACCGACCGTGACGTCCCCCCCGAACCAGCTCAACCTCCAGACCTCGCTAACCTCGACCAGTGGCCTCAAGAGGGGGGGCCCACGCAAGAACAATTTCGCCAAGAACAAAGGACCTGTCCGTCCCTCGAGGGACTCCGCCAGCAAGCGCTAGCCCAAAGCGCAGGGGATACCTCCGGAACTCACTGGGTCTACTGGGACAATGATCTGCTGTACAGTGAGCAAAGAATCGCGGAGCTGGGGGCCAGCCGAGTCCTAGTGGTACCCCTCCGTTTTAGAGACTTTCTGCTAAACCTGGCCCACGATGTCCCCCTGGCAGGACACTTGGGTCAAGACAAAACCTATAGCCGCCTGGTGACCCACTTCTTCTGGCCCAAAATGAGGGACAATGTACACCAGCATTGCCGATCTTGCCCCACGTGCCAAGCCAGTGGGAAGAGCGGCCGCAAACTGAAAGCCCCCCTGCAACCTTTTCCCGTGGTCACCACCCCGTTCGAGAGGGTCGGAATCGATATCGTAGGGCCCCTGGACCCGCGCACAAAACAAGGCCATCGATTCATCCTGGTGCTAGTGGACCACGCCACCCGCTACCCGGAGGCTGTTCCCCTGCGGACTGTGACAGCCCCGGTAGTCGGCCGGGCTCTGATGGGGATCTTCTCCCGGGTGGGCTTCCCCCGGGAGGTCGTCAGTGACAGAGGCACGAACTTTATTTCGAAATACATGAAATCTCTCTGGCAACAGTGCGGGGTTACCTACCGGTTCACGACCCCCTATCACCCTCAAGGAAACGGACTCGTTGAGCGGTTCAACCGCACGCTCAAAGGGATGATCGGGGGGTTGGAAGAGCCCCTCCGTCGCCAGTGGGATGTACTGTTGCCGTGCCTTCTCTTCGCATATCGAGAGGTTCCCCAGAAGTCCCTGGGCTTCAGCCCATTTGAACTGCTGTATGGACACCCCGTGCGCGGGCCGCTCAGCCTAGTTAAGGAAGGCTGGGAGATGCCCCCTCTAAAGAACCCACCAGATGTGTTCCGCTGCCTCCTAACACTCCGCAACAAGACCCGGCGATTCCGAGAACTAGCAAAAGCCAACCTAGAGGCCAGTCAGGAGGACATGAAAAGGTGGTATGACCGGAATGCCTCCTCCATCGAGTTTGAACCTGGGCAACAGGTATGGGTGATGTCCCCCACCGAACCCTGCGCCCTACAAGACAAGTGGACAGGGCCCTTCAAGGTGGTCGAGCGCAAGGGTCCGGCTACCTATCTCATCGACTTGGAATCTTCCCGGAACCCCCTCCGGGTCCTCCACGCTAACAGACTGAAACCGCACTTTGTACGGACAGAACTCAGCCTCCTGATGGCCACAGACAATGGGGCTGAAGAGGACTCCGAGCCCCTCCCGGACCTCCTACGAACGCGGGAGAAAGACGGTTCCGTAGATGGGGTCCGACTCTCAGAGGCCCTCACCCGAGAGCAACACCAGGAGTGCCAAGTTCTCCTATCACAATTCGCCAGCCTGTTCTCCCTCACCCCAGGTGTCACTTCCTGGTGTACGCACGATGTGGACACGGGGGACAGCCCCCCTATCCGCCACCGGGCCTACCGCGTGCCAGATCGGGTACGGGCCTGCATCCAAGAGGAAGTAGCCAAAATGCTCACGCTCGGGGTCATCGAGCCCTCAGACAGCCCCTGGGCCAGCCCTGTAGTACTGGTCCCCAAAGCAGCTGCCCCCGGCACCACACCAGAACTCCGGTTCTGCGTCGACTACCGGGGCTTGAATGCGGTCACCAGGACAGACGCACATCCCATCCCCCGGGCAGATGAACTAATCGACCGCATGGGAGCTGCCCGCTACCTCAGTATCTTCGACCTGACGGCGGGCTACTGGCAAATCGGCCTCACACCCCGGGCACAAGAACGTTCTGCCTTTTCCACGCCCGATGGCCATTACCATTTCACAGTCATGCCCTTCGGCATGAAGAATGCCCCAGCAACATTCCAACGGCTCGTCAATCAGGTCCTGGCGGGGCTCGAAGGATTCAGCGCCGCCTACTTAGACGACATCGCTGTATACAGCAACCAGTGGTCCGAGCACCTCCACCACCTCCGAGCAGTACTGCACGCCCTTCAGCAAGCTGGCCTCACGATCAAGGCCAGCAAATGTCAAATTGGGCAAGGGTCTGTAACCTACCTCGGGCACCAGGTGGGAAGCGGCCTGGTGGCCCCTCTGCAGCTAAAAATTGCCGCCATCCAGTCCTGGCAGCCCCCCACTACCCAGACCGAGGTACGAGCCTTCCTGGGCCTCACGGGCTATTACCGAAGGTTCGTGAAAGACTATGGTACTATCGTGAGGCCCCTCACAGATCTCACGTCAAAAAATCAGCCCCAGAAAGTCAACTGGACCCCAGAGTGTCAAGCTGCATTTGAACAATTGAAAGCCGCCATGTGCTCCGCCCCTGTGCTCCAGGCCCCCGACTACAGCCGGGAGTTCATCGTCCAGACGGATGCCTCCGACCATGGCATTGGGGCAGTCCTGTCCCAAGTGAACACCGAAGGCCATGACCAGCCGGTGGCCTTCATCAGCCGGCGACTCCTACCACGGGAACAACGCTGGAGCACCATAGAGAGGGAGGCCTTCGCGGTGGTATGGGCCCTCAAGAAGCTCCGGCCCTACCTTTTTGGCACACCCTTTCGGGTACAGACCGACCACCGACCCCTGCAGTGGCTGATGCAGATGCGGGGGGAAAACCCGAAGTTACTACGCTGGTCCATCTCCCTACAAGGGATGGACTTCACAGTTGAACATCGGCCTGGGCCCGATCACGCCAACGCAGATGGCCTGTCCCGGTTCTTCCGCCTCGACGCGAAGAGTCCCCAAGAGAACGGGTAACTCTCCCCGCCTTCAGCTGGGGGGGACGCATGTTGGACAGGCCACATGAAGGGCCGCTCTCCCCCGGCCCAACCAGGCCCGAACCAGCCACGCAAGTACCACACACCACCAGTGCACGTCCACCGTCCCCGCAGGGACCCCTACACTCGAACCTGTTGACCCCGTAGGCCGACCCACTACCGGCCTGCGCGCCCATCCTGGGCGCCATCTTGGACACTCCACCACGAGGCCGCCTGGCCCCCGATCGACCTCAACCCTGGGCCTGGCCAGGCCTCAGACATTCCGGCACCAACATCCACCCAGGAGGTGAGCGGGCTACTTGGTCAGTCAATGGGAGCAAGAGGTGTCGATGGCTCTCACCCGCCAAGTGCCGCTCGCCCATCGCCTCCCCGGACGCTGGCTCCACCCCCCTGCTGGGTGTCTGAACCCCCTCATCCCGGACCTCCCGACCTCCAAGTGCGAGGGTCCGGACATCAAAGCACACCAGCCCTATAACTGGGGCAGCTCCAGAGCAGGACGGGAGTTGTATCTTGGAGTCGAGAGACGCAAAGAAGAACTCATCCTTGACGGACTACTGGCGCTGCCGTAGCTCTGTCTTGTGCACCCTCGTCTTGCCTGCTGGCGCTGCCGCGGCTTTGGGAACCACCCTATCCTTCATCATCGTCGGGACCTGCTGGCGTAGCCGCGGACCGTTTGTAACCACCACCTTCATCGGGACCTGCTGGCTCTGCCGCGGACCGTCGTCTGCCTTCATCCATCTCGGGACCTGCTGGCTCCGCCGCGGCCCGTTCATCTACACCACCGAGCTCGAGGATTGAGAGCTATTTTCCATCGCTTTGGTAACAAGACTGTCCCGCTACCCTTTTCCCAAACAGAGACCAGAATAGAGGGGACCCCTGAGTCCAGACCTCCTTGTACCATTCTACCGTACTTGAAGAATTGTCTATAAAGTATCGTTGAACTTTATCATTGTGTGGTGTCCGTCTGTGGGGGGGAAGTTACTTGTCTGTACGATTCACTGGAGACAGCTCTCCCCGGAGACCTCTCCCCGTATCCTCGGCCGACCCTCCCGGTCCGTCTAACATCCATGGTTTCAGTCGGTGCTTTAGGGTTCAGAAGGAAGCACGTCCTGGCCAACCCTGAAGTGCTTACTTTTTCTTGAACTTGGAGCGTTCAGTCGCACCGACCAACACAGCACGTGGTTAGGCACTTTCGCTAGTGCATTCATTGGTTACCACTCCCACTTGCACACCTTTTTTGTGATTCCCTGTTCTTTCCCTTGTGTGTAGGGCTTGAGCAGATGTTGGGCGGTCCTCCTCATTGGTGTCCCACCGCTATCCTGCAGAGGGGGTACCCTCCTCATTGGTGTCCCACCGCTATCCTGCAGAGGGCGCCCCCTACTCATTGGTGTCCCACCTCTATCCTGGGGAGTGTGGCCCCCCTCCTCATCAGTGTCCCAGCTCTATCCTGCAGAAGGCGCTCCTCCTTATCGGAGTCCCACCTCTATCCTGCAGAGGGCGCCCCCTACTCATTGGTGTCCCACCGCTATCCTGCGGAGGGCGCCCCCTTCTCATCAGTGTCCCACCTCTATCCTGCAGAGGGCACCCCTCCTCATCGGTGTCCACCCCTATCCTGCAGAGGGCGCCCCCTCCTCATCGGTGTCCCACCTCTATCCTGCAGAGGGCGCCCCCTCCTCATCGGTGTCCACCTCTATCCTGCAGAGTGCGCCCCCTCCTCATTGGTGTCCCACCTCTATCCTGCAGAGGGCGCCCCTCCTCATTGGTGTCCCACCTCTTTCCTGCAGAGGGCGCCCCTCCTCATCGGTGTCCCACCTCTATCCTGCAGAGGGCGTCCCCTCCTCATTGGAGTCCCACCTCTATCCTGCAGAGGGCGTCCCCTCCTCATTGGTGTTCCACCTCTATCCTGAAGAGGGCGTCCCCTCCTCATTGGTGTCCACCTCTATCCTGCAGAGGGCGCCCCCTCCTCATCGGTGTCCCACCTCTATCCAGCAGAGGGCGCCCCTCCTCATTGGTGTCCACCTCTATCCTGCAGAGGGCGTCCCCTCCTCATTGGAGTCCCACCTCTATCCTGCAGAGGGCGCCTCCTCCTCATCGGTGTCCCACCTCTATCCTGCAGAGGGCGCCCCTCCTCATTGGTGTCCCACCTCTATCCTGCAGAGGCCGTCCCCTCCTCATCGGTGTCCCACCTCTATCCTGCAGAGGGCGCCCCTCCTCATCGGTGTCCCACCTCTATCCTGCAGAGGCCGCCCCCTCCTCATCGGTGTCCCACCTCTATCCTGAAGAGGGCGTCCCCTCCTCATCGGTGTCCCACCTCTATCCTGCAGAGGGCGCCCCTCCTCATCGGTGTCCCACCTCTATCCTGAAGAGGGCGTCCCCTCCTCATCGGTGTCCCACCTCTATCCTGCAGAGGGCGCCCCATCCTCATTGGAGTTCCACCTCTATCCTGCAGAGGGCGCCCCCTCCTCATTAGTGTCCCACCTCTATCCTGCAGAGGGCGCCCCCTCCTCATCGGTGTCTCACCTCTATCCTGCAAAGGGTGTTCCCTTCTCATTGGAGTTCCTTCTCTATCCTGCAGAGGGCGCCCCCTTCTCATTGGAGTTCCTTCTCTATCCTGCAGAGGGCGTCCCCTCCTCATCGGTGTCCCACCTCTATCCTGCAGAGGGCGCCCCCTTCTCATTGGAGTTCCACCTCTATCCTGCAGAGGGCGCCCCTCCTCATCGTTGTCCCACCTCTGTCCTGCAGAGGGCGCTCCTCCTCATCAGTGTCCCACCTCTATCCTGCAGAGGGCGTCCCCTCCTCATCAGTGTCCCACCTCTATCCTGCAGAGGGCGCCCCCTCCTCATCGGTGTCTCACCTCTATCCTGCAGAGGGCGCCCCCTCCTCATCGGTGTCTCACCTCTATCCTGCAGAGGGCGCCCCCTCCTCATTGGTGCCCTAACTCTATCCTGCAGAGGGCGCTCTTCCTCATCAGTGTCCCACCTCTATCCTGCAGAGGGCGGCCCCTCCTCATCGGTGTCCCACCTCTATCCTGCAGAGGGCGCCCCTCCTCATCGTTGTCCCACCTCTATCCTGCAGAGGGCGTCCCCTCCTCATCGTTGTCCCACCTCTATCCTGCAGAGGGCGCCCGCTCCTCATCGGTGTTCCACCTCTATCCTGCAGAGGGCGCTCTTCCTCATCGGTGTCCCACCTCTATCCTGCAGAGGGCGCCCCCTCCTCATCGGTGTTCCACCTCTATCCTGCAGAGGGCGCCCCCTCCTCATCGGTGTTCCACCTCTATCCTGCAGAGGGCGCCCCCTCCTCATCGGTGTTCCACCTCTATCCTGCAGAGGGCGCCCCCTCCTCATCGGTGTCCCACCTCTATCCTGCAGAGGGCGCCCCCTCCTCATCAGTGTCCCACCTCTATCCTGCAGAGGGCGCCCCTCCTCATTGGTGTCCCACCTCTATCCTGCAGAGGGCGCCCCCTCCTCATCGGTGTTCCACCTCTATCCTGCAGAGGGCGCCCCCTCCTCATTGGTGTCCCACCTCTATTCTGCAGAGGGCGCCCCCTCCTCATCGGTGTCCCACCTCTATCCCGCAGAGGGCGCTCCTCCTCATTGGTGTCTCACCTCTATCCTGCAGAGGGCGGCCCCTCCTCATCGGTGTCCCACCTCTATCCTGCAGAGGGCGCCCCCTCCTCATCGGTGTCTCACCTCTATCCTGAGAGGGCGCCCCCTCCTCATCGGTGTCCCACCTCTATCCTGCAGAGGGCGTCCCCTCCTCATCCCCTCCTCATCGGTGTCCCACCTCTATCCTGTAGAGGGCGTCCCCTCCTCATCGGTGTCCCACCTCTATCCTGCAGAGGCCGCCCCCTCCTCATCGGTGTCTCACCTCTATCCTGCAGAGGGCGTCCCCTCTTCATCGGTGTCTCACCTCTATCCTGCAGAGGGCGTCCCCTCCTCATCGGTGTCCCACCTCTATCCTGCAGAGGGCGTCCCCTCCTCATTGGAGTCCCACCTCTATCCTGCAGAGGGCGCCTCCTTCTCATTGGTGTCCCACCTCTATCCTGCAGAGGGCGCCTCCTCCTCATCGGTGTCTCACCTCTATCCTGCAGAGGGCGTCCCCTCCTCATTGGTGTCCCACCTCTATCCTGCAGAGGGCGCCCCCTCCTCATCGGTGTCCCACCTCTATCCTGCAGAGGGCGTCCCCTCCTCATTGGAATCCCACCTCTATCCTGCAGAGGGCGCCTCCTCCTCATCGGTGTCCCACCTCTATCCTACAGAGGGCACCCCCTCCTCATCGGTGTCTCACCTCTATCCTGCAGAGGGCGTCCCCTCCTCATTGGTGTCCCACCTCTATCCTGCAGAGGGCGCCCCCTCCTCATCGGTGTCCCACCTCTATCCTGCAGAGGGCGTCCCCTCCTCATTGGAGTCCCACCTCTATCCTGCAGAGGGCGCCTCCTCCTCATCGGTGTCCCACCTCTATCCTACAGAGGGCACCCCCTCCTCATCGGTGTCTCACCTCTATCCTGCAGAGGGCGTCCCCTCCTCATTGGTGTCCCACCTCTATCCTGCAGAGGGCGTCCCCTCCTCATCGGTGTCCCACCTCTATCCTGCAGAGGCCGCCCCCTCCTCATTGGTGTCTCACCTCTATCCTGCAGAGGGCGCCTCCTCCTCATCGGTGTCTCACCTCTATCCTGCAGAGGGCGTCCCCTCCTCATCGGTGTCCCACCTCTATCCTGCAGAGGGCGTCCCCTCCTCATCGGTGTCTCACCTCTATCCTGCAGAGGGCGCTCCTCCTCATCGGTGTCTCACCTCTATCCTGCAGAGGGCGCCCCCTCCTCATCGGTGTCTCACCTCTATCCTGCAGAGGCCGCCCCCTCCTCATTGGTGTCTCACCTCTATCCTGCAGAGGCCGCCCCCTCCTCATTGGTGTCTCACCTCTATCCTGCAGAGGGCGCCTCCTCCTCATCGGTGTCTCACCTCTATCCTGCAGAGGGCGCCTCCTCCTCATCGGTGTCTCACCTCTATCCTGCAGAGGGCGTCCCCTCCTCATCGGTGTCTCACCTCTATCCTGCAGAGGGCGTCCCCTCCTCATTGGTGTCCCACCTCTATCCTGCAGAGGGTGCCCCTCCTCATTGGTGTCCCACCTCTATCCTGCAGAGGGCGCCCCCTCCTCATTGGTGTCTCACCTCTATCCTGCAGAGGCCGCCCCCTCCTCATTGGTGTCTCACCTCTATCCTGCAGAGGGCGCTCCTACTCATCGGTGTCCCACCTCTATCCTGCAGAGGGCGCTCCTTCTCATTGGTGTCCCACCTCTATCCTGCAGAGGGCGCCCCCTCCTCATTGGTGTCTCACCTCTATCCTGCAGAGGGCGCCCCCTCCTCATCGGTGTCTCACCTCTATCCTGCAGAGGGCGTCCCCTCCTCATTGGTGTCCCACCTCTATCCTGCAGAGGGCGCCCCCTCCTCATTGGTGTCCCACCTCTATCCTGCAGAAGGCGCTCCTCCTCATTGGTGTCCCACCTCTATCCTGCGGAGGGCGCCCCCTCCTCATTGGTGTCCCACCTCTATCCTGCAGAGGGCGCTCCTTCTCATTGGTGTTCCACCTCTATCCTGCAGAGGGCGTCCCCTCCTCATTGGTGTCTCACCTCTATCCTGCAGAGGGCGCCTCCTCCTCATCGGTGTCTCACCTCTATCCTGCAGAGGGCGTCCCCTCCTCATCGGTGTCCCACCTCTATCCTGCAGAGGGCGCCCCCTCCTCATCGGTGTCTCACCTGTATCCTGCAGAGGGCGTACCCTCCTCACTGATGTCCCACCTCTATCCTGCAGAGGGCGCCCCTCCTCATCGGTGTCCCACCTCTATCCTGCAGAGGGCGTACCCTCCTCACTGATGTCCCACCTCTATCCTGCAGAGGGCGCCCCTCCTCATCGGTGTCTCACCTCTATCCTGCAGAGGGCGTCCCCTCCTCATCGTTGTCCCACCTCTATCCTGCAGAGGGCGCCCCTCCTCATCGTTGTCCCACCTCTATCCTACAGAGGGCCCCCTCCTCATCGCTGTCCCACCTCTATCCTGCAGAGGGCGTCCCCTCCTCATCGGTGTCCCACCTCTATCCTGCAGAGGGCGTCCCCTCCTCATTGGAGTCCCACCTCTATCCTGCAGAGGGCGCCCCCTCCTCATCGGTGTCCCACCTCTATGCTGCAGAGGGCGCTCTTCCTCATCAGTGTCCCACCTCTATCTTGCAGAGGGCGCCCCCTCCTCATTGGTGTCCCAACTCTATCCTGCAGAGGGCGCCCCCTCCTCATCGGTGTCCCACCTCTATCCTGCAGAGGGCGCCTCCTCCTCATCGGTGTCCCACCTCTATCCTGCAGAGGGCGTCCCCTCTTCATCGGTGTCTCACCTCTATCCTGCAGAGGGCGTCCCCTCCTCATCGGTGTCCCACCTCTATCCTGCAGAGGGCGTCCCCTCCTCATCGGTGTCTCACCTCTATCCTGCAGAGGGCGCTCCTCCTCATCGGTGTCTCACCTCTATCCTGCAGAGGGCGCCCCCTCCTCATCGGTGTCTCACCTCTATCCTGCAGAGGCCGCCCCCTCCTCATTGGTGTCTCACCTCTATCCTGCAGAGGCCGCCCCCTCCTCATTGGTGTCTCACCTCTATCCTGCAGAGGGCGCCTCCTCCTCATCGGTGTCTCACCTCTATCCTGCAGAGGGCGCCTCCTCCTCATCGGTGTCTCACCTCTATCCTGCAGAGGGCGTCCCCTCCTCATCGGTGTCTCACCTCTATCCTGCAGAGGGCGTCCCCTCCTGATTGGTGTCCACCTCTATCCTGCAGAGGGCGTCCCCTCCTCATCGGTGTCTCACCTCTATCCTGCAGAGGGCGCTCCTCCTCATCGGTGTCTCACCTCTATCCTGCAGAGGGCGCCCCCTCCTCATCGGTGTCTCACCTCTATCCTGCAGAGGCCGCCCCCTCCTCATTGGTGTCTCACCTCTATCCTGCAGAGGCCGCCCCCTCCTCATTGGTGTCTCACCTCTATCCTGCAGAGGGCGCCTCCTCCTCATCGGTGTCTCACCTCTATCCTGCAGAGGGCGCCTCCTCCTCATCGGTGTCTCACCTCTATCCTGCAGAGGGCGTCCCCTCCTCATCGGTGTCTCACCTCTATCCTGCAGAGGGCGTCCCCTCCTGATTGGTGTCCACCTCTATCCTGCAGAGGGCGTCCCCTCCTCATTGGTGTCCCACCTCTATCCTGCAGAGGGTGCCCCTCCTCATTGGTGTCCCACCTCTATCCTGCAGAGGGCGCCCCCTCCTCATTGGTGTCTCACCTCTATCCTGCAGAGGCCGCCCCCTCCTCATTGGTGTCTCACCTCTATCCTGCAGAGGGCGCCCCCTCCTCATTGGTGTCCCACCTCTATCCTACAGAGGGCGGCCCCTCCTCATCGGTGTCCCACCTCTATCCTGCAGAGGGCGCTCCTCCTCATCAGTGTCCCACCTCTATCCTGCAGAGGGCGCTCCTTCTCATTGGTGTCCCACCTCTATCCTGCAGAGGGCGCCCCCTCCTCATTGGTGTCCACCTCTATCCTGCAGAGGGCCTCCCCTCCTCATTGGTGTCCCACCTCTATCCTGCAGAGGGCGTCCCCTCCTCATTGGTGTCTCACCTCTATCCTGCAGAGGGCGCCCCTCCTCATCGTTGTCCCACCTCTATCCTGCAGAAGGCGTCCCCTCCTCATTGGTGTTCCACCTCTATCCTGCAGAGGGCGTCCCCTCCTCATCGGTGTCTCACCTCTATCCTGCAGAGGGCGTACCCTCCTCACTGATGTCCCACCTCTATCCTGCAGAGGGCGCCCCTCCTCATCGGTGTCTCACCTCTATCCTGCGGAAGGCGTCCCCTCCTCATCGTTGTCCCACCTCTATCCTGCAGAGGGCGTCCCCTCCTCATCGGTGTCCCACCTCTATCCTGCAGAGGGCGCCCCTCCTCATCGTTGTCCCACCTCTATCCTACAGAGGGCCCCCCTCCTCATCGTTGTCCCACCTCTATCCTGCAGAGGGCGGCTCCTCCTCATCAGTGGCCCACCTCTATCCTGCAGAGGGCGCTCTTCCTCATCAGTGTCCCACCTCTATCTTGCAGAGGGCGCCCCCTCCTCATTGGTGTCCCAACTCTATCCTGCAGAGGGCGCTCTTCCTCATCAGTGTCCCACCTCTATCTTGCAGAGGGCGCCCCCTCCTCATTGGTGTCCCAACTCTATCCTGCAGAGGGCGCCCCCTCCTCATCGGTGTCCCACCTCTATCTTGCAGAGGGCGTCCCCTCCTCATCGGTGTCTCACCTCTATCCTGCAGAGGGCGTCCCCTCCTCATCGGTGTCCCACCTCTATCCTGCAGAGGGCGTCCCCTCCTCATCGGTGTCCCACCTCTATCCTGCAGAGGGCGCCCCTCCTCATCGTTGTCCCACCTCTATCCTGCAGAGGGCGCTCCTCCTCATCGGTGTCTCACCTCTATCCTGCAGAGGGCGCTCCTCCTCATCAGTGTCTCACCTCTATCCTGCCTCAGTTTATAGGTTTGGAGTTTTCCCTTCTACAACAGCTAGTAGTATGATATTGCGGGAGTTGGAACACTTTGTGAGATGACAATCTGTACACTGCAATATCACATTTCTTAATTAGCAATTCGTGATGTGCAGCTTGAATTTTCCAATCAACCCATATTGCTCATGAGTGTCAAGAGGCTGACGTACTGCAGTGTTTCTCTTTCACTTTTATCGAGCAACCCCTACCCATAAGGGGGTTGCTTCTTCTCCTGCTGGTTACAAAGTCACAGTTCAGCGATCCATTGAGGTTCCGTGAATTCTGGACCCGTTTCATAAACATCATCGTATCATGACTATTTTGGTATCAGCAGACCGAGAATGGCGAGTATAGTATATACGAGTATTTTCGTCATGTTCGAGTGACGAGATCACCATGAAATCAGAGATTCCGTTCTGAACCCTCGGGTTCCATTTTGTGTACGGCAGCCATTTTGTCGTTGCCCTCACATAATCAATCAATCAATCATAGGCATTTATAGAGCGCTCTACTTACCCGGAGGGTCTCAAGGCGCTAGGGGGGGGTGCTGCTACTGCCCGAACAGCCAGGTCTTGAGCTTCTTCCTGAAGGCGAGGTGGTCTTGGGTCAGGCGCAGGTGGTTCGGGAGGGAGTTCCAGGTCTTTGCGGCCAGGTAGGAGAAGGACCTTCCTCCTGTTGTCGTTCTTCGGATGCGGGGGACGGCGGCGAGGGCGTGACTGGCTGATCGGAGGTGTCGTTTGGGAGCGTAGAAGTTGATGCGGTTGTTGAGGTAGCTCGGGCCTTGATCGTGAAGAGCTTTGTGTGCGTGGGTAAGGAGACGGAAGGTGATTCTCTTGTTGACCGGGAGCCAGTGCAGGTCTCTTAGGTGTCCGGAGATGTGGCTGTGTCGTGGGATGTCGAGGATGAGTCTGGCTGAGGCGTTCTGGATCCGTTGGAGTCTCTTCTGGAGCTTGGCGGTGGTTCCGGCGTAGAGGGCGTTGCCGTAGTCCAGTCGGCTGGTGACGAGTGCCTGGGTGACAGTCTTCCTGGTCTCGGTGGGGATCCACCGGAAGATCTTCCGTAGCATGCGCAGGGTGTTGAAGCATGACGAGGAGACGGCGTTGACTTGCTTGGTCATGGGGAGGGAGGAGTCCAGGATGAAGCCCAGGTTGCGTGCGTGGTCTGTCGGTTTGGGTGCGGTGCCCAGGGCGGGGGGCCACCAGGAGTCGTCCCAGGCGGAGGGCGAGGATCCCAGGATGAGGACTTCCATCTTGTCCGAGTTCAGCTTCAGGCGGCTGCTCGACATCCACTCGGCTACCTCTTTCATTCCTTCGTGAAGGTTGGCTCTGGCGGCGGCGGGGTTGTTGGTCAGGGAGAGGATCAGCTGGGTATCGTCGGCGTAGGAGATGATGTTGAGGTTGTGTTGGCGTGCGATGGCCGCGAGGGGGCTCATGTAGACGTTGAAGAGGGTTGGGCTCAGCGAGGATCCTTGAGGGACGCCGCAGATGACTTCGGTGGCCTCTGACTTGTACGGTGGTAGGCGGACTCTCTGTGTTCTTCCGTCGAGGAAGGAGATGATCCATTCCAGCGCCTTCTCCTGGATTCCGACGTTGCTGAGGCGATGCACTAGGGTGCGGTGGCAGACGGTGTCGAAGGCCGCGGAGAGGTCTAGTAGGATGAGGGCCGCTGTTTCTCCGTTGTCCATCAGGGTTCGGATGTCATCGGTGGCAGCGATGAGGGCGGTCTCGGTGCTGTGGTTGGCTCGGAAGCCAGACTGTGAGGGGTCGAGGGATCCGTTCGTCTCGAGGAAGGCGGCCAGCTGCTTGTTGACGGTCTTTGTTAGACCTGGCACCTTGGCGTGAGTTTCCCTTCCACTTTTTGCTGTTGTGCCTCCAATGTTTTGATGGTGTCTGCTACTCAGGGCGCTGCGCCACGGCCAACCCGTGCCGC
This sequence comes from Lissotriton helveticus, assembly GCF_964261635.1. Classification (NCBI taxonomy): domain Eukaryota; kingdom Metazoa; phylum Chordata; class Amphibia; order Caudata; family Salamandridae; genus Lissotriton; species Lissotriton helveticus. The sequence goes on from NC_136062.1 coordinate 494,122,070, forward strand.
AGTGCAAGTGCTCCCTACTGTAAAGTGTACATGTGATTGATGTCCATGATTGGTTCATTGGATTTACTGTTAGTCCCTAGTAAAGTGCACCAGGAGTGCCAGGGCTTGTGAATGCCAATACTGCTAGTGGGCCTGCAGCGCTGGTTGCGGCAACCACAGAAGCAGCCTTAAAATGTGTCTAGGGTCTGCCATTGCAGAACCTGCGTGCAGTCTGGTACTGTCACCCTGGCTGGGCAAGTGCACACACTTGCCAGCCCCTAAACCTTCCCTTAACCTTCATGTTAGTCACCCCTATGGTAGGCCAGAGGGCAGGGTGCATTTAGTGTAAGGTAGAACATGCCCTGATGTGTGTGGCATGTTCTAATAGTGAATTCCTACCAAATTCGTTTTCACTATTGTAAGGCTACCTGTTCCCTTCTAGGCCAGATGGGCTGCTGGAATTATTACACTCTATAATCCCAGCAGGCTCAGGGAACATGGTAGAAATTCGTGTTTAGTATGCCTGAACTCAGAATAATAAAATACTTCTTTTAGTAAAGTTTATTTTAATATCCTGTGTTTGCAAATGCTACTTTTAGAAAGTTAGCATTTGCTTGCCTAACCATTTCAGCCCGCCTCTGCTTGGATGTGGATCTGACTGTCTGGTGTGTGTGAGTGACAGGGCTGGGAGTTGACAGGTAGTGATTAGCAGGAGGACCCCTTAATGGGTGGTGGGAGTTTCCCCTGAATGATGCATCAGGCTGTGCCCCTGCCACCACAATGCTGGCTCCGCCCTCCTGGGGAGCGACTGATGACTCAGCCTGCACCTGGCCCAGGAAGGACCGAAGCTTGTAAACAAAGTGCTCAGGCCACTCCTGCCCTCTCAATGCCGGCTCCGCCCCCCTGGGGAGCGGCTGATGTGCCTGCCCTCACACTGAATGCAGAAGTCATAAGTACCCACAACAAGTACTCAGAGACTGGAGCAGTTATGCAGAGGCCCCCCTGGCTTGCTAGAACAAAGGAAACTGGGTATAAAAGTAGGAGCCCTGCTCCTTGTAAATTAGATCCTGTTTGTGCTACAAGAGAAACTCTGCCCGAAGAGAAGGACCTGGAAGGACTACAAGGAGGAGTGCTGACTCTGGCCTGTGTCTGGTGCCTTGCTGCCAAAGGAGAGGAGAAGAAAAGACTACAAGAGACTTTTGCTTTATTTTGAACTTTGTGCCAAACTCTGCTAAAAGATCTCCAAGGGCTTGCTGCTGAACTTGCCCCCTGACCAGCGCTCCAGGAACAGTGAGCGCTACCCCCTGACCAAAGCATCTGCTGTGTGTGCTGCTTATCGCTGCAGCGCTGTCTGAGGAAGACGAGAGCATCAAGCCCCCTGCACACCGTGACCGTGGGTGAGCAGATCGCCATAACAACGTGAAGCCCAGCCGCCGCTGGCCTGAACACCGTGACGGCATCTGCACCTGGCCCCACGAGAGCAAAGTAACGGAGGACCCGTCCGGTCCAAGCACCGGAGTCTACTGGGCACAAGCGCCGTAGATTCCCCCGCAAAGACGGACTGCCGCCCTTGTCATCTCCCTCGCTATCAGCGTCTGGCCTGCTGCCCCGCTGAAGGGACATCACCGCGATCGGCACTTTGGCTGGGTACGTCCCGCACTTGGGGACCGTACTGCCACTGCGCCACACCCAGCCGCCGCCGTCAGGACGGACGAGAAGACTGAGTGAAAAGGACCTGAGCCCCCATCGAGCACCGCCGCCCTGGGTGACCCGTGACCTGCTGCCTCGAGCCGCAGCTCGCATCGCCCGTCAAGGAAGCAACGCGACGTGGGACAGCTCCCCCTTCAGCCGCCCTCTCCGAGGATCACCACAAGAAGTGAAAGGTACTGTCTTTGCCCCTCCGCGGCGCGAGCGTCCTGCAATCTGAGCTCGCACCGCGCGGTCTGATCTCAGGCACCCCGGGAGCCTCGCAGCTGCTGCTTGCTTGGCAGCGCGAGCCGCCCCAGAGTCAGAGGCGCGCTCTGCTCTTGGCCCCCGAGGCCCCGCCTGACGCTTTCCGAGGCCCGCGGCCCCCTCTCCCCGAGTCGAGCCCCGAAGGGTGACTCCTTTCAAGAGCGGAGACAGCGGGAAGCGCCTTGAAGCGCTATAAGACACTGGAACCTTTCTAAAGCTGGGCAGAAGGCCCAAAAGACCGCATTTATTCAAGAACTGTGCCTTTTTCATAAAGAGTAACTGGAACCTGCATTTGAAGTAACCAAGACTGTATTTACAAGCCTGCTTGAGATTTATATAAAGAACATATATTTTTACAAATACAGTTTGGTGTCATTGTGTGGTGGGTTGGTGGTGTTGGTGTAATATTGCAAATGTTTAACCCTACATGCCCCAGAGATTAGCCTAAGACTGCTTAAGCCACACTACCTAGAGGGTAAGCAGAGGTTGTCTTGAAGGTAACCCTCAGCCCTGACGAGGAAGAGAGAGGCCCTGCTTGTCGCCAGTGTTGCACTGCGCCAACCAGAGACTCCCCCTTCCTACATTGGACGCAGCGGTGAGGATTCGCGAATTTACATTTGCAGTGTTGTACCTTAGCTACTGACCATTGCATAGTGATTACAGTCCAGTAACTTAGCCACAGACTTTTTGATTTTTTAATTTTGCTAAAGAAGAAGATCCCTAGTGTTGCAAACATGCCTGGCACAAACAGCATTGATGGAGGAGAGTCCATAGCCTCTAGTGCGCAGGGGCTAGAATGGGACGCATCAAAGCTGGATGACTACACAAAGAAGCAGTTGAGTTATTTTTGCAGGAAACTCAAGGTTCCACACGCAGGATGCAGAAACAAACCTGAGTTCTACAAGGCCATGAGAGCCTGGATTGAATCTAGGAAGGCACCTGAGGATCAGAATGCACCTGTGGATCCTGTGGGTCTGGAAAAACCAGACAGCGTTCTTAGCTTTGGCAGAGGCCTGTCGCCAGAGGAGCTGGCAGACAGACAGGCAACCAGGGATCATGAGATCAAGATGGCAGAATTGAATTTGAAGGGCCAAATGGAGCTTGAAAGCAAAAAGATGGCTCTGGAAGAAAGAAAACTCCAGTTTGAGTATGATATGAAAATGAGGGAGATGAGTCTAAAAGAGAAAGCCTTGGATCATCCTCCCTCTGGTGGCAGCACAACGCCGGTGCAGGTAGAGTCAAGAGTGCACATCCCCAAAGATGTAGTTAAAGAGTTCTTTAAGGGGGATGACATAGGACAGTGGTTTAGGGCATATGAGGTAGCCATGCTTTCCCACCGGGTCCCTGAGAAGGATTGGGGAGCGGGGTTATGGGGAAGGTTCCTTAGCGAAGGAAGGGACACCCTGCTAGATTTGCCCACTGAAGACCAGAGATCCTATCCCCATATGAAAGAAGCTTTAATGACCAGGTATGGGCTTACCCCTGAAATGTATAGGCAGAAGTTTAGGGGGTGTAATAAGCGGCCTGGGAATACGTATGTGGAGTTTGTGACTTTTTTTTGCAGAGCACTGGATGGTTGGGTGAAGGGTAACAAAGTGAATGATTTTCAAGGTCTCTTTGATTTAATTGCATGGGAGCACTTGTCTGATCAATGTTTTCCTGAGTTACGCCAGCACCTGATTGATAGCAAGTTGTCCAACCCGAGGAAACTTGCTGAGGAGGCGGACCGCTGGCTCAGCACCAGGGTCCACAAGGGTCCAGTGGGAGACTCCGCCAAGGGTGGGCAGGGTCCCCAGCAGAAGAGTGGGGGGGACAAGGGAAAACAGAAAGGGTTCCAAAAAGGCCCCCAAAGTAATCCCCAAGGGGACCAGCAGAAAGGTTCTCAGCCTCCCCCACCCCCTAAGCAGAATGGGGCCCCGACAGGTCGACCTGTTCCAAAGGGGCCCTTCAATTGTTACAAATGTGGTGACCCGGGGCACATAGCCAGTGACCCCAAGTGTCGCCTGTTTGGAAAACCAGCACCCACTGGTGCTCCGCCCCGACAAGTGACCAGTGTTCACTTAGGAGAAGAAGTGATGGTCCCGGGGGGTGGAGATCCTGTTCAGATGACCCTAGTCTCACTAGGAGACAGTGAGATGGTCCCTACAAGCTACCTGCCCTCTAACACTAAAAAATATGGGCAGGTGGTTACCATCAATGGTAAGAAAGCTGAGGCTCTTAGAGACACAGGAGCCAGTGTGACTGCAGTGAGGCATCACCTGGTGTCTCAGGAGCAGGTTGTACCCCATGCCTACTGTAGGGTTGTCAACGCTGACAATTCAGAGAGTCAGTGTCCGATGGCTCAAGTTCCCTTCGAGTGGGGGGGGGTCTCTGGTACTCTGCAGGTCTGTGTGAGGAAAGCCATGCCTGTTGACTGTTTGCTAGGGAATGACTTGGAGGACTCCCCTTGGGAAAAGGTGGAGAAAACGACTCACCTGAAGATGGTGGGTCTACCTGACTGGGCGTGCGTGACCACCCGGTCAATGGCAGCCAGTAGGGGTGATCAAGAGGTCCTGGGGCCGGACGGAGAGGCCCAGGAACCGGCCTTAGGGAGAAGGCGCAGGGCGCGCGGGAAACCGGCCCCTGAAGTTCCCACGGTCCAGGAGGAAGCAGACCTTGAGGGGGATGCCCTGGAGCCTACTGGGGAACAGATTGCCGAACTGGGGGACCTGCCTGAGCTGACCCATTGGCAGCAAGAAGGAGGCCCCTCCAGGGAGGAATTCTGCAGGGAGCAGAAAGAATGCCCTTCTCTCGTGGGTATGCGGCAGCAGGCTGCAGACCAGGCCAATGGTGTTCAGGCCAAAACACATTATGTGTACTGGGAGAATGACCTCCTGTACTCAGAGCCTAAGGCTGCTGAACCTGGGTCAGCCCGTGTGCTGGTGGTACCCCAGAAGTTCAGAGCCTTCCTACTGGGACTGGCTCATGATGTGCCTTTAGCAGGACATTTGGGGATGGACAAGACCTATGACAGGCTTGTCACCCACTTCTACTGGCCCCAAATGCACAAGAGCTCAGATGCTCATTGTAGGACCTGTCCAACTTGCCAGGCAAGTGGGAAGAGCGGAGGGAAGAACAAGGCTCCCCTCCAACCCTTCCCTGTGGTCAGTACGCCATTCCAACGAGTGGGTATTGATATTGTTGGGCCCCTGGACCCCAAGACAGCCATGGGCAACAGGTTCATCCTGGTCTTGGTGGATCATGCCACCCGGTACCCTGAAGCCATCCCTCTGAGGACAGTGACGGCCCCCGTGGTGGGGCGTGCACTAATGGGAATTTTCTCCAGAGTGGGGTTCCCTCTAGAGGTGGTGAGCGACAGGGGGACCAACTTTATATCCAAGTATATGAAGTCCCTTTGGCAAGAGTGTGGTGTAACCTACAAGTTCACCACACCTTACCATCCACAAGGCAATGGGTTGGTTGAAAGATTCAACCGAACCCTGAAGGGCATGATCATGGGCCTGGAAGGTCCAATGAGGCGTAAGTGGGACGTCCTCTTACCATGCCTGCTCTTTGCATACCGCGAGGTGCCACAGAAGTCTCTAGGGTTCAGCCCCTTTGAGCTGCTGTATGGTCACCCCGTGAGAGGACCACTGAGTTTGGTAAAGGAAGGCTGGGAGCAATCTCCCAGGAAACCTCCCCAGAATGTATATAGCTACATGCTGGCCTTCAGAAACCAAACCAGGCGCTTCAGACAACTTGCTGAGGCAAATCTGGAAGCAAGCCAGGAGGAGATGAAGCGGTGGTACGACCAGAATGCCACTCTGGTAGAGCTTCAGCCTGGACAGGAGGTGTATGTCTTGGCCCCAGTGGAACCCTGTGCACTTCAGGATAAGTGGACAGGCCCATTTGAGGTTGTGGAGCGCAAGAGCTCAGTGACATACTTGGTGGACATGAAGACGCCCAGGAATCCTTTAAGGGTCTTACATGTCAACCGCCTCAAGCCCCACTTGAAAAGGTCCGAAGTGGGCATGCTGTTGGCCACTGATGATGGAATGGAAGAGGAGTCTGAGCCTCTTCCTGACCTCTTAGTGGCCTGTGAGAAGGATGGGTCAGTGGATGGAGTTAACCTCTCACCCACCCTGACCCCTGAGCAACAGGAAGACTGCCGCCAGTTGCTGGGGCAGTTTCCAGACCTGTTCTCCCTGGTTCCTAGTGTCACAGATTGGTGCGTCCATGATGTGGACACAGGAGACAGCTTACCTGTGAAGCATAAGGCTTACAGGGTAACTGACAGGGTCCGGGCCTGCATCAAGGAGGAGGTCTCCAAGATGCTTGCTCTTAGGGTGGTTGAGTCTTCCAGCAGTCCTTGGTCCAGCCCCGTGGTCTTGGTCCCAAAGGCTGCTGCGCCGGGAGCCACACCTGAACTCCGGTTCTGTGTGGACTACAGAGGACTCAATTCAGTCACCAAGACTGACGCGCACCCTATCCCCAGAGCTGATGAGCTCATTGATCGGCTAGGGGCTGCCCGGTTCCTCAGCACGTTTGATTTAACGTCTGGGTACTGGCAGATCGCCTTGACCGATGGGGCAAAGGAGAGGTCAGCATTCTCCACACCAGATGGGCATTTCCAGTTCCGGGTTATGCCATTTGGGATGAAGAATGCCCCTGCCACCTTTCAGAGGTTGGTCAACCAGGTGTTGGTCGGGCTGGATGAGTTCAGTGCCGCCTACCTGGATGACATCGCAGTGTTCAGTGGCACCTGGCCAGAACACCTGCGGCACCTCTGGGAAGTGTTGATGGCGCTGCGCAAGGCAGGCCTCACAATCAAGGCAAGCAAGTGCCAGATTGGGCAGGGTTCAGTGGTGTACTTGGGACACCAAGTGGGGAGTGGCAAGGTGGCACCCTTGCAACCCAAAATTGAGACCATCCTGGCTTGGGAACCCCCCAAGACCCAGACTGCAGTGAGAGCCTTCCTGGGGCTCACTGGGTATTACAGGAGGTTTGTCAAGGGCTATGGCACTATTGTGACCCCCTTGACAGAACTGACTTCTAAGAAGCAGCCCAGGAATGTGATTTGGACTGACACCTGTCAGAAGGCTTTTGACACCCTGAAGACTGCCATGTGCACGGCGCCCGTGCTCCTGGCTCCTGATTTCTCCAAGGAATTCATAGTGCAAACAGACGCTTCAGAGCATGGTGTAGGGGCTGTTCTCTCACAGATGACTGAGGAGGGCTGGGACCAACCCGTAGCCTTCATCAGTAGGAGGTTACTTCCACGGGAAAGTAGGTGGAGTGCAATAGAGCGAGAAGCATTTGCTGTGGTCTGGGCGCTGAAGAAGCTAAGACCCTACTTGTTTGGGTCTCACTTCCGGGTTCAGACGGACCACAGGCCCCTCAGATGGTTGATGCAAATGAGGGGTGAGAACCCAAAACTGTTGAGGTGGTCCATCTCCCTACAGGGTATGGACTTCACGGTGGAACACCGCCCTGGCACAGATCACGCCAACGCTGATGGTCTGTCCAGATTTTTCCGCCTTAGTGATGAGGAACTCCCTGGGGAAGGGTAGTTCTCCCCACATTTCAGCTGGAGGGGACACGTGTTAGACCTGGCACCTTGGCGTGAGTTTCCCTTCCACTTTTTGCTGTTGTGCCTCCAATGTTTTGATGGTGTCTGCTACTCAGGGCGCTGCGCCACGGCCAACCCGTGCCGCAGTGCAAGTGCTCCCTACTGTAAAGTGTACATGTGATTGATGTCCATGATTGGTTCATTGGATTTACTGTTAGTCCCTAGTAAAGTGCACCAGGAGTGCCAGGGCTTGTGAATGCCAATACTGCTAGTGGGCCTGCAGCGCTGGTTGCGCCACCCACAGAAGCAGCCTTAAAATGTGTCTAGGGTCTGCCATTGCAGAACCTGCGTGCAGTCTGGTACTGTCACCCTGGCTGGGCAAGTGCACACACTTGCCAGCCCCTAAACCTTCCCTTAACCTTCATGTTAGTCACCCCTATGGTAGGCCAGAGGGCAGGGTGCATTGTAGTGTAAGGTAGAACATGCCCTGATGTGTGTGGCATGTTCTAATAGTGAATTCCTACCAAATTCGTTTTCACTATTGTAAGGCTACCTGTTCCCTTCTAGGCCAGATGGGCTGCTGGAATTATTACACTCTATAATCCCAGCAGGCTCAGGGAACATGGTAGAAATTCGTGTTTAGTATGCCTGAACTCAGAATAATAAAATACTTCTTTTAGTAAAGTTTATTTTAATATCCTGTGTTTGCAAATGCTACTTTTAGAAAGTTAGCATTTGCTTGCCTAACCATTTCAGCCCGCCTCTGCTTGGATGTGGATCTGACTGTCTGGTGTGTGTGAGTGACAGGGCTGGGAGTTGACAGGTAGTGATTAGCAGGAGGACCCCTTAATGGGTGGTGGGAGTTTCCCCTGAATGATGCATCAGGCTGTGCCCCTGCCACCACAATGCTGGCTCCGCCCTCCTGGGGAGCGACTGATGACTCAGCCTGCACCTGGCCCAGGAAGGACCGAAGCTTGTAAACAAAGTGCTCAGGCCACTCCTGCCCTCTCAATGCCGGCTCCGCCCCCCTGGGGAGCGGCTGATGTGCCTGCCCTCACACTGAATGCAGAAGTCATAAGTACCCACAACAAGTACTCAGAGACTGGAGCAGTTATGCAGAGGCCCCCCTGGCTTGCTAGAACAAAGGAAACTGGGTATAAAAGTAGGAGCCCTGCTCCTTGTAAATTAGATCCTGTTTGTGCTACAAGAGAAACTCTGCCCGAAGAGAAGGACCTGGAAGGACTACAAGGAGGAGTGCTGACTCTGGCCTGTGTCTGGTGCCTTGCTGCCAAAGGAGAGGAGAAGAAAAGACTACAAGAGACTTTTGCTTTATTTTGAACTTTGTGCCAAACTCTGCTAAAAGATCTCCAAGGGCTTGCTGCTGAACTTGCCCCCTGACCAGCGCTCCAGGAACAGTGAGCGCTACCCCCTGACCAAAGCATCTGCTGTGTGTGCTGCTTATCGCTGCAGCGCTGTCTGAGGAAGACGAGAGCATCAAGCCCCCTGCACACCGTGACCGTGGGTGAGCAGATCGCCATAACAACGTGAAGCCCAGCCGCCGCTGGCCTGAACACCGTGACGGCATCTGCACCTGGCCCCACGAGAGCAAAGTAACGGAGGACCCGTCCGGTCCAAGCACCGGAGTCTACTGGGCACAAGCGCCGTAGATTCCCCCGCAAAGACGGACTGCCGCCCTTGTCATCTCCCTCGCTATCAGCGTCTGGCCTGCTGCCCCGCTGAAGGGACATCACCGCGATCGGCACTTTGGCTGGGTACGTCCCGCACTTGGGGACCGTACTGCCACTGCGCCACACCCAGCCGCCGCCGTCAGGACGGACGAGAAGACTGAGTGAAAAGGACCTGAGCCCCCATCGAGCACCGCCGCCCTGGGTGACCCGTGACCTGCTGCCTCGAGCCGCAGCTCGCATCGCCCGTCAAGGAAGCAACGCGACGTGGGACAGCTCCCCCTTCAGCCGCCCTCTCCGAGGATCACCACAAGAAGTGAAAGGTACTGTCTTTGCCCCTCCGCGGCGCGAGCGTCCTGCAATCTGAGCTCGCACCGCGCGGTCTGATCTCAGGCACCCCGGGAGCCTCGCAGCTGCTGCTTGCTTGGCAGCGCGAGCCGCCCCAGAGTCAGAGGCGCGCTCTGCTCTTGGCCCCCGAGGCCCCGCCTGACGCTTTCCGAGGCCCGCGGCCCCCTCTCCCCGAGTCGAGCCCCGAAGGGTGACTCCTTTCAAGAGCGGAGACAGCGGGAAGCGCCTTGAAGCGCTATAAGACACTGGAACCTTTCTAAAGCTGGGCAGAAGGCCCAAAAGACCGCATTTATTCAAGAACTGTGCCTTTTTCATAAAGAGTAACTGGAACCTGCATTTGAAGTAACCAAGACTGTATTTACAAGCCTGCTTGAGATTTATATAAAGAACATATATTTTTACAAATACAGTTTGGTGTCATTGTGTGGTGGGTTGGTGGTGTTGGTGTAATATTGCAAATGTTTAACCCTACATGCCCCAGAGATTAGCCTAAGACTGCTTAAGCCACACTACCTAGAGGGTAAGCAGAGGTTGTCTTGAAGGTAACCCTCAGCCCTGACGAGGAAGAGAGAGGCCCTGCTTGTCGCCAGTGTTGCACTGCGCCAACCAGAGACTCCCCCTTCCTACAGTCTTCTCGATGACTTTGGCTGGGAACGGGAGCAGCGAGATGGGGCGGTAATTCTTGAGCTCGGTGGGGTCCGCTGTTGGTTTCTTGAGTAGAGCGCTGAGTTCGGCATGCTTCCAGCTCTCAGGGAAGGTGGCGGTGGTGAAGGAGGTGTTGATGATGTCACGCAGGTGGGGTGCGATGACGGCGTCGGCCTTGTTGAAGACGTGGTGAGGGCAGGGGTCGGTCGGAGATCCGGAGTGGATGGAGTTCATCATGCGGACGGTTTCTTCGGTGCAGATCGGAGTCCAGGCGCGGAGGGTGGTGGTGGGGGGGCGGTGGTTCGGTCGAGTTGGACGTGGCGTTCGTCGGTTGGGTGTTGAAGCTGTTGTGTTTGTCCGCGATCTTGTTGTGGAAGTAGGAGGCGAGGGAGTTGCAGAGTTCTTGCGATGGGGTGATGTCGTTGTTTCCGGCGTTGGGGTTGGAGAGCTCTTTCACGATGTTGAAGAGTTCCTTGCTGTTGTGTGCGTTGTTATCCAGCCGGTCCTTGAATGCGGTTCTCTTGGTGTCGCGGATCAGTTGGTGATGCTTCCGGGTGGCAAGCTTGAGGGTGGTCATGTTGTCCGGTGTTGGCTCCCTTCTCCAGGCTTTCTCGAGGGCTCGGCAGTTCTTCTTGGAGCTCTTGAGTTCGTCGGTGAACCACGGGGCCTTCTTGCTGCCGGGTCTGCTGGGCGGGGTCCTCAGTGGGGCGAGTTCGTCCGCGCAGTTGCTGATCCACTTCGTGAGGTTGTTGGCGGCCTGGCTGGGGTTCGCTGAGCTGGCGGGAGGGTGCTGGCTCAGGGAAGCGGCGAGCTGGTCGGCTGTGATCTTGCTCCAGCTTCTGCGGGCGACCTGTTGCTGGTGGTGGTGGGTCGTGGTTCTTCTGAAGGTGAAGTGGACGCAGCTGTGGTCCGTCCAGTGGAGTCCTGTGGCGTGGCTGAAGGCGATGTCTTTGCTGGATGAGAAGACGGCGTCGATTGTGTGTCCGGCGAGGTGGATGGGGGTGGTCACCAGCTGCTTGAGTCCGAGGTTGGCGAGGTTGTCGAGCAGGGTGGTGGTGTTGCGGTCGTTGTTGTTCTCCAGGTGGAAGTTGAGGTCCCCCAGGAGGATGTAGTCAGCGGAGGGGAGGGCATGCGGGCTGACGAAGTCGGCGATGTCCTCGCTGAATTGGGTGCGTGGTCCCGGGGGTTGGTAGATCAGGGTGCCTCTGAGGGTGGTCTTCGGGTCGGTGTGGATCTGGAAGTGTAGGTGTTCGGCGGTAGTCAAGATGTCGTCGGTGAAGGTCGTGATGCGGATGGTGTCCCTGTGGATGATGGCGATGCCTCCTCCCGTCTGGTTGGCGGTGCGGTCCCTCCGGGTGATCTTGTAGCCCTCTGGGATGGCGATGGCGATGTCGGGCGCTGAGGAGGCGTTCATCCAGGTCTCCGTGAGGAAGGCAACGTCAGGAGCAGTGGTGTCGATGAGGTTCCAGAGTTCGATGGCGTGTCTGTGGACTGAGCGGGTGTTGAGCAGGATGCACTTGAGGTGGTTGCTGCTGGTGTTCGTCTTGGCGGGTGCTGGTGCGAGGCAGGTCCGGATGCAGATGAACTTGCAGGCGGTACAGCAGAAGGGTCCGTGGGTGCGTCTCGGGGTGGCTCGGTAGCATCCTGGGAGTCGGCCGGTGTTGAGTGCGTTGAGGGTGGCGGCGTCGTACGTCCGGCGGGTGGGCTGGGAACTGCGGGGGCCAGGGGTCCTGGCACTGGGCGCGGTCCAGGCGCGGACGGGCGCAGACGGGCTTACCTTTGGCGCACCTTCGGCGCTCAATCGGTGCTCCCGCTGCGCGCGTCCGCTGCGCGGTCGCTGAGGGGGCGTCATAAGAAGGGATCCGTGAGGGCGGGTCAGCTGTGAGGCGGGGAGCGCTTTGTCCTATCAGCAGGCGGGGGGGCGGGGTCGCGGCAAAAACCGGCGCGAAAATCGAGTCGGGCGGCCCTGCGGCGGCTGGGGCGCCGGGCTGGAGTGGCGATCGAGGCGGGCGGCCCTGCGGCGGCTGGGGCGCCGGGCTGGAGTGGCGTCAGCAGGCAGCAGTCAGGCAGCAGGTAGGCGGCAGGCAGCAGGCGGGGAGCGTGGGGGCAACCAGGCCGAGGGCACGGTGGTCGCTGACTAAGGCCGAACGAGTCTTTGGGACACGTACACCTTTAGCTGACTTCTGTATGACCTGGGCAAGCTGACTCCGCTGCCCGAAGCCAAACCTGTTCGGTCAGTTCCTTTCCCAGTAGCCGATCGAGATTAGGGATCAAGCCACAGCATACCATAAACCCTTTATTGCACACAACTATGTCTAATCTTACTCACACCTGTCTCTGCTCCTTTCTTTATGACCTGTTTTACGATGAGGAGGTTCCCGTTTTTATTTGGGGTCCGTCCGATTATCTGATGAAGAGTGTTGGGTCTTGCCGGGCAATTGATGGTGGGCTGGACAATGAAATGTGGTGTCGTCATGCAATACATTTGTCGCGTACACATGGGATTGGTTCACTGTAAATAAGGAATGTTTGCCCGAAGCGTAATATTTTGTATAAAAAGGGTTGACTGGCTTTGTAAGATTGAGCAGTCTCCTACGAATATACAGCCACTGTACTTCGTGGACCTCTGTTACTGGTTGCAGCCAATAAATTTGATCTTTGACGTCACCAAGAAGTTGCCGCGTTTCTGTAACTCTCAGACAGGTGAATCCGGAGATTTCGCGTGTGTCCCCTGGCACCGCTGAGTTCTAAATAACCCGGTTCTCCACCATCAGAGAGAATGCTGGGAGCAAACTGCGATGAACCTCCCCAACTAACACTATCAGGTTGACCCGGGGTCCATGCGGCGACAGATCTGGGGCTTGAGTTGATGAACTGAGCAGAACAGTGCAGGACCGCCCTCTTTTCCACCTCCCCCTCCCATTCCCATTCTCTCAAACGTCTCCCCGCCTACCCCTGTCCCTCCTTGCGAGTGGTACATAAGGCTTTGCTGAGCTCCTGGGCACCCATGGCTACATTACTCATGTCTGGCTCACACTATGCTGAGTCACCAGCCAAGAATCACTCAGTCGACTAGTATGTGGGAGTGAAACACAACACTACCTCCACAGCTTCAGTTCCTGCAAATCCTGTTTCTGGGTGGGCACTCTGACTGTGGATAGGGGGAGGGTATAGATAATATTTTACCTTTAGGATTGTGTCTGGGGTCAGAGCTTTCAAACACTGCAGATCCTTGCAGCCCGTGTTCTTCAAGAAGACCTGGTTGTCCTTCTCCGCCTGGGCCAAGGTCGCGGTGTATAAGTAGAAGCCACTCATGTCAATAGCGCCATGGAAAAGGCCTTTCGCGAGAGGAGACGTTATCATCGTCAACACCGAGGTCCCTCCTGCAAAGACAGGGGAGTTTAAGGCAAGGGAGGGCAGACAGAGGAGGAGTGGAGATGGCGAAGACCAGTAAAGTCTAGAAGAAGCAGATATGGCAGGAGCGGAGATGGCGAAGACCAGTAAAGTCTAGGAGAAGCAGATATGGCAGGAGCGGAGATGGTGAAGACCAGTAGAGACCGGGAGAAGCAGATATGCAGGAGCAGAGATGGTGAAGACCAGTGGAGTATCAATCAAGAAGGAGGATTGGGCTAGGTTCACCCTCCTATGTGTTCAGAGTGTAGCAAAAAGGATCCGTGGATGACGGATCAAAAGAACCTAGCCAACGACATACGGGTGGTTCACCAATTGGGTGGAAACCAACCTCTGTTAGCCGAAAAGAAAAATGTATTTTCTTGAGTCCCCTCACTCACCCAGGGTTGCCCCTAGGTGACATTGTTCATCAGTGGGGCCATCCCGAGCATCTACTGCTTGGGGTGTGCTGCGACTTGCCGGCTTACGTACGAGCACTTATTTTGTGAGGATATGTGTAGTGCAGTGTAGGGGGGTGGTGTAAGTGTACCTAACTAATGAGCCAAAGTTATATTCCTGCTCCCAGTTAGCAAGGATAAAAATGGGTTAATAAAACAGAAAGATAACTTATGTAATTATTATCCCTAGTATTGACCGGGAGAATCAGACAATGGAAGGAGAGGAGATGGTGAAGACCAGTAGAGCCCGGGAGGGCAGAGAGGGGAGGAGCGGAGATGGTGAAGACCAGTAGGGACCGGGAGAAGCAGACATGGGAGGAGCGGAGATGGTGAACACCATTAGAGACCAGGAGAAGCAGACATGGGAGGAGCGGAAATGGTGAAGACGAGTAGAGCCCGGGAGAAGCAGACATGGCTGGAGGGGAGATGGTGAAGACCAGTTGTTGGAACCGGCCTCATGACGTGGCCCTACCCCTCCTGCAGGGCGGGCCGAGAACGACATCGGCCCTCCGCCGAGCCTCGGGCGACCCCTTTTGCCCAACCCTGCACACCCCAACACCAACACTGCCGGTCCGGTTACCATCCCGGACCCTCACTACCGGCCTGACTCCCTCTTGGGCCCAGCACGTTATGAGCATGAGGCCGCGCCCGACTCCATCTTGGGCCCATCACGTCACGAACCACGTCCTGAGCACGAGGCCTCGCCCGACTCCATCTTGGGCCCATCACGTCACGAACACGTGGCCTCGGCCCCGGCCCAGGCCCCAGCAAAGCCCCGACATCAAGGCACCAAGATCCACCCAGGTGGTCGAGTGGCCACTCAACAAGATCCGAGAGGAGGGAAGTTTCGATGGGCCTCCAGCCGTCCCCGGACGCCTGGTATCGATCGCCCTCCGGCCTCCCTGGGCGCTGGCTCCACCCCCCTGCTGGGTGTCTGGACACCATCTTCCCGGCCCCTCTGGCCCCCAGGCGCGAGGGTCCGGACATCAAAGGACTCCAGTCCTATATCTGGGCCAGCCCCGGAGTAGGACGGCAGTTGTATCCTGGACTGGAAGCCCTGCTGACGCTGTCGCGGCCGACACCAGAAGAACTCATTTGCCTGTAACCTGAAGCTACCCTGAGAGCCTGCTGGCGCTGCCGCGGCCCACCTTCGCCGAACCATCTTGAGAGCCTGCTGGCGCTGCCGCGGCCCACCTTCGCTGAAACCATCTTGAGAGCCTGCTGGCGCTGCCGCGTCCCACCTTCTCTGAACCATCTTGAGAGCCTGCTGGTGCTGCCGCGGCCCACCTTCGCAGAACTATCTTGAGAGCCTGCTGGCGCTGCCGCGGCCCATCTTCGCCGAAACCACCTGGAGGCCTGCTGGCGCTGCCGCGGCCTCCTCTCCGTAAAGACCACCTGTCGAGTCCTTCTGGCGCTGCCGCGGCTCGACCTCTTGGAACCCCCGGCTCGAGGATTGAGAGCTGTGCGCAGGGTATCCCTTCCTGCACCCGTACTAAGACTGTCCCGCTACCCTATCCCTTCTTACTGAGACTTTACAGATCCATCGATCTACCTGTACATATCGCTAAGAACAAGCAACCTTTATTCTTGATAAAGCCTAAGAACTTATCCTCTTGTGTGGTGTCCGTTTGTAGTGTTTTGGTTACTCTGCTGTACGATCCTAGGAGAGGGCCCTCACCCAGGAGGCCTCTCGGTAACGCTCGGCTACTTCTCGACGGAGAGGTGGACCTAGGGGTGGTCAGTCAGACATCTTCTGCCTCCCCCGGGATCGCCTTTCTAACATTGGTGGCAGGCGACGGGATCCGAGCCGATGCAGATCGTACAGAGAGTGATTCACCCACTACCGAGAAAAACACACTACGACCATGACTATGCAAGAAATGAGACCGACTACAGAATTCCAGAAAGAGAAAATGGAAGATTACAGTCACAAGGAATTAAAACAATTCTGCAAAGACCTAGGCATCGCTACCACTGGCCTAAGCACCAAGGAGGACTTTAAATCGGCCTTACAAGCCTGGGTGGAGGCCGGTGACACGCCACCCCAGAATGAAGATAACCCGGGCCCGAACGGAAGCCCGGAGATCGACACGACCCCAGCGGCAGCGATTCCGAGACTGTAAAAAAATCCCCGGTACCACTTGGGTGGAGTACGTGAACTTTTACAGCAGAGCCTTCGAGGGGTGGATCAAAGCAGCCAGGTCACCACCTACCTAGGGAAGAGGTGTGGCGCCGCGGCCAGGGCGACTGACTCCGGAAGCTGGGGATCACGGTTCGATCCCTGGCACCGGTGGCAGATTAGTCCAGCACCATGTGACTCTGAGCAATAGCTTGCTTAATCTTCCCGACGGCCCCCAGCGCCTAGAGACACTTACGGGTGATTGTGCGCTTTACAAATGTGGATTATTTATACCAGCAGTTGGTCGACCTCATTATATGGGAACATCTTTCCAACAACTGCTTCATCGAACTCCGGCAGCATCTCCTCGACAGCAAATTGACAGAGCCATGAAAACTCGCTGTCGAGGCTGATAGATGGGTGAGCACCCGAGTCCCCCGGAGCCCGATGGGAGACTACGGCCGGGGATCCCCGGGGAACCACCGACCACGAGGCGGCGGGGGAGGCCAGAGCAGGGGCCGAGATCCCCCCATGGGGTCCTCCCCTACCTCCACTTCACCATCCCTGGGCCGAAGGGGGGTTCCTCCAGCGAGACCGGGGCCCCGCCCGAATGTTACGTGCCACAGATGCCAGCAACAGGGTCATTATGCGAATGACCCCCTTTGCCCGATGAACCAGCGACCCGGCACCACCGGTCCTCCGAACCGCCAGATTGCGGCCGCCGCCCTGGGTACAGAAGGAGGCGAGGAAGAGGACAACGACCCCGAGCAGGCCGAGTGGGAGCCCGCCGCTATGATCTTGGCATGCCTGGGTGATCGAGACATGATCCCCCGAGACCCAATCCCAGGCAACACCCAGAAATACCTCCAATGGGTCAACATCAATGGACGCGGGGCCGAAGCCCTCCGTGACACTGGAGCCAGCGTGACGGCGGCCTGCTGCCACTTGGTGACCCCGGAACAGATTCTACCCAATATCCTGTGCCCGGTACGGTCGGCGGACAACTCCGAGAGTTTGTGCCAGATGGCCCGCATCCCCTTCAAATGGGGAGGGGTGTCGGGCACGCTGAAGGTGACCGTCCGGGACGATGCCCCTGTGGACTGCCTCCTCAGGAACGATCTGGAAAGTTCCGCCTGGGCCCACGTCGAGCGTAGAGAGCATCTGGGGATGCTAGGCCTTCCCGAGTGGGTCTGTGCGACCACTCGATCCATGGGCGCCCGGGCTGCCGCCCCGATCGAAGATGCTCTGCCGGAAGAACCGGAGTGGCCCGCACCTCCACTGCCCGCCGTCGCCGAGGACGCCGACCCTGAACCCGGCCCCCAGGGGCCCAGCCATGAAGACCTTACCGAGCTCGGCCACCTTCCCGAACTAGCTCAATGGCGCCAAGAAGGTGCCCCCACCCACGAACAATTCCAGCAGGAACAGAAAACCTGTCCCTCCCTCGAGGGAATCCGACAACAAGCAGCCACTCAAGCCGCTGGAGACCCCTCAGGGTCCCACTGGGTCTATTGGGACCACGACCTTCTCTACAGCGAGCAGAAGATTGCCGAACTAGGGGCCAGCCGGGTGCTGGTCGTTCCCCTCCGATTCAGAGACTTACTTTTTAACTTGGCACATGACGTGCCCCTCGCCGGGCACCTCGGGCAGGACAAAACTTACAGCCGCCTGGTGACCCATTTCTACTGGCCGAAGATGCGCAACGATGTGCACAACCGCTGCCGAACCTGTCCGACCTGTCAAGCCAGCGGGAAGAGCGGGGGAAAAGTCAAAGCTCCACTCCAGCCTTTTCCCGTGGTCACCACCCCCTTCGAGCAAGTGGGGATCGACATAGTGGGGCCCTTGGACCCTCGCACCTCCCAGGGGCACCGCTTCATCCTCGTTCTGGTGGACCATGCCACCCGCTATCCTGAAGCCATCCCCCTCCGAACCATCATGGCCCCAGTAGTAGGCCGAGCCCTAATGGGGATCTTCTCCAGAGTCGGCTTCCCCCGGGAAGTCGTGAGTGATCGGGGCACAAACTTTATCTCTAAATATATGCAGTCCCTGTGGCAACAGTGCAAGGTCACGTATAAGTTCACCACCCCGTATCACCCCCAAGGAAATGGACTTGTGGAGCGGTTTAACCGAACACTGAAAGGAATGATCAAGGGCCTAGAGGAGCCGCTACGACGCAAATGGGATGTCCTGCTGCCTTGCCTCCTGTTTGCATATCACGAGGTACCCCAGAAGTCCCTGGGGTTCAGCCCCTTTGAACCATTCTATGGGCACCCGGTCCGAGGCCCCCTCAGCCTGGTCAAAGAAGGCTGGGAGACGACTGTCCGAGGTGCTCCCCCAGATGTCTACCAGTACCTCCTGACACTCCGCAACCAGACTCGGAAGTTCCGGGAACTTGCCGAGGCCAACCTGGAGGCCAGTCAGGAGGAGATGAAACGCTGGTATGACCAGAACGCCTCGTCCATCGAATTCGAACCGGGCCAGCAGGTCTGGGTCATTTCCCCGGTTGAACCTTGTGCCCTCCAGGACAAATGGACGGGGCCCTTCAAAGTGGTGGAGCGCAAGAGCCCCGTCACCTATCTGGTGGACATGGAGTCCTCCAGGAACCCCCTCCGGGTTCTACACGCTAACCGGCTCAAGCCGCACTTTGCCCGCACTGAAATAAGTCTGCTGCTAGCGACCGATGACGGAGCTGAAGACGACTCCGAACCTCTACCAGATCTCCTGAGTACCTGCGAGAGAGACGGCTCCGTCGAAGGGGTCACGCTCTCCTCTACCCTGACCCCAGAACAGCACCAAGACTGCCGGAAGCTGCTGGGGCAATTTGCAGATCTATTTTCCCTCACTCCTGGGGTCACCCGGTGGTGTGTCCACGATGTAGACACCAGAGACAGCCCGCCTGTAAGACACCGAGCTTTCCGAGTGCCCGATCGAGTTCAAGCCTGCATTCAATCCGAAGTGGCCAAGATGCTGGCCCTGGGGGTAGTCGAACCCTCGGACAGTCCCTGGGCCAGTCCCGTTGTCCTGGTCCCGAAGACCACCGCCCTCGGCACGCCCCCGGAGCTCCGGTTCTGTGTTGAATACCGGGGGCTGAATGCAGTCACCAGGACCGACGCCCATCCCATCCCCCGGGCGGATGTACTGATCGATCGCCTGGGGGCCGCAAAGTATCTCAGCACCTTCTACCTCACGGCCAGATATTGGCAGATCGGTCTCACCCCTGGAGCACAAGAGCGATCGGCCTTCTCGACCCCTGATGGCCACTACCATTTCAAGGTGATGCCCTTCGGCATGAAAAACGCCCCGGCCACCTTCCAGAGACTCGTGAACAAGGTGCTGGCCGGGCTAGAGGAGTTCAGTGCCGCCTATTTAGACGACATTGCAGTGTACATCCTCCACTGGGATGAGCACCTGACCCACCTCTGGGAGGTCATGACGGCCCTCCGACGGGCCGGACTGACAATAAAGGCCAGCAAGTGCCAGATAGGCCAAGGGTCCGTGACCTATCTGGGACACCAAGTAGGGAGCGGCCAGGTGGCCCCCCTCCAGCCAAAGATTGACGCCATCTGGACCTGGGAGCCCCCGGTCACCCAAACAGCAGTCCGAGCCTTCCTGGGGCTCACCGGATATTATCGGCGCTTTATAAAAGACTATGGAAGCATTGTGGGGCCCCTCACAGAACTGACCTCCAAAAGGCTACCACAAAAGGTGCGCTGGACCCCCGAGTGCCAGGTCGCCTTCGACACACTGAAGACCGCCATGTGCACCGCCCCTGTGCTCCAAGCCCCCGACTACAGCCGAGAGTTCGTGGTCCAAACTGACGCCTCGGAGCATGGCATTGGGGCGGTCCTCTCACAAGTAAACCCTGAGGGAGCCGACCTTCCCGTTGCCTTCATCAGCCGGCGGCTGCTGGCCAGAGAGCAACGATGGAGCACCATCGAGAGGGAAGCCTTCGCCGTCGTGTGGGCCCTAAAGAAGCTCCGGCCCTACCTCTTCGGCACCCACTTCCGGGTCCAGGCCGACCACCGGCCCTTGCGGTGGTTGATGCAGATGCGGGGAGAAAACCCGAAGCTGTTGCGATGGTCCATCTCCCTCCAAGGGATGGACTTCACTGTGGAGCATCGCCCCGGCAACGACCACGCCAATGCTGACGGCCTGTCCAGATTCTTCCGCCTCGGCGAGGAGAACCCCCAAGAAGATGGGTGACTCTCCCCTGCCTTCAGCTGGGGGGACGCGTGTTGGAACCGGCCTCATGGCGTGGCCCTACCCCTCCCGCAGGGCGGGCCCAGAACGACATCGGCCCTCCGCTGAGCCTCGGGCGACCCCTTTTGCCCGACCCTGCACACCCCAACACCAACACTGCCGGTCCGGTTACCATCCCGGACCCTCACTACCGGCCTGACTCCATCTTGGGCCCAGCACGTTATGAGCACGAGGTCGCGCCCGACTCCATTTTGGGCCCATCACGTCACGAACCACGTCCTGAGCACGAGGCCTCGCCCGACTCCATCTTGGGCCCATCACGTCACGAACGTGTGGCCTCGGCCCCGGCCCAGGCCCTAGCAAAGCCCCGACATCGAGGCACCAAGATCCACCCAGGTGGTCGAGTGGCCACTCAACAAGATCCGTGAGGAGGGAAGTTTCGATGGGCCTCCAGCCGTCCCCGGACGCCTGGTATCGATCGCCCTCCGGCCTCCCTGGGCGCTGGCTCCACACCCCTGCTGGGTGTCTGGACGCCATCATCCCGGCCCCTCTGGCCCACAGGCGCGAGGGTCCGCACATCGGAGGATTCCAGTCCTATATCTGGGCCAGCCCCGGAGTAGGACGGCAGTTGTATCCTGGACTGGAAGCCCTGCTGACGCTGTCGCGGCCGACACCAGAAGAACTCATTTGCCTGTAACCTGAAGCTACCCTGAGAGCCTGCTGGCGCTGCCGCAGCCCACCTTCGCCGAACCATCTTGAGAGCCTGCTGGCGCTGCAGCGGCCCACCTTCTCTGAACCATCTTGAGAGCCTGCTGGCGCTGCCGCGGCCCACCTTCGCTGAACTATCTTGAGAGCCTGCTGGCACTGCCGTGGCCCATCTTCGCCGAAACCACCTCGAGGCCTGCTGGCGCTGCCGCGGCCTCGTCTCCGTAAAGACCACCTGTCGAGTCCTGCTGGCGCTGTCGCGGCTCGACCTCTCGGAACCCCCGGCTCGAGGATTGAGAGCTGTGCGCAGGGTATCCCTTCCTGCACCCGTACTAAGACTGTCCCGCTACCCTATCCCTTCTTACTGAGACTTTACAGATCCATCGATCTACCTGTACATATCGCTAAGAACAAGCAACCTTTATTCTTGATAAAGCCTAAGAACTTATCCTCTTGTGTGGTGTCCGTTTGTAGTGTTGTGGTTACTCTGCTGTACGATCCTAGGAGAGGGCCCTCACCCAGGAGGCCTCTCGGTAACGCTCGGCTACTTCTCGACGGAGAGGTGGACCTAGGGGTGGCCAGTCAGACATCTTCTGCCTCCCCCGGGATCGCCCTTCTAACACCAGTAGAGACCGGGAGAAGCAGACGTGAGGAGCGGAGATGGTGAAGACAAGTAGAGACCGGGAGAAGCAGACATGGGAGGAGCGGAGATGGTGAAGACCAGTAGAGACCAAGAGAAGAAGACATGGGAAGAGAGGAGATGGTGAAGACCAGTAGAGACCGGGAGAAGCAGACCTGGGAGGAGCGGAGATGGTGAAGACCAGTAGAGAGCAGGAGAAGCAGACATGGGAGGAGCGGAGATGGTGAAGACCAGTAGAGAGCAGGAGAAGGAGACATGGGAGTGTAGTGTAGTTCCTATTATCCCAATAGGCTCTGCGCATTGGAATAATACCTTCAATAGTATAGGCCTAGACCAGACGTTAACTAGGTCTACTACTGTCGATATTAGACTTAAAGTTTTGGGTTTGCCAGCTAGCTCAGAGTTCACTAGAAACTTTCTCGAATAGGCAAGGAGGAGTTGAACCTCCCTGGATAGACAAGAAGGGATTTAGTTTCTGACAACCATAGAACATGACAACTTTGCTCTCCCCTAATCAAGAGTGTATCTCTAGAGTCGTGTGAAAACAAAAGACAACTTATTTTACTCAGTCAGTACGTGCATTCTTAGTCTCACCAGATTGTAGAGAAAAGGAAGAGACGGGCGTGTTCAATAAAAAGATGGTATTTATTGATCAGTCTCTTTTCTCATACAAGAGAAATGAATCGATATTATCGCAATACTTATGGTTAAGTAAAGTGCATACAATAAAAGCAGAAGTATAAAATAATACTGTAAAAACATTTATATGGTTTCTAAGCCATAAGGTGGTTTAAAATGGATAAAATAGATACATACACATATACATTTGACTAATCGTACTCAACTGGTGTTTCTAACTACGCCTACCCCGGTGTACCTGACCTAAGCCTAATACGTGGGCGAGAATAGAAAGTAGCAGTTTAAGTTAAGTTTGTTTTGCCAAGTGACTGACTCAAGAATTCTCTGCAAGGGGTTATTCAGTTCTGTACCTGGAATCTAGGATGAATGAGGGATGGTATCTCTCGTCTCTGGTCTCGATATTCCAAGCTGCCTGCGAGGGCTGCTCGGAAGCGCCGGAGCTGGATTTCTCGGCAGGAGAAAGCAGCGTCTCGTTCTCAGCGCGTCAGGAAGGCGGGGATGTGCCAGCGGGGTCTGCTCTGCTCTGGGCTTCGGCAAGTCTGGCTGCTCCGATCTCGTCACCACCGCGTGTGTTTGCTTAAGGCAATACCGGTAATATTTATACCTGTAAGGTGCCGAGATTGACGTAAGGATGGACATAGATACATCAATAAGGATGTCATACGACTTGGTCGTTAGCACATTCTTTTGCTGAAGTTCTCGATGAAATCAAAACAATGGCCGCAGGGTTTTTCCCAGGTTGTCATAGGTTTGATTTGTTTTGAGAACTCCGTATGCCTTATCAGGGGCTGGAGGAATATCGCTTGTCTAATTAGATGGCAAGCGTTATGACCTAATCAGATAACACGTTCCTGTGCCGTAGTGTGGCTTAATCAGATAACGGTTTCTGCATCATGGGATGGCTGCTAGTTAACTTGTTAACCAGAACAGGGTCAGGAATAGGGGGATCGATACAGAACCTATAAGAATACATCACACCCACTCCACGCTAACTATGGCCATGTTTACGAATCTAGGCATAGTAAAACATACTGTAGAGTATCGTGTATACCTTACCACCCCAAAATACATGTAATGCATTTCGAATAATGTAATATACGGAAAAAAAATATTCACATGTACTATATGCACTCAAGCTGTAGAATAATGCTAAAGTAATCACGCATATGTATACATTATTGCTAATTGGTATATGAGAATTTACACATGAAATGGCTCTTAATACAGAAGAAAAAAGGTTCGAGACCATTTCATCACAGAATAAAAATAATTATGAACATACCAGCGGGCAGCTAATGTCTATAAAGTTTCTAAAAATAGAAATTTTAGTTCTCTAAAAATAGTTCTTACTTTAAGCAGAAGATAAGTGTCCCGAAAATTCGTAAAAATATTTTGGGGCTGCTGAAAAAATCGCTGTCCGTGAACTGGAGGGAAAATTGTTCATGTTATTTTGCTATTAAGTTGAAGGCCAAATTCAGAGTGTTGGGAACGCCGTGTGCTAGCTTGCTTAAAAGTCTCTATTTCTGTTCTGGTGAGAACATCATATCATTTAGACTGTCGAAAAAGCTGTCAACAGCTTCCTGGGAGAGTTCCACTAACTCGGAAAAAGGTGTAACCATGCATTCGTGCGCATGATTGTCTCCATTGACGTTTTGATTAGTATTGCTGACAGAAGGTCGTACCTGATCGATGCTGCTTTCATCTTGAACTCCACTACCCCTTAATCGTAGTGGTGAAGTTTCCACGAATGCCGTCATCAGGATTGGCAGCCGTTGAGGGCAGCACAAAGCATGAGCCTTTATCGGACCCAACAATGTTTCTGCATCCATAGGCGCATCCGATTGTAGCGTCAGACAGGTGTCCAACACGCATTCTTCTCCGCACAGCAAGCACCTCAATACAGGTAAAACACATCGATGCCACATTGGTCGAAATGAAAGAAACCAAGTCATGTTCAGGTCTCTAAGCCGGGATAGTCCCAGGATTTTTGATATCCGGTCCCGGTATCCAATGGCTCGGATTGTTTCTTCCCTTGTCGCAGGTGTTTTGTCTGTGACACGGTTTGCCATAACGAAATATAAGGACCAAGAATAGGATTCCTGCAATTAGTCCTAAAATGAGGGGAAGTCCGCCAAAAATCGAATGGACGAAATCTGGAAAAATACCCAGTATGGCTTTGAATGGTGTTAATGCCATTGAAAATACTGTCTTAAATACTTTTGAGACTCCACTGGTATCAGAAATATTTAAGATTTCATTCAGGATTTCTGCGAAATGTATGGGGGAATTAGTTGATAACAATGAGTGAATCTCTGCAGTCGTCCTTGCGACTAGGAGATCATACGTTTCTTTTGATGACGTGAGTCTGGTCGGCGTCTGAAGAAGCACTGTTTTCATTCTGCTTAAAGTATCTATTCGAATAGAAGTAATTTTCAAGTTAGGCCATGCCCTTGCCTCCCTGTCTGGAAAGGAGCTGGGGAACAATGAGTGTCCACAGCACATGACCTTCGCAGTCGTAGTTACGAGATAAGGAGTCCCGGGCATAAGACTACAACATCTGCGATCCACAATTAGAATGCAACTCCCGTTATAGAGTCTTTTAAGGAATGGTTCTATCTCTGTTGCAGGTGCGCCTAGCTGTTGACATGAAAGGTTATTTGAGTTCCCTTCACAGGCTCCATGCAAACTAATTCCATTACACAGAAGTGTACCGCTTAGTGACATCGCACAATTATTGCCACTAAGAAACACTTTCTGTCCTTTATTACTGACACATGCATGTGAATAGGGCAAGTTCCATGTTGTCTTAATGTACCCTTTTCCCAATTTTTCGTACATGCCAGCCTGTATATATTTTTGGCAGTATTGAAACCTGAAGGTTGATATTGGAATATTAATTATCCCATGTATTATCCATTCACTGACAGGTCGTTCTGACATTGTCACTGGTAATCTCTCGAGTTTCTCAATGCTCAGGATTGTATAATCAGCACCCTTTTGTGCCATACTGATTTGTTTATCAGTAAGGTTAAAGATATTGAATAGTGACGTTGTGTTGATTAAACGCCAAGGCACATAGCCTGAACGCAGATTTTGTAACGTCCAGCCAAGCTGTACAATAGAACGCAATTGAGACTGACCGTGTTGTAACAACAGTAAGTCTTGCGATATTATGTCGATTGCTGAAGACACAATGCTGTCCAAAGAAAAAATTCTGGAGGACAGAGTCATTAACCCATTGTCCACTACAGAAAGTGATTTTTCCAAATTAATACGGTCAATTTCCCGTATACTTTCTGCTGTCTCAATTTGAGTTACCTTCCAGGCCTCATTGTAAGCTGCATATACAGAGGCTGCTATGAAGCGTTTTTGACGCTGTTTGCGCGGTCCCATAATGAAATCACGCAAGTCAGCACCATCAGTAAGTAAAGTTAGGTGTTGCTTAATTTCTGTCAGTGTGGAAGTTTGTAGCCATTGAAGGCATAATTTGCCCACACTGTAGGTGGTTATTATCCCTGGGTGTTGTCTTTGGGAATATCTAGGGTCTGGCCTGGTCAATTTGAACCCCTGTTTTTTGTTCAGGAATCTGTCTTGACAGTTATTAGTATCTGTGGGCCAGATCAACCATTGTTTCCAATCAGGATGTGTTCTGTTTTGGTTTAATATATAGTTTACGTCTATCTCTTCATCTGTAGAGCTATTGCTGTCCATTGTTGGCTTTGGAATAGACGGTTTATTTAAGTCTTTGATTTTGGCTAAGCCAAGACAGGTGGTTTGTTGAACAGTGTCATTTAAAAATATAATTTGTTCTGGGATCATGCAGGCTCTAAACAATGATTCTATACCTTGTACTTGCCATTCTTTTGTACCCCAAACACTTTTAACTTCAACATTTTTGTCCCAATAATCAAAACCAAAAGTATTCATTTGTTCAAAAAATGAGTCTGAATATATCAATTTCGTGTTTGTTAGCATGGTCTTTGTCCCTGTCTTATTTGACAATTTGAAATAAAATGTTTCAGCATTACTTGTGTTGAACCCTGAAAAGTATGAATATTTGTCGTAAAAGGTTCTTGAGTTTCCTTTTGGAGGGGTTGCACAATGTTCCCATTGATTATAATTTAAAACATTTCTAGGTTGTGCAGATTTATGTAGAAAATGGTTACCATAGTGGTTGTAACAGTACATACTATCATAATTAGTCGAACCCTGCAAATAATCATGTTTGGTAAATTTAGCAGACATCACTAAGTCAGACATCATATTATTTATACTTTCAAAGTCCCAATCATCAGCAAATGAGCTTGTTTTTACAAAGTCACTCAACGAGATCTTAATTTGGTGTGGATATTTCAGGATCTCAACCGGACCATAAATTTTGTAGTCAGTATTGTCCCATGCTACCCCACCCGGTATAGGATTGGCTGTGAAGTTGACTGAAGAAAGTTCTCTTTTCTCGACGTGTGAAGATGTGTGTGGCTTGAGGATCAAGTTGATTTTCTGACTTGCTGTGTCCATTTTAGCATATTTTCCCTCAATGAAGCATCCCAAAGTTAGTACCATGATGAGCCAAAGTATGAGGATAAATGCACCAAAGCCCACCCAAAATTCAATCCATGGAGAAATCAGATATGTTTCTTTCAGCTGTTTCAAAAGTTCTTTAGCTTTATCTTTAAAGGTTTTTGTTGATGGCTGTGTTTTTGATTCACTTAGGTCTTCAGAGGAATCATCGAAGTTTATGAAGTAGCCGGATGCAGTTCTGTCAATTGTTCCAATTGCTTCAGGATTACTGTTTCTTGCATATTCGTTTGTTACTTCATTGTAGGTTGGTGTGTCTCTACTAAATCTTTTTATTTGGGTTTTCAGAGGTTTAAGTTCCAATGCATTGTTGCATAGTCCTTGTTGTTCTTCTGTAGGCGTTTCGAATGTGATTAGCCTCTTAGTTTGGACCTCTGTATTGGTAGCAAATCTTGGTGTTCTACTACTTATCCGGAGTCCACTTGGCCTACTGTTTGTTATCGGCCACATGATTGTGGTTTTACCAGGTCGATGGATACAACTCGGTTCTCCTTTTTACCAGCAAGCGGCGGTAGTACAACTGATCTTGTCCCGTTGATAGACAAGACAGGAACTGCTTTTCTGTAAGAAGGCCCAAATTCCTTCTTTACCGCGATCTTTTCTCTAACTAGATCCCCGACTTTTGGAATCCAGACAGGTCTTGCTGGGACAGGTGGTGGTTCTTCAGTGGTTGTTGGCTGCTGTTTCAACTTTATGTTGCTCAGGTCTTTTCTTGTTTTGTTTAAGTCCTGCAAAATAGCCAAACGATCTTTGATATCAAAGCTTTTTTCCTTTACCACTGAAGTCTGACTGTCAAGATCTAAGACTAACATCCTAGTTCCAAACAATAATTCGTATGGACTGAATCCCTTCAGAGAATTTCTTGGCAAGTTATTTAGACTACGTTGGACACTTATTAGATGTTTGACCCACCCAGCTCCCGAACCTAATACCTTTGCTGTTATAGATTGCTTTATGTCACGGTTTTTTCTTTCTACAATTCCGTTCCCCTCAGGGTGAAATGGACAAGAGTACCGCAATGCAATGCCCATGCTGGTCATGGCCTCCTTATAAGCTCGAGAGCTAAAAGCAGGACCCTGGTCAGAATGCAGCATGCCAATTGCGTATGTGCCGATAAAGACCCGCAAATCTTTTATAACAGTTCTGGCGTCAGCCGAGTGCGGGGGCCACATCCATATGAATCTCGTGCATGAATCCACTGCGACCAGGATATATTTATAGTTACCATCCCTTTGTAAGGGACCACAGTGGTCCAGATAGACACAGGCTAATGGTTTATCTGAGATTAGAAGGGGCGTCTGCGCTGGTCGTCTCACCGTTGATACTTTCATTCTTTGACATATTTCACATTCTAAAACATAGTTCCTTGTTTGTCTTCTCATTTGTGGCCACCAGTATCTCTGTTTTAGCAATGATACTGTGGCTGAGACGCCAGCATGTACAGAAGCGAGCCCTTCGTGTGCCGCTATTATTAGTCCTAACCTATGTTCCATGTTTGGAATTGCCCTATCCCTCACTCCAGGGATTCGAGCAAAAGGTACATTGTTTGCATCAGTTATGTATGAGTATTTTACTGGAAAGCCTTTCGGGAGTGTTTCTATCGAATCCTTTTCTGTAGCGCTGACAGCCTGTAATATTTCGCTGTCTATTTTTGTTTTTGACCGTGTGATGGCAGCTACGGAAGCCGTTTGCACAGCTGCCTTCGCGGCCTCATCAGCCAATGAATTCCCTGCAACGTGAACGCCATCACGTTGATGACTCAGTGTATGTATCACGTGAGTCTTTGGTAGTTCTTTCTGTAAAAGAACTACTTGTTCCCAGAGCATTTTATGCTTGATTGTGCCTCCTTTTGCATCCTTAAAACCATTCTGAAGCCAGATCTGCAAGTATTCATTGTAAGACTGGACGCAATAATACGAATCGCACACTATGAGTGTGGGGAATTCTCGATCGGTATTTTCAAGCGCCATCTTGAATGCTAGCAGTTCAGCTCGCTGAGCTGTACAGTCTCCCAGAGATTGTGTTTTGGTGATAGCTGGTTTAAATTTTCCTTCGTGCCAGCGACCTTTAACAATTGCGCACGCAGCACTGTAAGCTTGTTTACCCCCCACTGCGGGTTGTGCTGATCCGTCTGTATATATTATACAGCCGTAATGATCTAGAGGCAGAATTTCGGTCGGCGGAGGACATTCGAATTCGTATTGGAGAAATTCTTGTGTTTTTAAATTGGGATCAAATTCGTATACCACGTCTGTTGCAGCAAGAGAATTAGCCCACTGTATCCACCTTGGATGTAGTGCTTTAGCATTCGGAATGCTTGCCTTTGTTACCGCCTCCAAGGCTGGTATCGGTGTCACGATTATTATTCGTTTACCTTGTGCCAGGGCTCGTTCTTTTGCTATAGCTGTCTGTGTTGCAGTAAGAATTTTTTCCGTTGGGCTAAATTTCATTTCAGCTTTAGTGTATAAGTGTGATTTGAATGCAATTGGTACCTTTTCTCCCTCGTTAGAGGTCAGGTATGTGAATCCGCATCTTCCTGGGATGACTCGAATCACAAGATTGCGTGTGTTATCACGTGTTTCTAATTTTGTTTTAATTAACATGTCTGTTTGTAAGGATCTCAAAATTTCTGTGTGTGTTTGAGTCCAATTGGTTCTTTTAAAATCTGGTTTTATTAGATCATAAAGGGGTTTGACCCTTTCTGCGTAATTTGCAATGTATGTTCTTCCGAAATTTAGGAAGCCTAGAATTGACTGTAGGTTTTTTAGTGTTCTAGGTGCTTGGAGTACGGCACATTTCTCTAGGAAATTGTCAGCCAGGCTTTTGCCTTCACTTGATAATTCATATCCTAAGAACAGGACTGTTAGATGGGCAATTCTAGATTTTTTAAAGTTGAATTTGTAACCCTCTGCTGCGAACCCAAGTATTATGGTGTTCACTCTCTTCAAGTGAGTATCCAAGTCATCATCTGTTAGGTATATGTCGTCGACATACGATAATGCTTCGTCATCATATGTTTGTAGTAATTCTGTTACTCTCGCTGAGAATACTCCTGGGCTGTTCTTGAACACTTGGGGTAACCGACAGAATTGTTTTTGAGCGCCATTTATTGAGAACACAGACAAATATCTGCTCTCTGGTGCTATATTTTGACAAAAGAATCCATTAGAGATGTCTAATGTTGTTTTGTATTTTTTGCGCACTATGTTATTCATTAGCGCTGCACTATGCGAGTTTTGCACTGCAAAAGTTTTGCAACATGAGTTAAGGTGTCTGTAATCCAAAACTAGACGATATGAATTGTCTGGTTTGGAGACCGGAAACAAAGGGTTGTTCATTTGTGAGGTGCAAGTTTCAATCACCCCCTGGTATTCTAATTGATCTAGGATTTCTTTTACCTGGTTTTTAGCTTCTTGCTTAATTGGGTACTGTCTTTGTGCAGTAGGTTGTGATTTTAACTGGATTTTGTGAGGAGGAGAGTCCTCATCCCATCCTACGTGATTTTTATATAAAGCAGGAGCTTGAGCTACTGCCCACTTTCTAGCAAGTGTGTATTTTTTATGAATTGGGATATGATTTGAGAAGGCAGGCATAATTATTTCTTCGCCATGAGGGCAGTCCCTGACAAACTCTGGTGGCCAGTCTTTTTCAGCTAGAAGGATGTCATAGCCCTTGGAGAGATTATCCCAAAATAGTCCCCTTATTTTTCTAGTCTTATCCCCTTCTATACGTAAAGTTATTTCATATATTTTGTGAGGTTTGCTAACTCTGGTGTCTGCAGTTTCCACTTGAAGGTATTCATTCGTGTCCACTGTCTCCAGATGATTCATAAGGACTTTGCGAGCTATGCTCACTTCTGCTGCGCTGTCTAGCATTGTCTGAGCCCATTCTCCGTTTTTCAGTTGTGTCCTCAGTATTCTCGGCATTGTTAACTACTTTAATACTGGCTACCTTCTTTTTTGGAAATTGTAATTTCTTATTTGGATGAGCAGGTTCCTTGTCTTTGGACTTGACGTGCCCTTCCCTGGGTTCCGATCGTCCTCTTCTTTCCGATTTCTGCGAGGAAGTCTGAAAAGATTGAGAGGGACGTGTATCAAAATCTTGATATCTATCCGGTTTCTTTATATTATCCCTATTTCTAAGGTTGTATTTTTTCACAGAGGGCTCACTTTGGGGAGACTTGGGTCCTTGGTCCGGAGATCTTTCTCTCCGCCGAGGAGACCTTCCTCTGGACTGGAATCTCTTTTCTTTTGGATTGGATTGTTTGTTTCCATCCCAGTTCTTCTTTTGACTGTTTAGATGATTTTTAATAAATATTTTTTCAGGACTTTCAATCAGTTAGGGTTTTACTGGTATTCCACCTAAACTATCTCTACATAGTTCCTCATAGGATTTTTCTATAATTCTGGCAATTTCAGCTGGTTGGTCTGCTATATCTGTTTCTTTTAACCTTTGGCGGATCGCCACGTTTGCTGCTTCTCCCTTTATATTGGCTAGTAATATAGCCGAGACCTGCTTGAAGTCTTTCAGTAATTTCATACCAAGAGTTAAAGCGGGTTCTGGACCGTATTCGTCTTGAATTTGTTTTAGCACATCTGGTATTACCGAAATGGATGGAACACCATGCGTTTTTGTGTAGATGGAAGCAAAGACTGTACCCCAAGTGTCACAGTCCTCCACGTGTGGTGCGATTCCCATTGGAAGACAGATAGTCAGAATCCTGTGTTTATCCACAGGGGTGGTGTCTGGAAACACCGCCTCTATTTGGGTGATTTTTTGTGCTAACCAGAATGGTATTTGTTCCCTTTTAGCTGGTACTTTACCTAGGCAGGACTTTATGTTCTGTGGTGTAATTTTATTTGTGTTCCCCTGATGAGGGGTCAGCTGTGGAATTTTAATTGCTGGTTGGATTGTTGAAGTCCGCATTACATATTGGACTAATTGTCTATGTATTTTTATTAATTGTTTTAGCTGTGTTAACAGCTCTGCTGCAGACATCCCTTCGATGTCTGGATGTGGTGTGTATCCGGCTAGGACCGGCCACGTTGCTCCTGGTCTACCTAAAGGACCGAGCCTGGTGATGTGATTGTTTGTGTTTTAGGGCGCCATTAAACAAGAGCAGGTGCTCTTGAAATTTAAGTGGTACTTCCACCTCCTCGAAAGGAGTGTACTCATCAGGAGGTTCCTCTGTTTTGTAATAGTGGAAGACCTTTGTTACAGCGTTTGCTGCTGGAAAGTTTATCCATGAATAGAATACCTCTGTCTGCCGATATTCGTGTGCCTCTATTACGAATATGACTGTGCCACCTCTAGGTGTCAGTCCATTTTCTATAAGTTTTAAAGTTATAGATTTTCTTATGTTGACCGGGATGAGTATTAAATCCGGGTCTGCTTCTTGCATAGTATTATCAGCTGCTACGAGTTCAGCTGCTATTCTAACGGCCTCTCTTTCTCCTTCGCTGTCTGACATTGTACTGTCCAGAAGGTTATTCCGTTTGTTTGCAGATCAGGTTTCTTATGGAAACAAAGATTAGATGCACAATATTTTGGAACAGTGTATCCTTCAACGTTGACTAAACCAAGAACCATACATAGGAGTTTCCTCCTGCGAGGTTTGGCGGATATGACCTTTCACCCACTCCAGACGTCTTTGGAGTATTATGGGAAAAAAGGGGTCTGAGTGAAAAAGCACGACTGAGTTACTCTAATGTCTTGCGTTAGTTTTATCGCCTTTCCAAACGTTTGGGCGCCATGTAGTGTAGTTCCTATTATCCCAATAGGCTCTGCGCATTGGAATAATACCTTCAATAGTATAGGCCTAGACCAGACGTTAACTAGGTCTTCTATTGTCGATATTAGACTTAAAGTTTTGGGTTTTCCAGCTAGCTCAGAGTTCACTAGAAACTTTCTCGAATAGGCAAGGAGGAGTTGAACCTCCCTGGATAGACAAGAAGGGATTTAGTTTCTGACAACCATAGAACATGACAACTTTGCTCTCCCCTAATCAAGAGTGTATCTCTAGAGTCGTGTGAAAACAAAAGACAACTTATTTTACTCAGTCAGTACGTGCATTCTTAGTCTCACCAGATTGTAGAGAAAAGGAAGAGACGGGCGTGTTCAATAAAAAGATGGTATTTATTGATCAGTCTCTTTTCTCATACAAGAGAAATGAATCGATATTATCGCAATACTTATGGTTAAGTAAAGTGCATACAATAAAAGCAGAAGTATAAAATAATACTGTAAAAACATTTATATGGTTTCTAAGCCATAAGGTGGTTTAAAATGGATAAAATAGATACATACACATATACATTTGACTAATCGTACTCAACTGGTGTTTCTAACTACGCCTACCCCGTGTTAGACCTGGCACCTTGGCGTGAGTTTCCCTTCCACTTTTTTTCTGTTGTGCCTCCAATGTTTTGATGGTGTCTGCTACTCGGGGCACTGCGCCACGGCCAACCCGTGCCGCAGTGCAAGTGCTCCCTACTGTAAAGTGTACATATGATTGATGTCCATGATTGGTTCATTGGATTCACTGTTAGTCCCTAGTAAAGTGCACCAGGAGTGCCAGGGCTTGTGAATGCCAATACTGCTAGTGGGCCTGCAGCGCTGGTTGCGCCACCCACAGAAGCAGCCTTAAAATGTGTCTAGGGTCTGCCATTGCAGAACCTGCGTGCAGTCTGGTACTGTCACCCTGGCTGGGCAAGTGCACACACTTGCCAGCCCCTAAACCTTCCCTTAACCTTCATATTAGTCACCCCTATGGTAGGCCAGAGGGCAGGGTGCATTGTAAGTGTAAGGTAGAACATGCCCTGATGTGTGTGGCATGTTCTAATAGCGAATTACTGCCAAAGTCGTTTTTCACTATTGTAAGGCTACCTGTTCCCTTCTAGGTCAGATGGGCTGCTGGAATTATTACACTCTATAATCCCAGCAGGCTCAGGGAACATGGTAGAAATTCGTGTTTAGTATGCCTGAACTCAGAATAATAAAATACTTCTTTTAGTAAAGTTTATTTTAATATCCTGTGTTTGCAAATGCTACTTTTAGAAAGTTAGCATTTGCTTGCCTAACCATTTCAGCCCGCCTCTGCTTGGATGTGGATCTGACTGTCTGGTGTGTGTGAGTGACAGGGCTGGGAGTTGACAGGTAGTGATTAGCAGGAGGACCCCTTAATGGGTGGTGGGAGTTTCCCCTGAATGATGCATCAGGCTGTGCCCCTGCCACCACAATGCTGGCTCCGCCCTCCTGGGGAGCGACTGATGACTCAGCCTGCACCTGGCCCAGGAAGGACCGAAGCTTGTAAACAAAGTGCTCAGGCTGCCCCTGTCCTCACAATGCTGGCTCCGCCCCCCTGGGGAGCGGCTGATGTGCCTGCCCTCACACTGAATGCAGAAGCAGAAGTACCCACCACAAGTGCTCAGGAACTGAGAGCAGTTATGCCAAGGCCCCCCTGGCCTGTAAGAACAAAAGAAACTGGGTATAAAAGTAGGAGCCCTGCTCCTTGTAAATTAGATCCTGTTTGTGCTACAAGAGAAACTCTGCCCGAAGAGAAGGACCTGGAAGGACTACAAGGAGGAGTGCTGACTCTGGCCTGTGTCTGGTGCCTTGCTGCCAAAGGAGAGGAAGAGAAAAAGACTACAAGAGACTTTTGCTTTATTTTGAACTTTGTGCCAAACTCTGCTAAAAGATCTCCAAGGGCTTGCTGCTGAACTTGCCCCCTGACCAGCGCTCCAGGAACAGTGAGCGCTACCCCCTGACAGAGGAACCACTACAAGACGCTGATTTCCTTTTGCGAGCCTCTCCAGGAAAAGCAGAGCGCGCTCTGACAATCGCGCTTTCTAGCACCACTCTGGGAGCTGCCCTCGCTCTAAACAAAGTGACTGCCGCCTGCCTGGCCCAGAAGCAACGTGACGACCAGCCCAGCTGATCCTAACACCGTGACTGGCCCCGAGCTGCAGCTCGCATCGTGAAGAGGAGGCCGTGCCCGGTGCCTGCTTGCCCCCCTTCGTGTCTTGTGCCCCTAAACGCGCCGCCGCTGTCTGAGAAACAGCTGCTGCGTGGGGTGCCTGAGCGTCGCCTGGATTGACAGAGGCTTGCGCTGAGGATCACTGCCCTCTGCGTGTGTCCCCCCTTCTGTGAGGAAACCCCGAGGCGTTTTCATCAGCCTGACCCGGCCCGCGCCGCAACGCCAACCCCCGAGCCAGAGCCGAGCCGCCGCTCGCTCTACCGTCGGAAGGAAGACACCGCGACGCGGATCGCCGCGCTGACAGACGCCCAGCTGCTTCAACGAAAAGGTACTGTTTCCTGCCCCGCGGTGCGAGTCCTTGCCATCCTCGCTCGCACCGCCCTCTGCCTCGCCCAGCCCTCGGAGCCGCGTGGAGAGCGCTCCCTGAGCCCCCGCTCTCTCCCCCGCCAGCCGCACACAGCCGTGCAGCTAGCAGAGAGAGGCGGACGCTGACTCCCCGGCCGCCGCTCCCGCCAGAAGCGTGAGAGTGGGCAGACCGGGCCCGCCTTTCCTACGCGGAGGAGCCCAGGGGCGCAGAGAGGCCCACGGACAGAGAAAGTACATTGAAGAGCCTGAACCCCTTTCCTGAATGAGAAAGAACTGTGACATTGATAAAAGAGTAACTGGAACCTGCTTTTAAAAAGTAACCAAGACTGTATTTACAAGCCTGCTTGAGATTTATATAAAGAGATATATTTTCACAAATACAGTTTGGTGTCATTGTGTGGTGGGTTGGTTGTGATGGTGTAATATTGCAAATGTTTAACCCTACATGCCCCAGAGATTAGCCTAAGACTGCTTAAGCCACACTACCTAGAGGGTAAGCAGAGGTTGTCTTGAAGGTAACCCTCAGCCCTGACGAGGAAGAGAGAGGCCCTGCTTGTCGCCAGTGTTGCACTGCGCCAACCAGAGACTCCCCCTTCCTACATTGGACGCAGCGGTGAGGATTCGCGAATTTACATTTGCAG
Organism: Lissotriton helveticus; assembly: GCF_964261635.1. Classification (NCBI taxonomy): domain Eukaryota; kingdom Metazoa; phylum Chordata; class Amphibia; order Caudata; family Salamandridae; genus Lissotriton; species Lissotriton helveticus. The sequence goes on from NC_136062.1 coordinate 494,157,936, forward strand.
TGTTTTACCTTAGCTACTGACCATTGCATAGTGATTACAGTCCAGTAACTTAGCCACAGACTTTTTGATTTTTTAATTTTGCTAAAGAAGAAGATCCCTAGTGTTGCAAACATGCCTGGCACAAACAGCATTGATGGAGGAGAGTCCATAGCCTCTAGTGCGCAGGGGCTAGAATGGGACGCATCAAAGCTGGATGACTACACAAAGAAGCAGTTGAGTTATTTTTGCAGGAAACTCAAGGTTCCACACGCAGGATGCAGAAACAAACCTGAGTTCTACAAGGCCATGAGAGCCTGGATTGAATCTAGGAAGGCACCTGAGGATCAGAATGCACCTGTGGATCCTGTGGGTCTGGAAAAACCAGACAGCGTTCTAAGCTTTGGCAGAGGCCTGTCGCCAGAGGAGCTGGCAGACAGACAGGCAACCAGGGATCATGAGATCAAGATGGCAGAATTGAATTTGAAGGGCCAAATGGAGCTTGAAAGCAAAAAAATGGCTCTGGAAGAAAGAAAACTCCAGTTTGAGTATGATATGAAAATGAGGGAGATGAGTCTAAAAGAGAAAGCCTTGGATCATCCTCCCTCTGGTGGCAGCACAACGCCGGTGCAGGTAGAGTCAAGAGTGCACATCCCCAAAGATGTAGTTAAAGAGTTCTTTAAGGGGGATGACATAGGACAGTGGTTTAGGGCATATGAGGTAGCCATGCTTTCCCACCGGGTCCCTGAGAAGGATTGGGGAGCGGGGTTATGGGGAAGGTTCCTTAGCGAAGGAAGGGACACCCTGCTAGATTTGCCCACTGAAGACCAGAGATCCTATCCCCATATGAAAGAAGCTTTAATGACCAGGTATGGGCTTACCCCTGAAATGTATAGGCAGAAGTTTAGGGGGTGTAATAAGCGGCCTGGGAATACGTATGTGGAGTTTGTGACTTTTTTTTGCAGAGCACTGGATGGTTGGGTGAAGGGTAACAAAGTGAATGATTTTCAAGGTCTCTTTGATTTAATTGCATGGGAGCACTTGTCTGATCAATGTTTTCCTGAGTTACGCCAGCACCTGATTGATAGCAAGTTGTCCAACCCGAGGAAACTTGCTGAGGAGGCGGACCGCTGGCTCAGCACCAGGGTCCACAAGGGTCCAGTGGGAGACTCCGCCAAGGGTGGGCAGGGTCCCCAGCAGAAGAGTGGGGGGGACAAGGGAAAACAGAAAGGGTTCCAAAAAGGCCCCCAAAGTAATCCCCAAGGGGACCAGCAGAAAGGTTCTCAGCCTCCCCCACCCCCTAAGCAGAATGGGGCCCCGACAGGTCGACCTGTTCCAAAGGGGCCCTTCAATTGTTACAAATGTGGTGACCCGGGGCACATAGCCAGTGACCCCAAGTGTCGCCTGTTTGGAAAACCAGCACCCACTGGTGCTCCGCCCCGACAAGTGACCAGTGTTCACTTAGGAGAAGAAGTGATGGTCCCGGGGGGTGGAGATCCTGTTCAGATGACCCTAGTCTCACTAGGAGACAGTGAGATGGTCCCTACAAGCTACCTGCCCTCTAACACTAAAAAATATGGGCAGGTGGTTACCATCAATGGTAAGAAAGCTGAGGCTCTTAGAGACACAGGAGCCAGTGTGACTGCAGTGAGGCATCACCTGGTGTCTCAGGAGCAGGTTGTACCCCATGCCTACTGTAGGGTTGTCAACGCTGACAATTCAGAGAGTCAGTGTCCGATGGCTCAAGTTCCCTTCGAGTGGGGGGGGGTCTCTGGTACTCTGCAGGTCTGTGTGAGGAAAGCCATGCCGGTTGACTGTTTGCTAGGGAATGACTTGGAGGACTCCCCTTGGGAAAAGGTGGAGAAAACGACTCACCTGAAGATGGTGGGTCTACCTGACTGGGCGTGCGTGACCACCCGGTCAATGGCAGCCAGTAGGGGTGATCAAGAGGTCCTGGGGCCTGACGGAGAGGCCCAGGAACCGGCCTTAGGGAGAAGGCGCAGGGTGCGCGGGAAACCGGCCCCTGAAGTTCCCACGGTCCAGGAGGAAGCAGACCTTGAGGGGGATGCCCTGGAGCCTACTGGGGAACAGATTGCCGAACTGGGGGACCTGCCTGAGCTGACCCATTGGCAGCAAGAAGGAGGCCCCTCCAGGGAGGAATTCTGCAGGGAGCAGAAAGAATGCCCTTCTCTCGTGGGTATGCGGCAGCAGGCTGCAGACCAGGCCAATGGTGTTCAGGCCAAAACACATTATGTGTACTGGGAGAATGACCTCCTGTACTCAGAGCCTAAGGCTGCTGAACCTGGGTCAGCCCGTGTGCTGGTGGTACCCCAGAAGTTCAGAGCCTTCCTACTGGGACTGGCTCATGATGTGCCTTTAGCAGGACATTTGGGGATGGACAAGACCTATGACAGGCTTGTCACCCACTTCTACTGGCCCCAAATGCACAAGAGCTCAGATGCTCATTGTAGGACCTGTCCAACTTGCCAGGCAAGTGGGAAGAGCGGAGGGAAGAACAAGGCTCCCCTCCAACCCTTCCCTGTGGTCAGTACGCCATTCCAACGAGTGGGTATTGATATTGTTGGGCCTCTGGACCCCAAGACAGCCATGGGCAACAGGTTCATCCTGGTCTTGGTGGATCATGCCACCCGGTACCCTGAAGCCATCCCTCTGAGGACAGTGACGGCCCCCGTGGTGGGGCGTGCACTAATGGGAATTTTCTCCAGAGTGGGGTTCCCTCTAGAGGTGGTGAGCGACAGGGGGACCAACTTTATATCCAAGTATATGAAGTCCCTTTGGCAAGAGTGTGGTGTAACCTACAAGTTCACCACACCTTACCATCCCCAAGGAAATGGGTTGGTTGAAAGATTCAACCGAACCCTGAAGGGCATGATCATGGGCCTGGAAGGTCCAATGAGGCGTAAGTGGGACGTCCTCTTACCATGCCTGCTCTTTGCATACCGCGAGGTGCCACAGAAGTCTCTAGGGTTCAGCCCCTTTGAGCTGCTGTATGGCCACCCCGTGAGAGGACCACTGAGTTTGGTAAAGGAAGGCTGGGAGCAATCTCCCAGGAAACCTCCCCAGAATGTATATAGCTACATGCTGGCCTTCAGAAACCAAACCAGGCGCTTCAGACAACTTGCTGAGGCAAATCTGGAAGCAAGCCAGGAGGAGATGAAGCGGTGGTACGACCAGAATGCCACTCTGGTAGAGCTTCAGCCTGGACAGGAGGTGTATGTCTTGGCCCCAGTGGAACCCTGTGCACTTCAGGATAAGTGGACAGGCCCATTTGAGGTTGTGGAGCGCAAGAGCTCAGTGACATACTTGGTGGACATGAAGACGCCCAGGAATCCTTTAAGGGTCTTACATGTCAACCGCCTCAAGCCCCACTTGAAAAGGTCCGAAGTGGGCATGCTGTTGGCCACTGATGATGGAATGGAAGAGGAGTCTGAGCCTCTTCCTGACCTCTTAGTGGCCTGTGAGAAAGATGGGTCAGTGGATGGAGTTAACCTCTCACCCACCCTGACCCCTGAGCAACAGGAAGACTGCCGCCAGTTGCTGGGGCAGTTTCCAGACCTGTTCTCCCTGGTTCCTAGTGTCACAGATTGGTGCGTCCATGATGTGGACACAGGAGACAGCTTACCTGTGAAGCATAAGGCTTACAGGGTAACTGACAGGGTCCGGGCCTGCATCAAGGAGGAGGTCTCCAAGATGCTTGCTCTTAGGGTGGTTGAGTCTTCCAGCAGTCCTTGGTCCAGCCCCGTGGTCTTGGTCCCAAAGGCTGCTGCGCCGGGAGCCACACCTGAACTCCGGTTCTGTGTGGACTACAGAGGACTCAATTCAGTCACCAAGACTGACGCGCACCCTATCCCCAGAGCTGATGAGCTCATTGATCGGCTAGGGGCTGCCCGGTTCCTCAGCACGTTTGATTTAACGTCTGGGTACTGGCAGATCGCCTTGACCGATGGGGCAAAGGAGAGGTCAGCATTCTCCACACCAGATGGGCATTTCCAGTTCCGGGTTATGCCATTTGGGATGAAGAATGCCCCTGCCACCTTTCAGAGGTTGGTCAACCAGGTGTTGGTCGGGCTGGATGAGTTCAGTGCCGCCTACCTGGATGACATCGCAGTGTTCAGTGGCACCTGGCCAGAACACCTGCGGCACCTCTGGGAAGTGTTGATGGCGCTGCGCAAGGCAGGCCTCACAATCAAGGCAAGCAAGTGCCAGATTGGGCAGGGTTCAGTGGTGTACTTGGGACACCAAGTGGGGAGTGGCAAGGTGGCACCCTTGCAACCCAAAATTGAGACCATCCTGGCTTGGGAACCCCCCAAGACCCAGACTGCAGTGAGAGCCTTCCTGGGGCTCACTGGGTATTACAGGAGGTTTGTCAAGGGCTATGGCACTATTGTGACCCCCTTGACAGAACTGACTTCTAAGAAGCAGCCCAGGAATGTGATTTGGACTGACACCTGTCAGAAGGCTTTTGACACCCTGAAGACTGCCATGTGCACGGCGCCCGTGCTCCTGGCTCCTGATTTCTCCAAGGAATTCATAGTGCAAACAGACGCTTCAGAGCATGGTGTAGGGGCTGTTCTCTCACAGATGACTGAGGAGGGCTGGGACCAACCCGTAGCCTTCATCAGTAGGAGGTTACTTCCACGGGAAAGTAGGTGGAGTGCAATAGAGCGAGAAGCATTTGCTGTGGTCTGGGCGCTGAAGAAGCTAAGACCCTACTTGTTTGGGTCTCACTTCCGGGTTCAGACGGACCACAGGCCCCTCAGATGGTTGATGCAAATGAGGGGTGAGAACCCAAAACTGTTGAGGTGGTCCATCTCCCTACAGGGTATGGACTTCACGGTGGAACACCGCCCTGGCACAGATCACGCCAACGCTGATGGTCTGTCCAGATTTTTCCGCCTTAGTGATGAGGAACTCCCTGGGGAAGGGTAGTTCTCCCCACATTTCAGCTGGAGGGGACACGTGTTAGACCTGGCACCTTGGCGTGAGTTTCCCTTCCACTTTTTTCTGTTGTGCCTCCAATGTTTTGATGGTGTCTGCTACTCGGGGCACTGCGCCACGGCCAACCCGTGCCGCAGTGCAAGTGCTCCCTACTGTAAAGTGTACATATGATTGATGTCCATGATTGGTTCATTGGATTCACTGTTAGTCCCTAGTAAAGTGCACCAGGAGTGCCAGGGCTTGTGAATGCCAATACTGCTAGTGGGCCTGCAGCGCTGGTTGCGCCACCCACAGAAGCAGCCTTAAAATGTGTCTAGGGTCTGCCATTGCAGAACCTGCGTGCAGTCTGGTACTGTCACCCTGGCTGGGCAAGTGCACACACTTGCCAGCCCCTAAACCTTCCCTTAACCTTCATATTAGTCACCCCTATGGTAGGCCAGAGGGCAGGGTGCATTGTAAGTGTAAGGTAGAACATGCCCTGATGTGTGTGGCATGTTCTAATAGCGAATTACTGCCAAAGTCGTTTTTCACTATTGTAAGGCTACCTGTTCCCTTCTAGGTCAGATGGGCTGCTGGAATTATTACACTCTATAATCCCAGCAGGCTCAGGGAACATGGTAGAAATTCGTGTTTAGTATGCCTGAACTCAGAATAATAAAATACTTCTTTTAGTAAAGTTTATTTTAATATCCTGTGTTTGCAAATGCTACTTTTAGAAAGTTAGCATTTGCTTGCCTAACCATTTCAGCCCGCCTCTGCTTGGATGTGGATCTGACTGTCTGGTGTGTGTGAGTGACAGGGCTGGGAGTTGACAGGTAGTGATTAGCAGGAGGACCCCTTAATGGGTGGTGGGAGTTTCCCCTGAATGATGCATCAGGCTGTGCCCCTGCCACCACAATGCTGGCTCCGCCCTCCTGGGGAGCGACTGATGACTCAGCCTGCACCTGGCCCAGGAAGGACCGAAGCTTGTAAACAAAGTGCTCAGGCTGCCCCTGTCCTCACAATGCTGGCTCCGCCCCCCTGGGGAGCGGCTGATGTGCCTGCCCTCACACTGAATGCAGAAGCAGAAGTACCCACCACAAGTGCTCAGGAACTGAGAGCAGTTATGCAAAGGCCCCCCTGGCCTGTAAGAACAAAAGAAACTGGGTATAAAAGTAGGAGCCCTGCTCCTTGTAAATTAGATCCTGTTTGTGCTACAAGAGAAACTCTGCCCGAAGAGAAGGACCTGGAAGGACTACAAGGAGGAGTGCTGACTCTGGCCTGTGTCTGGTGCCTTGCTGCCAAAGGAGAGGAAGAGAAAAAGACTACAAGAGACTTTTGCTTTATTTTGAACTTTGTGCCAAACTCTGCTAAAAGATCTCCAAGGGCTTGCTGCTGAACTTGCCCCCTGACCAGCGCTCCAGGAACAGTGAGCGCTACCCCCTGACAGAGGAACCACTACAAGACGCTGATTTCCTTTTGCGAGCCTCTCCAGGAAAAGCAGAGCGCGCTCTGACAATCGCGCTTTCTAGCACCACTCTGGGAGCTGCCCTCGCTCTAAACAAAGTGACTGCCGCCTGCCTGGCCCAGAAGCAACGTGACGACCAGCCCAGCTGATCCTAACACCGTGACTGGCCCCGAGCTGCAGCTCGCATCGTGAAGAGGAGGCCGTGCCCGGTGCCTGCTTGCCCCCCTTCGTGTCTTGTGCCCCTAAACGCGCCGCCGCTGTCTGAGAAACAGCTGCTGCGTGGGGTGCCTGAGCGTCGCCTGGATTGACAGAGGCTTGCGCTGAGGATCACTGCCCTCTGCGTGTGTCCCCCCTTCTGTGAGGAAACCCCGAGGCGTTTTCATCAGCCTGACCCGGCCCGCGCCGCAACGCCAACCCCCGAGCCAGAGCCGAGCCGCCGCTCGCTCTACCGTCGGAAGGAAGACACCGCGACGCGGATCGCCGCGCTGACAGACGCCCAGCTGCTTCAACGAAAAGGTACTGTTTCCTGCCCCGCGGTGCGAGTCCTTGCCATCCTCGCTCGCACCGCCCTCTGCCTCGCCCAGCCCTCGGAGCCGCGTGGAGAGCGCTCCCTGAGCCCCCGCTCTCTCCCCCGCCAGCCGCACACAGCCGTGCAGCTAGCAGAGAGAGGCGGACGCTGACTCCCCGGCCGCCGCTCCCGCCAGAAGCGTGAGAGTGGGCAGACCGGGCCCGCCTTTCCTACGCGGAGGAGCCCAGGGGCGCAGAGAGGCCCACGGACAGAGAAAGTACATTGAAGAGCCTGAACCCCTTTCCTGAATGAGAAAGAACTGTGACATTGATAAAAGAGTAACTGGAACCTGCTTTTAAAAAGTAACCAAGACTGTATTTACAAGCCTGCTTGAGATTTATATAAAGAGATATATTTTCACAAATACAGTTTGGTGTCATTGTGTGGTGGGTTGGTTGTGATGGTGTAATATTGCAAATGTTTAACCCTACATGCCCCAGAGATTAGCCTAAGACTGCTTAAGCCACACTACCTAGAGGGTAAGCAGAGGTTGTCTTGAAGGTAACCCTCAGCCCTGACGAGGAAGAGAGAGGCCCTGCTTGTCGCCAGTGTTGCACTGCGCCAACCAGAGACTCCCCCTTCCTACACCCCGGTGTACCTGACCTAAGCCTAATACGTGGGCGGGAATAGAAAGTAGCAGTTTAAGTTAAGTTTGTTTTGCCAAGTGACTGACTCAAGAATTCTCTGCAAGGGGTTATTCAGTTCTGTACCTGGAATCTAGGATGAATGAGGGATGGTATCTCTCGTCTCTGGTCTCGATATTCCAAGCTGCCTGCGAGGGCTGCTCGGAAGCGCCGGAGCTGGATTTCTCGGCAGGAGAAAGCAGCGTCTCGTTCTCAGCGCGTCAGGAAGGCGGGGCTGCGCCAGCGGGGTCTGCTCTGCTCTGGGCTTCGGCAAGTCTGGCTGCTCCGATCTCGTCACCACCGCGTGTGTTTGCTTAAGGCAATACCGGTAATATTTATACCTGTAAGGTGCCGAGATTGACGTAAGGATGGACATAGATACGTCAATAAGGATGTCATACGACTTGGTCGTTAGCACATTCTTTTGCTGAAGTTCTCGATGAAATCAAAACAATGGCCGCAGGGTTTTTCCCAGGTTGTCATAGGTTTGATTTGTTTTGAGAACTCCGTATGCCTTATCAGGGGCTGGAGGAATATCGCTTGTCTAATTAGATGGCAAGCGTTATGACCTAACCAGATAACACGTTCCTGTGCCGTGGTGTGGCTTCATCAGATAACGGTTTCTGCATCATGGGATGGCTGCTAGTTAACTTGTTAACCAGAACAGGGTCAGGAATAGGGGGATCGATACAGAACCTATAAGAATACATCACAGGAGGAGCGGAGATGGTGAAGACCAGTAGAGACCGGGAGAAGCAGAGATGGGAGGAGCAGAATTGGTGAAGACCAGTAGAGACCGGGAGAAGCAGACATGGGAGGAGCGGAGATGGTGAAGACCAGTAGAGACCGGGAGAAGCAGACATGGGAGGAGCGGAGATGGTGAAGACCAGTAGAGACCGGGAGAAGCAGAGATGGGAGGAGCAGACATGGGAGGAGTTGAGATGGTGAAGACCAGTAGAAAGTGGGAGAAGCAGACATGGGAGGAACGGAGATGGAGAAGACCAGTAGAGACAGGAAGAAGCAGAGATGGGAGGAGCGGAGATGGTGAAGACCAGTAGAGACCGGGAGAAGCAGACATGGGAGGAGCGGAGATGGTGAAGACCAGTAGAAAGTGGGAGAAGCAGACATGGGAGGAACGGAGATGGTGAAGACCAGTAGAGACCGGGAGAAGCAGAGATGGGAGGAGCAGACATGGGAGGAGTTGAGATGGTGAAGACCAGTAGAAAGTGGGAGAAGCAGACATGGGAGGAACGGAGATGGTGAAGACCAGTAGAGACCGGGAAGAAGCAGACATGGGAGGAGCGGAGATGGTGAAGACCAGGAGAGACCGGGAAGAAGCAGAGATGGGAGGAGCGGAGATGGTGAAGACCAGTAGAGACCGGGAGAAGCAGACATGGGAGGAGCGGAGATGGTGAAGACCAGTAGAGACTGGGAGAAGCAGACATGGGTAGAGCAGGGATGGTGAAGACCAGTAGAGACAGGAGAAGCAGACATGGGAGGAGCGGAGATGGTGAAGACCAGTAGAGACCGGGAGAAGCAGAGATGGGAGGAGCGGAGATGGTGAAGACCAGTAGAGACCGGGAGAAGCAGAGATGGGAGGAGCGGAGATGGTGAAGACCAGTAGAGACCGGGGGAAGCAGTCATGGAAAGAGCGGAGATGGTGAAGACCAGTAGAGACCGGGAGAAGCAGACATGGGAGGAGCGGAGATGGTGAAGACCAGTAGAGACCGGGAGAAGCAGACATGGCAGGAGCGGAGATGGTGAAGACCAGTAGAGACCGGGAGAAGCTGACATGGCAGGAGCGCAGATGGTGAAGACCAGTAGAGACCGGGAGAAGCAGACATGGGAAGAGCGGAGATGGTGAAGACCAGTAGAAAGTGGGAGAAGCAGACATGGGAGGAACGGAGATGGTGAAGACCAGTAGAGACCGGGAGAAGCAGAGATGGGAGGAACGGAGATGGTGAAGACCAGTAGAAAGTGGGAGAAGCAGACATGGGAGGAACGGAGATGGTGAAGACCAGTAGAGACCGGGAAGAAGCAGACATGGGAGGAGCGGAGATGGTGAAGACCAGGAGAGACCGGGAAGAAGCAGAGATGGGAGGAGCGTAGATGGTGAAGACCAGTAGAGACCGAGAGAAGCAGACATGGGAGGAGCGGAGATGGTGAAGACCAGTAGAGACTGGGAGAAGCAGACATGGGTAGAGCAGGGATGGTGAAGACCAGTAGAGACAGGAGAAGCAGACATGGGAGGAGCGGAGATGGTGAAGACCAGTAGAGACCGGGAGAAGCAGAGATGGGAGGAGCGGAGATGGTGAAGACCAGTAGAGACCGGGAGAAGCAGAGATGGGAGGAGCGGAGATGGTGAAGACCAGTAGAGACCGGGAGAAGCAGACATGGCAGGAGCAGAGATGGTGAAGACCAGTAGAGACCGGGAGAAGCAGACATGGGAGGAGCGGAGATGGTGAAGACCAGTAGAAAGTGGGAGAAGCAGACATGGGAGGAACGGAGATGGTGAAGACCAGTAGAGACCGGGAGAAGCAGACATGGCAGGAGCGGAGATGGAGAAGACCAGTAGAGACCGGGGGAAGCAGACATGGAAGGAGCGGAGATGGAGAAGACCAGTAGAGACCTGGAGAAGCAGAGATGGGAGGAGCAGAGATGGAGAAGACCAGTAGAAACCGGGAGAAGCAGACATGGGAGGAGCGGAGATGGTGAAGACCAGTAGAGACTGGAAGAAGCAGACATGGGAGGAGCAGAGATGGTGAAGACCAGTAGAGACCGGGAGAAGCAGACATGTGAGGAGTGGAGATGGTGAAGACCAGTAGAGACCGGGAGAAGCAGACATGGGAGGAGCAGAGATGGTGAAGACCAGTAGAGACCGCGAGAAGCAGACATGGGAGGAGCGGAGATGGTGAAGACCAGTAGAGACCGGGAGAAGCAGTCATGGAAAGAGCGGAGATGGTGAAGACCAGTAGAGACCGGGAGAAGCAGAGATGGGAGGAGCGGAGATGGAGAAGACCAGGAGAGACCGGGAGAAGCAGACATGGCAGGAGCTGAGATGGTGAAGACCAGTAGAGACCGGGAGAAGCAGAGATGGGAGGAGCGGAGATGGTGAAGACCAGTAGAGACCGGGAGAAGCAGACATGGGAGGAGCGGAGATGGTGAAGACCAGTAGAAAGTGGGAGAAGCAGACATGGGAGGAACGGAGATGGAGAAGACCAGTAGAGACAGGAAGAAGCAGAGATGGGAGGAGCGGAGATGGTGAAGACCAGTAGAGACCGGGAGAAGCAGACATGGGAGGAGCGGAGATGGTGAAGACCAGTAGAAAGTGGGAGAAGCAGACATGGGAGGAACGGAGATGGTGAAGACCAGTAGAGACCGGGAGAAGCAGAGATGGGAGGAGCAGACATGGGAGGAGTTGAGATGGTGAAGACCAGTAGAAAGTGGGAGAAGCAGACATGGGAGGAACGGAGATGGTGAAGACCAGTAGAGACCGGGAGAAGTAGAGATGGGAGGAGCAGACATGGGAGGAGTTGAGATGGTGAAGACCAGTAGAAAGTGGGAGAAGCAGACATGGGAGGAACGGAGATGGTGAAGACCAGTAGAGACCGGGAGAAGCAGACATGGGAGGAGCGGAGATGGTGAAGACCAGTAGACACCGGGAGAAGCAGACATGGGAGGAGCGGAGATGGTGAAGACCAGTAGAGACCGGGGGAAGCAGACATGGGAGAGGCGGAGATGGTGAAGACCAGTAGAGACCGGGAGAAGCAGACATGTGAGGAGGAGAGATGAGGACCCAAGACAACCGGGAGCAGAGGTGGGGAATGGAAATGAGCAGCCCAGTGAGGGATCAGAGAGACGAGGGGAGCAGACCGAGAAGAGAAGCAAGGGGGTAGGAAAAAAGGATGTTGGTGCATGGAAGGTGTACTCCGAACACCCATCACTTCGATCACCCCAAAGACGCTTTTACATCAGACTAGCACCATCTACATGTGACACGTCCGTGGGCAAACAGGATTAAGTTTCTGCACTTTTGCTGCCGCTCCCAACATTATTACCTGCCTGGCCACGTGACTGTGGAGTAACCGCTTTGTGCATACAATCCTCGGTGACAAGTAGACCCCTGTGATGCACCCGTAACCTCTGATCACCACAATGTCAGTTGTTGACACATTGGCAGTCAAGTTGAGGGTCTCACAGGGGCACCCATGAACCGGCTTGCATTAGGTACCCTCCATGTGTCAACAATGCCAGCAGCACCAAGGTGGAACTGCAGGAAGGCACAGCCGAGAGGCTTTCGCTTCTTGTTCATTTTGGGGCAATTACATCTTTGTCCTGTTGGTAAGCACTGGTGCCAAGGGTACTGATGTGTGGTTGTACCAACCACAATGAGTGCTCTGGGGGTGCAGGTAACCACTGTCTATGATACATTCATTTCATGCCCAGGCAAAAGAGGTTTGGGGGCAATTGACCAATTTTGCTCACACCTGTAGAAGCTGGCAAGCACCTCAGCTGGACAATGACACGAGAGCTCTGTTTATTTAGGGGACAGGGGATGACCTTCGGAGAATTAGCAGTAGAAGGATGTTAGTGCTCCCCGGCACTTTGTAGCCGCACTCCATCATGGCGGCAAGCCAAGCGTTGTGCAAAGGTTTGCAGAACATGAGAGGGAGGTGGATTGGAAGGAAGCAGAGGAGGCCAGGAGGTCCTTGTGCTCTTCATTGCAGAAACAGGAGTGAAAATGTGGCATCCACACAACTGCACAGTGATTGTTAGTGAGGTGGGAGTGACGCTATCACAGACACTGGAGCATCAGCAACGGTTATTTCACTGAACTTATGATTTCAGCCTCCATGTTTGCATATGGCAGTGCGGCTCCACTGACCTATGTTCCAAGAGCACCGGGTGCATCAGGTGATACGCAGAGCACCGGGTGCATCATGGGATACGCAGAGCACCGGGTGCATCATGGGATATGCAGAGCACCGTGCGCATCATGGGATACGCAGAGCACCGGTGCATCATGGGATATGCAGAGCACCGGGTGCATCATGGGATATGCAGAGCACTGAGCACCGGGTGCATCATGGGATATGCAGAGCACCAGTGCATCATGGGATATGCTGAGCACCAGGTGCATCATGGGATATGCAGAGCACCGGGTGCATCATGGGATACACAGAGCACTGGTGCATCATGAGATACACAGAGCACTGGTGCATCATGGGATATGCAGAGCACCGGGTGCATCATGGGATACGCAGAGCACCAGTGCATCATGGGATACGCTGAGCACTGGGTGCATCATGGGATACGCAGAGCACCGGGTGCATCATGGGATACCCAGAGCGCCGATGCATCATGGGATATGCAGAGCACTGAGCACCGGGTGCATCATGGGATACGCAGAGCACCGGGTGCATCAGGGGATACGCAGAGCACCGCTGCATCATGGGATATGCAGAGCACTGAGCACCGGGTGCATCATGGGATACGCAGAGCACCGGGTGCATCATGGGATATGCAGAGCACCGGTGCATCATGGGATATGCAGAGCACCGGGCGCATCATGGGATACGCAGAGCACCGGTGCATCATGGGATACGCAGAGCACCGGTGCATCATGGGATATGCAGAGCACCGGGTGCATCATGGGATATGCAGAGCACTGAGCACCGGGTGCATCATGGGATATGCAGAGCACTAGTGCATCATGGGATATGCTGAGCACCAGGTGCATCATGGGAAATGCAGAGCACCGGGTGCATCATGGGATACACAGAGCACTGGTGCACCATGAGATACACAGAGCACTGGTGCATCATGGGATATGCAGAGCACCAGGTGCATCATGGGATACGCAGAGCACCAGTGCATTATGGGATACGCTGAGCACTGGGTGCATCATGGGATACGCAGAGCACCGGGTGCATCATGGGATACGCAGAGCGCCAGTGCATCATGGGATATGCAGAGCACTGAGCACCGGGTGCATCATGGGATACGCAGAGCACAGTGTGCATCATGGGATACGCAGAGCACCGGTGCATCATGGTATATGCAGAGCACAAGGGTGCATCATGGGATACGCAGAGCACCGGTGCATCATGGGATATGCAGAGCACAAGGGTGCATCATGGGATATGCAGAGCACCGGGTGCATCATGGGATATGCAGAGCACTGAGCACCGGGTGCATCATGGGATACGTAGAGCACCGGTGCATCATGGGATATGCTGAGCACCAGGTGCATCATGGGATATGCAGAGCACCAGGTGCATCATGGGATATGCAGAGCACCGGGTGCATCATGGGATACACAGAGCACTGGTGCATCATGAGATACACTGAGCACTGGTGCATCATGGGATATGCAGAGCACAGGGTGCATCATGGGATAGCAGAGCACCAGTGCATCATGGGATACGCTGAGCACTGGGTGCATCATGGGATACGCAGAGCACCGGGTGCATCATGGGATATGCAGAGCACTGAGCACCGGGTGCATCATGGGATACCCAGAGCACCGGGTGCATCATGGGATACACAGAGTACTGGTGCATCATGAGATACACTGAGCACTGGCGCATCATGGGATACCCAGAGCACCGGGTGCATCATGGGATATGCAGAGCACTGAGCACCGGGTGCATCATGGGATATGCAGAGCACCGGTGCATCATGGTATATGCTGAGCACCGGGTGCATCATGGGATATGCAGAGCACCGGGTGCATCATGTGATATGCAGAGCACTGAGCACCGGGTGCATCATGGGATACGCAGAGCACCGGTGCATCATGGGATATGCTGAGCACCAGGTGCATCATGGGATATGCAGAGCACCGGGTGCATCATGGGATACACAAAGCACTGGTGCATCATGAGATACACAGAGCACCAGTGCATCATGGGATACGCGGAGCACTGGGTGAATCATGGGATACGCAGAGCACCGGTGCATCATGGGATATGCAGAGCACAAGGGTGCATCATGGGATACGCTGAGCACCGGGTGCATCATGGGATACGCAGACAACCAGGTGCATCATGGGATACACAGTGCACCGGGTGCATCATGGGATACGCAAAGCAACGGGTGCATCATGTTATACGCAGAGCACCGGTGCATCATGGGGTACACAGAGCACCGGTGCATCATGGGATATGCAGAGCACCGGGTGCATCATGGGATACGCAGAGCACCGGATGCATCATGGTATACGCAGAGCACTGGGTGCATCATGAGATACGCAGAGCACCGAGTGCTTCATGGGATACGCAGAGCACCGGATGCATCATGGGATACGCAGAGCACTGGGTGCATCATGGGATATGCAGAGCACCGGTGCATCATGGGATACGCAGAGCAACGGGTGCATCATGGGATACGCAGAGCACCGGATACATTATGGGATACGCTGAGCACTGGGTGCATCATGGGATATACAGAGCACCGGGTGCATCAGGAGATACGCAGAGCACCAGTGTATCATGGGATATGCAGAGCACCGGTGCATCATGGGATATGCAGAGCACCGATGCATCATGGGATATGCAGAGCACCTATGCATCATGGGATACTCAGTGCATTGGTGCATCATGGGATACGCAGAGCACCGGTGCATCATGGGATATGCTGAGCACCAGGTGCATCATGGGATATGCAGAGCACCGGGTGCATCATGGGATACACAAATCACTGGTGCATCATGAGAAACACAGAGCACCAGTGCATCATGGGATACGCTGAGCACTGGGTGAATCATGGGATACGCAGAGCACCGGTGCATCATGGGATATGCAGAGCACAAGCGTGCATCATGGGATACGCTGAGCACCGGGTGCATCATGGGATACGCAGACAACCAGGTGCATCAAGGGATACACAGTGCACCGGGTGCATCATGGGATACGCAGAGCAACGGGTGCATCATGGGATACGCAGAGCACCGGTGCATCATGGGGTACACAGAGCACCGGTGCATCATGGGATACGCAGAGCACCGGGTGCATCATGGGATATGCAGAGCACCGGATGCATCATGGGATACGCAGAGCACTGGGTGCATCATGAGATACGCAGAGCACCGAGTGCTTCATGGGATACGCAGAGCACCGGGTGCATCAGGGGATACGCAGAGCACCGGATACATTATGGGATACACTGAGCACTGGGTGCATCATGGGATATACAGAGCACCGGGTGCATCAGGAGATACGCAGAGCACCAGTGTATCATTGGATATGCAGAGCACCGGTGCATCATGAAATATGCAGAGCACCGATGCATCATGGGATATGCAGAGCACCAATGCATCATGGGATACTCAGTGCATTGGTGCATCATGGGATACGCAGAGCACCGGTGCATCATGGGATATGCAGAGCAACGTGTGCATCATGGGATACGCAGAGCACCTGTGCATCATGGGATATGCAGACCACAAGGGTGCATCATGGGATACGCAGAGCACTGGGTGCATCATGGGATACGCAGAGCACCCGGTGCATCATGGGATACGTAGGGCACCGGGTGCATCATGGGATACGAAGAGCACCGGTGCATCATGGGATATGCACAGCACAAGGGTGCTTCATGGGATACGCAGAGCACAAGGGTGCATCATGAGATACGCAGAGCACTGGGTGCATCATGGGATACGCAGAGCACCGGGTGCATCATGGGATACGCAGAGCACCGGTGCATCATGGGATACGTAGAGCACCGGTGAATCATGGGATATGCAGAGTACCGGGTGTATCATGGGATACACAGAGCACCAGTGCATCATGGGATATACAGAGCACCAGTGCATCATGGGATACGCAGTGCATCGGTGCATCATGGGATACGCAGAGCACCGGTGCATCATGGGATATGCAGAGCACCGTGTGCATCATGGGATACGCAGAGCAATGGTGCATCATGGGCTATGCAGAGCACAAGGGTGCATCATGGGATACGCAGAGCACCGGGTGCATCATGGGATACGCAGAGCACCGGGTGCATCATGGGATACGTAGGGCACCGGGTGCATCATGGGATACGAAGAGCACCTGGTGCATCATGGGATATGCACAGCACAAGGGTGCTTCATGGGATACGCAGAGCACCGGTGCATCATGGGATATGCAGAGCACAAGGGTGCATCATGGGATACGCAGAGCACCGGTGCATCATGGGATATGCAGAGCACAAGGGTGCATCATGGGATATGCAGAGCACCGGGTGCATCATGGGATATGCAGAGCACTGAGCACCGGGTGCATCATGGGATACGTAGAGCACCGGTGCATCATGGGATATGCTGAGCACCAGGTGCATCATGGGATATGCAGAGCACCGGGTGCATCATGGGATACACAGAGCACTGGTGCATCATGAGATACACTGAGCACTGGTGCATCATGGGATATGCAGAGCACCGGGTGCATCATGGGATACGCAGAGCACCAGTGCATCATGGGATACGCTGAGCACTGGGTGCATCATGGGATACGTAGGGCACCGGGTGCATCATGGGATACGAAGAGCACCTGGTGCATCATGGGATATGCAAAGCACAAGGGTGCTTCATGGGATACGCAGAGCACCGGTGCATCATGGGATATGCACAGCACAAGGGTGCTTCATGGGATACGCAGAGCACAAGGGTGCATCATGAGATACGCAGAGCACTGGGTGCATCATGGGATACGCAGAGCACCGGGTGCATCATGGGATACGCAGAGCACCGGTGCATCATGGGATATGCACAGCACAAGGGTGCTTCATGGGATACGCAGAGCACAAGGGTGCATCATGAGATACGCAGAGCACTGGGTGCATCATGGGATACGCAGAGCACCGGGTGCATCATGGGATACGCAGAGCACCGGTGCATCATGGGATACGTAGAGCACCGGTGAATCATGGGATATGCAGAGTACCGGGTGTATCATGGGATACACAGAGCACCAGTGCATCATGGGATATACAGAGCACCAGTGCATCATGGGATACGCAGTGCATCGGTGCATCATGGGATACGCAGAGCACCGGTGCATCATGGGATATGCAGAGCACCGTGTGCATCATGGGATACGCAGAGCAACGGTGCATCATGGGCTATGCAGAGCACAAGGGTACATCATGGGATACGCAGAGCACCGGGTGCATCATGGGATACGCAGAGCACCGGGTGCATCATGGGATACGTAGGGCACCGGGTGCATCATGGGATACGAAGAGCACCTGGTGCATCATGGGATATGCACAGCACAAGGGTGCTTCATGGGATACGCAGAGCACCGGTGCATCATGGGATATGCAGAGCACAAGGGTGCATCATGGGATACGCAGAGCACCGGTGCATCATGGGATATGCAGAGCACAAGGGTGCATCATGGGATATGCAGAGCACCGGGTGCATCATGGGATATGCAGAGCACTGAGCACCGGGTGCATCATGGGATACGTAGAGCACCGGTGCATCATGGGATATGCTGAGCACCAGGTGCATCATGGGATATGCAGAGCACCGGGTGCATCATGGGATACACAGAGCACTGGTGCATCATGAGATACACTGAGCACTGGTGCATCATGGGATATGCAGAGCACCGGGTGCATCATGGGATACGCAGAGCACCAGTGCATCATGGGATACGCTGAGCACTGGGTGCATCATGGGATATGCAGGGCACCGGGTGCATCATGGGATATGCAGAGCACTGAGCACCGGGTGCATCATGGGATACCCAGAGCACCGGGTGCATCATGGGATATGCAGAGCACTGAGCACCGGGTGCATCATGGGATACGCAGAGCACCGGTGCATCATGGGATATGCTGAGCACCGGGTGCATCATGGGATATGCAGAGCACCGGGTGCATCATGTGATATGCAGAGCACTGAGCACCGGGTGCATCATGGGATACGCAGAGCACCGGTGCATCATGGGATATGCTGAGCACCAGGTGCATCATGGGATATGCAGAGCACCGGGTGCATCATGGGATACACAGAGCACTGGTGCATCATGAGATACACAGAGCACCAGTGCATCATGGGATACGCTGAGCACTGGGTGAATCATGGGATATGCAGAGCACCGGTGCATCATGGGATATGCAGAGCACAAGGGTGCATCATGGGATACGCTGAGCACCGGGTGCATCATGGGATACGCAGAGCACCAGGGGCATCATGGGATACGCAGACCACCAGGTGCATCATGGGATACACAGTACACCGGGAGCATCATGGGATACGCAGAGCAACGGGTGCATCATGGGATACGCAGAGAACCGGTGCATCATGGGGTACACAGAGCATCGGTGCATCATGGGATACGCAGAGCACCGGGTGCATCATGGGATACGCAGAGCACCGGATGCATCATGGGATACGCAAAGCACTGGGTGCATCATGAGATACGCAGAGCACCGAGTGCTTCATGGGATACGCAGAGCACCGGATGCATCATGGGATACGCAGAGCACTGGGTGCATCATGGGATATGCAGAGCACTGGTGCATCATGGGATACGCAGAGTACCGGGTGCATCATGGGATACGCAGAGCACCGGATGCATCATGGGATACGCAGAGCACTGGGTGCATCATGGGATATGCAGAGCACCGGGTGCATCAGGAGATACTCAGAGCACCAGTGTATCATGGGATATGCAGAGCACCGGTGCATCATGGGATATGCAGAGCACCGATGCATCATGGAATACTCAGTGCATTGGTGCATCATGGGATACGCAGAGCACCGGTGCATCATGGGATATGCAGAGCAACGTGTGCATCATGGGATACGCAGAGCACCGGTGCATCATGGGATATGCAGAGCACAAGGGTGCATCATGGGATACGCAGAGCACCGGGTGCATCATGGGATATGCAGAGCACCGGGTGCATCATGGGATACGTAGGGCACCGGGTGCATCATGGGATACGAAGAGCACCTGGTGCATCATGGGATATGCACAGCACAAGGGTGCTTCATGGGATACGCAGAGCACAAGGGTGCATCATGGGATACGCAGAGCACCGGGTGCATCATGGGGTACGCAGAGCACCGGGTGCATCATGGGATACGCAGAGCACCGGTGCATCATGGGATACGCAGAGCACAGGGTGCATCATGGGATACGCAGAGCACCTTGTGCATCATGGGATACATAGAGCACCGGTGAATCATGGGATATGCAGAGTACCGGGTGTATCATGGGATACACAGAGCACCAGTGCATCATGGGATATACAGAGCACCGGTGCATCATGGGATATGCAGTGCATCGGTGCATCATGGGATACGCAGAGCACCGGTGCATCATGGGATATGCAGAGCACCGTGTGCATCATGGGATACGCAGAGCACCGGTGCATCATGGGATATGCAGAGCACAAGGGTGCATCATGGGATACGCAGAGCACCGGGTGCATCATGGGATACGCAGAGCACCGGGTGCATCATGGGATACGAAGAGCACCTGGTGCATCATGGGATATGCACAGCACAAGGGTGCTTCATGGGATACGCAGAGCACCGGTGCATCATGGGATATGCAGAGCACAAGGGTGCATCATGGGATACGCAGAGCACCGGTGCATCATGGGATATGCAGAGCACAAGGGTGCATCATGGGATATGCAGAGCACCGGGTGCATCATGGGATATGCAGAGCACTGAGCACCGGGTGCATCATGGGATACGTAGAGCACCGGTGCATCATGGGATATGCTGAGCACCAGGTGCATCATGGGATATGCAGAGCACCGGGTGCATCATGGGATACACAGAGCACTGGTGCATCATGAGATACACTGAGCACTGGTGCATCATGGGATATGCAGAGCACCGGGTGCATCATGGGATACGCAGAGCACCAGTGCATCATGGGATACGCTGAGCACTGGGTGCATCATGGGATACGTAGGGCACCGGGTGCATCATGGGATACGAAGAGCACCTGGTGCATCATGGGATATGCAAAGCACAAGGGTGCTTCATGGGATACGCAGAGCACCGGTGCATCATGGGATATGCACTGCACAAGGGTGCTTCATGGGATACGCAGAGCACAAGGGTGCATCATGAGATACGCAGAGCACTGGGTGCATCATGGGATACGCAGAGCACCGGGTGCATCATGGGATACGCAGAGCACCGGTGCATCATGGGATATGCACAGCACAAGGGTGCTTCATGGGATACGCAGAGCACAAGGGTGCATCATGAGATACGCAAAGCACTGGGTGCATCATGGGATACGCAGAGCACCGGGTGCATCATGGGATACGCAGAGCACCGGTGCATCATGGGATACGTAGAGCACCGGTGAATCATGGGATATGCAGAGTACCGGGTGTATCATGGGATACACAGAGCACCAGTGCATCATGGGATATACAGAGCACCAGTGCATCATGGGATACGCAGTGCATCGGTGCATCATGGGATACGCAGAGCACCGGTGCATCATGGGATATGCAGAGCACCGTGTGCATCATGGGATACGCAGAGCAACGGTGCATCATGGGCTATGCAGAGCACAAGGGTACATCATGGGATACGCAGAGCACCGGGTGCATCATGGGATACGCAGAGCACCGGGTGCATCATGGGATACGTAGGGCACCGGGTGCATCATGGGATACGAAGAGCACCTGGTGCATCATGGGATATGCACAGCACAAGGGTGCTTCATGGGATACGCAGAGCACCGGTGCATCATGGGATATGCAGAGCACAAGGGTGCATCATGGGATACGCAGAGCACCGGTGCATCATGGGATATGCAGAGCACAAGGGTGCATCATGGGATATGCAGAGCACCGGGTGCATCATGGGATATGCAGAGCACTGAGCACCGGGTGCATCATGGGATACGTAGAGCACCGGTGCATCATGGGATATGCTGAGCACCAGGTGCATCATGGGATATGCAGAGCACCGGGTGCATCATGGGATACACAGAGCACTGGTGCATCATGAGATACACTGAGCACTGGTGCATCATGGGATATGCAGAGCACCGGGTGCATCATGGGATACGCAGAGCACCAGTGCATCATGGGATACGCTGAGCACTGGGTGCATCATGGGATATGCAGGGCACCGGGTGCATCATGGGATATGCAGAGCACTGAGCACCGGGTGCATCATGGGATACCCAGAGCACCGGGTGCATCATGGGATATGCAGAGCACTGAGCACCGGGTGCATCATGGGATACGCAGAGCACCGGTGCATCATGGGATATGCTGAGCACCGGGTGCATCATGGGATATGCAGAGCACCGGGTGCATCATGTGATATGCAGAGCACTGAGCACCGGGTGCATCATGGGATACGCAGAGCACCGGTGCATCATGGGATATGCTGAGCACCAGGTGCATCATGGGATATGCAGAGCACCGGGTGCATCATGGGATACACAGAGCACTGGTGCATCATGAGATACACAGAGCACCAGTGCATCATGGGATACGCTGAGCACTGGGTGAATCATGGGATATGCAGAGCACCGGTGCATCATGGGATATGCAGAGCACAAGGGTGCATCATGGGATACGCTGAGCACCGGGTGCATCATGGGATACGCAGAGCACCAGGGGCATCATGGGATACGCAGACCACCAGGTGCATCATGGGATACACAGTACACCGGGAGCATCATGGGATACGCAGAGCAACGGGTGCATCATGGGATACGCAGAGAACCGGTGCATCATGGGGTACACAGAGCATCGGTGCATCATGGGATACGCAGAGCACCGGGTGCATCATGGGATACGCAGAGCACCGGATGCATCATGGGATACGCAAAGCACTGGGTGCATCATGAGATACGCAGAGCACCGAGTGCTTCATGGGATACGCAGAGCACCGGATGCATCATGGGATACGCAGAGCACTGGGTGCATCATGGGATATGCAGAGCACTGGTGCATCATGGGATACGCAGAGTACCGGGTGCATCATGGGATACGCAGAGCACCGGATGCATCATGGGATACGCAGAGCACTGGGTGCATCATGGGATATGCAGAGCACCGGGTGCATCAGGAGATACTCAGAGCACCAGTGTATCATGGGATATGCAGAGCACCGGTGCATCATGGGATATGCAGAGCACCGATGCATCATGGAATACTCAGTGCATTGGTGCATCATGGGATACGCAGAGCACCGGTGCATCATGGGATATGCAGAGCAACGTGTGCATCATGGGATACGCAGAGCACCGGTGCATCATGGGATATGCAGAGCACAAGGGTGCATCATGGGATACGCAGAGCACCGGGTGCATCATGGGATATGCAGAGCACCGGGTGCATCATGGGATACGTAGGGCACCGGGTGCATCATGGGATACGAAGAGCACCTGGTGCATCATGGGATATGCACAGCACAAGGGTGCTTCATGGGATACGCAGAGCACAAGGGTGCATCATGGGATACGCAGAGCACCGGGTGCATCATGGGGTACGCAGAGCACCGGGTGCATCATGGGATACGCAGAGCACCGGTGCATCATGGGATACGCAGAGCACAGGGTGCATCATGGGATACGCAGAGCACCTTGTGCATCATGGGATACATAGAGCACCGGTGAATCATGGGATATGCAGAGTACCGGGTGTATCATGGGATACACAGAGCACCAGTGCATCATGGGATATACAGAGCACCGGTGCATCATGGGATATGCAGTGCATCGGTGCATCATGGGATACGCAGAGCACCGGTGCATCATGGGATATGCAGAGCACCGTGTGCATCATGGGATACGCAGAGCACCGGTGCATCATGGGATATGCAGAGCACAAGGGTGCATCATGGGATACGCAGAGCACCGGGTGCATCATGGGATACGCAGAGCACCGGGTGCATCATGGGATATGCACAGCACAAGGGTGCTTCATGGGATACGCAGAGCACAAGGGTGCATCATGAGATACGCAGAGCACTGGGTGCATCATGGGATACGCAGAGCACCGGGTGCATCATGGGATACGCAGAGCACCGGTGCATCATGGGATATGCACAGCACAAGGGTGCTTCATGGGATACGCAGAGCACAAGGGTGCATCATGAGATACGCAGAGCACTGGGTGCATCATGGGATACGCAGAGCACCGGGTGCATCATGGGATACGCAGAGCACCGGTGCATCATGGGATACGTAGAGCACCGGTGAATCATGGGATATGCAGAGTACCGGGTGTATCATGGGATACACAGAGCACCAGTGCATCTTGGGATATACAGAGCACCAGTGCATCATGGGATACGCAGTGCATCGGTGCATCATGGGATACGCAGAGCACCGGTGCATCATGGGATATGCAGAGCACCGTGTGCATCATGGGATACGCAGAGCAACGGTGCATCATGGGCTATGCAGAGCACAAGGGTACATCATGGGATACGCAGAGCACCGGGTGCATCATGGGATACGCAGAGCACCGGGTGCATCATGGGATACGTAGGGCACCGGGTGCATCATGGGATACGAAGAGCACCTGGTGCATCATGGGATATGCACAGCACAAGGGTGCTTCATGGGATACGCAGAGCACCGGTGCATCATGGGATATGCAGAGCACAAGGGTGCATCATGGGATACGCAGAGCACCGGTGCATCATGGGATATGCAGAGCACAAGGGTGCATCATGGGATATGCAGAGCACCGGGTGCATCATGGGATATGCAGAGCACTGAGCACCGGGTGCATCATGGGATACGTAGAGCACCGGTGCATCATGGGATATGCTGAGCACCAGGTGCATCATGGGATATGCAGAGCACCGGGTGCATCATGGGATACACAGAGCACTGGTGCATCATGAGATACACTGAGCACTGGTGCATCATGGGATATGCAGAGCACCGGGTGCATCATGGGATACGCAGAGCACCAGTGCATCATGGGATACGCTGAGCACTGGGTGCATCATGGGATATGCAGGGCACCGGGTGCATCATGGGATATGCAGAGCACTGAGCACCGGGTGCATCATGGGATACCCAGAGCACCGGGTGCATCATGGGATATGCAGAGCACTGAGCACCGGGTGCATCATGGGATACGCAGAGCACCGGTGCATCATGGGATATGCTGAGCACCGGGTGCATCATGGGATATGCAGAGCACCGGGTGCATCATGTGATATGCAGAGCACTGAGCACCGGGTGCATCATGGGATACGCAGAGCACCGGTGCATCATGGGATATGCTGAGCACCAGGTGCATCATGGGATATGCAGAGCACCGGGTGCATCATGGGATACACAGAGCACTGGTGCATCATGAGATACACAGAGCACCAGTGCATCATGGGATACGCTGAGCACTGGGTGAATCATGGGATATGCAGAGCACCGGTGCATCATGGGATATGCAGAGCACAAGGGTGCATCATGGGATACGCTGAGCACCGGGTGCATCATGGGATACGCAGAGCACCAGGGGCATCATGGGATACGCAGACCACCAGGTGCATCATGGGATACACAGTACACCGGGAGCATCATGGGATACGCAGAGCAACGGGTGCATCATGGGATACGCAGAGAACCGGTGCATCATGGGGTACACAGAGCATCGGTGCATCATGGGATACGCAGAGCACCGGGTGCATCATGGGATACGCAGAGCACCGGATGCATCATGGGATACGCAAAGCACTGGGTGCATCATGAGATACGCAGAGCACCGAGTGCTTCATGGGATACGCAGAGCACCGGATGCATCATGGGATACGCAGAGCACTGGGTGCATCATGGGATATGCAGAGCACTGGTGCATCATGGGATACGCAGAGTACCGGGTGCATCATGGGATACGCAGAGCACCGGATGCATCATGGGATACGCAGAGCACTGGGTGCATCATGGGATATGCAGAGCACCGGGTGCATCAGGAGATACTCAGAGCACCAGTGTATCATGGGATATGCAGAGCACCGGTGCATCATGGGATATGCAGAGCACCGATGCATCATGGAATACTCAGTGCATTGGTGCATCATGGGATACGCAGAGCACCGGTGCATCATGGGATATGCAGAGCAACGTGTGCATCATGGGATACGCAGAGCACCGGTGCATCATGGGATATGCAGAGCACAAGGGTGCATCATGGGATACGCAGAGCACCGGGTGCATCATGGGATATGCAGAGCACCGGGTGCATCATGGGATACGTAGGGCACCGGGTGCATCATGGGATACGAAGAGCACCTGGTGCATCATGGGATATGCACAGCACAAGGGTGCTTCATGGGATACGCAGAGCACAAGGGTGCATCATGGGATACGCAGAGCACCGGGTGCATCATGGGGTACGCAGAGCACCGGGTGCATCATGGGATACGCAGAGCACCGGTGCATCATGGGATACGCAGAGCACAGGGTGCATCATGGGATACGCAGAGCACCTTGTGCATCATGGGATACATAGAGCACCGGTGAATCATGGGATATGCAGAGTACCGGGTGTATCATGGGATACACAGAGCACCAGTGCATCATGGGATATACAGAGCACCGGTGCATCATGGGATATGCAGTGCATCATGGGATACGCAGAGCACCGGTGCATCATGGGATATGCAGAGCACCGTGTGCATCATGGGATACGCAGAGCACCGGTGCATCATGGGATATGCAGAGCACAAGGGTGCATCATGGGATACGCAGAGCACCGGGTGCATCATGGGATACGCAGAGCACCGGGTGCATCATGGGATACGTAGGGCACCGGGAGCATCATGGGATACAAAGAGCACCTGGTGCATCATGGGATATGCACAGCACAAGGGTGCTTCATGGGATACGCAGAGCACAAGGGTGCATCATGGGATACGCAGAGCACCGGGTGCATCATGGGATACGCAGAACACCGGGTGCATCATGGGATACGCAGAGCACCGGTGCATCATGGGATACGCTGAGCACCGGGTGCATCATGGGATATGCAGAGCACTGGTGCATCATGGGATCCTCAGAGCACCGAGTGCATCATGGGATACGCAGAGCACCGGGTGCATCATGGGATACGCAGAGCACCAGTGCATCATAGGATACGCAGAGCCCCGGTGCATCATGGGATACACAGAGCACTGGTGCATCATGGGATACGCAGAGCACTGGTGCATTATGGGATACGCAGAGCACCGGGTGCATCATGGGATATGCAGAGCGCCAGTGCATCATGGGATACGCAGAGCACCGGGTGCATCATGGGACATGCAGAGCACCGTGTACATCATGTGATACGCAGAGCACCTGGTGCATCATGGGATACGCAGAGCACTGGTGCATCATGGGACATGCAGAGCACCGGGTGCATCATGGGATACGCTGAGCACCGGGTGCATCATGGGATACACAGAGCACTGGTGCATCATGGGACATGCAGAGCACCGGGTGCATCATGGGATACGCAGAGCACTGGTGCATCTTGGGACATGCAGAGCACTGGTGCATCATGGGACATGCAGAGCACCGGGTGCATCATGGGATACACAGAGCACTGTTGCATCATGGGATATGCAGAGCACTGGTGCATCATGGGACATACAGAGCACCGGGTGCATCAAGGGATATGCAGGTGCTCACCAGATGTGGTAGGTAAAGAGGGGAGGGTGTACATAGGGAATGTAAGAAGGAGAGGATGTACATAGAGCAGGTGGGTAAGGAGGTGAGGGTGTACACTGGGAAGGTAAGGAGTGGAGGGTGTACATAGAGAAGGTAAGGAGTGGAGGGTGTACACAGGGAAGGGAAGGAGTAGAGGGTGTAGTGGGGATGGTGTACACAGAGAAGGTAAGGAGTGGAGGGTGTACATAGGGAAGGGAAGGAGTGGAGGGTGTACACTGGGAAGTTAAGGAGTGGAGGGTGTACATAGGGAAGGTAAGGAGTGGAGGGTGTACATAGGGAAGGTAAGGAGGTGAGGGTGTACATAGAGCAGGTGGGTAAGGAGGTGAGGGTGTACACAGGGAAGTTAAGGAGTGGAGGGTGTACACTGGGAAGGTAAGGAGTGGAGGGTGTACATAGAGAAGGTAAGGAGTGGAGGGTGTACACAGGGAAGGGAAGGAGTAGAGGGTGTAGTGGGGATGGTGTACACAGAGAAGGTAAGGAGTGGAGGGTGTACATAGGGAAGGGAAGGAGTGGAGGGTGTACCCAGGGAAGGTAAGGAGTGGAGGGTGTACACTGGGAAGGTAAGGAGTGGAGGGTGTACATAGAGAAGGTAAGGAGTGGAGGGTGTACACTGGGAAGGTAAGGAGTGGAGGGTGTACACTGGGAGTTAAGGAGTGGAGGGTGTACATAGAGAAGGTAAGGAGTGGAGGATGTACACAGGGAAGGGAAGTAGTAGAGGGTGTAGTGGGGATGGTGTACACAGAGAAGGTAAGGAGTGGAGGGTGTACATAGGGAAGGTAAGGAGTGGAGGGTGTACATAGGGAAGGTAAGGAGGTGAGGGTGTACATAGAGCAGGTGGGTAAGGAGGTGAGGGTGTACACAGGGAAGTTAAGGAGTGGAGGGTGTACACTGGGAAGGTAAGGAGTGGAGGGTGTACATAGAGAAGGTAATGAGTGGAGGGTGTACACAGGGAAGGGAAGGAGTGGAGGGTGTACATAGAGGAGGTAAGGAGTGGAGGGTGTACATAGGGAAGGGAAGGAGTGGAGGGTGTACACTGGGAAGTTAAGGAGTGGAGGGTGTACATAGAGAAGGTAAGGAGTGGAGGGTGTACACAGGGAAGGGAAGGAGTAGAGGGTGTAGTGGGGATGGTGTACACAGAGAAGGTAAGGAGTGGAGGGTGTACATAGGTAAGGGAAGGAGTGGAGGGTGTACACTGGGAAGTTAAGGAGTGGAGGGTGTACATAGGGAAGGTAAGGAGTGGAGGGTGTACATAGGGAAGGTAAGGAGGTGAGGGTGTACATAGAGCAGGTGGGTAAGGAGGTGAGGGTGTACACAGGGAAGTTAAGGAGTGGAGGGTGTACACTGGGAAGGTAAGGAGTGGAGGGTGTACATAGAGAAGGTAAGGAGTGGAGGGTGTACATAGAGAAGGTAAGGAGTGGAGGGTGTACACAGGGAAGGGAAGGAGTAGAGGGTGTAGTGGGGATGGTGTACACAGAGAAGGTAAGGAGTGGAGGGTGTACATAGGGAAGGGAAGGAGTGGAGGGTGTACCCAGGGAAGGTAAGGAGTGGAGGGTGTACACTGGGAAGGTAAGGAGTGGAGGGTTTACATAGAGAAGGTAAGGAGTGGAGGGTGTACACTGGGAAGGTAAGGAGTGGAGGGTGCACACTGGGAAGTTAAGGAGTGGAGGGTGTACATAGAGAAGGTAAGGAGTGGAGGATGTACACAGGGAAGGGAAGGAGTAGAGGGTGTAGTGGGGATGGTGTACACAGAGAAGGTAAGGAGTGGAGGGTGTACATAGGGAAGGTAAGGAGTGGAGGGTGTACATAGGGAAGGTAAGGAGGTGAGGGTGTACATAGAGCAGGTGGGCAAGGAGGTGAGGGTGTACACAGGGAAGTTAAGGAGTGGAGGGTGTACACTGGGAAGGTAAGGAGTGGAGGGTGTACATAGAGAAGGTAATGAGTGGAGGGTGTACACAGGGAAGGGAAGGAGTGGAGGGTGTACATAGAGAAGGTAAGGAGTGGAGGGTGTACACAGAGAAGGTAAGGAGTGGAGGGTGTAGTTGGGATGGTGTACACAGAGAAGGTAAGGAGTGGAGGGTGTACATAGGGAAGGTAAGGAGTGGAGGGTGTACATAGGGAAGGTAAGGAGTGGAGTGTGTACATAGGGAAGGTAAGGAGTGGAGGGGGTACATAGGGAAGGGAAGGAGTAGAGGGTGTACACAGGGAAGGTAGATAAGGAAGGAAGAGGGCTGGGAGTACACAGGGAAGGTAAGGAGTGGAGAGGGCAGGGTGTACAAAGGTTAGGTAAGGAGGGGAGAGGGCAGGGTGTACACAGGCAAGGGAAGCAGTTGAGGACACAGGGAAGGTAAGGAGTGGAGTACACAGGGAAGGTGTGGAGGACATAGACCACAGGTACACAGGGAAGGGAAGCCGGGAGGGTGTACACAGGGAAGGTAAGTAGTGGAGGGTGTTCAAAGGGAACTTAAGGAGGGGAGGGTATACACAGGGAAGGTGAGGAGTCGAGGGTGTACACAGGGAAGTGGAACACAGGGAAAGTAAGGAGTGGAGGGTGTACATAGGAAAAGTAAGGAGTGGAGGGTGTACACAGTGAAGGTAAGGAGGGGAGGGTATACACAGTGAAGGTAAGGAGGGGAGGATGTACACAGGGAACATAAGGAGGGGAGGGTGTACACAGTGAAGGTAAGGAGGGGAGGGTATACACAGAGAAGGAAAGGAGGGGAGAATGTACTCAGTGAACGCAAGGAGTGGAGTACACAGGGAAGGTAATGAAGGGAGTACACCGGGAAGGTAAGGAGTGGAGTACACAGACCAGGATGTACACAGAGGGAGGGCATACACAAGGAAAGACGGCACAGAGCAGGGTCTACTCAGAGAAGGCGGGGACAGAGCAGGATGTACACAGGGAAGGTAAGATGTGTAGGGTGTACACAGGGATGGTAAGGAGTGGATGGTGTACACAGGGAAGGTAAGGAGAGAGGGTGTACACAGGGAAGGTAAGGAGGGAGGGTGTACACAGGGAAGGTAAGGAGGGGGAGGGTGTTCACAGGGAAGGTAAGGAGTGGAGTACACAGGGAAGGTAAGGAGGGGAGTACACCGGGAAGGTAAGGAGGGAGTACTCAGGGAAGGTTAGGAGGGAGGGTGTACACAGGGAAGGTAAGGAGGGAGGGTGTACACAGGGAAGGTAAGAAGGGGGAGGGTGTTTACAGGGAAGGTAAGGAGTGGAGTACACAGGGACGGTAAGGAGGGGAGTACACCGGGAAGGTAAGGAGTGGGGTACACAGACCAGGATGTACACAGAGGGAGGGCGTACACAAGGAAAGACGGCACAGAGCAGGGTCTACACAGAGAAGGCGGGGACAGAGCAGGAAGTACACAGGGAAGGGTAGATGTGGAGGGTGTACACAGGGATGGTAAGGAGTGGATGGTGTACACAGGGAAGGTAAGGAGAGAGGGTGTACACAGGGGAGGTAAGGAGGGAGGGTGTACACGGGGAAGGTAAGGAGGGGGAGGGTGTTCACAGAGAAGGTAAGGAGTGGAGTACACAGGGAAGGTAAGGAGGGGAGTACACCGGGAAGGTAAGGAGGAGAGTACACCGGGGAGGTAAGGAGTGGAGTACACAGGGAAGGTAAGGAGGGAGGGTGTACACAGGGAAGGTAAGGAGGGAGGGTGTACACAGGGAAGGTAAGGAGGGGGAGGGTGTTCGCAGGGAAGGTAAGGAGTGGAGTACACAGGGAAGGTAAGGAGGGGAGTACACCGGGAAGGTAAGGAGGGGAGTACACCGGGAAGGTAAGAAATGGGGTACACAGACCAGGATGTACACAAAGGGAGGGCGTACACAAGGAAAGACGGCACAGAGCAGGGTCTACACAGAGAAGGCGGCAGGAAGTACACAGGGAAGGTACACAGGGATGGTAAGGAGGGGAGTGGCCAGCGTGTGCACAGAGAAGGTGAGGAGGGGAGAAGGCAGGGTGTACACAGAGATAGTGAGGAGGACACAGAAGAGGGAGTACATAGCAAAGGTGAGGTGCACACAGAGGAGGGTGAGATGCACACAGAGGATGAGATGGACACAGAGAAGGTGAGATGGACACAGAGAAGGTGAGGTGCACACAGAGGAGGGTGAGATGGACACAGAGAAGGTGAGGTGCACACAGAGGAGGGTGAGATGAACACAGAGAAGGTGAGATGGACACAGAGAAGGAGAGATGGACACAGAGAAGGTGAGATGCACACAGAGGAGGGTGAGATGGACACAGAGAAGGTGAGATGGACACAGAGAAGGTGAGATGGACACAGAGGAGGGTGAGATGGACACAGAGAAGGTGAGATGGACACAGAGAAGGTGAGATGGACACAGAGAAGGTGAGATGGACAAAGAGAAGGTGAGATGGACAAAGAGGAGGTGAGATGTACACAGAGAAGGTGAGATGGACAAAGAGAAGGTGAGGTACACACAGAGGAGGGTGAGATGGACACAGAGGAGGATGAGATGGACACAGAGAATGTGAGATGGACAAAGAGGAGGTGAGATGGACACAGAGAAGGTGAGATGGACAAAGAGAAGATGAGGTGCACACAGAGGAGGGTGAGATGGACACAGAGAAGGTGAGGTGCACACAGATGAGGGTGAGATGGACACAGAGAAGGTGAGATGGACACAGAGAAGGTGAGATGGACACAGAGAAGGTGAGGTGCACACAGAGGAGGGTGAGATGGACACAGAGAAGGTGAGATGGACACAGAGAAGGTGAGATGGACACAGAGAAGGTGAGGTGCACACAGAGGAGGGTGAGATGGACACAGAGAAGGTGAGATGGACACAGAGAAGGTGAGGTGCACACAGAGGAGGGTGAGATGGACACAGAGAAGGTGAGGTGCACACAGAGGATGGTGAGATGGACACAGAGAAGGTGAGATTGTTAGAAAGGCGATCCCAGGGGAGACAGAAGATGTCTGACTGTCCGCCCGAGACCCACCTCTCTCTATGGAATAGTCCGAGCGCCGTAGGGAGGCCTCCTTGGCGAGGCTCCTCTCCTACAATCGTAACAGCGGAGCAATCACACTACTACAGATGGACACCACATGAAGGAATATTCACAAGTATTTTTATATAATAAAATGAAGGCACGTTCTTGGCAGGTTAGCAGGCAGGGATCGAGGGATCCGTAAAGTCTTGGTTTTGGGAGTAAGGGGGTAGCGGGACAGTCTTGGCACCAACTGGTGCGTGGATAGTTCAAGGGGTCAGGCCGCGACAGCGTCAGCAGGGCCTTGGTGTAGTTCAGCGTTGGTTAGGCCGCGACAGCGTCAGCAGGGCCTTGGAGGTGGTTCAGCTCGGTCAGGCCGCGACAGCGTCAGCAGGGCCTCGAAGATGGTTCAGCTCGGTCAGGCCGCGACAGCGTCAGCAGGGCCTCGAAGATGGTTCAGCTTGGTCAGGCCGTGACAGCGTCAGCAGGGCCTTGGTGTAGTTCAGCGTTGGTTAGGCCGCGACAGCATCAGCAGGGCCTCGAAGATGGTTCAGCTCGGTCAGGCCGCGACAGCGTCAGCAGGGCCTCGAAGATGGTTCAGCTTGGTCAGGCCGCGACAGCGTCAGCAGGGCCTCGAAGATGGTTCAGCTTGGTCAGGCCGCGACAGCGTCAGCAGGGCCTCGAAGGTGGTTCAGCTTGGTCAGGCCGCGACAGCGTCAGCAGGGCCTCGAAGATGGTTCAGCTTGGTCAGGCCGCGACAGCGTCAGCAGGGACTCGAAGATGGTTCAGCTTGGTCAGGCTGCGACAGCGTCAGCAGGGCCTCGAAGATGGTTCAGCTTGGTCAGGCCGCGACAGCGTCAGCAGGGCCTCGAAAGTTCCAGGGCATGAGTTCGGATCAGGATCAGCCGCGACAAAGTCAGCAGGGCTTCGACTCCAAGATACAACTGGAGTCCTAATCCAGGGCTGGCCCAGATATAGGACTGGAGTCCTTTGATGTCCGGACCCTCGCGCCTGGGGGTCAGCGGGGCCGGGATGAAGGTGTCCAGACACCCAGCAGGGGGGTGGAGCCAGCGCCCAGGGAGGCTGGAGGGTGATCGATACCAGGCGTCCGGGGACGGCTGGAGGCCCATCGAAACTCCCCTCCTCCGGGATCCGTCAAGTGGCTACTCTACCACCTGGGAGGATCTTGGTGCCTCGATGTCGGGGCTTTGCTGGGGCCGGGGCCAGGGATGGCTGTGGCCACGTGCTCGGGACGTGACGGGCCCAAGATGGCGTCGGGCCGGGAATGGTGGCCTGGCATGGTCGCCAGACCGGCAGGGTTGACGAGCAGGGTCTGCCGGGGTTCCAGGGGGGCAAGCCGTGGGTTGCCAAGGGGGCTGCTCTCGTCGATGGTTCGTGTTCAGGGGGGTCGACGGCGGGTCGACGGAGGCCCGATGTCGTCCCGGGCCCGCCATGCGGGAGGGGTAGGACCACGCCACAAGGCCGGGTCCAACACACGTCCCCTCCAGCTGAAGGCGGGGAGAGTCACCCATCTTCCTGGGTATTCTCCTCGTCGAGGCGGAAGAAGCGGGACAGGCCGTCAGCGTTGGTGTGGTTGTTGCCAGGGCGATGCTCCACAGTGAAGTTCATCCCTTGCAGGGAGATGGACCATCGTAGCAGCTTGGGGTTTTCGCCACGCATCTGCATCAGCCACCGCAGGGGCCGGTGGTCAGTCTGGACCCGGAAGTGGGTGCCGAAGAGGTAGGGCCGGAGTTTCTTGAGGGCCCACACCACGGCGAAGGCCTCTCTCTCAATGGTGTTCCATCGCTGCTCTCTGGTCAGCAGCCGCCGGCTGATGAAGGCCACCGGATGGTCAATCCCCTCGGGGTCAATCTGGGATAGGACCGCCCCAATGCCGTGCTCCGAGGTGTCGGTCTGGACTACGAACTCCCGGCTGTAGTCAGGGGCTTGGAGCACAGGGGCAGTGCAAATTGCTGTTTTCAAAGTCTCGAAGGCCACCTGACACGTGGGTGCCCATTGTACTTTTTGTGGCCGGTTCTTCGAGGTCAGTTCAGTGAGGGGGCTCACAATGCTTCCATAGTTCTTAATGAAGCGCCGATAATATCCAGTGAGCCCCAGGAAGGCTCGGACGGCTGTCTGGCTGACCGGGGGCTCCCAGGCCACAACGGCGTCAATCTTGGGTTGGAGGGGAGCCACGTGGCCGCTCCCCACTTGTGTCCCAGGTAGGTCACGGACCCTTGACCTATCTGGCACTTGCTGGCTTTCACAGTTAGTCCAGCCCGTCGGAGGGCCGTCAGGACCTCCCAGAGGTGCTTCAGGTGCTCGGCCCAGTGGAGGCTGTACACTGCAATGTCGTCTAGATAGGCGGCGCTGAATCCTTCTAGCCCCGCCAGCACTTGGTTCACCAGTCTCTGGAAGGTTGCTGGGGCGTTTTTCATGCCGAAGGGCATCACCTTGAATTGGTAGTGACCATCGGGTGTGGAGAAGGCCGATCGCTCCTGGGCGCCAGGGGTGAGGCCGATCTGCCAGTACCCGGCTGTGAGGTCGAAGGTACTGAGGTACTTGGCGGCTCCCAGGCGGTCGATTAGTTTATCGGCCCGGGGGATGGGATGTGCGTCGGTTCTGGTCACAGCATTTAGTCCCCGGTAGTCGACACAAAACCTGAGTTCTGGAGGGGTGCCAGGTGCGGCGGCTTTGGGGACCAGGACAACTGGGCTGGCCCAGGGACTGTCGGAGGGTTCGATCACCCCCAGGGCCAGCATTTTGGTAACTTCTCTCTGGATGCAGGCCCGAACTCGGTCGGGAACTCGGTAGGCCCGGTGTCGTACTGGCTGGCTGTCCCCGGTGTCGACATCGTGGACACACCACTGGGTAACCCGGGGGGTGATGGAGAACAGGTCCATAAATTGCCCCAACAGCTCTTGGCAGCCTCGGCGCTGTGCGGGGGTCAGGTCGAAGGAGAGAGAGATTCCCTCAGCGGAGCTGTCTGTCTCGGCGCACCTTAGGAGGTCGGGCAGGGAGTCGGAGTCGTCTTCGGCCCCATCATCGGTAGCTAGCAGCAGGCTCAGTTCTGTGCGGGCAAAATGGGGCTTGAGCCGGTTGGTGTGGAGTACCCGGAGGGGGTTTCGGGGTAACTCCATGTCCACGAGATAGGTGACGGGGCTCTTGCGCTCGATCACTTTGAAGGGGCCCGACCCTTTGTCCTGGAGGGCACAAGGTTCGACCGGGGCCATGACCCAGACCTGCTGGCCCGGCTCGAACTCGATGGATGAAGAGTTCTGGTAATACCAGCGTTTCATGTCCTCCTGACTGGCCTCAAGGTTGGCCTCGGCAAGGGCCCGGAACTTCCGAGTCTGGCTTCGGAGGGTCAGGAGGTACTGGTAGACATCCGGCGGTGCGTCTTGGACGGTAGTTTCCCAGCCTTCTTTGACCAGGCTGAGGGGACCTCGGACAGGGTGCCCGTACAAGAGTTCAAAGGGGCTGAAGCCCAGGGATTTCTGTGGTACCTCCCGATAGGCGAACAAGAGGCAGGGCAGCAGGACGTCCCATTTGCGGCGGAGGGGTTCTTCTAGGCCCTGGCTCATCCCCTTGAGTGTTCTTTTAAACCGCTCCACAAGTCCATTCCCTTGGGGGTGATACGGGGTGGTGAACTTATAGGTGACCCCGCACTGTTGCCACAGGGACCGCATATACTTCGATATAAATTTTGTGCCCTGATCGCTCACGACTTCTCGGGGGAACCCCACTCTGGAGAAGATCCCCATTAGGGCTCGGCCCACCACGGGAGCCGTTATGGTTCGGAGGGGGATGGCTTCGGGATAGCGGGTGGCATGGTCCACCAGGACGAGGATGAAGCGATGCCCTTGCGAGGTTCGGGGGTCCAAAGGCCCCACGATGTCGATCCCCACCCGCTCGAAAGGAGTGGTCACTATTGGAAAGGGTTGGAGCGGGGCCTTCACCCTTCCCCCGCTCTTTCCGCTGGCTTGGCATGTCGGGCAGGTGCGGCAGTGGTTATGCACATCGTTGCGCATTTTCGGCCAGTAGAAATGGGTCACCAGGCGGCTGTAAGTTTTGTCCTGCCCCAGGTGCCCGGCGAGGGGCACATCGTGTGCCAGGTTCAAGAGGAAGTCTCTGAATCGTAGGGGGACCACCAACACTCGGCTGGCCCCAGCTCGGCAATTTTTTGTTCACTGTATAGGAGGCCGTGGTCCCAGTAGACCCAGTGGGACCCCGAGGTGTCCCCGGCAGCTTGGGCTGTGGCTTGCTGCCGGGTCCCCTCGAGGGAGGGGCAGGTCTTCTGTTCCTGCCGGAATTGTTCTCGGGTGGGACCACCCTCCTGGCGCCATTGGGCTAGTTCAGGTATGTCGCTGAGTCCGGCGCTGCCTTCTCGGTCCTGCTCCGGTGGCTCGGGCTCGGATTCTTCATTGACTGCGGGCGGTGGTGGCGCGGGCCACTCCGGTTCTTCCGTCGGGGTGGCCTCGGTTGCCGCCGGGGCCCGGGCAGTCATAGATCGGGTCGTAGCGCAGACCCACTCTGGTAGTCCCATCATTCCTAGATGCTCTCTCCACTCGACTTGGGCCCAGGGAGAGCTCTCGAGGTCATTTCCGAGGAGGCAGTCCACGGGGGCGTCGTCCCGGACGGTCACCTTGAGGGTGCCCGACACCCCCCCCACTCGAAGGGGATTCGGGCCATCTGACACAGAGTCTCGGAGTTGTCGGCGGCCCTCACTGGGCATCGTACGTTTGGTATGATCTGTTCGGGGGTCACCAAGTGGCAGCGGACGGCCGTCACACTGGCTCCCGTGTCTCGGAGGGCTTCGGTCCGCCGTCCATTGATGAGGACCCACTGACGGTATTTTTGAGTGTTGCTCGGTAGCGGGGCCTGGGGGACCATGTCTCTTTCGCCCAGGCAGGCTACGGCCATGGCGGCCGGTTCATACTCGGTCTGATCGTCATTGTAGACCTCTTCCTCTTCTTCTCCCCCTTCCCCCAGGGCGGCAGCAGCGAACTGGCGGGTCGGAGGCCCGGTGGTGCCGGGACGCTGGTTCATGGGGCAGAGGGGGTCACTGGCATAGTGACTGGGCCGCTGGCATCTCTGACAAGTGATGTTTGGGCGGGGCCCCGGCCGTGTTGGAGGAGGCCCTCTTCTGGTCAGGGATGGCGAAGTGTTATTCTGGGGTGACCCCCGGGCCGGACTCCGGCCCGGGGCCGATGGGAAGTCTCGGCTCCTGTTCTGGCCTCCTCCGCCGCCACGCTGACGGTGGTGCCCCTGGCCGTTTCGTCCCGTTTCTCCTATCGGGGTCCGGGGGACCCGGGTGCTCACCCATCGATCGGACTCGACGGCGAGTTTTCGAGGCTCGGTCAGCTTGCTGTCGAGGAGATGCTGTCTGAGCTCAACAAAGCAGTTGTTGGAGAGGTGCTCCCAAACGATGAGGTCGAACAGCTGCTCGTAGGTGGACACTTTGCTGCCCTTTATCCACCCTTCCAGGGCCCGGCTATAAAAGTGTACGTACTCTACCCACGTGGTACCGGGGATCTTTTTGCAGTCTCTGAACCGCTGTCGGTACATCTCGGGGGTGAGGCCATACCGGGTGAGCAGGGCGTCCTTCATGTGGTCGTAGGAGGACATCACGTCCTTGGCCATCTCGAGCAGGGTGTCTCTTCCTTCGCTGACAAATCTCCCCCATAAGCCGGCACCCCAATCTTTTCGCGGGATGCCGTGCGCGGTCTTGGCCACTTCATACGCTTTGAACCATTGCTGGATATCGTCATTCTTGTAGTATTCCTTGACGATATCCTTGGGAATGTGGACCTTTGGGTCGGCAGGAGGTGGGGGGTCCCGGGTTACCGCGGCGCCAGCCTCTTCGATCTTGGCTTTGATCTCGAGTTCTTTGAGGCCGTGCTCGTGTTCGTATGTGAGCTTTCTTTCTTCCAATTCCCTTTGCCTCCGCCTTTCTTCCAGATCTCCCTCTAATCGTAGTTGCTTAATGGCCATTTTCTTTTCTGCTAGTTGAAGTTCTCCATCCAGCCGGAGTCGGACGAGCTCTAGTTCATGGAGCCGACTCTCTCGTTCCCGGGCGTCTTCGTGGGAGAGGCCCGGTTCTCTGTTGGCGGTTCTTTCTTCCACGCGGGCCATGACTGTACTCAGGGGTACTTCTAGGACAATGTCATTGTTAGCTTGGGGTGGGGT
This sequence comes from Lissotriton helveticus, assembly GCF_964261635.1. NCBI lineage: Eukaryota > Metazoa > Chordata > Amphibia > Caudata > Salamandridae > Lissotriton > Lissotriton helveticus. Next base: position 494,196,326 of record NC_136062.1, read on the forward strand.
CGCTCCGGTTTCCACCCACGTTTGCAGCGCGTCTTTGAAATCGTCTTTCGTGCTTAGTCCGGTGGTAGCGATACCCAGGGCTTTGCAGAATTGTTTGAGTTCTTTATGGGTGTAATCCTCTAATCGTTCCTTCTGGAATTCTGTGGTCATTCCGGCTTCCTTAGTAGTCATTATGGTTGTGGGTCTCTGTTAGTAGTGGCGAGTTATTCGATGTACGATTTGCGTGGGCTCGGATCCCGTCGCTTGACACCAATGTTAGAAAGGCGATCCCAGGGGAGACAGAAGATGTCTTACTGTCCGCCCCGAGACCCACCTCTCTCTATGGAATAGGCCGAGCGCCGTAGGGAGGCCTCCTTGGCGAGGCTCCTCTCCTACAATCGTAACAGCGGAGCAATCACACTACTACAGATGGACACCACACGAAGGAATATTCACAAGTATTTTTATATAATAAAATGAAGGCACGTTCTTGGCAGGTTAGCAGGCAGGGATCGAGGGATCCGTAAAGTCTTGGTTTCGGGAGTGAGGGGGTAGCGGGACAGTCTTGGCACCAACTGGTGCGTGAATAGTTCAAGGGGTCAGGCCGCGACAGCGTCAGCAGGGCCTTGGTGTAGTTCAGCGTTGGTTAGGCCGCGACAGCGTCAGCAGGGCCTCGAAGATGGTTGAGCTCAGTCAGGCCGCGACAGCGTCAGCAGGGCCTCGAAGATGGTTCAGCTTGGTCAGGCCGCGACAGCGTCAGCAGGGCCTCGAAGATGGTTCAGCTTGGTCAGGCCGCGACAGCGTCAGCAGGGCCTCGAAGATGGTTCAGCTTGGTCAGGCCGCGACCGCGTCAGCAGGGCCTCGAAAGTTCCAGGGCATGAGTTCGGATCAGGATCAGCCGCGACAAAGTCAGCAGGGCTTCGACTCCAAGATACAACTGGAGTCCTAATCCAGGGCTGGCCCAGATATAGGACTGGAGTCCTTTGATGTCCGGACCCTCGCGCCTGGGGGTCAGCGGGGCCGGGATGAAGGTGTCCAGACACCCAGCAGGGAGGTGGAGCCAGCGCCCAGGGAGGCTGGAGGGCGATCGATACCAGGCGTCCGGGGACGGCTGGAGGCCCATCGAAAATCCCCTCCTCCGGGATCCGTCAAGTGGCTACTCTACCACCTGGGAGGATCTTGGTGCCTCGATGTCGGGGCTTTGCTGGGGCCGGGGCCAGGGATGGCTGTGGCCACGTGCTCGGGACGTGACGGGCCCAAGATGGCGTCGGGCCGGGTATGGTGGCCTAGCATGGTCGCCAGACCGGTAGGGTTGACGAGCAGGGTCTGCAGGAGTTCAAGGGGGGCGACCCGTGGGTTGCCAAGGGGGCTGCTCTCGTCAATGGTTCGTGTTCAGGGGGGTCGACGGCGGGTGGACGGAGGCCCGATGTCGTCCCGGGCCCGCCATGCGGGAGGGGTAGGACCACGCCACGAGGCCGGGTCCAACAGAGATGGTGAGATGGACACAGAGAAGGTGAGGTGCACACAGATGAGGGTGAGATGGACACAGAGAAGGTGAGATGGACACAGAGAAGGTGAGATGGACACAGAGAAGGTGAGGTGCACAAAGAGGAGGGTGAGATGGACACAGAGAAGGTGAGATGGACACAGAGAAGGTGAGGTGCACACAGAGGAGGATGAGATGGACACAGAGAAGGTGAGATGGACACAGAGAAGGTGAGATGGACACAGAGAAGGTGAGATGGACAAAGAGAAGGTGAGATGGACAAAGAGAAGGTGAGATGGACACAGAGAAGGTGAGATGGACAAAGAGAAGGTGAGATGGACACAGAGAAGGTGAGGTGCACACAGAGGAGGGTGAGATGGACACAGAGAAAGTGAGATGGACACAGAGAAGGTGAGATGGACACAGAGAAGGTGAGATGGACACAGAGAATGTGAGATGGACACAGAGAAGGTGAGGTGCACACAGAGGAGGGTGAGATGGACACAGAGAAGGTGAGATGGACACAGAGAAAATGAGATGGACAAAGAGAAGGTGAGATGGACAAAGAGAAGGTGAGATGGACACAGAGAAGGTGAGATGGACAAAGAGAAGGTGAGATGGACACAGAGAAGGTGAGGTGCACACAGATGAGGGTGAGATGGACACAGAGAAGGTGAGATGGACACAGAGAAGGTGAGGTGCACACAGAGGAGGGTGAGATGGACACAGAGAAGGTGAGATGGACACAGAGAAGGTGAGATGGACACAGAGAAGGTGAGGTGCACAACGAGGAGGCTGAGATGGACACAGAGAAGGTGAGATGGACACAGAGAAGGTGAGGTGCACACAGAGGGGGATGAGATGGACACAGAGAAGGTGAGATGGACACAGAGAAGGTGAGATGGACACAGAGAAGGTGAGATGGACAAAGAGAAGGTGAGATGGACAAAGAGAAGGTGAGATGGACACAGCGAAGGTGAGATGGACAAAGAGAAGGTGAGATGGACACAGAGAAGATGAGATGGACAAAGAGACGGTGAGATGGACAAAGAGAAGGTGAGATGGACACAGAGAAGGTGAGGTGCACACAGATGAGGGTGAGATGGACACAGAGAAGGTGAGATGGACACAGAGAAGGTGAGATGGACACAGAGAAGGTGAGATGGACACAGAGAAGGTGAGATGGACACAGAGAAGGTGAGGTGCACACAGAGGAGGGTGAGATGGACAAAGAGAAGGTGAGATGGACACAGAGAAGGTGAAATGGACACAGAGAAGATGAGATGGACACAGAGAAGGTGAGGTGCACACAGAGGAGGGTGAGATGGACACAGAGAAGGTGAGGTACACACAGAGGAGGATGAGATGCACACAGAGGAGGGTGAGATGGACACAGAGAAGGTGAGGTGCACACAGAGGAGGGTGAGATGGACATAGAGAAGGAGAGGTGCACACAGAGAAGGTGAGATGGACACAGAGAAGGTGAGGTGCACACAGAGAAGGTGAGGTGCACACAGAGGATGGTGAGATGGACAAAGAGAAGGGTGAGATGGACACAGATGAGGTGAGATGGACACAGAGGAGGGTAAGGTGCACACTGAGCAGGGTGAGATGGACACAGAGAATGTGAGATGGACAAAGAGAAGGTGAGGTGCACACAGAGGAGGATGAGATGCACACAGAGGAGGGTGAGATGGACACAGAGAAGGTGAGATGGACACAGAGGAGGGTGAGATGGACACAGAGATGGTGAGATGGACACAGAGGAGGGTGAGGTGCACACAGAGGAGGGTGAGATGGACACAGAGAAGGTGAGATGGACACAGAGAAGGTGAGATGGACACAGAGAAGGTGAGATGGACACAGAGAAGGTGAGGTGCACACAGAGGAGGGTGAGATGGACACAGAGAAGGAGAGGTGCACATAGAGAAGGTGAGATGGACACAGAGAAGGTGAGATGGACACAGAGAAGGTGAGAGGGACACAGAGGATGGTGAGATGGACAAAGAGAAGGGTAAGATGGACACAGAGAAGGTGAGAGGGACACAGAGGAGATGAGATGGACACAGAGGAGGGTGAGATGCACACAGAGAAGGTGAGATGGACACAGTGAAGGAGAGGTGCACACAGAGTAGGGTCTACGCAGAGAAGGTAGGGACAGAGCTGGAAGTACACAGGGAAGGTAAGGAGGGGATTTGCCAGGGTGTGCACAGAGAAGGAGTAGAGAGGGAAGGGTGTGCGCAGAGATGGTGAGGTGGACACAACGGATGGTGTACACAGAGAAGGTGAGGTGCACACAGAGGAGGGTGAGATGGACACAGAGAAGGTGAGAAGGACACAGAGAAGGTGAGATGGACACAGAGGAAGGTGAGATGGACACAGAGAAGGTGAGGTGCAAACAGAGGAGGGTGTATGCAGAGGTGGGGAGGACAGGCTTTACATAAGCTATAACCAGTGTAGTTTCTGGTTCCTTATTCTTACCTGAGCTCTGGCCGTAGATGGTCACCTTCGCTGGGTCTCCCCCAAAGGCCTGAACATTGTTCTGAACCCACTTCAGCGCTGCGATCTGATCCATGAAGCCATAGTTTCCTGAGGAGAGAATGAATTGGGGGGTCAAACAAGGTGCCAAACCCTGACTCTTTATGAGGAGCAGTAAGGTACCCTCGAGGGAGAGGAGAGGGTGGTACACACCTGAGGGATGATCTTTGAGGTCTGTGATGGCCAGTGAAGCAGGGCGGAGCCTGTTGGTTACCACCAAGGGCCCTGGGACTCAGGAAGAATTTCACTCAAATTTAAAAAAACTCACTTTGTACATCTAAGTCTCAAAGAAAATGATTCAAGCAATGAAGCCTTACCCCTGGAGGTAGTAAGGGTTTGAAACTGAGCCTTACTGCTGAAGGTAGTAGGGGAAACTGAGCCTTACTCCTGGAGGTAGTAGGGGAAACTGAGCCTTACTCCTGGAGGAAGTAGGAGTTTGAAACTGAGCCTTACTCCTGGAGGTAATAGGGGTTTGAAACTGAGCCTTACTCCTGGAGGAAGTAGTGGCTTGAAACTGAGCCTTACTCCTGGAGGTAGTAGGGGCTTGAAACTGAGCCTTACTGCTGAAGGTAGTAGGAGTTTGAAACTGAGCCTTACTCCTGGAGGTAGTAGGGGCTTGAAACTGAGCCTTACTGCTGGATGTAGTAGGGGTTTGAAACTGAGCCTTACTCCTGGAGGTAGTAGGGGCTTGAAATTGAGCCTTACTGCTGAAGGTAGTAGGGGTTTGAAACTGAGCCTTACTGCTGGAGGTAGTAGGGGTTTGAAACTGAGCCTTACTCCTGGAGGTAGTAGGGGCTTGAAACTGAGCCTTACTGCTGGAGGTAGTAGGGGTTTGAAACTGAGCCTTACTCCTGGAGGTAGTAGGGGCTTGAAACTGAGCCTTACTGCTGAAAGTAGTAGGGGTTTGAAACTAAGCCTTACTCCTGGAGGTAGTAGGGGCTTGAAACTGAGCCTTACTGCTGGAGGTAGTAGGAGTTTGAAACTGAGCCTTACTCCTGGAGGTAGTAGGGGCTTGAAACTGAGCCTTACTGCTGGAGGTAGTAGGAGTTTGAAACTGAGCCTTACTCCTGGAGGTAGTAGGGGCTTGAAACTGAGCCTTACTGCTGGAGGTTGTAGGGGTTTGAAACTGAGCCTTACTCCTGGAGGTAGTAGGGGCTTGAAACTGAGCCTTACTGCTGAAGGTAGTAGGGGCTTGAAACTGAGCCTTACTGCTGAAGGTAGTAGGGGTTTGAAACTGAGCCTTACTGCTGAAGGTAGTAGGGGTTTGAAACTGAGCCTTTCTCCTGGAGGTAGTAGGGGCTTGAAACTGAGCCTTACTGCTGGAGGTAGTAGGAGTTTGAAACTGAGCCTTACTCCTGGAGGTAGTAGGGGCTTGAAACTGAGCCTTACTGCTGGAGGTTGTAGGGGTTTGAAACTGAGCCTTACTCCTAGAGGTAGTAGGGGCTTGAAACTGAGCCTTACTGCTGAAGGTAGTAGGGGCTTGAAACTGAGCCTTACTGCTGAAGGTAGTAGGGGTTTGAAACTGAGCCTTACTGCTGAAGGTAGTAGGGGTTTGAAACTGAGCCTTTCTCCTGGAGGTAGTAGGGGCTTGAAACTGAGCCTTACTGCTGGAGGTAGTAGGAGTTTGAAACTGAGCCTTACTCCTGGAGGTAGTAGGGGCTTGAAACTGTGCCTTACTGCTGGAAGTAGTAGGGGTTTGAAACTGAGCCTTACTCCTGGAGGTAGTAGGGGCTTGAAACCGAGCCTTACTGCTGAAGGTAGTAGGGGTTTGAAACTGAGCCTTACTGCTGAAGGTAGTAGGGGTTTGAAACTGAGCCTTACTGCTGAAGGTAGTAGGGGTTTAAAACTGAGCCTTACTGCTGAAGGTAGTAGGGGTTTGAAACTGAGCCTTACTGCCGGAGGTAGTAGGGGTTTGAAACTGAGCCTTACTCCTGGAGGTAGTAGGGGCTTGAAACTGAGCCTTACTCCTGGAGGTAGTAGGGGCTTGAAACTGAGCCTTACTCCTGGAGGTAGTAGGGGCTTGAAACTGAGCCTTACTGCTGAAGGTAGTAGGGGCTTGAAACTGAGCCTTACTGCTGAAGGTAGTAGGGGTTTGAAACTGAGCCTTACTGCTGAAGGTAGTAGGGGTTTGAAACTGAGCCTTACTCCTGGATGTAGTAGGGGCTTGAAACTGAGCCTTCATGCTGGAGGTAGTAGGGGCTTGAAACTGAGCCTTACTGCTGGAGGTAGTAGGGGTTTGAAACTGAGCCTTACTGCTGGAGGTAGTAGGGGTTTGAAACTGAGCCTTACTCCTGGATGTAGTAGGGGTTTGAAACTGAGCCTTACTCCTGGAGGTAGTAGGGGCTTGAAACTGAGCCTTACTGCTGATGGTAGTAGGGGTTTGAAACTGAGCCTTACTGCTGGAGGTAGTAGGGGTTTGAAACTGAGCCTTACTCCTGGATGTAGTAGGGGCTTGAAACTGAGCCTTACTGCTGAAGGTAGTAGGGGCTTGAAACTGAGCCTTACTGCCGGAGGTAGTAGGGGTTTGAAACTGAGCCTTACTCCTGGAGGTAGTAGGGGCTTGAAACTGAGCCTTACTGCTGTAGGTAGTAGGGGCTTGAAACTGAGCCTTACTGCCGGAGGTAGTAGGGGAACCTGAGCCTTACTCCTTGAGGTAGTAGGGGAACCTGAGCCTTACTGCCGGAGGTAGTAGGGGAACCTGAGCCTTACTGCTGGAGGTAGTAGGGGTTTGAAACTGAGCCTTACTGCTGAAGGTAGTAGGGGCTTGAAACTGAGCCTTTCTCCTGGAGGTAGTAGGGGAACCTGAGCCTTACTGCCGGAGGTAGTAGGGGAACCTGAGCCTTACTGCTGGAGGTAGTAGGGGTTTTAAACTGAGCCTTACTGCTGGAGGTAGTAGGGGTTTTAAACTGAGCCTTACTGCTGAAGGTAGTAGGGGCTTGAAACTGAGCCTTTCTCCTGGAGGTAGTAGGGGTTTTAAACTGAGCCTTACTGCTGAAGGTGGTAGGGGTTTGAAACTGAGCCTTACTGCTGGAGGTAGTAGGGGTTTTAAACTGAGCCTTACTGCCGGAGGTAGTAGGGGTTTTAAACTGAGCCTTACTGCTGAAGGTAGTAGGGGCTTGAAACTGAGCCTTACTCCTGGAGGTAGTAGGGGTTTTAAACTGATCCTTACTGCCGGAGGTAGTAGGGGTTTGAAACTGAGCCTTACTGCCGGAGGTAGTAGGGGTTTGAAACTGAGCCTTACTCCCGGAGGTAGTAGGGGTTTGAAACTGAGCCTTACTCCCGGAGGTAGTAGGGGTTTGAAACTGAGCCTTACTGCTGGAGGTAGTAGGGGTTTGAAACTGAGCCTTACTGCCGGAGGTAGTAGGGGTTTGAAACTGAGCCTTACTGCCGGAGGTAGTAGGGGTTTGAAACTGAGCCTTACTGCTGGAGGTAGTAGGGGTTTGAAACTGAGCCTTACTGCCGGAGGTAGTAGGGGTTTGAAACTGAGCCTTACTGCCGGAGGTAGTAGGGGTTTGAAACTGAGCCTTACTCCCGGAGGTAGTAGGGGTTTGAAACTGAGCCTTACTCCTGGAGGTAGTAGGGGTTTGAAACTGAGCCTTACTGCTGGAGGTAGTAGGGGTTTGAAACTGAGCCTTACTGCCGGAGGTAGTAGGGGTTTGAAACTGAGCCTTACTGCCGGAGGTAGTAGGGTTTTGAAACTGAGCCTTTCTCCCGGAGTGAGTAGGGTTTTTAAACTGAGCCTTACTGCTGAAGGTAGTAGGGGTTTGAAACTGAGCCTTACTGCTGGTAGTACGGGTTTTAAACTGAGCCTTACTGCTGAAGGTAGTAGGGGTTTGAAACTGAGCCTTACTGCTGGAGGTAGTAGGGGTTTTAAACTGAGCCTTACTGCTGAAGGTAGTAGGGGCTTGAAACTGAGCCTTACTCCTGGCGGTAGTAGGGGTTTTAAACTGAGCCTTACTGCCGGAGGTAGTAGGGGTTTGAAACTGAGCCTTACTGCTGGAGGTAGCAGGGGTTTGAAACTGAGCCTTACTGCCGGAGGTAGTAGGGGTTTGAAACTGAGCCTTACTCCCGGAGGTAGTAGGGGTTTGAAACTGAGCCTTACTGCCGGAGGTAGTAGGGGTTTGAAACTGAGCCTTACTGCCGGAGGTAGTAGGGGTTTGAAATTGAGCCTTACTGCCGGAGGTAGTAGGGGTTTGAAACTGAGCCTTTCTCCCGGAGGGAGTAGGGTTTTTAAACTGAGCCTTACTGCTGAAGGTAGTAGGGGTTTGAAACTGAGCCTTACTGCTGGAGGAAGTATGGGTTTTAAACTGAGCCTTACTGCTGAAGGTAGTAGGGGTTTGAAACTGAGCCTTATTCTTGGAGATAGTAGGGGTTTGAAACTGAGCCTTACTGCTGGAGGTAGTAGGGGTTTGAAACTGAGCCTTACTGCTGGAGGTAGTAGGGGAACCTGAGCCTTACTGCCGGAGGTAGTAGGGGTTTGAAACTGAGCCTTACTGCCGGAGGTAGTAGGGGTTTGAAACTGAGCCTTACTCCTGGAGGTCATAGGGGCTTGAAACTGAGCCTTACTCCTGGAGGTAGTAGGGGCTTGAAACTGAGCCTTACTGCCGGAGGTAGTAGGGTTTTGAAACTGAGCCTTACTGCCGGAGGTAGTAGGGGTTTGAAACTGAGCCTTACTCCTGGAGGTAGTAGGGGTTTGAAACTGAGCCTTACTCCTGGAGGTAGTAGGGGCTTGAAACTGAGCCTTACTGCTGAAGGTAGTAGGGGCTTGAAACTGAGCCTTACTCCTGGAGGTAGTAGGGGTTTGAAACTGAGCCTTACTCCTGGAGGTAGTAGGGGTTTGAAACTGAGCCTTACTCCTGGAGGTAGTAGGGGTTTGAAACTGAGCCTTACTGCCGGAGGTAGTAGGGGCTTGAAACTGAGCCTTACTGCTGGAAGTAGTAGGGGTTTGAAACTGAGCCTTACTCCTGGAGGTAGTAGGGGTTTGAAACTGAGCCTTACTGCCGGAGGTAGTAGGGGTTTGAAACTGAGCCTTACTCCTGGAGGTAGTAGGGGTTTGAAACTGAGCCTTACTGCCGGAGGTAGTAGGGGAACCTGAGCCTTACTCCCGGTAGTAGGGGTTTGAAACTGAGCCTTTCTCCCGGAGGTAGTAGGGGTTTGAAACTGAGCCTTACTGCCGGAGGTAGTAGGGGTTTGAAACTGAGCCTTACTCCTGGAGGTAGTAGGGGTTTGAAACTGAGCCTTACTCCTGGAGGTAGTAGGGGTTTGAAACTGAGCCTTACTGCCGGAGGTAGTAGGGGTTTGAAACTGAGCCTTACTGCTGGAGGTAGTAGGGGTTTGAAACTGAGCCTTACTCCTGGAGGCAGTAGGGGTTTGAAACTGAGCCTTACTCCCGGAGGTAGTAGGGGTTTGAAACTGAGCCTTACTCCTGGAGGCAGTAGGGGTTTGAAACTGAGCCTTACTCCCGGAGGTAGTAGGGGTTTGAAACTGAGCCTTACTCCTGGAGGTAGTAGGGGTTTGAAACTGAGCCTTACTCCTGGAGGTAGTAGGGGTTTGAAACTGAGCCTTACTGCCGGAGGTAGTAGGGGTTTGAAACTGAGCCTTACTGCTGGAGGTAGTAGGGGTTTGAAACTGAGCCTTACTCCTGGAGGCAGTAGGGGTTTGAAACTGAGCCTTACTCCCGGAGGTAGTAGGGGTTTGAAACTGAGCCTTACTCCTGGAGGCAGTAGGGGTTTGAAACTGAGCCTTACTCCTGGAGGCAGTAGGGGTTTGAAACTGAGCCTTACTGCCGGAGGTAGTAGGGGTTTGAAACTGAGCCTTACTGCTGGAGGTAGTAGGGGTTTGAAACTGAGCCTTACTCCTGGAGGCAGTAGGGGTTTGAAACTGAGCCTTACTGCTGGAGGTAGTAGGGGCTTGAAACTGAGCCTTACTGCTGGAGGTAGTAGGGGTTTGAAACTGAGCCTTACTGCCGGAGGTAGTAGGGGTTTGAAACTGAGCCTTACTGCCGGAGGTAGTAGGGGCTTGAAACTGAGCCTTACTGCCGGAGGTAGTAGGGGCTTGAAACTGAGCCTTACTGCTGAAGGTAGTAGGGGTTTGAAACTGAGCCTTACTGCTGGAGGTAGTAGGGGCTTGAAACTGAGCCTTACTGCCGGAGGTAGTAGGGGTTTGAAACTGAGCCTCACTGCTGGAGGTAGTAGGGGTTTGAAAATGAGCCTTCCTCCCAGAGGGAGTAGGGGTTTGAAACTGAGCCTTACTCCTGGAGGAAGTAGGGGTTTGAAAATGAGCCTTACTGCTGGAGGTAGTAGGGGCTTGAAACTGAGCCTTACTGCTGGAGGTAGTAGGGGTTTGAAACTGAGCCTTACTGCTGGAGGTAGTAGGGGCTTGAAACTGAGCCTTACTGCCGGAGGTAGTAGGGGTTTGAAACTGAGCCTTACTGCCGGAGGTAGTAGGGGCTTGAAACTGAGCCTTACTGCCGGAGGTAGTAGGGGCTTGAAACTGAGCCTTACTGCTGAAGGTAGTAGGGGTTTGAAACTGAGCCTTACTGCTGGAGGTAGTAGGGGCTTGAAACTGAGCCTTACTGCCGGAGGTAGTAGGGGTTTGAAACTGAGCCTCACTGCTGGAGGTAGTAGGGGTTTGAAAATGAGCCTTCCTCCCAGAGGGAGTAGGGGTTTGAAACTGAGCCTTACTCCTGGAGGAAGTAGGGGTTTGAAAATGAGCCTTCCTCCCAGAGGGAGTAGGGGTTTGAGACTCAGATACAACTTGACACAGACAACAAACATGATCTTCAGTCAGGACCGCTACTCACAAAAAATAAGGCGCTGATTTAAAGCTGCAAATAGGGAATCATAATTTGCGAATCCTAATGCAAATGCAAGAAGCCTTTCCTAAATGCGAACTATGCATTTAGGAAACGCTAATTACCATCAACTTTAAGGAATTGCAATTAGTGAATCGTTATTTGCTGTTTGTTTTGTTGCATTGCATTTTGCGATTACCAAATAGCGATTTCTAAAAAATCACTAATTGGTAATCGCAAAATGAAACTTTCATGCATGTGCCCCTTAATTTAGAGTTGTCCACCAGCCCTGTAGACAAGTCTTAACATTGACAGCAGCTGCCGTCACAGCAGTTCCTCTCGATGTATGGCAAGCTTGACGGATGGTACTGTCAAAAGAGCGGTACCGTGCGAGGAACGTTTAACATGTTTTTGTTCTATACAAAAAACAAAATCCCAAAGCAGGATTTTGTTTCCTAAAAAAACACACACAATATAATGACTCCCCCACACCAGGCGGTTTATTTAGGGGCCAGATGTACGACCCGTTTTTGCATGCGCAAACGGGTTAGCGCATGCTAAAACATATTGGGCCATGTACATAGCCTATTTAGCGAGTTGCAATTTTTTTGCAACTTGCTAAATAGGTTTTGCGACTCGCTTTTTGGAAGGAGGCTGCAGATTTGCGTGGCTCCAGGGCTAGCTCTCAGCAGGTGGCTGCAGACTTGCGTGGCTCCAGGGCTAGCTCTCAGCAGGTGGCTGCAGACTTGCGTGGCTCCAGGGCTTGCTCTCAGCAGGTGGCTGTAGACTTCCGTGGCTCCAGGGCTAGCTCTCAGCAGGTGGCTGTAGACTTCCGTGGCTCCAGGGCTAGCTCTCAGCAGGTGGCTGCAGACTTGCGTGGCTCCAGGGCTAGCTCTCAGCAGGTGGCTGCAGACTTGGTGGGCTCCAGGGCTAGCTCTCAGCAGGTGGCTGTAGACTTGCGTGGCTCCAGGGCTTGCTCTCAGCAGGTGGCTGTAGACTTCCGTGGCTCCAGGGCTAGCTCTCAGCAGGTGGCTGTAGACTTCCGTGGCTCCAGGGCTAGCTCTCAGCAGGTGGCTGCAGACTTGTTGGGCTCCAGGGCTAGCTCTCAGCAGGTGTCTGCAGACTTGGTGGGCTCCAGGGCTGGCTCTCAGCAGGTGTCTGCAGACTTGGTGGGCTCCAGGGCTAGCTCTCAGCAGGTGGCTGCAGACTTGGTGGGCTCCAGGGCTAGCTCTCAGCAGGTGGCTGCAGACTTGGTGGGCTCCAGGGCTAGCTCTCAGCAGGTGGCTGCAGACTTGGTGGGCTCCAGGGCTAGCTCTAAGCAGGTGGCTGCAGATTCGGTGGGCTCCAGGGCTGGCTCATTCCCGCCAGTTGTCCTTCACTTAGATCCAAACAGCTGCGCTCTTGCTCTCACAGTCGGGGAGCTCCTTTCCAGGGCAGTATAGTTTCAATAGTTTCAGCAGCGCAAACATCTGGGTTCTTCTGAGCCAAGCTTGAGCCAAGCCAGGAGACGCGGCAATGTGGTGTGTCCTATTCCAGTGCGGCTGTCGCTATCTGTGCCGGAGAGCTCCGTCTGGAATCTGAACGGATGCCATGAGCTGACTCTGGAGGACCAGTTCTTTTCCAGTTCAGGGAGTAGGAAGTTGTTTGCCTTATTTAACAAGTAATCCCCAAGTCTACCCCCAAAGACTGGTAAATGGGCTGCAGTGACACTCTGCAACAGTGGAACTACACTTTGGAATATGCCTTTCGATTACACTTTCAGCATGCCATTTTGAATTACACTTTGGGCACATCTCAAAAGATTACACTTTGGATTACCCTCTGGATTACACTTTAGATGTACTCCTTTGGATTGCACTTTGGAAATATCCCATTGGATTACACTTCAGGTATGCACTTTTGGATTACACTTTAGATATACTCATTTGGATTACACTTTATGTATAATCCTTTGGATGTACTCTTTTGGACTACATTTTGAAAGTACTTCATTGGATTACTTTTTTGGATTACCTTTAGAAGTGCCCCATTCAATTACATTTTAGGTATACTCCTTTGGATTACATTTTGGATATACTCCAGTGGATTACACTTTGGAAGTACCCCTTTGGATTACATTTTGGATATACTCCAGTGGATTACACTTTGGAAGTACCCCTTTGGATTACATTTTGGATATACTCCAGGGGATTACACTTTGGAAGTACCCCTTTGGATTACATTTTATGTATAATCCTTTGATGTACTCTTTTGGACTACATTTTGCGAATACTTCCTTGGATTACTTTCTTTGGATTACCTTTAGAAGTGCCCCATTACATTACATTTTAGGTATACTCCTTTGCATTACAGTTTGGCTGCACCCCTTTCAATTACATTTTGAGAGGGCTCCTTTGGATTGTACTTTGGATGCATTCCAATGGATTACAAATTGGAGTACCCTCTGGATTACACTTTAATCTCCTTGCTGGATAGATCATGGATGATCCTGGGTAGTTTTATTGCCTCCAAATGGAGTCTGGGTTAGAGGAGAAGCAGATACTTTCTAGGGTGCAATATGGGTTTCGTAGAGGTTTGGGCACTATTGATCAGTGCAGAAACCTGCAGTTTATCCTAGGTAAATATGTCAATGTTGGGGGAGGGGTGGTCTAGACATGTAGCATTTATGGATCTCTCTAGGGCATTTGATCTGGTGAATTGTCCTATAATGTTATATGAAATATAAATAATATATACATATATAAAAAATGCGAGCTCGCAGTTTGACGATCCTCTGGATATCTCGGTACCAAAGGCTTCCACGGTACGAGTTAGACCCCTCCCCAAGCAGGGCAACGCGGCAGGAAGCAGCTGATCCGGATTCCTTCCGGCTTTCAGAGTAATATTGTCTCCGGTGAGGAGTAAGCCGCTAAAGCCCCTGAGAAGCCGTTTATCGACTGCCTGGGGGAAAGAAGTCAGAGCGTCCCGTTCCGGGGCCCAGGAGCGGATTTCTTGCAATCGGTCCCAGGCAGGACTTGCGGAATTATCAGTGGGGAGTGTGCGCGGGACTGGGCAAGACATTTATCTAAGCCCCGGTAGCCATTTTATAAGGTGCATTAAAAGGATATTGACATTTAATTTAAGCGCATTTTAACATGTCTGCTGACGTACTGCGCAGCCGAGCATGTATCTTGATTCCTCGGCCGGGGGATCAATGAGTACAATACCAGCAAGTCACAGTACTGGGAGCCCCACCATGAGAGACTTGTTCAGAAAATTGGAGCGGTTAATGCGCTCGGAACAGTTTGAGTGGTGGGAGCACCGGTCCCTTTCACGTTACCTGCAACTCGGACGTGTTCCTAGGGTGCTACGAATTACCATAGCCCCGAGTTATGACAACCCGGACCCTGCAATGTTGACAGAGTGGGCAGAGGCAAATCTGGAGTCTTCTAGCAAATTATTGCACATTCTGGTCAAATACGCTAAGAGTGACCGCATCAAACTGCAGGGGGAAATCGATGTTTTGGAGCATGAATTAGCTAAACTGGAAACAACATACCAGACGATAAAAATGAGGAATGACATGATGCTTAGGCTCAATAAGGAAAAGGAGGTCATTAAGAAGAGAAAGGCCTTTAAATTTGAAAGAGACCGTGTCGACTATCAAAACGGGCAAGTCTTCACGTTTGGTCGACGATATGAGGCTGTGAAGACTAGGGCAAGAGGAAATAGAGCAGCCCAGCGCACACCCAGTGAAACCACGGTAACATCGGTCTCAGCCTCAGACCTCAGTTCAGCTGCCGAGAGTGATCCGGAAGTGGACCCAGCAAGAGATTCGAACTTGGGATTTATAAAGTTATCCCTGGCACAAGAAGTCAACTGTTTGTGCCAGGATCGGCGAGAAACGCTGAGGCCACGAATACCTGCTGGCGCAAAAAAAAAGGGCAAACTTCAAGCGGAGCGAGCGGAGTAAATGCCATGCCCGCAAACGCAAATGGAGGCAAGCAGGGGAAACAAGGTCACTGGAACGGGTTTCAGAAGAAGAACGGGAACCAACAGAATCAAGATCAGTAATAAATCTGACTGACCTCAAGCTTACTGCGGGGGAGACCGCTGTCCTGAATTTAGGGTTATCGTATTGTCCGCCTTGCAACATGAACTATGCGGACACTAGAATAGACATTTATCGGTTCACCCGAAAGTTAAAGCTTAGTAAACTTTTCCAGCTTCAACCCAAAAAGAAAAACCAGCCAGAAATTATACATAGTCCCGAGATGGTGGACAGTGATGATCGGGATTCTTTCAAAGAGATTTGGACACTACAAAACGAGCAGCAGGCACTCAGGCAAACCGGGCTAACCGGGGGTTGTGCCGTTAATGAACCGTTGCCCAGTGTAACAACACTTTCAAGCCGAAATCTACATTCCAGCCAGTCATGGTACATCTTTCTTCAAGATTCAGTCAAATCATTGTACTCCTATGTCGAGGACTCTTTCGATTTCCTATGCAAGGTGGAGCGGTTCTCTTGGGGACCCAACATGTTGCTAATGACTCTTGATGTCTCGGCCTTGTATACTTCCATACGACACTGCGATGGACTGAAAGCTATGGAATTCTACCTCAACAAACGCCCCACGAATCTGACAGCTCATAACAAGATGCTATTGAACATGACACAGATGTGTCTGGAACAGATTTATTTCTTCTTTAACAATGCCATTTATCAACAGGTCAGAGGGGTGGCTATGGGGGCCTGCTTCTCCCCCAGCTACGCGTGCCTGCACACGGGGCAGTGGGAGGAGCGGGACCTGGAGATTGCCACTAATAACATCCTGCTTTATCTACGCGACATAGATTATTTATTTTTCATCTGGAGGGGCACCCAAGATAGTGCCATGGCATTTGTGGAAGAATTGAATAAGAATAGTATTAACTTGAATTTTATGTCTAATATCAGTTCCAGTTCATTATGTTTCTTAGATGTGGAGGTGTATGTTGACAATAACACCCTGGCAACCAAGCTGTACAGGAAGCCTACTGCCGGCAATACTGTGTTACACGCCGCCAGCCACCATCCGGCACATCTGATCCGGAGCGTCCCCTACAGGAAGATGCTTCGGATCAGAAGAATCTGTAGCACAGATTCAGAGTGCGCAGTAGCGCACGAGGGGAGTAGGAAACGTTTTCTAGCCAGAGGTTATTCCAACAAAAGCCTAACAAAAGCAATCAATCATACGCTATCTGTCACTAGACAGGAGGCCATGATCCCTAAGGAGAGGGTGGATGCAGTTGAAGGTCAGGTTCCTCATGTACCATCGCGTATTATATTAACTTATAATCGCCAACATGGGGAATTAAGAAGGATTCTTTATAAAAATTGGAACCTAGTTAAAAGCGACCCTGTTATTGGACATAAAGTAGCCAGTAAACCACTTCTCACTTTTTGTAGATCCCCGTCCATGGCCAAGGCTTTGGTTAGGAATACCCTGGAATCTCAACTATCCGCCACTTGGTTAGCCCTCAGTAAAGGTTTTAAAACATCATGTCCCCAGTGTATGGCCTGTCGCTATGGTACTAACAGGACGCATTACAGCAGCCCCTTCAGACAGGAACCTATTGCAATCAACAAAAGGTTAGCATGCAGGACAGAATATGCAGTGTATGTGTTGGAGTGTCCGTGTGGGTTGAGGTATATTGGCGGCACCCGACTGCCCGCCACAAACGGATACTCCAGCACATACGGGCGATTGTTGGACATGACCAGGCCTACCCAGTTGCCACACACTTCAAACTGAAACATTCAGGTAATCCAGGTCAGATCCAATATTATGTCATTGATACAGTGGCAGCATCCAGAAGAGGAGGTGACCGAGAGGCCAAACTCCGTCTCCTAGAGACGAGATATATATTGGAGCTGAACACTAAGAATCCAAATGGATTAAATGACAGGGAGGACCTCCATACCTGCATTTAGGATTCATCCAGGAAGTAGGGGCCTGTCCGGGTAGGCTTATCCAGTTGCAAGATTCCAATTTTTTAATATAGATTGTGGCTGAGCAAGGTTAAGTTACTCATGAAATACATGTTTTTATGATCTGTTTGTCTTTTATTTTATCTGCACATTTTTGCACTATTTCTTTTGCACTTTGCACATCACACTTGGCACTTTAACTAGTAGGGGAAATAAGAACCAGCAATATGGCCACTTGGCCTGAATGCAATTGGAGAATGTATGTGACAGTGGCGATTTTTAGCTATTACATTATGCAGTAATTTAATATAGATATTGGTATTGTGCAGCAGCTTTGTGTAATTGGACCTGTAGATAGAGGGGTTATGTCGTGTATTTTTTGGACCCACATTTAAAGATGTGTAGGTAGGAATGAAAGTTCTCATTTGATAATAGCCACTATGGCTTTTAAATGTAAATGTAAATTTCATGGTACTCTTAGAGCGCACTGTCACCAGACGGAATCCTTGCGGTGTCGCCTATTCGGCTTCCTAGCGCTGATACTCATACCGCTGTGGAACCCCTCCTGACATCCCTGTGAAGTGTCCACTCCTGGGCACCCCCAAGGTGAAGCCAGGCATCCCAGCGTTGTGGGGGCCGTGGTGGAGATTAAGCAAGCTATGGCCCAGAGTTGCAGAGTGGGACTCCATGATTGGAATAGGCACAGAGGCGAGAATTATCAGGTCTGAGGAAATTGAGCCCGAGACCCGCCGAGGCGGGGAATTGAACCCTGGTCCCTGGCCAGAACTCTGCATCAGGGTCTGCTGCTCTAACCATTGAGCCACACTCCTCCACGGAGAATTTTCTACACACGGCTCTATCTTGGATATAACAATCATGTTTTATATTTATTGTGTCCCACTATGCTGCTATATGCCTTGTTTACACATGATATAATATTTATTCGTTTATTTCATTGCGTATATTTGCACAGTATTTTGTCTATGTTTACAACTTGCTACTTTGCACTGCCACTTTAAAAGTCTGCCTTCCTGGCTTGCAGTATGTCATGTGATCAAGCTTCTTTTCGAGGCGAAACGCGTCATGGCGTACGCGCTGGCACTAATGAAATAAAAAGCGCTTTGCACCAGCTATTAAAGGGTCTGTTCTTCGTCATTGTTTGGAACTGGCATCGCGAGCTCGCAGTGTGACGATCCTCTGGATATATAAAAAATTATACATATCAGATTTTCTTCAATAAAAGAATATATTTTGGAATAATAATGACCTTTCTGGTCACATATTGTTATTGTATACTATAGCTCCACCCTTTTTAACCGTTTCCTAAATGTCTATTTGCAAATATTGCTTTTCCGCCCTGATTTAGGAAACTCATTCAGGGGTACCCCTCTTTTCCACTTATGATTCCCTCCAGATAATAAGTGTTTGCACAGACTATTAGCCACAGCACAATCCCTGCCCACCTTTGCATGCCACTTAGAGCTTGGTGTAAACTTTTTGGAGGGTAGAATTAAAACCGGTATCTTGCTCCTTTGGCCAGGGATCTGGGTGACACCAGAAGCTTAGATTACAAGGGAGGGGATTCCAGACTGCCTCTGTGATTGGTCCATTTCTTGGCTGAGGGATGTCAAATCTTTTTTATGTACTTTGGGAATCTGAGAATTTTTTTAACAAATCCTGAAAGTATTAAGAGTAACACTAAAGCATTGGTTAGAGAGCTCTTGTACACAGGGTCCCAAGAGAGCAGCCTGAGGGATTTGTATTGCTTACAAACAGCTTTTAATTATGTATTTATTCAATCAACAGCCGGTCTGGAATTTTACGTCTTTTATCCAAAATGAGAGGCACAGATTTGATCTAACGGGGTGCGTTTCAATACTATTCACTTGCTCGTGGCTGGTCCCAAGCAGGTTACTTGGTTTACTAATCTCCCAATCGTCTCTGTGCTCGTGACGAAAAGCAACGCGCTCTGCGTTTTATGTTCTGTACCTTGTATTCCTCGCTCAGGATGCGCCAATTGGTCCCGTTACTAGAATTAGACATTATAAGAAACCTCTTGTCTGTTTGCAAAAGTTAGATTCTCCTCAATCTATTATGCAGCAATTTACTTTTTTAAAAGGTATTTGGCTACTAGAAGAGGTAGGGTCTAGTAAGCAGCATATAAAGAACAGTGATTATGAAGTGTGCTCTGTCTGTGGCCAAGGGTATTATTTCTTCAACCGAATTGTAGCGTGAATCTTTTCTTTATTATTATTACTTTTTTATCAGTATTTTTAGATGTTTTTACCAGCAGAAATCTGTTTTATTGTAATATTTTATGTATTCTGCTTTTATGGCTGGATTGCCAGCCAATGAAAGCTCATTCCTGACTGGTACTTTAAGTGCACCCCTTTGGGTTGAAGTTGGATGAACCCCTTTGAATTTCATTTTGAAAGTACTCCTTTGGATTACACTTTGGATGTACTCCAGTGGATTACTCATTGGTGTATCCCTTTGGATTACACTTTTGGTATAATCCTTTGGATTACACTTTGGATGTACTCCAGTGGATTACTCATTGGTGTATCCCTTTGGATTACACTTTTGGTATAATCCTTTGGATTACACTTTGGATGTACTCCAGTGGATTACTCATTGGTGTATCCCTTTGGATTACACTTTAGGTATACTCCTTTGGATTACACTTTGGATGTACTCCAGTGGATTACTCATTGGTGTATCCCTTTGGATTACACTTTTGGTATAATCCTTTGGATTACACTTTGGATGTACTCCAGTGGATTACTCATTGGTGTATCCCTTTGGATTACACTTTTGGTATAATCCTTTGGATTACACTTTGGATGTACTCCAGTGGATTACTCATTGGTGTATCCCTTTGGATTACACTTTTGGTATAATCCTTTGGATTACACTTTGGGTGTACTCCAGTGGATTACTCATTGGTGTATCCCTTTGGATTACACTTTAGGTATACTCCTTTGGATTACACTTTGGATGTACTCCAGTGGATTACTCATTGGTGTATCCCTTTGGATTACACTTTTGGTATAATCCTTTGGATTACACTTTGGATGTACTCCAGTGGATTACTCATTGGTGTATCCCTTTGGATTACACTTTTGGTATAATCCTTTGGATTACACTTTGGATGTACTCCAGTGGATTACTCATTGGTGTATCCCTTTGGATTACACTTTTGGTATAATCCTTTGGATTACACTTTGGATGTACTCCAGTGGATTACACGTTGGAGTACCCCTTTGGATTACATTTATGGTATACTCCTTTGGAATACCTTTGGAAGTACCCCTTTGGATTACACTTCGGGTATACTCTATTGGATTAGTTTTGGAAGTATCCCTTTGGATTACACTTCTGGTATACTCTTTTCGATTACATTTGGTAATATTCCTTTGCATTACACTTTAGGTATACTCCTTTGGATTACACTTTGGATGTACTCCAGTGGATTACTCATTGGTGTATCCCTTTGGATTACACTTTTGGTATAATCCTTTGGATTACACTTTGGATGTACTCCAGTGGATTACACGTTGGAGTACCCCTTTGGATTACATTTATGGTATACTCCTTTGGATTACCTTTGGAAGTACCCCTTTGGATTACACTTTTGGTATACTTATTTGGATTACCTTTGGAAGTACCCCTTTGGATTACACTTCGGGTATACTCTATTGGATTAGCTTTGGAAGTATCCCTTTGGATTACACTTCTGGTATACTCTTTTCGATTACATTTGGAAATATTCCTTTGCATTACATTTTAGGTATACTCCTTTGGATTACACTTTGGATGTACTCCAGTGGAGTACTAGTTGGTGTATCCCTTTGGATTACACTTTTGATGTATCCCTTTGGATTACACTTTAGGTATACTCCTTTGGATTACACTTTGGATGTACTTCAGTGGATTACACGTTGGAGTACCCCTTTGGATTACATTTATGGTATACTCCTTTGGAAGTACCCCTTTGGATTACACTTTTGGTATACTTATTTGGATTACCTTTGGAAGTACCCCTTTGGATTACACTTCGGGTATACTCTATTGGATTAGCTTTGGAAGTATCCCTTTGGATTACACTTCTGGTATACTCTTTTCGATTACATTTGGAAATATTCCTTTGCATTACACTTTAGGTATACTCCTTTGGATTACACTTTGGATGTACTCCAGTGGAGTACTAGTTGGTGTATCCCTTTGGATTACACTTTTGATGTATCCCTTTGGATTACACTTTAGGTATACTCCTTTGGATTACACTTTGGATGTACTCCAGTGGATTACACATTGCAGTACTCCTTTGGATTACACTTTAGGTACACTCCTTTAGATTACACTTTGGAAGTACTCTAGTCGATTACACTTTGGAAGTACCCCTTTGGATTACACTTTGGATGTACTCCTGTGGATTACACATTGGAGTACAATTTTGGATTGCACTTTAGGTATACTCCTATGGATTACACTTTGGAAGTACCCTTTTGGATTACACTTTATGTATAATCCCTTGGATGTACTCTTTTGTATTACATTTTGAAAGTATGTAGGTTTTGGGCTAGCAAGGGGTGCCAATGGAGTCCTATCAAGAAGAGGGTGATGTGATCTTATTTCTTCATGCCCTGGATGTGAAGTTCTGTACCACGTAAGATAAACTTGAGGAGTGCCAGGGTTGATTCTGGGGAGGGGATTGGCAGGGCACCTCAATCCAAATGTCAGAACAAGGGCTTGAAAAGTGGTTCTGAAGTTTTTTCTAAAGTAATGGTCTCACTTTCATAATTCTTTTTTTTAAAAGAGAGCTTCTTGCAGAGCATCTGTATTTTTGGCACTGAGTTCTCAGATCAATGGCCCAACTGTGCTCCCCCCTGGACCCTACTGCTCACAAATGCATCAGGGATAACGGTATTTCTCAAACACGGAGACCTGATGTTGTTCTCCCCCCCACCGCTTCCTCACTCCCGGCCCCATACAGCAAAACACACTGCCATATGTATCCTCAATACTTGCTTCCTGGTCAAACACCAGCTGGATATTTTTCTGTTGCTTATGTCAGAAAAAACAGACGTTCTTTTGGTCACAGATACCTGGCTAACCCATGACTCCACTCCAGACATATTAGCGGCACTCCCTCAGGATTACTATATACTGTATGCAAATCGTCCCTCAGGAAAAAATGGTGGCGGAGTAGCCTCTATCATACATAAACACTACAAGTTCACTACCATTATTCCCCTTGGTCTCCCGACGGTAGAGAATATCGTCATTAAACTTGACTCCAGGAGGGGCGTGGCTAGCCAGCCAACATGGCGGACGAGCAAGCTTAGAGCTCCGCTTCAATAGCCCCCAATTATCCTCTATTTACCTTGCTGGAGGTGCTCCCAGAGCCTGTGCAGAGCGGTGCTAGTGTGGGAACGAGGCGGGAACCTACCGCGCTGGCTGGCACTAACCTTGGTTGGTGCACGACAGCGAGGCGACTGGCGTTGGAGGGCCGCGCGGAGTGACAGGCGGCCATCACTGAGGCGGAAAGAGGCCCCGGACCGGCGGGAGCTGCTTCGGGCCCCTCCGGAGGACTGTGGGGCTTGTGGCAGAACTGGTCCTGCTACAGGCGCTGCAGGTGGAGCGCCTGACGGAGGCGGTGGGGGTCGCGCGCTGAAGGTCAGCGGCGCGGGAAATCACCGGAGGCCTGGTGACGCCTGGAGGAATTGGACACGCGACAACCACTCTGAGGCCTCCCTTCACGCTGCCGATGCTGGAGCGGACGAGAGCGGGGCCCTGCCACCGGCACAGTACGGGCCCCGGGGTGCACCACGGGAGGCCCTGTGGTGCTGTGAGATCTGGGTGGCTGGCATCGGTTTCCTGCAGTCGGATGGGGAACTCGGCGGCCCGGGTGCGGAGGTCATCGGCCTGAGGACAGGGGAGAGTGGTGTAAGTGGTGCGCTTGCCCCGCAGGGTGACATCCTGAGGACGGTGCCACGTTTGGCTCAGAGGTGAGGTGAGGGTCTGTGCCAGCGGCCCGGGAGGCCCCTGCAAGCATGGAGGGCCGCGGGGGGTAGAGCTACCCTTGCAACATACGCCACTGTAGACTGTGAGACGCGGCAGCCGGGGAAGCAAGAGGGCCGGCGGACGACAGCGCTGTTCCTCCCGAGACCTGGGAGCCTCCGGGGCCTGGATGCCCCCGCTCTGGGCGATCCCCTGGGCCGGTGGGCAATTGTGGGAAGTTAGCTGATCGAGGCTCATGATGCCCGAGTGGCCACATCAGCCTGAGCCTTAAATCTATTGGGCCGCATTTCAAGGTACTGGGCGCCATCTTGGTGAGGCGTGGGCTCCATCTTGACTCTCCTGTGTCCAGAACGCTTCATTGTCCTGTGTGTGGAGGCCAGTGGGAGAACACGGACTGCGGAGTTGTCTGGCCCTGGCTGCGCGGAGGTGGCCTCAGTTGCTAAGACTGCTAACATTTTGCCGTGGACACCATCTGTGTGCGGAGGCACCTGACCAATAGCCGCCTGGGTCT
The DNA here is from genome assembly GCF_964261635.1 of Lissotriton helveticus. Taxonomy (NCBI): domain Eukaryota; kingdom Metazoa; phylum Chordata; class Amphibia; order Caudata; family Salamandridae; genus Lissotriton; species Lissotriton helveticus. The sequence continues at coordinate 494,219,607 of NC_136062.1, forward strand.
CCACAGGTACGCCATCACTGTGAGCTGCGGAGTGTGGTGGGCTGATGCTGGGGCGGACGCGGGGCAGGCGCTGGCTGACAGAGACTGAGAATAGTCAGATGCAGTTGCCCCACCCGGACGGGGATTGCCCCCAGACTGGACAGTGGTGTTGGAGCGGCTAATAGCATTGGATGCTGACTGGGATCGACTGAGCGCTGCACCTTTCCCCCCTCCGTTGACAGCACCAAACTCACCTTTGGGGACGCTGATATCGCCCCGCATGGCACTGATCTCTAGTTAACTGCCCAGGCTCATACTGGGTGGCGCCCTCAGTCAGGACTCAGCAGATTCGGACCCGGAAGCAGCCCACTGGATCTTAACACTGCGTCCCCGGGCCCTACCTTCCCGGTAGACGCGGGGAGGGCACAGCAGTGAACTAAAGATGTGGTCCTGTTGGGGGGAAGCCCTTGCGGGACTGCAGGGGTGCGCCCCGCCGGACGGAGGGATGCCGGCTAATCATACCTTGAAGCACTAGTGAGGTGAGTGCGATCCATTGGATGCTGGAGCCTTACTTGCGGGGACGCCTGGTCTGGTTCGGAGTCTCCTTGGACAGCCTCTGCTGGCATTGGCGTGTAGAGGCGCCTTCTCCATCGAGCCCTTGGTGGGGACCAGGACAGGGGGTCGGACAGTTGGCCAGAGAGAGTAGATGCCGTCTATGCAGCAGCTTGCGATGGGCAGGCTCAGAGATAAAACGCTGCAGAAACGGAAAGTAGCAGATGCATCGGGCCCCTCGTATGGCCCACATGGAGATGGCCTGGGCCCGGCGGCGGCCCTTGCAGCCAAGATGGACACCGTACTGGCGGCGGTGAAGCGCATTGGCACCACACTGGAGCAGACAAAGACATCTCTTGAGACCCGAATAGACAAGGTGACGTCCGACTTCACCCTGCTCCGCGCAGACCATCGTAAATTGGCGGACACAGTCACGGAGCAGCGACGGTCGTTCCAGGAGATGCAACCGGTGAAGCAACAAAACACCTCGGTGCTCCAGGACATCCTCAACAGGGTACATGTGCTGGAAGACCGCATGGAGGATGCGGAAGGCCACTCCCGCTGCAACAATGTTCGCGTGGTCGGGCTCCCGGAAGGCGAGGAAGGGAAGGACCCGGAGAGCTTCACCGAATCCTGGCTGAGAGACCTCCTGCCCTCGAAGGTTTTGTCCCCGCACTTCGCAGTGGAACGAGCGCATAAGGTGCCGGCGCAGAAGCCTCGCCCAGGTGCCAGATCTCGCCCGTTTCTTTTCAAGTTACTCAACTATCGTGACCGGGATGTGGTGCTGTGTGAAACAAGGAAGCTGGACAATCTAACGGTGGGGAATAGCCAAATGATGTTCTTCCCTGACTACACGGCGACGGTGCAGAGACGAAGGAGCACCTTTCTGGCGGTGAAGAAGCAGCTATGGAAGCTGGGTCTGCAGTACTCCTTGTTGTTCCCCTCCCGGCTCAGGGTGATCACCAGAAATGGGGCCCGCTTCTTTGACGTGCCATCTGATGTGTGGGACTGGCTGGAGGAAACTGGGCAAAGGCAGGGTACGCGGCTTGATGCCGCGGAGGAGGAAGGTGAATGGCAGGTGCAGAAGTCGAGGAGGCATAGGAAGCGGGGTGCCCGCCGAGGCCAGGGCATGGGTCCAACAGCTCCCAGCCTGGAGGAGAAGCAACTTGAAAGGCAGGAGGCCCCCGAAGCGGTTGTGAGTATGGGAGCAATACACGGTGGGAGCAGACCGAACTCACAGACGCGGAGCGACCCAGGCAACAGCTGCCCGTTTCCCCTTCAACTGTGCTCTCTGATGACGCAGTGATGCCAGTGGTGACACCGCAGACGGCGGACCTCCTCATGTGATGTCCTCCGAGGTCAACGGCAAGACAGAGACTCACTGTTAATTTGTTTACTGTTTGCAATGCTTCCTTCTCTCCCACTGTTGCCAGGTGCGTGGTTGAGATGCTGTTGTGGCGTGCTTGCCTTCCCTACTGTATAGCTGCATGTCTGTGGTCGCCTGCTGGGCCATGGGGAGGTGGGGTGTAATTCCCGGGCTGCGACTAATAACCACTAACAGCTTACTCGTGCAGGGGGCCCCCCGCGAAAGACACACAACACTAAAGAGAGGGTATAGGTATCAGGTGCTCAGGGGCACCTCCGGGGATCCCGTGAGGCAGGGGTCAGAGGCGTAGCACGCTGCGATTGTTGGCAGCACACGAACCCAGTAAACGAATACGCTGAGTTAAGCTCACCATGGTGAGGTGGATTTTGTTAATGTTTGGACGTAAACCTTGTTGGGGTCTCGCCCTTCTTGTTACATCCTTTGCGACAGTTTACATGTTTTTAATGCAGCACATTCGTCTCCCTACCCCGCTTTGCACCCTGCCCCCCCGCGGGGCGCCCCCCTCCGGCGCAGGTCCCCATAGAGCAGACACATGACCCACATCCCCTCTCGTCGATATTCAGTATTTTCCTACCTGCAACGTCACGGGGTGGGAATAGCACTGCTCCAAGAGACACATATAACACCAACAGAGATAGAAAAGTTGCGCAGGCGCTGGAGGGGACAGATACTTGGTACCACCTTCTCTGCACACGCGCGCGGCCGCTGATCTGGGTACGGGCAGGTGTTCCATTCATCTGTACAGACATGTGGGTGGACTCTGCGGGTAGGTACACACTAGCGCGGGGGCGCCTGAATGGCTAAAAAATACTACTAGGATCCCTCTATGCCCCGAACACAGAACAACCTGCTTACTTGGAGAGTCTGAATCATATTCTCCACCCGTACGCTGGGCTTCCTTGGCTGCTTGGGGGGGACTTCAACATGATACCCTTCGAGCTGCGACAGTAGCATCCACTGCGCAAGCGTTCAGGGATTGGCTCGCGCAATAGGGGGTGGTGTGACCTCTGGCGCGTACTGCACCCCACAGACAGAGTCTACTCATTCTACTCCCCAGTTCATGACCTGTGTGTCCGCCTGGATAGAATAATTGGTACTCATGCTTGCGCTCCCTGCCGAGTTAGAATACTTAGGGAGAACACACTCCGATCACAACCCACTCCGGTTTAAGATCAGCTGGGAGGCAGACTGTCCCCCTGTCCCCCTGTTCCCATGTGGCTGCTGCAACCTGCTGTGCTTGAATATGCCGAGTTACGAGTCTCCTTGGGCACGGCCATCCTAGCCTACTTCGAGGAAAATGAGGGGACAGCAAGCAGCGCGCTAGTGGAGTGGGAGGCGCACAAGGCGGCTATCCTTGGGCACTGTCTGCGGGCCACGTGGAATATACAGAGGAAATTGTCAATTTCCCTGACGTAACTAGAGCTGGAGCAGCTCCGCTACGAAAGGGAGGGAGAGGGGACGGGCGAGCACTCGGGTGAGCTCGGCGACCTACGTACGCGACATGCGTTGCTCCTGGAAGAGTTGCCATAACTATGCGGCGCACATGTCCAGAACGCATGCCCAGGCGGATAGAGCCGGTCGGTTGCTGGCCTGGTTGGTGCAAAGTGAGGGACGACACGCCCCCATAGGCGCGCTGCGCAATGCAGGAAGGGGTAATGGTATATACCCAGAGAAAAAATTAATTGCGCCCTGACCGACCACTACAAGCAGCTCTATCAGTCTCACTGCACGGGCCCCGGGCACGCGCTAGACGTGCTTCTTGACGAACTCGACTTGTCAAGACTTATTTGGATTACCTTTGGATGTACCCCTTTGGATTACACTTCGGGTATACTCTATTGGATTAGCTTTGGAAGTATCCCTTTGGATTACACTTCTGGTATACTCTTTTCGATTACATTTGGAAATATTCCTTTGCATTACATTTTAGGTATACTCCTTTGGATTACACTTTGGATGTACTCCAGTGGAGTACTAGTTGGTGTATCCCTTTGGATTACACTTTTGATGTATCCCTTTGGATTACACTTTAGGTATACTCCTTTGGATTACACTTTGGATGTACTCCAGTGGATTACACGTTGGAGTACCCCTTTGGATTACATTTATGGTATACTCCTTTGGATTACCTTTGGAAGTACCCCTTTGGATTACACTTTTGGTATACTTATTTGGATTACCTTTGGAAGTACCCCTTTGGATTACACTTCGGGTATACTCTATTGGATTAGCTTTGGAAGTATCCCTTTGGATTACACTTCTGGTATACTCTTTTTGATTACATTTGGAAATATTCCTTTGCATTACACTTTAGGTATACTCCTTTGGATTACACTTTGGATGTACTCCAGTGGAGTACTAGTTGGTGTATCCCTTTGGATTACACTTTTGATGTATCCCTTTGGATTACACTTTAGGTATACTCCTTTGGATTACACTTTGGATGTACTCCAGTGGATTACACATTGCAGTACCCCTTTGGATTACACTTTAGGTACACTCCTTTAGATTACACTTTGGAAGTACTCTAGTCGATTACACTTTGGAAGTACCCCTTTGGATTACACTTTGGATGTACTCCTGTGGATTACACATTGGAGTACAATTTTGGATTGCACTTTAGGTATACTCCTATGGATTACACTTTGGAAGTACCCTTTTGGATTACACTTTATGTATAATCCCTTGGATGTACTCTTTTGTATTACATTTTGAAAGTATGTAGGTTTTGGGCTAGCAAGGGGTGCCAATGGAGTCCTATCAAGAAGAGGGTGATGTGATCTTATTTCTTCATGCCCTGGATGTGAAGTTCTGTACCACGTAAGATAAACTTGAGGAGTGCCAGGGTTGACTCTGGGGAGGGGATTGGCAGGGCATCTCAATCCAAATGTCAGAACAAGGGCTTGAAAAGTGGTTCTGAAGTTTTTTCTAAAGTAATGGTCTCACTTTCATAATTCTTTTTTTTAAAAGAGAGCTTCTTGCAGAGCATCTGTATTTTTGGCACTGAGTTCTCAGATCAATGGCCCAACTGTGCTCCCCCCTGGACCCTACTGCTCACAAATGCATCAGGGATAACGGTATTTCTCAAACACGGAGACCTGATGTTGTTCTCCCCCCCACCGCTTCCTCACTCCCGGCCCCATACAGCAAAACACACTGCCATATGTATCCTCAATACTTGCTTCCTGGTCAAACACCAGCTGGATATTTTTCTGTTGCTTATGTCAGAAAAAACAGACGTTCTTTTGGTCACAGATACCTGGCTAACCCATGACTCCACTCCAGACATATTAGCGGAACTCCCTCAGGATTACTATATACTGTATGCAAATCGTCCCTCAGGAAAAAATGGTGGTGGAGTAGCCTCTATCATACATAAACACTACAAGTTCACTACCATTATTCCCCTTGGTCTCCCGACGGTAGAGAATATCGTCATTAAACTTGACTCCAGGAGGGGCGTGGCTAGCCAGCCAACATGGCGGACGAGCAAGCTTAGAGCTCCGCTTCAATAGCCCCCAATTATCCTCTATTTACCTTGCTGGAGGTGCTCCCAGAGCCTGTGCAGAGCGGTGCTGGTGTGGGAACGAGGCGGGAACCTACCGCGCTGGCTGGCACTAACCTTGGTTGGTGCACGACAGCAAGGCGACTGGCGTTGGAGGGCCGCGCGGAGTGACAGGCGGCCATCACTGAGGCGGAAAGAGGCCCCGGACCGGCGGGAGCTGCTTCGGGCCCCTCCGGAGGACTGTGGGGCTTGTGGCAGAACTGGTCCTGCTACAGGCGCTGCAGGTGGAGCGCCTGACGGAGGCGGTGGGGGTCGCGCGCTGAAGGTCAGCGGCGCGGGAAATCACCGGAGGCCTGGTGACGCCTGGAGGCCTGCCGCCGGAATTGGACACGCGACAACCACCCTGAGGCCTCCCTTCACGCTGCCGACGCTGGAGCGGACGAGAGCGGGGCCCAGCCGCCGGCGCAGTACGGGCCCCGGGGTGCACCACGGGAGGCCCTGTGGTGCTGTGAGATCTGGGTGGCTGGCATCGGTTTCCTGCAGTCGGATGGGGAACTCGGCGGCCCGGGTGCGGAGGTCATCGGCCTGAGGACAGGGGAGAGTGGTGTAAGTGGTGCGCTTGCCCCGCAGGGTGACATCCTGAGGACGGTGCCACGTTTGGCTCAGAGGTGAGGTGAGGGTCTGTGCCAGCGGCCAGGGAGGCCCCTGCAAGCATGGAGGGCCACGGGGGGTAGAGCTACCCTTGCAACATACGCCACTGTAGACTGTGAGACGCGGCAGCCGGGGAAGCAAGAGGGCCGGCGGACGACAGCGCTGTTCCTCCCGAGACCTGGGAGCCTCCGGGGCCTGGATGCCCCCGCTCTGGGCGATCCCCTGGGCCGGTGGGCAATTGTGGGAAGTTAGCTGATCGAGGCTCGTGACGCCCGAGTGGCCACATCAGCCTGAGCCTTAAATCTATTGGGCCGCATTTCAAGGTACTGGGCGCCATCTTGGTGAGGCGTGGGCTCCATCTTGACTCTCCTGTGTCCAGAACGCTTCATTGTCCTGTGTGTGGAGGCCAGTGGGAGAACACGGACTGCGGAGTTGTCTGGCCCTGGCTGCGCGGAGGTGGCCTCAGTTGCTAAGACTGCTGACATTTTGCCGTGGACACCATCTGTGTGCGGAGGCACCTGACCAATAGCCGCCTGGGTCTCCACAGGTACGCCATCACTGTGAGCTGCGGAGTGTGGTGGGCTGATGCTGGGGCGCGCGCGGGGCAGGCGCTGGCTGACAGAGACTGAGAATAGTCAGACGCAGTTGCCCCACCCGGACGAGGATTGCCCCCAGACTGGACAGTGGTGTTGGAGCGGCTAATAGCATTGGATGCTGACTGGGATCGACTGAGCGCTGCACCTTTCCCCCCTCCGTTGACAGCACCAAACTCACCTTTGGGGACGCTGATATCGCCCCGCATGGCACTGATCTCTAGTTAACTGCCCAGGCTCATACTGGGTGGCGCCCTCAGTCAGGACTCAGCAGATTCGGACCCGGAAGCAGCCCACTGGATCTTAACACTGCGTCCCCGGGCCCTACCTTCCCGGTAGACGCGGGGAGGGCACAGCAGTGAACTAAAGATGTGGTCCTGTTGGGGGGAAGCCCTTGCGGGACTGCAGGGGTGCGCCCCACCGGACGGAGGGATGCCGGCTAATCATACCTTGAAGCACTAGTGAGGTGAGTGCGATCCATTGGATGCTGGAGCCTTACTTGCGGGGACGCCTGGTCTGGTTCGGAGTCTCCTTGGACAGCCTCTGCTGGCATTGGCGTGTAGAGGCGCCTTCTCCATCGAGCCCTTGGTGGGGACCAGGACAGGGGGTCGGACAGTTGGCCAGAGAGAGTAGATGCCGTCTATGCAGCAGCTTGCGATGGGCAGGCTCAGAGATAAAACGCTGCAGAAACGGAAAGTAGCAGATGCATCGGGCCCCTCGTATGGCCCACATGGAGATGGCCTGGGCCCGGCGGCGGCCCTTGCAGCCAAGATGGACACCGTACTGGCGGCGGTGAAGCGCATTGGCACCACACTGGAGCAGACAAAGACATCTCTTGAGACCCGAATAGACAAGGTGACGTCCGACTTCACCCTGCTCCGCGCAGACCATCGTAAATTGGCGGACACAGTCACGGAGCAGCGACGGTCGTTCCAGGAGATGCAACCGGTGAAGCAACAAAACACCTCGGTGCTCCAGGACATCCTCGACAGGGTACATGTGCTGGAAGACCGCATGGAGGATGCGGAAGGTCACTCCCGCTGCAACAATGTTCGCGTGGTCGGGCTCCCGGAAGGCGAGGAAGGGAAGGACCCGGAGAGCTTCACCGAATCCTGGCTGAGAGACCTCCTGCCCTCGGAGGTTTTGTCCCCGCACTTCGCAGTGGAACGAGCGCATAAGGTGCCGGCGCAGAAGCCTCGCCCGGGTGCCAGATCTCGCCCTTTCTTTTCAAGTTACTCAACTATCGTGACCGGGATGTGGTGCTGTGTGAAACAAGGAAGCTGGACAATCTAACGGTGGGGAATAGCCACATGATGTTCTTCCCTGACTACACGGCGACGGTGCAGAGACGAAGGAGCACCTTTCTGGCGGTGAAGAAGCAGCTATGGAAGCTGGGTCTGCAGTACTCCTTGTTGTTCCCCTCCCGGCTCAGGGTGATCACCAGAAATGGGGCCCGCTTCTTTGACGTGCCATCTGATGTGTGGGACTGGCTGGAGGAAACTGGGCAATGGCAGGGTACGCGGCTTGATGCCGCGGAGGAGGAAGGTGAATGGCAGGTGCAGAAGTCGAGGAGGCATAGGAAGCGGGGTGCCCGCCGAGGCCAGGGCATGGGTCCAACAGCTCCCAGCCTGGAGGAGAAGCAACTTGAAAGGCAGGAGGCCCCCGAAGCGGTTGTGAGTATGGGAGCAATACACGGTGGGAGCAGACCGAACTCACAGACGCGGAGCGACCCAGGCAACAGCTGCCCGTTTCCCCTTCAACTGTGCTCTCTGATGACGCAGTGATGCCAGTGGTGACACCGCAGACGGCGGACCTCCTCATGTGATGTCCTCCGAGGTCAACGGCAAGACAGAGACTCACTGTTAATTTGTTTACTGTTTGCAATGCTTCCTTCTCTCCCACTGTTGCCAGGTGCGTGGTTGAGATGCTGTTGTGGCGTGCTTGCCTTCCCTACTGTATAGCTGCATGTCTGTGGTCGCCTGCTGGGCCATGGGGAGGTGGGGTGTAATTCCCGGGCTGCGACTAATAACCACTAACAGCTTACTCGTGCAGGGGGCCCCCCGCGAAAGACACACAACACTAAAGAGAGGGTATAGGTATCAGGTGCTCAGGGGCACCTCCGGGGATCCCGTGAGGCAGGGGTCAGAGGCGTAGCACGCTGCGATTGTTGGCAGCACACGAACCCAGTAAACGAATACGCTGAGTTAAGCTCACCATGGTGAGGTGGATTTTGTTAATGTTTGGACGTAAACCTTGTTGGGGTCTCGCCCTTCTTGTTACATCCTTTGCGACCGTTTACATGTTTTTAATGCAGCACATTCGTCTCCCTACCCCGCTTTGCACCCTGCCCCCCCGTGGGGCACCCCCCTCCGGTGCAGGTCCCCATAGAGCAGACACATGACCCACATCCCCTCTCGTCGATATTCAGTATTTTCCTACCTGCAACGTCACGGGGTGGGAATAGCACTGCTCCAAGAGACACATATAACACCAACAGAGATAGAAAAGTTGCGCAGGCGCTGGAGGGGACAGATACTTGGTACCACCTTCTCTGCACACGCGCGCGGCCGCTGATCTGGGTACGGGCAGGTGTTCCATTCATCTGTACAGACATGTGGGTGGACTCTGCGGGTAGGTACACACTAGCGCGGGGGCGCCTGAATGGCTAAAAAATACTACTAGGATCCCTCTATGCCCCGAACACAGAACAACCTGCTTACTTGGAGAGTCTGAATCATATTCTCCACCCGTACGCTGGGCTTCCTTGGCTGCTTGGGGGGGACTTCAACATGATACCCTTCGAGCTGCGACAGTAGCATCCACTGCGCAAGCGTTCAGGGATTGGCTCGCGCAATAGGGGGTGGTGTGACCTCTGGCGCGTACTGCACCCCACAGACAGAGTCTACTCATTCTACTCCCCAGTTCATGACCTGTGTGTCCGCCTGGATAGAATAATTGGTACTCATGCTTGCGCTCCCTGCCGAGTTAGAATACTTAGGGAGAACACACTCCGATCACAACCCACTCCGGTTTAAGATCAGCTGGGAGGCAGACTGTCCCCCTGTCCCCCTGTGCCCATGTGGCTGCTGCAACCTGCTGTGCTTGAATATGCCGAGTTACGAGTCTCCTTGGGCACGGCCATCCTAGCCTACTTCGAGGAAAATGAGGGGACAGCAAGCAGCGCGCTAGTGGAGTGGGAGGCGCACAAGGCGGCTATCCTTGGGCACTGTCTGCGGGCCACGTGGAATATACAGAGGAAATTGTCAATTTCCCTGACGTAACTAGAGCTGGAGCAGCTCCGCTACGAAAGGGAGGGAGAGGGGACGGGCGAGCACTCGGGTGTGCTCGGCGAACTACGTACGCGACATGCGTTGCTCCTGGAAGAGTTGCCATAACTATGCGGCGCACATGTCCAGAACGCATGCCCAGGCGGATAGAGCCGGTCGGTTGCTGGCCTGGTTGGTGCAAAGTGAGGGACGACACGCCCCCATAGGCACGCTGCGCAATGCAGGAAGGGGTAATGGTATATACCCAGAGAAAAAATTAATTGCGCCCTGACCGACCACTACAAGCAGCTCTATCAGTCTCACTGCACGGGCCCCGGGCACGCGCTAGACGTGCTTCTTGACGAACTCGACTTGTCCGAGGCAACGGAAAGTCATAGGGGTGAGCTCAATGCCCCACTTACTCTGGAAGAGGTGGGAGACGCAATTGGGGACATGTCGACTGGCAAGACCCCTGGGCCCGACGGCATGCCTGCGGAGTACAACAAGGTGAATAGGGATACCCTGGTGCCCCTACTTCTTCAGCTGTTTAATACGGCCATGGATGAAGGCTCGTTCCGCCCATCTATGCGGGAAGCGTTTCTAGTCTCCTTGCCTAAGTCAGACAGGGACCCCGCAACTCTAGGCTCGTACAGGCCGCTGGCAATGCTGAACGCCGACTATAAAATCTTCGCGAAAATCTTAGCAGAGCGGCTAGTGGCAGCGGTCCCGCACCTAGTGCACCCTGACCAGAACGGGTTTGTGCCGGCATGGTCTACATCCTTGAAACTCAGGAGGTACTTTCGGGTGGCAGAGGAAGCAACAAGGGACTGCACCAGGGCAGGGTGTCTGTTAATTGACCTGGAGAAAGCCTTCGACTGCCAGGAGGGGGGATACCTCACCGCGTTGCTCTCGCGCTACGATTTGGACCCTGAGGTTCGGGTGCGGTTGGGCCCATATATCTCTGAGCCAGTGGCGGTTCGCCAGGGCACTCGTTAGGGATGCCCCCTATCCCCGCTGCTGTTTGCACTGGCAGTGGAGCCACTGGCGGCGATGTTGCGGCAGACGCTGGGAGCGGGGATTCCACTAGGGGACGCGACACAACAGGTCTCGCTCTACGCAGATGACTTGCTGGTTTTCGTTAGGGACGTGGTGCACATACCGGAGAAGCTGGCGCAGGTACTGGAGCAGTTCGCAGTTGTTTCGGGGCTTAAAGTCAACGCGGGCAAGTCGTACCTATATGCCTTTAATGCGGAGACGGAAGATCCGGAGTACCGCCTTGGTACCACGCGGGTCCAATGGAAGGCTGACACCTTCCGCTATCTAGGGGTGCAGGTCTATTGACAAGCGACCGATCTGTTCGACGGCAATCTGGGCAGGGCGGTAGCAGCGCTTAGATCCCAGGTACGTTTTTGGACCACTCTTCCGCTGACCACGACGGGCAGCGTGGCCCTGGCCAAAATTATTGTTAGAAATGGGATCCCTGGCTGGCCAGGGCTTTCGCCAAAGTCAGTCAGAGACCACCACTCCCAAGTCAGGGCAAGGGAGTTACACGCTAAGATAACCCCTGCTCACCCTCTAGGTAACGTGGCGCGAGCAGCAAGGCTAAACTTGGAGGCGATGTAAGTTAAGTATTTGCGCACGCACCCCAGCAACAACACCCAGGACCCACCACAAAGGAAACTCCACACAAGGTTATATAAAAATAGCCTTTGTATTACACCAAAACACTTTAGATAAAACACACACTTTACAATGTGCCAGAGGCACGGGCAGAATTTACAGGGGATATGTACAAGACAGGGCCACCTGGACCACTGTCAGGAATCAGCACTTTTAGAAGTAACAATTTTAGAAATAGCACTTAGAATGTAAATTCACTGTAGCACACAACCAGTAATCACTGGTAACCAGGACCTCACTAGCACCACCTGCACTGGGAGAAAAACAACCACCTAAGTATCACCATACCTGTAGGGGTGTAAGAACATAACACATGATGCAATGCATAACATTCATTCAGAGGTGTGAGGAAGGAAAACACATGATGCATCAACAACACATTCAGAGGTGTAAGAACAAGGCACATGATGCATAAAAACACATTCAGAGGTGCAGAAAATGAACAATTGCGCCAAACTCACAGAAGTCACCACCTGTGACTGTCCCTAAGCCAACTGGCCTCTCTGGGGCTAGGACGCCCTGTGTCCAAAGTCCAGGGGGCCTAAACGACGCAGCTGCCCACAAAGTGCTGGGCAACTGTGAAGTGAGGAGGATGTGGCCACACACTAGAGCCTCGCAGGCTCTGGCCAAAAGAATTTCCCCTAGAGCCTCTCTGGGCTCTTAAACAAGGAATGTGGCTGTGAGCCTCTCTGGGCTCCAAATCAACAATGTGCCCCCTAGAGCCTCCGTGGCTCTGAAAAGAAATGTGCCCGTTGGAGTCCCTCCTCTGGGAACTCAAAAGAAACGACTGTGGCACCCCAGAGCCTCTCGGGCTCTGAACACTGATTGCCCCCTCTGGAGCCCTGGTGGCTCTGAGTAACCACTGAGCCTTTCTGGGCTCGAAAACAGGAATGCAGCCCGAGCCTCTCAGGATCTCAACAATGCCACCTGAGATCGTGATACTGGGGGGGGGTTGGACACCGGCAATGTGTCCCGACGCCACCCCCCTGCTCTGCACACTCACCGAGTCTGGCGGCGTCTGTAGAAGGAGAGCTCCCGCTCCTCGGGACTCTCGGAGGCTGCGGCCGGACTCCTCTCTTTTCCCGAGGCTCCCCCTTCGATCGGGAGCCTCGGGCAGGACACGGAGGCTGCTTCCTTTGTCTCGCGGCTTCGTGGGGGCGGGACTTCCGGCCCGGCCTTGCTGGGATTGGCCGGCCGGTCAACCTCTTCCGGGTCGTCGCGTGCAGCGCGGCGGCCCGTTTTAGGCAGGCAGGCGGGGTGTCACTTATCCGAGGAGTGGGCTCCCTCGTGATAAATTAAATACACGCACATCTGCGAGGTGGCACTCGCTTGGCGGCAATGTCCCTGGCAGGGTGGGCACCTGCCAGAGGACTCGCAAATCGTCACGGAGCGGGGCCAAACACCGGGTGGGCTCCGGCTTCCAAAAGTAAAGCGCTCCTCAGCGCTAAAAGGCAATTTAAAGCGCTCCCTGCGCTAAATGCAAAATAAAGCGCTCTTAAGCGCTAGAAGGGGAAAGAAAAGCGCTCCCAGCGCTATCAATCAAATGCAGCGCCCCCAGGCGCTATAGGACAACAAAGTCCAGCAAAAGTCCTTGTAGGCAGGCAGGGGGGCAAGGCTGGGCCCAGAGCCAGCTCACTGGGTCTCCAGGCAGGGAGACACTCCAAGTGGCGGTCCTCTGGCCCAGCAGCAGCAACAGCCCCCTCAGGATCCTGGAAGAGAACAACTTCTGTGGGGACACAGCCCCATTTTTATACAGTAAATCCTTTGTCTGTAGGTGCAGGGTGGGGGCAGAACCAGTCGCAGCTGGTTCTTGAGTACTCTGTTTACCTCAACCACCCTCTCTATTCACTGGCAGGGCTTGGGTCATTAGACGCACCACTGGGGGGGCGGAGCCAGCATTGTCAGGGGAAAACCCAGCCTCATTCAGGACACAGGTGCACTCCTCCCCAGCCATCAGCATGCTAATCTCAGCACTCACCACTGGGCAGACCCATCCAGACATCCTGGAGCCTGACATCCCAGCCAGCTCCAGCCAATCACACGCCAGCACTTTCACAGCACACACATAGCCATGTCTAGAAATGGTACTTCCCCACTAGACACCCACATGCCGCATACACCATTTTGCAGCATTCACTCCCACGAGTTCACACATACCAAACTCGAGCCCGCACTCCCCACGCATCAGGAACTACCAGGGACACATACATTCCCCATGCATTCCTATGGGAGGGCAGGCCAACCTCACTCCACGCACTCAGAGTGCGCACGCACTTTCCACTGGGACACAGTGAAAGTGCGCAGACCAAAAATCACCATCACCAGGTCACCATTTAAAGCAAAAAGTCTAGGGGTGAACCTGCCATAAGGGCCAAGTCCAACAATGATTATGCTCCCTGGACTCCTGTACTACTTTGTCAACCTGCCCCTTTATGTGCCACCCTCCTTCTTTTCCTCGCTCAACAAGATATTGCGGGACTTCAGATGGGAACGTCCCGACATCGGCTGGCGCTTGCGAAGCTGTTCTTGCCTGCTTTGAGCATTACTACCTAGCGGCGCAGCTCCAGTGGATCGCCTGCTGGCTGGCGGACAGAGGTAGGGAAGACACCGCCATGACGGAGCTGCAGTACTCACTAGAGCGTATTTCCCAGCTATTCCATCCGCTGGCGGCGCCCACAAAACCTGCCCCGCTACTGCTGGTGGTAGCCTACAAGTGCTTCCGCAGAGCCCTCTACATTACCTGGAAGGTTCCAACTTACGCGCCTGCAGTGCCATTGGAGGCTTTCCTGGGGGGGTCCGGTATCCTTGCGAGGCCCATGTTGGACCACAGGAAAGAGGCAGACATAGTGACATTGGGAGACCTATACCGTGACGGTGCGCTGGTACCATACGAAACGCTGGTAGAGGCTGATGGGCTTCCCCCCCGGGGGGTTCCTACCGCATCGGTCCCTAGTAGCTAAAATGATGGCCAAGTAGGGAGACATGGCATCGGAGCCTGAGACGCACCATACAGTACCTACATGTCATGGGGAGGGGTAGGCATTTGGTGCGCTGGTTTGCGGGGTCCTTGAGGGCGCATACAGGGATCAATTTAACTCCCCTCAGGGCTAAATGGGAGCAGGACATGGGTAGGGAGCTGTCTGACAAGGACTGGGACAAAGTACTGAAGAGCCCAGTGCGCATCCCCAAAAATCTGCGCTTCCGCCAAATACAACTTTATGTGGTCCACAGGGCCTACCTCACACCTGCGCTCATAAATAGATACTTCCACCTAGAGGACGCGTCCTGCCCTAGGTGCGGGGAACTAGATGCAGGGCTCCTCCACCTCTTATGGAGTTGTCCCAGGCTGGCCTCCTACTCGGGTGCAATAGGTGAGTCGCTCCGTAGATGCACGGGTCACAAAATACCTCAGGAGTGGCCGGAGTACATTTTGCACCAATTCAAGAGACCACCCAAAGACAGGGCATCCTCTCGCTTCTTGGACCTGGGGCTGGTGGTGGCCACGCGCCTCATTACGAAGCGTTGGAAGGCGAGCGACCCGCCAAGTACGCAGGCATGGAACTCTTCCCTCCAGGCATGGGCCCGGGCGGAATTGACAGTCATACGCAGGTGGAAACGGTGGGACTCCGAAGGGAACCTATGGCGGAGCGGTGGGAATGCGTGCTTGGCACCTTGCAGCAAGACGGGGAGGTGGTGGGTGCACAAAATCCAGAGGATTGAGTGATATTGCCGGAGAGTCAGGGTGTGCCGTGGGATGAGCTCCAGACTGACTACCCATTTGACTGGCAGCCTCGATCGCTGGGGTATGTGGGTTTCAGGTGTGTGATGTAATGTAATTGTGTCCGGTGGACAGGTGTGTACGGGGGGGTTGTCCTTTTGGGGGGGTGGACCAGTAGGTATTGGAGTGTTTCCTTTCCCCCTTTTTTCCTGTAGCTGTAACTGTTTCTTCATATTTTCATTTACTGTTTGGTTTCAACTGTTATATACAAAAGCCAATCTTGGGCATACAACTGGTGCTGGGAGGATCCATCCTCACTCATGCTGATGCACAGAGACTTAGCGTGTGGACAGCCATGGACTTATCAGGGGGCGATGGCCCGGACAGCACATGTTTGACTAGTGTTGGGTGGGTAATTCCTCTGCTGATTGCGCATATAACTCTGTGCCCCGTGATTTCCCGTCACAAAGCTTGTAACCCTTTAATTATTTTTATATTAATTATATAATATAATAAAATAAAAATAAATATATAATATAAGATGTTGATTGGAAACTTCTTTTTGAACTGCAGCAAAAGCTAGCTTTTATATAAAGTATATGTATAATAATATAATAAAGTAATGTGTTTCATTATATATTAAGGTGCTAGAAATTGTAGCGTTTGACTGTTGTGAACTATTTTACTGTAATTTTTCGGAAGATTTAAAAATAAAATGGAATGTTCCGACTGCTAAAAAAACAAAAAAAACAAAAAAAAAAAAAACAAAGCTTGTAACCCTTTACTGCGCTGCCATTGGGAAAATATCAAATGCACTGTGATTTTCATTGCTGTACTGTTTATATTTTTTGGGGGGGAAAAAACCAATGCCAATAAAAAGACTTGACAACATTTTTTTTTTTAAGTTGACTCCAGTTCTGGATCCCTCATCTATGTTCTTATCTACGGGTCCCCGGAGCCCATGCCTACCTTCCCTCTTTCCTTGAGTGAACAAATTGCCAACCTCGTCACTAATTATGCTAACATCTTACTCATAGGTGACTTGAATTTTTGGTTTTACGATGCCCTCGGCAGGCCACACGCCACAGAACTATCTGAACTGCTCTCCAACCTGAACCTTACCCAGCATATATCCTCCGTCACCAATACAGAAGGACAAACGCTTGACCAAATTTGGTCCTCCAATCTTATATTGATGGTGCCCGCAATCTCACCATGTATATGGCCAGATCATCACTTAATAAAATTTACAGCTACAATCAAATTTAAGATCAAAACCCCCCCGGCGGTGGGAGGCATGACAAGAAAGTGGAGGGTTTTAAGAAAAAAGAAGGGCCCTTTAAACACCCAGTGGGACTGGGGCACTTCAACAGTGTAAGAAAAAAATCCCAAAGGGTAAGTTTCTAATCAATAAGTAACATACACTCAGTTTGTGACTAGTAGTTTACACACCATTCACTCTCATTCAAAGTTCCACTGTAAATGCGGTCATGTAAACCGTAAGGACCACTGAATTAAGTTCAATTTACATGTAGTTTATTCATTACAAGATACTTAAAATCACAAAGTTAAAAAAACTGCTGGAATGCAGCAGTAAGCAGTAACAGTTACATAAAATCCATACAAAATAATTATAATCATAAATTCACATAATAGACACTTTAAAAATTCATACAAAGAGTTTTCCCAACAGACCAATACAATTAGTCTTGATAGACTACACATCCATTATTTGTAGATGTTACAACCATTACTTATCAACATTGACATTTTCTATTGTTCAAGTAATGAGAAAAAAAGGATTGTGTATTTATTGTAGGCGTTGACACGTTTCGATGGTTTCCAAAGGTTACTCCATCTTTATCAAGACCGATTAATCACTCTCTTATACAGTGTTTTAGTTGTTTCAACAATTCACCTTTCAGTGTCGAGGTTAGCTCTTTGTTGAGGGCAATGCTCCTGTAAAACGACTTTGCAGATCTCCTTATTTTAATCAGGAGCTTTTGAATCCCTTTATTAAGAGGCCAGCTTAAAGGCTCCTTTATGCCTAGCCAGCTTTTTCTGTTGCTGCGTGGTGTTCACAGTAAGATTACACCTTAAATGAAAGAGATGTTTAGGATCGCTTCAGTAGGGGAACCATCTATTCCTTCCTATTTTATTTGGTCTGACCTTAAGAAATTAGGTTCTTCTATTGTTTCTTATTTAGTTCCGTGCCTGAATATTATCCGACATCGGCGTCATAGGTCCGTCCTGTGTCTGTATGGTAGAGAAAGTGGAGGGCCCTTGACAAACAGGAATTTGTCGATTCCTTGGTCAGCTCATCACCCATTTCAACCATGATGTTAACACTATAGAACAGAACATCTCTGCTTGGCTACAAACAGCTTGTAATACACATGCTCCAAAAAAAAAACATTTGATCTCCGTCAAAAAGGAAGGAAATTGAGGCTAAGATATTCCCTCAAAGACAAAATTCAGTTCTTGCTAGCTCGCAAAGAGTATAAAAATGCCATTATGACAGCCAAAGCGGCCTACTTCTCAACCAGAATACTAAATGCCCATAACAAGCCGAAGGAAATCTTCACAATAGTCAATGACCTCTGCAACGCTGAGAGAATACTCCCCAAACAGACACCTACCCAAGATCTATGTAACTCCTTGAATGTTTTTTTCTTGGATAAAATCTCCAGTATTAAAGCCAGCATCTACACCACCTTCAGTATGGAGCCCCCGGATAACTTGACAACTATTACAGCAACTATGGATCACTTCCCTGTCATATGTCCTCAGATGCTATCAGACTTACTGACTTGCGTCAAATCCGGCTCCCCTAACGACTGTTCCCCCCTTACATCCTAAGGGATACCTTTCCCGCCCTACCACATAGCGTGCTACCCTTCTTAAACAAGTCTCTTTCACAGGGTAAGGCACCTAGTGCTTTCAAGAACGCGATAGTGGTCCCTCTATTAAAGAAACTGGGAGCTGACACCCTAAATCCTTCTAATTACTGACCCATATCTCCCCTCGACTTCTTTGCTAAGTTCCTAGAGGCCCATGTTGCTAGGTGCCTATCCAATTTTATCGAACAGTCAGAACACCTAGAGCCCAACCAAGCAGGCCTTCGGCCCGCTCATTCCACTGAGTCGTTAATCCTCGTGGTTCTGGACACCTTGAGAGCAAATGCAGAGAAGGGTGTTCCTCAGGCCCTGGTGCTCTTGGATCTGTCGGCCGCAATCGACACAGTCGACCATAAAATTCTGATGGACCATGTCGAACAGCTCGGCATACAGGGTTCTGCCTACAAATGGATCAAGTCCTTCCTTGAGGGCCAAACCCGAGCAGTAAGACTTGCCCCTTTTACTGCCCCTAAGATCGCCACCACGTGCGGGGTCCCACAGGGCTCGTCCTTGTCGCCACACTTGTTTGATCTCAACCTCCTGCCCCTGATTCACTCCTTAAAAGACAGGAATGTAACAACTCTCCACTATGCTGACGATCTTCAGCTTGTCTTCACCTTGGACAACTCCCCAGACTCTGTCCAGGAATTCCAAGCCACTATGCTCCACAACAGGCGCTGGATGGATCTTAACCATCTTAAACTCAAACCGGGCAAGACCGAATTAGTCTTGCCAGGGAAGAGAGAGATCTCCTGGGGCCCACACTACTGGCCGACAGAACTAGCACCCACCCCCCCCCTCCTTTCCCCTCTGTGAAAAGCCTTGGGGTCACCATAAATGCCGATTTATGGCTCAGAGGACAAGTAGGGGCAGTGGTCCCTACCTGTTTCTTCCAACTGCGCAAAATAAGAAAGATTGCTCACCTGCTGACCCACTCATCCCTCATACAGGTTGTGATAGCCCTGGTACTTTTTCGTCTCGATTTCTCCAATTCTATCTACCTAGGCCTGCCACTGTTCTTACTCAAATGTCTCCAGATGGTGCAGAACCAGGCTGCGAGACTAATCCACAAACAACCAAGCTGGCAATCTGCTAGACCCTTTGCTATCTAAACTTCACTAGCTACCTATCGCCAAACGCACAGCTTTCAATACCGAATCCCTAATCTTTAAGGCCCTGCACTGCAGGAGTCCCAAATTGATCAGCTGCATGATTGCAAGGTACGTCCCACTCTGCAACCTGCGGTCAGCCCATCTTCAGCTACTGACTACCCCTACCTTTAGGCTCTAACGCCAGGGTGGGTGTAGGTTATCCTATCTTGCCCCTAAATTCTGTAACTACCTACCACTAGCGATTGGGACTTATGACAACCTATTGGGGTTCAGAAAAGTGCTTAAGACTTGGATGTTCGAGCAAGCCCACGCGTAATCCGTCTCCGTCTTGACACTGCCCAAAATCAGCGCCATGAAACCTCCTGGTGACCGTGCGCTTTTGAAATCTCTGTTAACATGACATAACGTAACAGGGGGCATCTAATTGGCTTGCCATTTGTTGAAAGTTGGGGGTTGACACTGTAACGGTTCATGTTATTGTTGAAGATTCATTTGTTGTTCTTGGCACATAACAGCAATTCTGCCTTGGTCGGGTTGAGCTGCAGGTGCCGCGATACACCTACTTCTGATGATGTGGGGGCAGCGTTTCAAGCACTGAATGGCTGAACCCGTTTCAAACACGGTTGTGTATCATCAGCGTATTGGTGAATCTTGATACTTTTATACGGCGGTAGAGCAACAAGCAGCTCCACGAGAGGCTAAAGATAACCGGGGACATCAGGGAACACTTGTAGGTAATCTGAATCTTTTGGGACTTGGAGTTGCCCGCGTGAACAAACAGGTGTAGTTTTTAAAGGTACAAGGAGAATCAGTAAAGGATGTTGCTGTTGAATCCCTTTTCAGACTCCTGGGTGCTTATGAAGGTGAAATTCTAGACTGTGTCGAAGGCAGCTGAGTGGTCCAACAATACCAGGAGGCAGGGGTCATCTTCATCAGGGGTCAGGAGAATATGGTCTTCGGTATGTTAGGTGGCAGCTGCAGCGTGATCTGAAGCCAGGCTGGTAGCCCCGCAGGAGAAGGTAAGCATTAACATGGTGTGTGGCCGAACACAGATGTCTTTTTCAATGATCTTGCCGATAAATGGTAGATGAGCCATGGTCGGTGGATGGCGAGGTTATCAAGGACCAGTGTAGGTTTCTTTAGGAGTGGGTGGATCTGGCCCGTCTTGAGATCTTGTGGGAAGATGCTTCAAGTGAGGGAGTTATGAGCAATGGTAAGTAGTGGTAAGAGAGCGTCTCCAGGTAGAGTTTTCATGAAGTGTAAGACATCATCTTCAAAAGAAGTGGTGGCTTTGAGGATGTTCACTGAGTTGTCGGGATCTGTGAGAGCTCGGCCTTGTAAGGATAACCTTTACTGGATTCTGTGGGAAGGATTAGGCACAAGGGGCGAACAAAGCTTGGTGTTGTCAATGTGGTTGATGGCATTGCACTTTTCTGTGGAGTGAAAAATAGTTGGGTCTGGCAGCGGGTTGATGCGCTGCTTGACTGTCTTGAAAGGTGTTCTGCTTCTGGTGGTGGCGTCATTGATGGTGTTTGTATCATATTTCGGTTCTGACTGATGTGTGTTGCAAAGAGAAACTTTAGAGTTCTGTTTTTCATCCATTTCCTTTCCTGTCTGCAGATGAGTCTAAACTAGGGGTGGGTGGAATTTGCGTATTTGCGTTACAAAAATCTCAGTGAAACGGTAAAAAATCTCTGCAAACATGCAGAAATTCCGCCAACAAGCGGAATTGCTTGTTCGTGATGCTTTTTTTACTGTTTGCAATCACTGTTTGTGTGCTCGGCAGGAAATATCTTGCGAACATGCATTTGAGAACGCGAACGAGCAAACAATTTCGCGAAGTCGCGGAACGCAGAATTTTGGGAAATTTTGCATTCCTTGGAGAATGCGAAATTACCCAAATTCCCCAAATTCCGCGAGCGGAACGTAATTTACTACCCAGTCCTAGTCTAAACTGTCAGCAGTGTCTTTGGAGTACCAGGGTGCTAAAGGCTTGGCTTTGCACCTCTGTTTTTTAATTGGAGTGTGAATGCTAACATAGTTTTCCAAGACAATGCTGGAGTTGCTTAGCAGGGTGTTGTCATCAGATGTGGAGTTGACCCGGTGAGAGATGAGTTCAAGCATTAGGTTATCTATGAAGAAGTATTTGAAGGATTGAGGGGTTGGTCTTCTCTTTTGGGTTGTCTTTGTTTGTTGGTAAACATTAGTGGGGAGGTAGGGACAGCAAAGTGGTCAGTCGAGTCCAGTGGTATGGGTGTCTGGCATTGGACTGTTTGTGATGTTGAGAAGACATGGTCAGGAGTGTAGCCTTTGGAGTGTCTTTTTTTGTGTGGTATACAGTACCACTCTGAGGACCTGATTCAGAAAGGTAAACTTACAAGTTTGTGTAAGTTTATGCTTTTTCAGTATTCACAAAACTGCATTTTAATAGTAAGTGCGGACATTCCCCAGTCGGGCGGAGAGCTCTGCACAAGTTTGCAAGTGTGGACATTCCACACCCGGGCAGAGGGCTCCACACAAGTTTACAAGTGCAGACATTCCCCAGTTGGGCAGAGAGCTCCGCACAAGTTTACAAGTGTGGACATTCCACAGCCGGGCAGGGAGCTCCACACAAGTTTACAAGTGCGGACATTCCAAGGCCGGGCAGAGAGCTCCGCACAAGTTTACAAGTGCGGACATTCCACAGTCGGGTGGAGAGCTCCGTACAAGTTTACAAGTGCGGACATTCCCCAGTCGGGCAGAGAGCTCCACACAAGTTAACAAGTGCGGACATTCCCCAGTCGGGCGGAGAGCTCCGCACAAGTTTACAAGTACGGACATTCCACAGTTGGGTGAAGAGTTCCGCACAAGTTTACAAGTGCGGACATTACCCAGTCGGGCAGAGAGCTCAGCACAAATTTACAAGTGTGGACATTCCACAGTTGGGTGGAGAGCTCCGTACAAGTTTACAAGTGCGGACATTCCCCAGTCGGGCAGAGAGCTCCGCACAAGTTTACCAGTGCGGACATTCCCCAGTCGGGCAGAGAGCTCAGCACAAATTTACAAGTGCGGACATTCCACAGTTGGGTGGAGAGCTCCGTACAAGTTTACAAGTGCGGACATTCCCCAGTCGGGCAGAGAGCTCAGCACAAGTTTACCAGTGCGGACATTCCCCAGTCGGGCAGAGAGCTCCGCACAAGTTTACACGTGTGGACATTCCAAAGTCGGGTGGAGAGCTCTGCACAAGTTTACAAGTGCGGACATTCCACAGTTGGGTGGAGAGTTCCGCACAAGTTTACAAGTGCGGACATTCCCCAGTCGGGCGGAGAGCTCTGCACAAGTTTACAAGTGCGGACATTCCACAGTTGGGTGGAGAGCTCCGTACAAGTTTACAAGTGCAGACATTCCCCAGTCGGGCAGAGAGCTCCGCACAAGTTTACAAGTGCGGACATTACCCAGTCGGGCAGAGAGCTCAGCACAAATTTACAAGTGCGGACATTCCACAGTTGGGTGGAGAGCTCCGTACAAGTTTACAAGTGCGGACATTCCCCAGTCGGGCAGAGAGCTCTGCACAAGTTTACCAGTGCGGAAATTCCCCAGTCGGGCAGAGAGCTCCGCACAAGTTTACACGTGTGGACATTCCAAAGTCGGGTGGAGAGCTCTGCACAAGTTTACAAGTGCGGACATTCCACAGTTGGGTGGAGAGTTCCGCACAAGTTTACAAGTGCGGACATTCCCCAGTCGGGCGGAGAGCTCTGCACAAGTTTACAAGTTCGGACATTCCACAGTTGGGTGGAGAGCTCCACACAAGTTAACAAGTGCGGACATTCTCCAGTCGGGCGGAGAGCTCCGCACAAGTTTACAAGTACAGACATTCCACAGTTGGGTGGAGAGCTCCGCACAAGTTTACAAGTGCGGACATTACCCAGTCGGGCAGAGAGCTCAGCACAAGTTTACAAGTGCGGACATTCCACAGTTGGGTGGAGAGCTCCGTACAAGTTTACAAGTGCGGACATTCCCCAGTCGGGCAGAGAGCCCCGCACAAGTTTACCAGTGCGGACATTCCCCAGTCGGGCAGAGAGCTCCGCACAAGTTTACACGTGTGGACATTCCAAAGTCGGGTGGAGAGCTCTGCACAAGTTTACAAGTGCGGACATTCCACAGTTGGGTGGAGAGTTCCGCACAAGTTTACAAGTGCGGACATTCCCCAGTCGGGCGGAGAGCTCTGCACAAGTTTACAAGTGCGGACATTCCACAGTTGGGTGGAGAGCTCCACACAAGTTAACAAGTGCGGACATTCTCCAGTCGGGCGGAGAGCTCCGCACAAGTTTACAAGTACAGACATTCCACAGTTGGGTGGAGAGCTCCGCACAAGTTTACAAGTGCGGACATTACCCAGTCGGGCAGAGAGCTCAGCACACGTTTACAAGTGCGGACATTCCCCAGTCGGGTGGAGAGCTCCGCACAAGTTTACAAGTGCGGACATTCCCCAGTCGGGTGGAGAGCTCCGCATAAGTTTACAAGTGCCGACATTCAACAGTCGGGTGGAGAGCTCCGCACAAGTTTACAAGTATGGACATTCCACAGTTGGGTGGAGAGCTCCGCACAAGTTTACAAGTGCGGACATTCCACAGTTGGGTGGAGAGTTCCGCACAAGTTTACAAGTGCGGACATTCCCCAGTCGGGCGGAGAGCTCTGCACAAGTTTACAAGTGCAGACATTCCACAGTCGGGCAGAGAGCTTCGCACAAGTTTACACGTGTGGACATTCCAAAGTCGGGTGGAGAGCTCTGCACAAGTTTACAAGTGCGGACATTCCACAGTTGGGTGGAGAGTTCCGCACAAGTTTACAAGTGCGGACATTCCCCAGTCGGGCAGAGAGCTCCGCACAAGTTTACAAGTATGGACATTCCACAGTCGGGCAGAGAGCTCCGCACAAGTTTACACGTGTGGACATTCCAAAGTCGGGTGGAGAGCTCTGCACAAGTTTACAAGTGCGGATATTCCACAGTTGGGTGGAGAGTTCCGCACAAGTTTACAAGTGCGGACATTCCCCAGTAGGGTGGAGAACTCCGCACAAGTTTACAAGTATGGACATTCCCCAGTTGGGTGGAGAGCTCTGCACATAAAAAGATAGGCCTGTCCTGTGAGTTTACCTATATAGAGTGGTGAAACCACTCAAACCTTTGCGCACTGTTGCAACCTGGTCAATAGATCCGACCAGATTAATCCTTCATTATTTACTCAAAACTTTCTATGTTCATGAAACTTTATACAAGAAATTAACATGTAAATCTCAACACAACCATATCAGTATTAACTTTTTAATTTTCAAAAGTCATCAAAAGTAATAATTTGCATCAATTCACTACTGTCCTGTGAGTTTACCTTTCTCAATCAGGTCCTGGGTGTGTTGAAGAGAGTGGATATGACATGTTTTTTTCACGAGCTTGTATTGTTTGGACGGTTGAGGTCCCCCAGGAGGGTGGTGGTGTGGACATGTTGGATGGGCAAGCTGGCAATGAGATCTAAGTATTCCGCAACAAAGTCTTTGTCTAGCTCAGGAGAACTGTAGATGAGATGGAAAGTGGTGGTCTCAGATGCTTAGAGAGGGAAAAGTCATGTCAGCTTTATTTTGGGAACTTGGTCACTAAATCTTAGCATCCAGAAGGCCTCCCTGCACTGCCAGCCTTCCCACCTCAGCCCTAAGAAAACACTCAGGCTGTCCTCCTCACCCATCCACTCACATTCACCTACACATGATAAACTCCTCCTTGCTGAGAAGTAGCTTCAAGAAGGCAATAAACCCTTCCTCTCCTGCTCCAGCTCACCGGTAGGGTCTTGGGAACTACATTGTACATTTTGGATTACTGCGATATCTTCTATATAGTGTAGCCAGGCTCTAAATAATGCAGTACAATGCAGCCCAGACACTCAGAGACACATTGGCTAGGTCATGTCAAACCAACCCTAGTGTCGCACCACTTGCTGTGGATGCACCAACGTGCACAGTTACAAATGCCAAAGTACACATGCCATCCATGCCAGATGCAAACCTCTGAACGCGCCTCAGAACCAGCCAAGTACCTCTCGAGGGGGCTGCAGTGTCACGGATAGACTTAGTCTCTTGTCGCTCAAGCGGAGACTCAATCGCTGTGGATGTATGCACCTATCTGCTGGCTGGGGAGTATGCAAGGTGTGAACCAGGGGGTGGCCACCGTGACCGCACTGCAAGCTCAGAGAGGGACTGGGTGTGCTCAGAGCATATGTTCATAGTACTGTTGGTGGACTCTGTAGAGAGGGAAATTATACTTCACCTGCAGCTTAGAGGGAACATCTTGGTAGGGGAAGGCATAGGGCACCGGGATCTTGGTCTCTTCCTTGTGAGTCATGCATTAAACTTGTGCACATCAGCACCTGTGTTGGGGGATAAGGTAGAAATTCTCTGGACATGTTTTTGATCCCACCAGCCTGTCGCCCACGTCCTTCAGTTTTGTTTTTCCCACATGGGGGGAGCTAGCCTCCATACAATGGGCCCGATTCACAGAACTAACTTAAGAAAAAATCCTAAAGGTACTACCATTTTGGTATTCACAGAAGTTATGAGTCCTAACTTTAGGACTCCTAAATGCCTTCTGTGAATACCGAAAGTCTTAAAGTTAGGATGTTTCCCAGTTTAGGAGTCCTAAAGTTAGGACTCCTAACTTTAGGACTCCTAAATGCCTTCTGTGAATACCGAAAGTCTTAAAGTTAGGATGTTTCCCAGTTTAGGAGTCCTAAAGTTAGGACTCCTAACTTTAGGACTCCTAAATGCCTTCTGTGAATACCGAAAGTTTTAAAGTTAGGATTTTTCCCAGTTTAGGAGTAGTAAAGTTAGGACTCCTAACTTCTGTGAATACCGAAATGAGTAAGTGCCTTCTGTGAATACCAAAATGGTAGTAAGTTTAGGATTTTGTCTCAAGTTAGTTCTGTGAATCGGGCCCAGAGTATCTGTTCCCTTTTTGGGGGTCACAATATGGAATTTAGAACATGATGACCCTATAGTACATGACTGGGCGGGGGCGAGGCGGAAACACCCGGAACTGTTGGTAGAATGGGACAGGCTGGCAGTAACAGAGAGTTAGGTTTTGTGAGTCAAATGGCACAGGGAGCACTCATGCAGGTACCATACGGAGGACACTCACCGGAGGTGTTGGTTGGAGACCCTTCTCGCAGCATTGGCAGCGCCATGAAGCCGAACGCATTCAGACGGTAGTTGAAGCTGACATGGACGACGTTGGTCTTGGCAGTAAACTCTTCAGTGGGCGAGTAGCCCTTCTCCGACCCGCTGAAGATGTGCAGGTACCCGCCATGGATCCAGACCATCACGGGTAGCTTGGCCTGAGGCCTCAGGGAGGGGGTCCACACATTCAGGTAGAGGCAGTCTTCCGAGCCCATCACCGTCCCATTGGCACTGAGAGGCCGCACTTGGGCACACATGGACTTGAACTTGGTGGCGTCGAGGGTCCCATTCCAGCTGGTGCCACCTAGGCTCTGCGGTGGCCTCCATCTCAAGGGTCCAACTGGTGGCTTGGCAAAGGGGATCCCCTTGAAGCTATACGCCAGGCTGCTATGAGTGCCCCGGACCACCCCACAGTCTAACGTGACGTCCACCAGAGTGGAGGCCGACATACCGGAGAGGTAGGCCACGGACGCCGCTAGGACACTCAGCAGCACAATGCCACCAGCCATGATGAGTAGGTTCCTCCTGGTCGGGGCAACGCAGAGTGGATGGTGCTGCTTCCTGATCTGGGTAAACGCCTCTTGTTCGTCACCAGACCCCACCAGGTGCTGATGCTCAGACGTATCTTGGTCTGTGTCTGTGTCACTCAAGGCAACGGAAGAAACTCCCCTAAATAAAATAAAGAAACAGAAAATTAGCAAGTGCTGTAGGCAGTTTGTCCATGCACTGTACATACATGTGTTCTAACAGGTATGTGACTAACGGAAATATACAGGCCGTAGTTCTACAGAATATTTACAAACTTTGGAAGTTAATGGCAAAGGACAAAGGAGGCTGGACGATTTGGCGCTCTGCTGGTTATCCGACGATCATAGAGCATTTCTGGGTAGGCCCCTTGAGGTGGATGAAATCAGAAGGGCCATTATGTCCCTTAATAATGGTAAGGCCACAGGACTGGATGGGCTACCCGCCGAATTTTATAAATGTTACGTGGATATTATGGCTCCGGTGCTACGGGAGGTCTTCGAGGACTCCCTTGAGGTGGGGAGATTACCAGGGTCTATGAGGGAGGTTGCCATCATGTCGTTGCTCAAGCCTGGGAAAGACCCCCTGGATGTAGGGTCCTATAGGCCTCTATCGTTGCTCAACTGCGATGTCAAAAAGGACAAAGGAGGAAACAACAATAGGAGGAAAAGGCAGAAATGACAGAACAAGAGGGGGCAGCAGTTCCAGGAAGTACTGGAGGGAAAGCTCATAGGATGCAGCCTAAAAGACTGGAGAGAGCACTGGAAAGAAACACGACTGCAGCAGATGGAGGACTCTTCAAACTGAAGATATAAGAGACAGCCGGGGAGGGGTCCCACCATGGAGGTGGCTCGGTCATTGTTCGATGTATGAACAGGACGGAGGACCGAGCCAGAATCCTGGGAGGGAACACTCGCGTTCCAATACACTATCAAATGATGTAAAACAAAATAAACAATTATTTATTTTATTTATAAAGTTTTATATAGCGTAAACATATTGTATTATATTAGGCACTTGTAAAGCGCACTGTCACCCAGAGGGTATCCTGTCGCTGTTGAACATGTGCTCAAGTCAGCCGTGGATGGGCGGCCCTGAGCAGACTGATCGAAGCAAGACGATTATGAGAAAATTCATTCTCTGAGCTAGGTTTTGACTCTTTTCCTAATTGGCATCAGATCCTCTAACTGTCTGATATTGGTGGGGAGTGTCCTCCAAAGCTTTGCTGCCGGAATGCTGAAAGCTCTCCCACATGATGTTATCTTTCTGAATTTGGGCACCTTAAACAAATTGGCCGAAGATGAGCGTAAACTCCGGGTGCGGATATACCATGCAAATTTGTCCAGCATGTAGGTGTGCTGGAGGATCTCCTTGATTAATCAGTTGGCACTGGGGGCAGTCTTTTAGAGTGAGCTCCACCATCTGGTCAAGTAGCGGGAACCATACTCGCTCTCTGGGCGCTCTTTTTGTGGCGACCACTCCACGGTGACCCTCATGGGCTAAATTGATGACATATACAACATACAAACCTAGGGGTCTAAAAGAGAGGGTATTGGAGAACCTCTTAGTGAATTGTCTTAATGTTTATATTAATACATCAAGATAAAGCCAAGGCTAACTAGTTATAACATAGGACGTGGAATTCCAACAAAGGGCCACCAGTGATATATGTACCTTGCAGTTTAACCAAATACCTGCATGGGGGCCCCCCAAATTTGGTTAAACTGCAAGGTACATATATTTTTGCACTGTTCTTGTTTTTAACAGGAAGAGGCCCTCTTCAATAAAATGTTCCTGTGGTTCTCTATCCTATTTTAAACTCACCACTTTATATATTTTGTTGCACTGCACTTGATCCCAACAGATCAGAGTCACATGGTCCTAAAGGGATTGTGGGTCGGAATCCCATTTTGATAAAGGGTACTTTCAATGTCTCAATGATCTAGAGACACATGACCCTGAAAGGATAACCAAGTTATAATATTGATCATCACAAGAGTTTTGATGGGAATCCTAAATGAGTTCCTTCTACAATCACTGCCGGCCCTTTGTTGGAATTCCACATCCTATGTTATAACTAGTTAGCCTTGGCTTTATCTTGATGTATTAATATAAACATTAAGACAATTCACTAAGAGGTTCTCCAATACCCTCTCTTTTAGACCCCTAGGTTTGTATGTTGTATATGCAGTTTTTGAGGGATATAACCTAGGCTGGTCTGTAAACATCCCTCGGCCCTCCATAACAGTATTGTTGTTTATCTAAATTGATGACACCCTGTCGGAGTTGCATAGGAATGACGATCCGTTGATCCCTCAGTAGGAGCCCCTCTGAGGTGGCAGATAGTTCTTCACTCACATGCCTAAATGCCTGCATCTCTTGGCGGATGCGTGGATCTCACCCCTCCTCCTCCCTGTCATGACGCCATCGATAGGTCCGCAATCGGCGCATCACCTTTTGAAGGATGTCATCTTGAGCGGAGGCTTCACATATTGCCTCTAAGAGAACCGCCGGTGGTCTGGCCTGGTCCACAACAAAATGTATGTACTCTTCCGCCACAGATGGACATGACGTCTGTGATGCTTGAGGGTGTCTCGACATGTAATCAGCCGGATTCGCTGATTTTCCGGGTTTGTGCACTATGGTATAAGTGTACTCTTGTAGACGCAAACCCCAGCACTCAATTCGAGGTGGCATTTGGACTCTGGGGTTCCCGAAAATGGTGACTAGTGATTGATGGTCGGTCACTAGTGTAAAGTGCTTGCCGATATAAAAATGTGGAAGTGCTCACACGCCCACACAACCGCAAGGCTTTCCTTTTCCGGCTGAGAATAGGCTTTCTCGGTGTCCGATAAACTTCTGCTGGCATAGGCCACGATGTGTCTATGATCTGTCTCATTGTCAAAATGAGCCAGTATTGCACCCAATCGAACAGGGCTGGCGTCCACAGTGATCTCAGTTTTCCTCTTAGGGCTAAAGTATGACAGATTGTCCGCTGACTCAACTGCACGTTTGATTTCCTGGAAAGCCTGCTCACATTGGGGAGTCCAAAGGAATGGCTGTCCTTGTTTGGTGAGGGCCCGTAACGGGTGACTGATGGTGGCATAGTCCTTTATGTATCTGGCACAATAGCTTGCCATGCCCAGAAACGATCGAATGTCACTCACGTCTTGTGGACTTTTGGTATCATTTAGGGCTATCACCTTCTCAGGATCAGGCTTCATCCCGGCTCCAGAAAATACGTGACCAAAGAATTTAAGAGTGGATTGATGGAACTCACACTTGTCTTTGTTGAGGGTGAGGTTGGCCTCCAGAAGAGCATGGCACACCCGGTCCAATGCTTTGTCATGTTCTTGGACATTTGAACCATACACCAGAATGTCGTCAATATAGTTTAGTGTATTTGGTAGGTGACGTATGGTTTGGCGGATGGCTTCTTGAAAGATCTCTGCGGCAGATGAAATGCCAAAACTAAGTCGTTTGTAGCGGAACAGCCCTAGATGAGTGGCGAATGTTGTTATATATCGCGATTTCTCATGTAGTTCCAACTGGTGATTACCTTTATTCAAGTCTAATTTGGAGAAGACTCTCGCGCCATTTAGTGATGAAATCATATCACTCAGGTGGGGTCCTGGATGACGCTCCCTTTCGATGGCCGTTTTGGGAAGCCTCATGTCCACACACAGGTGCACTTTTTCGGGTGTGCCCTTCTTTGGCACGATGACATCTGGTGACACCTACGGTGTTGGCCCTTCTGTCTTCTCAATAATGTCTGTTCGTAATAACTCTTGAATTTCATCTTCCACGGCTTGTTGAAGGTGGAAGGGCACTCGCCTGTGATGTTGTGTGACGGGACGTATTCGTTAATTTATGTGCAACCGGATCTGGCACTTGTTCATTTTTCCGAGTCCGGTGAAGAGTTTAGAGAACTTATGTATGATGTCCGGATCATCACTTACTCTGTATAAAATTTCGACCAGCCCAAGACGCTCCGCTGTGGGCAGACTGAGGAGACAGTCAGCTTCCGGACCTTCAATTACATGTATATATGCCTGCACAGAGGTGGTTTTGTGCTTGAGTGTGGTTGCAAATTTCCCCAGGCAACGGAGAGGTTTCTTTGACATCCACCTGAACACTCTGACATAGGCCAGGCTCAATGTGGGTGGCAGTTTCATTTTGTTGTATTCAGTCACAGGAAAATAGTTCAGTGAGGCCCCACTATCCATTACAAACTTGGTTGGATGAGTTCCCACACTTATGTCTAGTCTGGGGTCGCTGGATCAGCTACCTGGAGACATACTCATCAGTATACACCGATTCCCGAGATGCTGACCTGGATCCTCTGGATGGAGACCTTCTCTCCCATTGAGACCTGCAAGACTCTCGGCTGGAATGTGAGGAGGCAGAGGATGACTCCGGCCGATCCTGAACGGCCTTCACATGATGCCGCCTTGTGTCAGGGTGAGACGATCTCGTTGTCTCTTTCATCCTTTCCTTGCGATATTCTCCACACATGACTTCAAAGTGATTTTCCCTTCCGCATTTTCGACACTGTTGGCCAAGTATTGGACACACACCAGCGTGCGGAAATTCGTATCCGCACCTATAACACTTTCGTGGGCGGTCTCGTTCCTTGTCTCCACGGCCAGACTCATGGCGTATACGCCCAGTGTAATGGTGGCGGGACGGTGGCCTGGACGCCCGGTGTCGATCTCGAGAGCGTCTGCGAGATTCCTTAGCTTGTATCCGATATGCTTGTTCCCGCCTCTCACCATGCCCCGTCTCCATTTTTCTAGCATGTTCCTCTGCTTGATCATGTATCCGGGTCATCTCTTCAATCTCATCAAGGTTGTGACTTTTCCGTAGTAGCCGCCTTCGGAGGGTTTCTGACTGGCAAGCTTCAATTATTCACAATCTTATGGCATCCTCTGTGGAGAATGTATCAAACTCACAATACCGAGACAGTCGTCGCAGTCTCATTATAAACGTACTCATCAATTCTTCTTTTTCTTGACGGACTTGATGAAACATGTACCTTTCATAGTCCACATTTCTCTTATGTAAAAATCTTTTGTTCAGAGCATCTCGCACCTTGACATAAGATCCAGTTTCGGCGGGCGGCAATTCCTTGATTAACTTACTGACTTCTTTCCCGACCAGATTGCGTAATGCAATTAACTTTTCTTCTTCATCCGTGACCTTTGATCCTTTCATATAGTTCTCAAAGTCCTCCACCCACTCCTCCCATCTAGGTCCCATGCCCCCTCCAGCTATTAGGGCCAGTGGTTCAGGAGTACGCAAATACGAGACACTGGTTGTGATTGGCGTGGTTGCTGCCGCGTCCGCCGCGTTCCGTTGTGGTGACGTCGCCATCTTTGATTTCTGTTCCTTTGCTTTTGCTTGATTTCTTTGCTGTTGCCTTTGCTCATGCTTGTTTTCTGTTTCTCCCTTTTCACTTGCTTGTGCTTGTTTTATTTTGCTATTGTTTTTACTTGTGCTTATTTATATTTTTTCATTTGCATTTGCTTGTGCTTGTTTTTTCCTATTTGCATTTGCTTGTGCTTGATTACTTTTGTCTGCCGCCTGACTTTAAAATGGCCGCTCACAGTCTTCACATTGGGATGTCTCTAGCTGCCTGACTTTAAGATGGCCACCGCTGTGAGATCTCGTTTTCCACGAGATTTGGCTCTCTCTTCCAGATTTCAATCACTCGGCCCGACTCGCAGCACTCACCAGGTGCAGGGGCTCTTTCTTGGATGCAGAGGCTACCGCTGCCTCGACCACAGCAGCGAACGGCACGGGGATGACTGGGGTGGGCTCCCGACGTCACGTCCTCCGTCCTGGACCTCACGCTTCGGGGTGAGCTTCTGGTCCTCTTGGCGTGTGCGATCGCGCTTGCCGCTTCCTTTCGGCGCTCGCTCACAGCATGCCACGCTCCACGCAGCCTCCAGAGCCACGGAGCTTCGGGACAGGCAGGCAGTATTTCGGGCGGCTCAGTCTTCGCCGCGGCGCTCTTTTTAATCGCGGTGGGTGCAAGGGCAGACCTGTCATCTGCACCACCGGGGACAGGGTCATACAGCTTCACGGGATCAATTCCAAGTGCACAGAGCACCCGATCCCACCCTCGTCGCCAGCTGTAGCATCGCGCTACTAAATACAACAGACACAGGATGTATTCTATTAGGAGCTTTATTCATACATCCTACCTCGACCCTGTCCCTACTCTAACAGCCCCTTTCCTGTCGTCGCTCCTCCTCTTCTTGCATCCCCTTAGCTCCACCCACCAACAACTAGACTACCCACGTTCTTACACAGATGACAGGAGGAAGAGGAGGGGCAGGGGCTAGGGGGCTGAGGCACTCTCCATCTAGAGAGAGCTGTTTAAAACCACAGCACTCTTTAGCTGGACGTCTGGATTGCGCATGTCTGAGGGGGTTTGTTCAACTACGACCCCCTCACACAGGCGCACTACTTTTTATTCAGCAGACATACTGAGCATGCCTCAAGCAGCACAGTGTATCTGCTAAAGTGGGGCTGCCAGGGCACACATCAGTGCATCTCTGAGGCCAATGAGAAGCCGGTCAGAGCAGTGGGGGCGGGACCACAGCACTGTCCCGGCTTCTTATAGGGCTGCGCCTCCAGTCCTATCACGAAGCTTGGACAGTGTCGGAGTTGAGTCCTTCCCTTTGTAATATCGGCCCTGCGGCTTGGACTTGCCCCTCGTTGGGAACCCCAGGACAGCGCCAGATTCCTTCCCTGCTGCTGTCGTGGAGCTTCCGAGTTGCCAGCAAGGCAAGTAAAACAAGCATTTGCAATTCAATAGGTTTCGCATTTGCAAGAGTTTAAGCTATTAAAATTGTAAATGACTATGACTTTTTTTCTCTGTTTTGATCATTAACACATAAATAAAAGGCACTGCCATTTACAATGCCAATAGCTCACACTCGTGCAAATACAAGACCTATTTCATTTCAAAGAAGTGGCCGGCATTGTCCCGGGCTGCTTGGAAAGTGAAAGCGTGCATCATGCGTTGAATGTTGAATTAGGGAGAGGATATGGCCTAACGGCTAGGACAGTCGATCTCAAATCTGGTGAACCCAGTTCGAGTCTCAGCAATGACAATCAACATCCTGTGATTCTGGGAAAATCACTTAATCTCCCAGGGCCTATCAAAAATGAATGTGTCCTTGTGTAACGCAACTGGTGAACACGTAAAGAGCTCTGATACCCGATACCTATGGTTCAAGTTTGCGCTATATAAAATTCTGGGGAAAAAAGTGTTTCAGGAAAGCATGTCCTGGCTGCAGAAGGAGAAACTCATTAAAGAAAATATCGCTTACAGACTAAACAAGACATTCCTTGTAACAACAGATGTAAAAGGGCCAGTCCTCATGGGAGGTCACAAATGAAGACAAGGCGGTGCTAAGGAGGGACTAGAAAGCCAATTAATGAATCAGAAGACAGCATTTACGAAGGAAAATGACACAAGCCAATGAAAAATATGGGCGGAGAGTGGGCGGGGCTTCAAGTCCACACCTGAATAGTACAGCATGCCTCGCAGCAGCGCATGCGCTGCCCAGGCTAAACCTAAAAAAAGTATTTAGCTTTAAGTGTGTGTGTGTTTGTGAGTGAGTCAGAGTGAGTGAGTCAATGAAACTGAATGAAAGTGTATTGTGAGTGTGTATTGTGAGTGTGTATTGTGAGTGTGTTTAAATGTGTCAATGAGATTAAAAGTGAGTGAGAATCAGTGACCGAGAGTGTACTTATGTGAAAGTGAATGTGAGGGCGTGAGTGAAAGGCTGAGATTGAGTTAGGAGTTTAAGAGACGGAGTGGAAGTGAGTCAGGGAAATAGCTATCAGTGGTGCAGCAGGGGCAGTTGCACCAGGCCCCACAGGCCTGAGGGGCCTACTACATGCAATTTATTAAAACAGAGCACCTGTACATTAGGAGTTGTGAGATTCAGAGGGTGCAAATGGGTGTTTGTGTATTTGTGAGTGAGAACTAGTGAATGTGAGTGTGTTAGTGAGTATAAGGAAGAATGAGTGAGTGTGAGTGTGTTAGTGAGTATAAGGAAGAATGAGTGAATGTGAGTGTGTTAGTGAGTATAAGGAAGAATGAGTGAGTGTGAGTGTGTTAGTGAGTATAAGGAAGAATTAGTGAATGTGAGTGTGTTAGTGAGTATAAGGAAGAATGAGTGAGTGTGAGTGAGCTCAAGTGAGTGAGGGGCACAAACCAACACAATATAAACTCCTCACCCACACTTTCAAGACACTACATGACACTGGCCCAGCACACCTCAACACTCACATCTGCTTTCACAAACCTTCCAGACACCCCCGCTCGTCCTGACTCTTTCTTACACATATACGGACAAACAGACCTTGTGGCTGTGCCTTCTCCTGCATCGCTACTAATGTGCACCGGCCCTTAATTGACGACACCCGCACGTGATTACACCCGCACGTGATTACACCTGCACGTGATTACACCCGCACCTGTTTACAGTTCACCACCTGGAGGCGCTGTTTGACTAACAGCGGTTTAATATTTTGATATACATTAAAAATTATTATTACTTGCCACCCAAGCCATTCTTATAGCTATGGGGGCCTGGAATAGTGTGAATTGTCACACTTGTTGGAGTGTGCCGGTTCTATCATTGGCAATGCTGGCAGGGACAATAGCTGGTGCAAGGTGCAGTGGCCTCCAGGCAAGGGCCCTGCCAATTATTGTTTTACAAATGAAGTACTGCATAACATTCTGGCCTTAGAAAGATCTGATTACAGCCGAGACGTCTGCACGGAGCTTGAATCCCATTGGTTGTCGGAGTACGCAAAAAGATAAGCAGCACCTAACGTACTGAGTGCGAACACGATGGCTTTTAATGTCCAAACTTTTAGACACAGTTTAAGAGTCTCACAGACTATCCTGAGTTGGCACCAGTGCCCGATGTAATGTTGGGATGCATTCTAGTAGTTGGGAGTGGGCGGAGCTAGAGGGCCAGAGGAAGGGGAGGAGCGGACACAGGAAAGGGGCAGTTAGAGTAGGGACAGGGTCAGAAGAAGATGGAAGAAATAAAGCTCTTCTAAATATAAAGAAGTGTCAGTCGTTATTGCTGCTACGACATGACAACTGGCGACGAGGGTGGGATCAAGTGACCTGCTAGTCCTGCTGGAGACCAAGAGAAAGAACTGACCTGTCCCGGACACCAGCAAGACGTGATCGCTGTTTGCGATGTCTGTGCCCTGAGGTCGCCGCCGCCTACAGCCTGAGGCCAGCGGTGGAGGAGTCGTCCCACGACCAGGAGATCGTGTGAGGCCACTCCAGAGCAGTGGAAAGTGAAGCCCTGCCCCTCCGGTGTCCAGCGCTATTTTCGCGCCAAAATCGGGAGTGTGTCCCTAAGACTGAATCAAGAAGGAAGGGACTGGGAGCCCACCCCAGCCTTCCTGAAGCGTCCTGCCCAAGTAAGGAGCTCAGCGAGAGGCGAGTGAAGCCCGCGGAGGCGCCAGAACAAAAGCACCGATTTCGCCGACATCGGATCTCACCCCCGATGCGTGAGAAACGGCAGTCGGCGAACGCAAGACGCTGGAGCCTGCCCCGGCCTACCTGAACGGTGGAAAGTGGCCTAGAAGTGGAGGTGGAGCTGCCAAATCCCTGCTGCTGGAAGAAGAGTCCAGAAAGAGACCGAGTGTGATTGATGCTGAAGAGGAGCTCAAGCCTCGTGGATGACTGGTGGCGGCCATTTTGAAGTCAGGCGACTGTAAAGGACATCCCTATGAAGTGAATGGGCGGCCATTTTGAAGTCAGGCAGCATTGGAAGTTGCAAAACAAGTGTTGGTACATGCAAGTTGAAGTAGTGACAATAGCCAAACAAACATTGATAACTGCAAAAACAAACAAGCACGAGTAAAGGCAGAAAGGAAACGAGAAAACAAGCCCAAACAAATGCAAGAGGCGCGATATGGAAACGAGCATTGGTAAATGCAAGTGAGCGGAAGGAACAAGCGGTGACATATGTAAAGGAACAATCAGTGACAAGTGTAACGATGCAAGCACTGTTAAATGGAAACGAACAAACCGTGACAAACGTGACCGAACAAGCGTCGGTATTGGTGAAAACAATTAAACAAGCACAAGCAAATGCAAGTGGTGCAAGAAAACAAGCACTGGTAAGTGCAAGAGTTATAAGAGACTACGCGAAAGTAAATGCAAGCGACAAGGAAAGACCCCGAAGAGGGCAGAAGAGCAGAAGACCCCGAAGAGGGCAGTCCTGCAGAAGACCCCGAAGAGGCCAGTCCTGTAGGAGACCCCAAAAGAGGGCGGAATTACGGATGGCCCAGACAAGAATATAAACAAGCCCGGATGAACACAAGTTCTGAAGTCAGTAAGCACAAGTAAGTGCACATCCTGAATGCACCAAGCACATGCGGATCCCAAATGTAATGAACACGAGCAAAACAGGTGCCAGACTAAGTATTCAGCACTACATGAAGACAAACAATTCAAAAGTAACAGAGGCTAATAAAATAAATGATCCAGAAGTATGAGTAGATGAATGTCGAGGAAGCCTTCCCTCACCAATGAAGCGATTGAATAACCTGTGCTAGGCCGAAAAGAAACTCAAGAACGAGATGTCAATTGCGTCGCATATCATCGCGGAAGAGCCCCAAGGTACCTGCAGCTAGCAGGCCACCCTAACGAAAGTGGGAAGTTGCTGAGCCACGCATCACGTATGGAGCAGCTGAGTGGTGGTCATTTCGAAATCAGGAAATCCAACCCTAACTCATTGAAGCCTACCGAGACAGTCGTGCTGAGGGCGGACAGAATACAGTAGTCACCCAGAAGTGGCGAACCTTCCCAAAATCAAAGGAGACGACTAGACACAGGATCTCGGCCGAAGGTGGTCAGCAAATAAGACGGGAAGCAAAGTGAACAATCCTGCGACAGTAGCAGACGAAAACTTTCCTCCCTCATTGCGGTGGTAAAAGCAACCCATCGGTCCAATCCCTGCATTGAAGTACCACCCCCAGTGACACAGACTGACAGTCAGAGTTTGGGTCCCAAGTGGAACCGGTGGCTGGAATCACTGGACGATTTTCTTGACGCAATCGGTGAACGAAGAGATAGAAAATGTCTGATACTACTCCTCCAGCTGGTAGGTCATGAGGGCCGACGCATAGTCAGAACATTTCCTGAAAAGAACACAGAGACCTATGAGAGACTCCAAGAGAAGCTACGTGCCCATTTCCATGCACAGGTAGACGTGGATCATGCTCGCATCGCCTTCACCACAGCACGGCAGGAACCAGGAGAACCATTGCCAAAATTCATCGCCCGGTTGCAAAGCTTGGTACCATGCTGCTACTTCAATACATTTACAAACGAAGAAGCAGTTCGGCTCCGGATAATCGAAGGCTGTTCAAATGCAGACACGAAGCGCAAGATTCTTCAGGGGCAGTGGTCGCTACAGAGAATCATCAGAGGGGCCGAGGTTGGAGTGCGGGTCAAAGTAAGAGACATATCAAAAGACGTGCACTCGAATGCAAGACACAAAGATATCTGGAAAGAGACATCCCTCATGTCTGGGGGCAAGGCCCAGGAAACAAACAAAACCAGAAAGAGGGAGGGTGAAGGCAGATCAGAGCCAAGACAAAACAAGGGACAAAGCGTCATGAAATACTCCGAGTCTACAACACAAAAGAGCAGGATGAGTCAGGATTGCGATAGCGGCACTGATACAACCTTAAGGAGTTATTCAACCTCAATGAGTTATTCAACCTCAAGGAGTCAGTCAACAGATGGTGCAAATGGTTCTGAAGCAGATGAAGTGTCAAGTGGGACAGATCGCACCAATGGACCAGATGACAGTCTGCCCAACAAACGCGCAAGAAAGGCAAAATATAGAAGACTGGACCAGTCACGTCAACACTGGAAATCGGTATACGACCACACACAAGCACCCCACTGTTCAAGAGACGAGTCCGAGGAGACGTCAAACAGGAGAATACACCACACTGGTAACACAGATGCCAGTACACCAAACAAGTGTGAAGAGGAAGTGAACTGCATAAGATGGACTGATTCACCCAGACAACGAAAAGGGGAAAACAAACGCATTCATGACATCCAAAATAATGAAGAAATGGAGAGGAGGTCATTACCATCATGCGAGAGAGGCAGAAATGAAATACCTTGGGATCAAACTCAAGACACAAGTACGTGGTTATCGAACAACCTCTCCAGTGAATTGACAATGAAGACAACTCGAGAAAGATACCCGGAGAAACACCTCAAAGACAACTCTGACGTGAAAAGCAACTTGTCATGGACTACCCGGTGCAGAAGTCCACCCGTTAAGACATTCTCAAAGGAACGTTCTCAAAGGAAATTGACAGAGAACTCCTCTGATTCAGAAAGCATTTCGGTCCGATCCTTCGAGTCGACAGAGTCGTGGTCCCGACAACGGCCATGGCGTCAATCACCCGAACACACCAGAGAACCAAGGGACATTCTTCCCGTCAAGAGCAACACGTCTCACACAAATGTCCATGAACACTCAATCACTCCACCAGACAACCTGTCATGTCAGTCACAGGTGTATCAAGACATAAATACTACACCGTCACCCCGGATGGGGGCAGCGAGGTTGACTCAAAGGTCCTACAAAAGGAAAACAGATATAGTGGCCATTAGCACCCAGATGGAAACGGACCAGCCAGTCGATCTGCAAGGGAAGCCAGACGCGTCAATAGAGACAGGTCATCACCGGATGAGAAAGAAACATACAAATACCCAGCCGGTCCCAGTGTTCACCAGTTCCAAACGCGAGCGGGAGGGGATGAGACAACAAGAGACAGCAAATCAGTCCCCAAGCCATACCAAGATGATCTCTGACAATATTACCCTACCGTCTGGTATCCAGGACTCGAAACAGGAAGACAGTGTTGTTTTCGACCGGACAAGACAAAAAGAAGTACAAATACATGCGGGCGCTCGGAAGAGAACCAGAACAACATCCCCTCAGAAAAGAGGTCGAGCATCACTTGAACAAGAGTCACGAAGGAGGACAGACTGCCGATATCAAGCTGAGCCCTTAACAGACACCTCAGACACTGGAAGTGAGTGGATCACCCAGAAGTTGAGTGAAAACCACCATGAATCTGAGTATACGCACATCACACGAGAATTTGTGCAAGTGCAAAGATGCACTCCTGTAATAAAGGATGCTCTCGTCAAGGAGACAGAAAGCCACACAACGCAAGCTGAGATGCGTCTCCATAGCTCAAACGAACAGCCCGCGGACTCGTATGGCTGATCTAGGAACTCTAAATATGTTGGACGCTAAGTTCATTTCATTAACAAGGGGGGAGATGTAATGTTGGGATGCATTCTAGTAGTTGGGAGTGGGCGGAGCTAGGGGGCCAGAGGAAGGGGAGGAGCGGACACAGGAAAGGGGCAGTTAGAGTAGGGACAGGGTCAGAAGAAGATGGAAGAAATAAAGCTCTTCTAAATATAAAGAAGTGTCAGTCGTTATTGCTGCTACGACATGACACCCGAGTTCCTACGGAGCCGGGTTGGCAGCCTCGGTTCTCAGATGGACACTGACCAACGGTCTTTCTTGGATTTCTTCGCAACATGTTTGTGATATTTCCGAATGAGCTTAACATAAAGATAGTTCATGCGGGTCCCTTAAAAGACGAGTACCTCCCTTGTGACACCCCAACCTAAGGTTTAAATTGCAATGGATGCTTTGAACCGTGAACCATGTGGAAAGTGAGGTGTATGTTTCAATGCAGCCCTTTCAACAGCTCCAAGGATCACCCTTCCGACCCATCCAGGGCCAGGGAAAGCGTTGCTTGTATAAGCTTTCAAGGGGGGTACCGAGATACCCCCATCAGTTCTTACATCTGCATCTCTCGCATCAGGTCCGCTCCATTGAAGACTCTGGCGGTCTGCCCATGGAGCAAAGAGCTGGACTGGAGACGGCTTGGACTGTGAGGTCTCTGCTTTACTCCACCTTATTGGTCCCAGTGACTGACTCTCTGCTGAAGATGGTCACTATAAAAGGGCCTTTTTAGACTTAAGTGAAGTCTGTGATGTATGGTTTGCTTGAAAATTCATATGTCCGGAACCCTCCTCTGGATTTATGACGTTGAGGGGTCTTTTTAAAGATACAAATACAACTCATTTTCATAAACTGATGTTGGGTTTCTATCGGGCTGTGCTTCCTTCCTTTTCAGCGGTTTCTGTACTTCTAAATGCTTTACACGTTTTCCTCTGGTAAAGCCGGACTTCTCAGAGCCTCAGCTGAGCAGGGTTGGGCTAAGGTGCTTCACACGAGCATGACTGGACCCAGAATAGGTTTGATAACTTTTTACAAGTTGAGGTCACACAACCGCACCATACAACAAACAGCTTTCCTCACACTGACAGTATAGACAATCACCAACTTGAGACATTTCGTATTAGCCTATGTTTAGTTGAGCTCCATTCTGTATTTTTGTGAGGTTTTATATGCTGTTCAGTTGGTTTCTCTCCTCTATGCAGTATTGTATAGTGCTGTATGGTGCTGTCCTTTTGATTACTATGCATGCTTGGACCGCGTTCAACGGACTCGATAATTCTCGCCTCGGTGCCTACTCTAACTAGGGATCACACTCGGCAACTCTGGGCATTAGCTTGCCTCATCTCCACAACGGCCCCCCACATACACCGGGGATGCCTGGTTTCACCTTGGAGATACCCAGTAGGGACCATCTCACAGGGAAAGCCAGGACGTGTTCCCCAGCGGTCTAGAGCGCAGAGATACTCCTTCGGGAGTTGATTCTAGCGCTTCAGAAACCCACAATCAACAATCAACAATCATGCTGTCTGGATTGGCTTCTATGGTGTTATGTGTTGTATTTTACGGTCCTACTATACTATGCTTTGGTTCTTATCCAGTTATTTAATGGAATATTCTGCGAAGCGAAACAATCGGATGTTGCGTTCGTCCATCCAAACCCCTTGGAAGTCCTTACGAGTGACCCGTTTTAGGTGATGGTATAGCACACCGCAGGCATGCAACCCGTGCAATACAGAAAGACCAATTGTAAACTTTCCTCATCCATGACACACAGGCAGCCTCCTCCTGCTGTGCTAATATGTGTGATGTGATGCTTTAATATGTCGTTTCTAAGATGATCTGAGGTGTCATTTGTATCAGGATTGGTCGAGGAAGGCGACACCAGAGACAGTAAGGCTGAGAGAGTCACCCCAGGCTTTACTTTGATTATTCCTGAGCTAGAGTCAGACAGCAACATAGCCACCAACCACATTTTCAGTTGGGTAAATTCAGCCATCAAACTACTAGTCCCACTGAAGAAAATTACTTCTCGGAGGAAAACCCCTTCACAACCATGGTTCACGGACAGATTGAAGGCGCAAAAACAAAATTGTAGAAGGGCGGAAAGGAAATGGAGGACTAACTTCCCTGGCAACTTACAAAAAACTACTCATTCTAGAAGAAAAAAGTAATTATTTTATACGGAAAATAAATAAGGCCAAGAATTCCAGCAAGGAACTTTTTACCACGGTATCAAAATTAACAAAAATCAATACTAATAAACAGAGAGTCAGTAGCACTGAACTATGCAATAGTTTAGGTTAATTTTTCATCGATAAAGTTACTTCTGTTTATGAGTCTTTTAAAATGACCAACAAGTATATTTCTCCACAGTCATGCTCAGAAGTTAAACAGGAATCGTACCCTCGAATCTCCAACTCTTCATTACACTTCATATCACCGATTGTGGAACAGATTACACAGGTGGTAATGACAACTAAGTCCGGGGGCCTAACGGACCCGTGCCAACCTAAGGTGATGCACCTGTTTCCTGATCTACTGAGTGATCCACTAGCGCTGGCCTCTACACAGATAATAAAATCCAGCTGCAATACTGATGCCTGGAAAACAGCCTCAGCATTGCCGTTATTTAAGAAGCCAATTCTGGACCCGCAGGAACCTGGGAACTACCGACCAA
Organism: Lissotriton helveticus; assembly: GCF_964261635.1. Lineage (NCBI taxonomy): Eukaryota > Metazoa > Chordata > Amphibia > Caudata > Salamandridae > Lissotriton > Lissotriton helveticus. The sequence goes on from NC_136062.1 coordinate 494,262,695, forward strand.
TTGCGAGAATCCCTTTTGAAGCAAAAGTACTGGAAAAACTAATGAACAAGCAACTGTCACAATTTCTCTCTGTTGTGAATGCCTTAGATCACTCACAATACGGACTCCGAGAGGGACACGGAACGGAAACAACACTGCTCATGGCGGTAGAGGAACTCAGGAGTGTACTGGACGCTGGAGGGAAGGCCGCCTTGATTCCATTAGATCTCTCGGCTGCTTTCGACACGGTAAACCATGATACACTCCTGGCCCGACTAGCCGAAGTCGCAGTTCACCAGACAGTGCTCAAGCTGTTAGCCTCATATCTGTCAGATAGAACCTTCACAGTGGAGCTTGGGGCGGCTAAACCCAAACCTTTTAACTCACCACGCGGTGTACCCCAGGGGTCCTCTTTAAGCCCCACTCTTTTCAATATCAATATAGCACCTTTAGCGGCAATAATAAGGAATTGTGGTTTCCTACCTGTATCTTATGCAGACGATACCCAAATAGTGGCAGCAGTCTCAAACAACGTTGAAGAGACAGCAGACAGATTTAATAATTGCATGAGGCAGATTGGATGCAGTGCAACTGCTTAAAACTGATCGGTAATAAAACCGAAATCATGCTGCTTGGGACAGACATAAAAATCTGGTCCCTGGAGTGGTGGCCAGATAGCTTAGGCGATCGTCCATCCCCAGTAAACAAAGTAAGAAACCTTGGAGTGATACTGGATAACAAACTCTTGTTTGATGCTAAGACAAACAAATTGGCGTCCACAATATTGTATATTCTCAAAGTGATAAGGAAACTACTGCCGTTTATTCCCCATGATTCTTGCAAAATGGTAGTAACAGCATTGGCCTTATCTTGGCTAGATTACGGGAATGCCTTCTATGCTGGGATACAGACCCAGCATCTAGCAAAACGGCAGCGCCTACAAAACGCTGCAGCTAGGCTGGTGCTGGACATCCCCAGATTTGAGCCTGTTGCACACAGATTAGGAACCCTCCACTGGCTCCCAATGGAAAAAAGGATAACATTTGAGTCTGTTTGTCCAGCCTATAAAGCCCTCCATTATCCCATTTTTTAAAAATAGACTTGAAATAGTACGAGCCATCCAGAAGCCTGATATCTAGCCAACAAAACTGATTCAAGCAAATCAGGTGGGTGGGAGAAGCTTTCTGCTGCATGCAGCTACGACCTGGAATCTTCACCCTATTTTAATCAAAAATAGCCCATCCCTGCTTTCATTCAGGAAAGAGGTAAAAACCTAGCTGTTTACCTCCTGCTAGAACATCATTCTCGGTAGAATCGTGCTTTACATCTACTCAGCGCCAAGACACCCATGGGCAATTGTGTGCTTTATAAATTCACAAATCAAATCATACTTAATTTTGAAAATCATGGGAGAATGTAATTACCAATGTTTTAAGTAGAAGCGTCCGGCTAAGGGTGAACATTTCTTAGCCCTTCTCCCCAGCAACATGTCTGCTTCGTTCCAGTTCGAGCTGACACACTGACCAAATTTCCCTGTCCCTGACCTGCCCTTGCAGCTGATTATACTGTCCTTTGGCAGAAGCAGTCATGGACTCTGCAAGGCTTCCGTGATGTCCACATCTCACTGCACCTCAGGAAGCTTCACTGTTGTGTAGCGTTTTAAGCTCCGGGTGAATTTTCCCGATTCATGCCCTTATATAGGTACAATTCACATTGCCCTTATATAGACATAGAAATTAAGCCCTTATTTAGGCATAGCCCATGCTACCCAAAAACAGGCATGGCTACTTCCACCCATACCAAATGTCACACCGATTTCTTGGAAAACCAGCTTAAGCAGTTAGGGACTTCCCCTTGCTTGAATATTGATTTGTCCAAGAACTCAGTTCCTTTACAAAGAACAACTACTCCCTAGGGGTTCTTTCCTGACGTTCATATGCCCGACTTTACATCAAACTATGGCATTCCTAAACACCTTCAAGGTATAAATATACCTTAACTTGCTATAGCAAACTAAGGTGGTTCGGAGCAGATCGACAGCCTACTTTCCTGATGCAGCTTGCTACAGCAAGTGCAGAAGGAAGCCGACTCTCCAGCTGACGCACTGATCTGGAAGCTGACCCTTCTCTTGCAGAGAATACAGCTCTAGTGTTTCTGGCTCCCCTTGCGGGGTGTTGGGAAATTGAGTCCCGAGACAGAGATACCATTACCTCCTTCATTCTAAGGTATGGAGCTGATTGGAACCTAGAGAAACCTTTGGTAGATTCTTGACAAAAAAACTAAGCCAATGCTACACAATACCTACTCCTTCCCGCGTACTAGACTTAGGTTAGGTACATTGGGGTAGGCGTATTTTAGAAGCACCAGTTGAGTATTTTAGTCTGTGTATTTATGTATGTATTTTTATATGGCTTATAAACCATACAATGCTCTTACAGTATTATTTTATAATATTGTTCTCGCTGTACGCATTATACTTTTGTACTGCATTTGCCATTTTACACGTGCTAAACTACATGTTGACCTCGATTTCATGCAATGCTCTGATCTTTCTTTTTGATGCATCGCACTTCCATTTTGTTCTGCCTTGCCCTGTAGTTACACTTCAGCAGTAACATAAACATGTTTTTCACGTATACCAGTACAAGCTGGTGCGAGGCATCTCGAGAGGTTATGTTGTACCTTCAGCTTGTTTTCGTGCATTCTGTGCTTATCTCTAGGACAGAGGGAGGATGCGCTGTGCAAAGCTCTCCAAGGCCGGAGATAGGGAAAGGGATGTCTTTTGTCTCGGCGCACCCAAACAGAATCTGGCCAGGTCTGTATGGGTGGATCTGATGCAGAGATGGGGCACCTGTGAATAGATGGGTGAGAGCGCCTGCTAGAGGCTTCTCGAACATGTTGATTTAAACTATAAAAAGCGGTGTCTGTAGTGGAGCTCAGGAACTCAGTCTTGGAATGGACGCACTCGTGGGACAACTTTGGTGCCCGGAGAGATTACTTCCTGTGCCCCAGTCTCTACAGGGTTCCTGACTTGGTGTTTTCGGTGCTTGGCCAGGGATGTTGAAGTCTCCGGTGCAGACGCATATGGTGAGGTACTTTGTTCATTAACTGTTTATATACCTGTATTCACAGTTTCATATTTATATATATATATATTTATATATATATATATAGTGTGGCATATTCACTGTTTATTGCCTTTCACTCGGTGCCTAAGAATTTACTAGCTTCAGTGACTTATTGCCTTTGCCTATGATATTAATAAAGTTCATTTTTCCTCCAAAGGAGTGTTGGAGTTTCTGTGTGAGTAAGTGGTGTGTGTAAATTCAGATTACGTAAGTGGGCAAAGCAATACATTTTGGCGTAGTCTGCAGGATTCGTAAATTCCGCGGGGAGCAACATGTTTAAAAAGACGAAAGGTGGTTTTGGTTCTTTGGCACCAAGTGAAATCCCTTTAGCCCCCATGCAAATTCCTGGATGGGAGGCAACAGCAAACTCCGTGCTGGCACGTGAGAATTCTAAAAGCTCAGGTGAGAGCTCAAGTGAGAGCTGGTTGGACTGTTTGGGCGAAGCAACGCCAGAAGATGTTTTAAATTGTTTACGGAAGGTTCCTGTGGAGAAAGGTAAAGAATTATGAACAGTGGGTTGCAGAGGTTGGGCTCTGTTGCATGCCTACCGTCCAGTTTTTGACAAATGTTTATCTCTGCAGCGGGAACAGTTGAGTTTAGAAAAACAACTTATTGAAGCTAAGAATATTTCTACGATGCTTTTCTGTCAGAATAAGTTATTACAAGATAAGTTAGAAACATATCAAACTATAGCAGAACGGGCTGCAGTCCGTGTCGCTGAATATAGATACAGGAAAAGGAGGAGGCGAGTGAGAAGGAAAGTCCATTTAGCGATTGCCAAAGCAGGCTTAGATTTCGATCCATCTACCTGGGACTCCAACATCTGGGAATCATCAGAGTTCTCCTCAGAGGGAGAGCAGCCCTTACAGGGAGAGCGACAGGACGAGGAGGGAAAAAATGCTAAGAGAGTGGAAGCGCAGCTCATTCTAAGACGGAAACTTCAAATCGGTCCAGGGAACCCGGATGGAGTAATGGTAAATAGCTTGGAGGATTTTACTCAGCAGGAAATCAGTGATCTTTTAGTGAGGTTTAAACAGAAGCCTGGCGAGACGCTATTAGCTTGGATGGTGCGCCTCTATGATCACGGCGCTTCTGGGGTCATGTTAGACGATGGGGATGCTGCCAAATATTGTACTCTCGGTACTGATCCCACTGTGCAGGGATACTTCTGGACTTTCCACGGTGATGACCAAACTACCCTGTTGCAGCTAGCTGCACGGGGTGTGGTCACAGGTACCCCACAGATTCAGATTGGCATGGGAATGAAAAACCATGGTTCACCCTAAGAGATGCCTCGCAGAGAATTAAGGAGGAGGGGATGAAGCTGACTGTTCTTGTAGGTGAGGCGCATAATTTGATGGGTCAGCTAATGACTGTGTCGATGAGGAACAAAATCATTCGTTTGGCGCCCCCTGCATACAAAGCGGTGATAATGACTTTGTTAATTAATCAAACCGGTAATACCATAGGAAAAGTAGTAGAGGCGGTCCGTGAGCCGGGAGAGCTTGGGGAATGGGCCAAGCCAGACAGGGCTTTGCGCTCTGAGTCCCGCTCTGATAACAACGAGTGACCTGACATGATATGTTTTTGTTACTGCTAAAGGATGGGATGTCAAGGAGTGATATTGATGGTATTGAGAGCAAAAGCATGTGGGAGATGTACCGTAAGCGAGGACTGGATAGGAAGGAGGCGAGTAGGCATGTGAATAGAAAAGATAACGAGAAATTGAGTCGCAGGGAAGTAGAGCCTGAGGAGAGGCATTAAAAAGCAGGTCAGGAGAGAGAGAAAGGGAATCTCATGTGAGAGTAAAAAAATAGAAAGGTTGGGACTGAGATTGCACAGATTCTGATGGGGACCAGGAAGAGGAGGAGTTAGTCCCTGAGGGTTACCCAACATTGTATTCAGATCTGCGCCGGGACCTGCGCCGGGCAGATGCAGAGCTGCGCAGGCGAAAATTAGATTAGGAAATGGGCCAAGCTCCGGTGCAGGGATGGGATCGCAAAGATAATAGACCACATGTGAAGGTTGAGAACTATTGGAAAAATAGAAATGTTCAGGAGGTGCGGGCTTTGGTAGACACCGGGGGGGAGGCCACATTGATACATGGCAATCCACGAAAATTGAAAGGACAATATTTTACTATCACAGGTTTGGGTGGACAGGAAACACCAGCAGTGCAAACGGTAATTCAGATGAAAATAGGAAGACTTTTCAAGAGAGCATACACTGTTTTGATTGTGCCTATTCCCGAGTACATCATTGGCATTGACATTCTGAAAGGTATGACCCAATAATTAGATGATGGATGCTATCAGTTTGGGTCAAAGCAATACTTCTCGGTGGCTGCTGTGAGGTGGGGCGCTTGAAGATTCCCCCAGTAAAGGTGCCTCAAGCAACAAAAGTAGTTCTCATAAAGCAGTACAGAATTCCAGGGGGACATGATGAGATTACCGCAACCACATGGGATTTGGTGGAGGCGGGGGTGGTGAGACCAGTTACCACGCCGTGGAATAACCCCATGTGGCCCTTGCGCAAACGGGATGGGAGCTGGCGCATGACAGTTGATTACCGCAGCTTAATAAGCATACGCCCCCGTGACAGCCGCGGTCCCCGACACCATCACTTTGATTGAGAAAATTCAGAAACACAATGGGACATGGTATGCAGCACTTGATATTGCCAATGCTTTTTTCACAATTCCAATTGCTCCTGAGTCCCAGGAACAATTCTCGTTCTCATGGGGTGGTAGGCAGATCACGTTCAGATCCCTGCCTCAGGGGTATTTACATAGTTCCACGATCTGTCACCGGCTGGTGGCAGGGCATTTGGACGAGGTGTCAGTTATTCCTGGAGTATAACTTTGTCATTACATCGACGATGTGTTGATTCAAGGAGAGACCCAAGAACAGGTGCAGGCTCAACTAGACAGAATTGTAGAACACTTGCAAAGCAAAGGGTGGGTTATTAACCCCAAGAAGCTGCAGGGACCCTCCCAAAGTGTGAAGTTTTTAGGCATTCAGTGGCATCAGGGACACGGGGAAGTGCTGCCACAAGTGAGGCAAAAGATCAAGGAGTTTGCAGTGCCACTAAACAGGAAGGTGGCACGGCGTTTCATTGGATTGTTTGGTTTCTGGAGACAGCACATTCCCCATTTGAGTCAGATTTTGGCCCCTCTGTACAAGGTTACGCGGAAGAAGCATGAGTTTGAGTGTGGGGAGGCCCAGCAATAGGCGTTTGAGTCAGCGAAGGAGGCTATACAGCGTGCCTTGGAGTTATGGCCCATACGAGAGGGAGGCATTGATTTAAATGTAACTGTCCAGGATCAGTATGCAACTTGGAGCCTGTGGCAAAAGCAGGGGAGACAGAAGGTGCCCCTAGGGTTTTGGACAAAGAAATTACCTGATGCTGGAGAGCGGTACACTCCTTTTGAGAAGCAGCTGGTGGCATGTTATTGGGCTCTGGTGGATACTGAGCAGTTGACCCTAGGGCACAATGTCTTTTTGAGACCTGAGATACCTATCATGCAATGGGTGATGAGCTCACCCAAGACACACAGGATTGGGCATGCACAGGAGGCTAGCGTCATAAAGTGGAAGTGGTACATACAAGACCGAGCACGAGTCGGTCCTAAAGGTACCGCAGTGCTGCATGAACAAGTGGCGCAGACTCCTGTAGCAGATGCAGAAATGTTGCAAGATGTACCAAAAATGCGAGAGTCCCCGGTGAAATGGGGTGGGCCTTTTTCAGAGTTGTCCGCAGAGGACAAAAAGCATGTGTGGTTTACAGATGGCCCAGCTAAATATGTGGGAACCAAGAGACATTGGAAGGCAGTGTCATATAATCCGGTGACCAAAAAGTTGTTGTCAACTACTGGAGAGGGAAGAAGTAGTCAGTTTGCAGAATTGTACGCGGTTTACCAGGCGTTAAAGCAAGAGCTCCCTGGTACATGTCACATTTAAACTGATTCATGGTCTACCGGCAATGGGTTAGCCACTTGGCTTCCCACATGGCATGCTCACAATTGGATGATCCAAAACAGGGAGGTTTGGGGAAAGGAGTTGTGGCAGGAAATTTGGGAGTTGTTGTCCCAGAGTACAGTCACAGTTTATCATGTCGATGCTCATTGCCCGACTGACTCACTAGAGCGTTGGTGCAGTTCCTTTACAGACCAGGAAGCGAAGATTCGAGAAGCTGAGGAGGAGATGCAGGATTCTGACTTGGTGGGCATGGCTAAATGGGCACATTAGAAAAGAGGACATTTGGGCGAGCGAGCCACTAGCAGGTGGGCTGAAAGTAGAGGGATGTATATTCCCCTAGATTTGATTAAGAGTGCGATCATTCACTGTCCTGTTTGTCAGCATACTCTGCATAGACTAGTTCCACAGATAGTGAGAGACCAGTTAGGCAGAGGGAATTTTCTGGGGCAAATATGGCAAATTGATTTCATCGGGCCAATGCCAATGAGTCGAGGCTAGCATCATAAAGTAGAAGTGGTACATACAAGACAGAGCACGAGTTGGTCCTAAAGGTACTGCAGTGCTGCATTAGCAAGTGGCGCAGACTCCTGTAGCAGATGCAGAAATGTTGCAAGATGTACCTAAAGTGCGGGAGTCCCCGGTGAAATGGGGTGGGCCTGCACGGTGTAGCATGCACGGTGGTGGATACCTATTTCTCATCGCCTTTCCATGCATGAGAGCAACCCAGTCTAATACTCTGAAAACGTTGAATTTGTTAATCTTGTATTACGGAATTCCATTGCAGGTCCAAAGTGACAATGCGTCACATTTTAAAGGAAAGATGGTGCAAGATTTTTGTGTGCAGCATAACATTGAGTGGATCTTTTACATACCCTATTACCCACAGGCAGCAGGTTTGATTGAGAGAATGAATGGTTTGCTGAAAGAGCAGTTGAAAAAGTTGTCTGATGGGTCATTGAAGGGGTGGAGGGATCACTTGTCTGATGCATTGCAGATTTTAAACAACCGACCCCTTGCTGATGCAGAGCCTCCTTTGATGCGTATGTTGACCCCAGCTTTGCAGATTAAGCCCCATGTGGCCACAAACACGATTCTGTATTGGGAGACAGCTCCCGGAGCATTGGTTCCATATCGTGCCACACCAGAGGCTGCCGTTCTTGATTTACATGCCTTGAAACTCTATCGATTGCAACCACGAGACATTACCTTGATTAAGACAGGAATTGGAGTTCAAATTCCCCCAGAGCATTTCGGGCTGATCGCTCTTCGATCTGGGCTTGCCCTTAAAGGCATCCGGGTTTTGGGAGGGGTAGTGGATGCCGATTACCAGGGGGAGATCAAAGTTATCCTATTGAACAGTGGAGACAATGATCTGATTGTGCAACCCGGTGACCGTGTTGCCCAAATGGTCATCATGCCGGTTTATGGAGGAAATGTCATGAAGGGGACGGCCCAGGCCTTCAACTGTGCGAGGAAAGGGTGGGTTCGGATCTACTGACAAGAACCCGGGGGCGAAATTGTGGTAGAGTCCCCAAACAAACCTCCTGAACCTGAAGAATTGATTCTGTTCGGATTCATTTACCACAGCTCAGGTCTCAGAACCGGAGACTCGCGTACTTTACCATACCATACCATGAAACACCACACCTCACCGTACCCTGAAACACCACACCTCACTGTACCATGAAACACCACACCTCACCGTACCATGAAACACCACACCTCACCATACCATGAAACACCTCACCGTACCATGAAACACCACACCTCACCGTACCCTGAAACACCACACCTCACCGTACCATGAAACACCACACCTCACCGTACCCTGAAACACCACACCTCACCGTACCCTGAAACACCACACCTTACCGTACCATGAAACACCACACCTCACCGTACCATGAAACACCACACCTCACCGTACCATGAAACACCACACCTCACCGTACCATGAAACACCACACCTCACCGTACCATGAAACACCACACCTCACCGTACCACACCTCACCGTACCATGAAACACCACACCTCACCGTACCACACCTCACCGTACCATGAAACACCACACCTCACCGTACCATGAAACACCACACCTCACCGTACCATGAAACACCACACCACACCTCACCGTACCATGAAACACCACACCTCACCGTACCATGAAACACCACACCACACCACACCACACCTCACCATACCATGAAACACCACACCTCACCGTACCACACCTCACCGTACCATGAAACACCACACCTCACCGTACCATGAAACACCACACCTCACCTCACCGTACCATGAAACAGCACACCTCACCGTACCATGAAACACCACACCTCACCGTACCATGAAACACCACACCTCTCCATACCATGAAACACCACACCTCACCGTACCCTGAAACACCACACCTCACTGTACCATGAAACACCACACCTCACCGTACCATGAAACACCACACCTCACCATACCATGAAACACCTCACCGTACCATGAAACACCACACCTCACCGTACCATGAAACACCACACCTCACCGTACCACACCTCACCGTACCATGAAACACCACACCTCACCGTACCATGAAACAGCACACCTCACCGTACCATGAAACACCACAGCTCACCGTACCATGAAACACCACACCTCACCGTACCATGAAACACCACACCTCACCGTACCACACCTCACCGTACCATGAAACACCACACCTCACCGTACCACACCTCACCGTACCATGAAACACCACACCTCACCGTACCATGAAACACCACACCTCACCGTACCATGAAACACCACACCACACCTCACCGTACCATGAAACACCACACCTCACCGTACCATGAAACACCACACCACACCACACCACACCTCACCATACCATGAAACACCACACCTCACCGTACCACACCTCACCGTACCATGAAACACCACACCTCACCGTACCATGAAACACCACACCTCACCTCACCGTACCATGAAACAGCACACCTCACCGTACCATGAAACACCACACCTCACCGTACCATGAAACACCACACCTCTCCATACCATGAAACACCACACCTCACCGTACCCTGAAACACCACACCTCACTGTACCATGAAACACCACACCTCACCGTACCATGAAACACCACACCTCACCATACCATGAAACACCTCACCGTACCATGAAACACCACACCTCACCGTACCCTGAAACACCACACCTCACCGTACCATGAAACACCACACCTCACCGTACCATGAAACACCACACCTCACCGTACCATGAAACACCACACCTCACCGTACCATGAAACACCTCACCGTACCATGAAACACCACACCTTACCGTACCATGAAACACCACACCTCACCGTACCATGAAACACCACACCTCACCGTACCATGAAACACCACACCTCACCGTACCATGAAACACCACACCTCACCGTACCCTGAAACACCACACCTTACCGTACCATGAAACACCACACCTCACCGTACCATGAAACACCACACCTCACCGTACCATGAAACAGCACACCTCACCGTACCATGAAACACCACACCACACCACACCACACCTCACCGTACCATGAAACACCACACCTCACCGTACCATGAAACACCACACCTCACCGTACCATGAAACACCACACCTCACCGTACCACACCTCACCGTACCATGAAACACCACACCTCACCGTACCACACCTCACCGTACCATGAAACACCACACCTCACCGTACCATGAAACACCACACCTCACCGTACCATGAAACACCACACCTCACCGTACCATGAAACACCACACCACACCACACCTCACCATACCATGAAACACCACACCTCACCGTACCACACCTCACCGTACCATGAAACACCACACCTCACCGTACCATGAAACACCACACCTCTCCATACCATGAAACACCACACCTCACCGTACCATGAAACATCACACCTCACCATACCATGAAACACCACACTTCTCCATACCAAGACAGGCCATGCCATAAAATGACAAGACATACCATGTTCTGTGCAGCACAGCACCGGGGGTCCTTCAGAGCACCTCTGAGATCTGCGCAGCACAGAGGGTCCTGCACAGCACCTGTGAGTTCTGCGCAGCACAGATGGTTCTGCACAGCACCTGTGAGTTCTGTGCAGCACAGAGGGTCCTGCACAGCACCTGTGAGTTCTGCGCAGCACAGAGGGTCCTGCACAACACCTGTGACTTCTTTGCAGCACAGAGGGTCCTGCACAGCACCTGTGAGTTCTTTGCAGCAGAGAGGGTTCTGCACAGCACCTGTGAGCTCTGTGCAACACAGAGGGTCCTGCACAGCACCTGTGAGTTCTTTGGAGCACAGAGGGTCCTGCCACAGCACCTGTAAGTTCTTTGGAGCACAGAGGGTCCTGCACAGCACCTGTGAGTTCTTTGCAGCACAGAGGGTCCTGCACAGCACCTGTGAGTTCTTTGCAGCACAGAGGGTCCTGCACAGCACCTGTGAGTTCTGCGCAGCACAGATGGTTCTGCACAGCACCTGTGAGCTCTTTGCAGCACAGAGGGTCCTGCACAGCACCTGTGAGTTCTTTGCAGCACAGAGGGTCCTGCCACAGGACCTGTGAGTTCTTTGGAGCACAGAGGGTCCTGCACAGCACCTGTGAGTTATTTGCAGCACAGAGGGTCCTGCACAGCACCTGTGAGTTCTTTGCAGCACAGGGGGTCCTGCACAGCACCTGTGAGCTCTTTGCAGCACAGAGTGTCCTGCACAGCACCTGTGAGTTCTGTGCAGCACAGAGGGTCATGCACAGCACCTTTGGGCTTTGTGCAGCACCGAGGGTTCTGCACAGCACCTTTGGGTTTTGTGCAGCACAGAGGGTTTTGCACAGCACCTGTGAGTTCTTTGCAGCACAGAGGGCCCTGCACAGCACCTGTGAGTTCTTTTCAGCACAGAGGGCCCTGCAGAGCACCTTTGGGTTTTGTGCAGCACGGAGGGGCATGCAGAGCACCTTTGGGTTTTGTGCAGCACGGAGGGGCATGCACAGCACTGGTGAACTCTGAGCAGCACAGAGGGTCCTGCACAGTACTTCTGAGTTCTTTGCGGGACAGGACGGAGTGAGCAGCGCTCAGTTTTACGCAGCACAGCACGGAACGTCCGGACCAGCAGCTGCCCGTGCTGTGCAGCACGGCCGAGTGCACTGAATGCAGAACCAAATCGCCTTCTGTTCACCTGCATTTAAGTAACACTGGGATCGCATGCATGCTTGAATGAAGCTGTGGCGTAAACACCAGCAGACGGGATTCATTCGAGTTAATAGCATAAGTGCTGTATCTGAAAGAGACACGTTAGTGATAGATTCCTTACCTTAGAATATCCCCCGGCGTCAGACTGGAAGCATAAGTGCTGTATTTATGGAAAAGAAATGCGATAAAGGTAAAACAATGCGCCAACCTACCTCCACGGACAGGGGGCGCAATCCTGCCTGGGCGAGCTGACGGGGGGAGGGGCACAGCTCTGGGTGCAGCCCCCTGTGGTGACCCGAGGCACCCCGAGACTGACAGCAGCTGACGGGAGAAGGGGCACAGCTCTGGGTGCAGCTCTGCTGGTGTGTCACAGACTCTCTGGGGTGCACCCCACTGTGGGTACCCAATGCACCCCTGGACCGACAGCAGCTGTCGGAGAGCATGGACTGGCACAGCCGCCCTCTCCCTCCGGTCTTGCACCAGTGAAAGGGTCCGGCCCGCCCTCTGGTGTCAGCCCTTAAGTGCCTACGGCACACCTCCTAGGCGCCTGCTGAAGCAGCGGCGTGGACCACAGCGCCTCTGGTGTCAGCCGTCTAGCGCCCACGGCACTGCTCCTAGGCGCCTGCTGCAGCAGCGGCGTGGGCCCCAGCGCCTCTTGAAAGGTTTTCAAGTTTATTTTACATAATTTTGTTTGCACTCTGGATCCTGATTGGTCATTTCCCCGGGCTGATGAGTCGTGGCAAAAGGTCAAAAACCCAAAAGCTGCGATGACGCACGAGTGGTGAAACCAGTTTACTGGCCAGGGGGGCGGCCGCCGTCTCGTCTGCTGTGAATAATAATAATAATAATAATAATAATAATAATAATAATCCACATTTGTATAGCGCACAATCACCCGTAAGGGTCTCTAGGCGCTGGGGGCCGTCGGGAAGATTAAGCAAGCTATTGCCCAGAGTCACATGGTGCTGGGCTAACCTGCCGCCGGAGCCGGGGATCGAACCCTGATCCCCAGATTCCAGCGTCAGTCGCCCTGGCCGCGGTGAACACACCGGGTTGTGTTTTTTGCAGTTTGATAAAGCGCTTACTGGACCCGAAGGCATTGGCGGATTTTATATGAGCACCAGGTACATTATACAAGGATACATTCATGTTTTTGTTGGACATAAGGGATGTGTCCAAAATCACACGATGTTGAGCCAACGCCAAGACTCAAACTTGGTTCCCCAGCTCCAAAGTCGGCAGCTCTGGCCCTTACACCACATTTACATCTGTTGAATGGTCACATTCAGGGGATACTCAGGCGCAGAAGGCCACCCACCTTTCTAACGCTGGATTAGTGTTGCTTCTGTTTTTAAACACAGTTATATATATTACCTATTCGGGTCGCCACAAGATAGTTATAGTTAGGGCTGCGTTTCCATAGACAGTGTTCTTTGGTTTGCTAATAACTTTGGCCCCATTTGACATATCTTCACACAACTTTTCCCCCCAAAAAGTTCATCCCCCTCAGGTCCTTCCTGGAATGTTTTGAGCTGATCCATCGAGTGGGGGTGAGAAAAAAGGGGAGTGGGGGTCCCAAAACACAAACCACCCTGCATTAACCACAGACTTCTTTAGACAAGGCTGCTGCAAACACCGCAGAACGGAATTACACCAAATTCGGCAGGAAGCTAGATCTTGGTACGCAGATTATGCCGTTTGTATTTTTGGGCTTGCAAGAGTTTTACGCATCCAGAGAGAGCGTGATTTCAAAACAGGAGCCGAGAGACTGCGCGAGACGTCTGCTTTTCCTGTGAGATCTCATGATCTCGCGGGGCGTGAAGATTCCTGGGGGTCTCATGAGAGCAAGCGCTCTGATTGGCTGGTTATTAATGTTTTAGAAATTAAATGGCAGCTATTACTGTTTACTGTAGCAGCAGAAAGGCAGCCCGGCCCCCTAGATTTGGAGAGGCATACCTGCTGTGAGGAAAATAAAAATACACTATTTAAAAAAATTAAGAATATACAATCTTACAGGACGCTCGCGTGATCATGAATAGTAAACAGGAGTAGGCGAGTTCTCAATACCTCCTACTAATAGAACTGCATATTGTGGCCCTCGTTATTGAGAGGAAGCGTGTAAGAGATAAGGACTGTGAGGAGTAGAAGGTTCTTTCTTTTTTTTTTATTACAATCTCGCGAGACTCTTGCGGGATCATAAAAAATAGGAAGGAGCGGGTGATTTCTGAAAACACTCTGGGTCGCAGACTTGTTACTGTGGGAAGGAGCGTTCGTGGAGACGCTGTTTATCCGACTCCACTATTTACGCCCGTTGGCTTAGGGAGAGCGGTGAGTAGAGTTGAGGCTCTACCCACACCCTACTGCGCACACCCATTATCCAAAACAGAGGTCTCAGCGGAGAGGGTAGTCCCTCTGAAGACGCACACTCATCAACTGAGAAATGGGTCTCAAAGGAGAGCCCAGTCCCTGCCCACTCTCTGCTATGCACACCTGTTATCTGAGAGAGAGAGAGGTCTGAAAAGAGAGGCCAGTCCATCCATGCACACTACTATGCACACCTGTCACAGAGAGAGCTCTGAAAGGAGAGGCCAGTCCATCCATGCACACTACTATGCATACCTGTCATCAGAGAGAGGACTGAAAGGAGAGGCCAGTCCATCCATGCACACTACTATGCACACCTGTCACAGAGAGAGCTCTGAAAGGAGAGGCCAGTCCATCCATGCACACAACTATGCATACCTGTCATCAGAGAGAGGACTGAAAGGAGAGACCAGTCCATCCATGCACACTACTATGCATACCTGTCACAGAGAGAGAGCTCTGAAATGGGAGGCCGGTCCATCCATACACACTACTATGCATACCTGTCACAGAGAGAGGACTGAAAGGAGAGGCCAGTCCATCCATGTACACTACTATGCACACCTGTCACAGAGAGAGAGGTCTGAAAGGAGAGGCCAGTCCATCCATGCACACTACTATGCACACCTGTCATCAGAGGGAGAGGTCTGAAAGGAGAAGCCAGTCCATCCATGCACATTACTAAGCACACCTGTCATCAGAGAGAGATGTCTGAAAGGAGAGGCCAGTCCATCCATGCACACTACTATGCATACCTGTCACAGAAAGAGGACTGAAAGGAGAGACCAGTCCATCCATGCACACTACTATGCACACCTGTCACACAGAGAGAGGTCTGAAAAGAGAGGCCAGTCCATCCATGCGCACTACTATGCATACCTGTCCCAGAGAGAGGACTGAAAGGAGAGACCAGTCCATCCATGCACACTACTATGCATACCTGTCACAGAGAGAGAGGTCTGAAAGGAGAGGCCAGTCCATCCATACACACTACTATGCATACCTGTCACAGAGAGAGAGCTCTGAAATGGGAGGCCAGTCCATCCATACACACTACTATGCATACCTGTCACAGAGAGAGAGAGGTCTGAAAGGACAGACCAGTCCACCCATGCACACTACTATGCATACCTGTCATCAGAGAGAGAGGTCTGAAAGGAGAGGCCAGTCCATCCATGCACACTACTATGCACACCTGTCACAGAGAGAGGACTGAAAGGAGAGGCCAGTCCATCCATGCACACTACTATGCACACCTGTCACAGAGAGAGGACTGAAAGGAGAGGCCAGTCCATCCATGCACACTACTATGCATACCTGTCACAGAGAGAGAGGTCTGAAAGGAGAGGCCAGTCCATCCATACACACTACTATGCATACCTGTCACAGAGAGAGAGCTCTGACAGGAGAGGCCAGTCCATCCATGCACACTACTATGCACACCTGTCACAGAGAGAGGACTGAAAGGAGAGGCCAGTCCATCCATGCACACTACTATGCACACCTGTCACAGAGAGAGGACTGAAAGGAGAGGCCAGTCCATCCATGCACACTACTATGCATACCTGTCACAGAGAGAGAGGTCTGAAAGGAGAGGCAGTCCATCCATACACACTACTATGCACACCTGTCACAGAGAGAGAGGTCTAAAAAAGGAGAGACCAGTCCAAACATGCACACTACTATGCATACCTGTCATCAGAGAGAGGTCTGAAAGGAGAGACCAGTCCATCCATGCACACTACTATGCACACCTGTCACAGAGAGAGAGGTCTGTAAGGAGAGGCCAGTCCATCCATACACACTACTATGCATACCTGTCACAGGGAGAGAGGACTGAAAGAAGAGGCCTTTCCATACATGCACACTACTATGCATACCCATCATCTGAGAGAGATCTCTGAAATGGGAGGCCGGTCCATCCATACACACTACTATGCATACCTGTCACAGAGAGAGAGAGAGGTCTAAAAGGAGAGACCAGTCCATCCATGCACACCACTGTGCATACCTGTCACAGAGAGAGAGGTCTGAAAGGAGAGGCCAGTCCATCCATGCAGACTACTATGCACACCCATCATCAGAGAGAGGACTGAAAGGAGAAGCCAGTCCATCCATGCACACTACTATGCACACCTGTCACAGAGAGAAAGGACTGAAAGGAGAGGCCAGTCCATCCATGCAGACTACTATGCATACCTGTCACAGAGAGAGGTCTGAAAGAAGAGGCCAGTTCATCCATGCACACTACTATCCATACCTGTCACAGAGAGAGAGGTCTGAAAGGAGAGGTCAGTCCATCCATGCACACTACTATGCATACCTGTCACAGAGAGAGAGGACTGAAAGGAGACACCAGTCCATCCATACACACTACTATGCATACCTGTCACAGAGAGAGAGGACTGAAAGGAGAGGCGAGTCCACCCATGCACACTACTATGCATACCTGTCACAGAGAGAGAGCTCTGAAAGGAGAGGCCAGTCCACCCATGCACACTACTATGCACACCCGTCAGAGAGAGAGGTCTGAAAGGAGAGGCCAGTCCATCCATGTACACTACTATGCACACCCTCACAAGGAGAGAGGTCTGAAAGGAGAGGCCAGTCCATCCATGCACACTACTATGCACACCTGTCATCAGAGAGAGGTCTGAAAGGAGAGACCAGTCCATCCATGCACACTACTGTGCACACCTGTCACAGAGAGAGGACTGAAAGGAGAGACCAGTCCATCCATACACACTACTATGCACACCTGTCAGAGAGAGAGCTCTGAGAGGAGAGTCCAGTCCATCCATGCACACTACTATGCATACCGGTGACAGAGAGAGAGAGGTCTGAAAGGAGAGGCCAGTCCATCCATGCACACTACTATGCACACCTGTCACAGAGAGAGAGGTCTGAAAGGAGAGGCCAGTCCAACCATGCACACTGTTGGACCCGGCCTCATGGCGTGGTCCTACCCCTCCCGCATGGCGGGCCCTGGATGATATCCGCCCTCCACCATACCTCGGGCGGCCCCTTCGGCCCGATCCTGCATGCCCCAACCCCACAGGGCCGGCTACCATCCCGGTCCACCAGCGCAGGCCTGACCCCGGCGTAGGCCCATCACGACCTTAGCACGAGGCCGTGCCCGACTCCATCTTGGACCCGCCACGTCACAACCACGTGGCCTCGGCTCCAGCCCCGGCCCCAGCGAAGCCCCGACATCGAGGCACCAAGATCCACCCAGGTGGTCGAGTGGCCACTCGACAGATCCCGGAGGAAGGGGAGTTTCGATGGGCCTCCAGCCGTCCCCGGACGCCTGGTATCGATCGCCCTCCGGCCTCCCTGGGCGCTGGCTCCACCCCCCTGCTGGGTGTCTGGACACCATCATCCCGGCCCCTCTGACCCCCAGGCGCGAGGGTCCGGACTTCAAAGACCTCCAGACCTATATCTGGGCCAGCTCCGGATTAAGACTTCAGTTGTATCCTGGACTGGAAGCCCTGCTGACGCTGTCACGGCCGACACCAGACGAACTCATCCGTAACCCGACGATCTTCCGAGAGCCTGCTGGCGCTGCCGCGGCCTACCTTGCTGAAACATCTGAGAGCCTGCTGGCGCTGCCGCGGCCTATCTTGCTGAACCTTCCGAGAGCCTGCTGGCGCTGCCGCGGCCTACCTTGCTGAAACATCTGAGAGCCTGCTGGCGCTGCCGCGGCCTATCTTGCTGAACCATCTGAGAGCCTGCTGGCGCTGCCGCGGCCTACCTTGCTAAAACATCTGAGAGCCTGCTGGCGCTGCCGCGGCCTATCTTGCTGAACCATCTGAGAGCCTGCTGGCACTGCCGCGGCCTTCCTTGCTGAGACATCTGAGAGCCTGCTGGCGTTGCCGCGGCCTACTTCGCGGAACCACCTTGCAAGCCTGCTGGCGCTGCCGCGGCTCGAACACCTCGGAACCCCCCAGCTCAAGGATTGAGAGCTGTGCGCAGGGTATCCCTTCCTCCGCCCAGAGTAAGACTGTCCCGCTACCTTACCCCCCTTTACGAGACTTTCCAGATCCCTCGATCTGCTTGTACATACTGCCAAAGAACTCGCAACCGTTAAGTACCTATAAAAGCTTGAGAACTTAACTTCGTGTGTGGTGTCCATCTGTAGTGTTGTGATTACTCTGCTGTACGATCCTAAGAGAGGACCCTCATTCAGGAGGCCTCTCAGTAACCGCTCGGCTACTTCTCGACGGAGAGGTGGACCTAGGGGTGGTCAGTCAGACATCTTCTGCCGCCTCCGGGGACGCTTTTCTAACATTGGTGGCAAGCGCTGGGATCCGAGCCCACGCAGATCGTACAGAGAGTACTTTGCTCACTACCAAGAAAAAAAAACACTGCAACCATGAGCACAGAATTCCAGAAAGAGAAAATGGAAGACTACAGTCACAAGGAGCTAAAGCAATTTTGCAAGGACTTAGGCATCGCTACCACTGGCTTAAGTACTAAAGAAGACTTTAAATCGGCCCTGCAGGCCTGGGTGGACGCCTGCGAGGCGCCACCCCCGAGGGAAGATAACCCAGGCCCGAACGGAGGCCCGGAGACTGCGACGAACCCAGCGGGAGAGAGACCCGCGAACCCAGACACGGGCCTCTCCCACGAAGATGCCAGAGAATGAGAGAAGAACCGGCTCCACGAATTGGAGCTCGTTCGACTCAGACAAGAAGGAGAGATCCAACTGGCAGAAAGGAAGTTAGCCCTCGAGCAGCTACGGCTAGAAGGAGACCTAGAAGAAAGGCGAAGACAAAGAGACCTCGAGGAGAAGAAACTCCTGCTCGAGCACGAGCGCGTCCTCAAAGAAATGGAATTGAAAGCCAAGGCAAACGAGACTGACCGCTCCGGGGGGAAGGCCTCACCTCCCCCGGGGGACACAAAGGTGCACATACCCAAGGACGTCGTCAAAGAGTACTATAAGAACGACGACATCCAACAGTGGTTCAAAGCCTACGAGGTCGCCATGACCGCCCATCGAGTACCCCTCAAGGACTGGGGCGCCGGCCTGTGGGGGAAGTTTATCAACGAAGGGAGAGACGCCCTGCTGGAGCTCCCTGATACCGAGATGACCTCGTACGAGCACATGAAGACCGCCCTCCTCACTCGCTACGGACTCACCCCCGAGATGTACCGGCAGCGATTCCGAGACTGCAAAAAAATCCCCGGTACCACGTGGGTGGAGTACGTGAACTATTACAGCAGAGCCTTCGAGGGGTGGACTCGGGGCTGTCAGGTCGCCACCTACCAGCAGTTGGTCGACCTCATTCTGTGGGAACATCTATCCAATAACTGCTTCATCGAACTCCGGCAACACCTCCTCGACAGCAAACTGACTGAGCCACGAAAACTCGCTGTCGAGGCGGATAGATGGGCGAGCACCCGAGTCGCCCGGGGCCTGACGGAAGACTCCGGCCTGGGATCCCCGGGAAACCACCGACCCCGAGGAGGAAGAGTAGGCCAGAACCGGGGATGGGACGCCCCCCAGGGGTCGTCCCCTGCCTCCACGTCGCCACCCTTGGGCCAGAGGGGGGGCCCCCCAGCCAGACCAGGGCCCCGCCCGAATGTTACGTGCCACAGATGCCAGCGACAGGGTCATTACGCGAATGACCCCCTCTGCCCGATGAACCAGCGACCCGGCACCACCGGTCCCCCGGCCCACCAGATAATGGCCGCGGCCCTGGGTGAAGAAGGTAGTGAGGAAGAGGACAACGGCCCCGAGCAGGCCGAGTGGGAGCCCGCCGCCATGACCTTAGCCTGCCTGGGGACTCACGACCTAATCCCCCGAGGCCCGATCCCCGGCAACACCCAGAAGTACCGCCAGTGGGTCACCATTAATGGTCGCCGAACCGAAGCCCTCCGTGACACTGGAGCCAGCGTAACAGCAGTCCGCTGCCATTTGGTGACCCCCGAACAGATCCTTCCTAACGTCCTGTGCCCAGTCCGGTCCGCCGATAACTCAGAGACTTTGTGCCAGATGGCCCGCATCCCCTTCGAGTGGGGGGGAGTGTCGGGCATGCTAAAAGTGACTGTCCGCGACGATGCCCCCGTGGACTGCCTCCTTGGGAACGACCTAGAAAGTTCCCCCTGGGCAGGCGTCGAAAGAAGAGAGCACCTGGGGATGCTAGGCCTTCCCGAGTGGGTCTGCGCGACCACCCGGTCCATGTCCGCCCGAGCCTCCACCCCAGCGGGGGAAGCTTCGACTGAAGAGCCGGAGTGGCCCGCACCGCCGCCACCCGTCATCCCTGAGGACCCTGGCCTGGAACATGGCTCCCAAGAGCCCGACCAAGAAAATCTCCCCGAGCTCCAACACCTCCCCGAACTCGCTCAATGGCGCCAAGAAGGGGGCCCCACTCGCGACCAGTTCCGGCAGGAGCAGAAAACCTGCCCCTCCCTTGAGGGGGTCCGACAGCAAGCCGCTACTCAAGCCGCGGGGAATCCCGCGGGGTCCCACTGGGTCTATTGGGACAACGACCTTCTCTACAGTGAGCAGAAGATTGCCGAACTAGGGGCCAGCCGGGTGCTGGTCGTGCCCCTCCGATTCAGAGACTTCCTCCTGAACTTAGCACATGATGTGCCCCTCGCCGGGCCCCTGGGGCAGGACAAAACTTACAGCCGCCTGGTGACCCATTTCTACTGGCCGAAAATGCGGAACGATGTGCATAACCACTGCAAGACCTGCCCGACCTGTCAAGCCAGTGGAAAGAGCGGGGGGAAGGTGAAGGCCCCGCTCCAACCTTTTCCCGTGGTCACCACCCCCTTCGAGCGAGTGGGGATCGACATCGTGGGGCCCCTGGATCCTCGCACCTCGCAGGGGCACCGCTTCATCCTCGTCCTGGTGGATCATGCTACCCGCTATCCCGAGGCCATCCCCCTCCGAACCATCACGGCCCCCGTGGTGGGCCGAGCCCTCATGAGCATCTTCTCCCGAGTCGGCTTCCCCCGGGAAGTCGTGAGTGATCGGGGCTCCAACTTTATCTCGAAGCATATGCGGTCCCTCTGGCAGCAGTGCGGGGCCGCCTATAAGTTCACCACTCCGTATCATCCCCAAGGAAATGGACTAGTCGAACGATTCAACAGGACACTGAAGGGGATGATCAAGGGCCTAGAGGAGCCCCTCCGGTGCAAATGGGATGTCCTACTGCCTTGCCTCCTGTTCGCCTACCGAGAGGTACCCCAGAAGTCCCTGGGGTTCAGCCCTTTCGAACTCTTGTACGGGCACCCGGTCCGAGGCCCCCTCAGCCTGGTCAAGGAAGGCTGGGAGACGGCAGTAAGAGATGCCCCACCTGATGTCTACCGGTACCTCCTGACCCTACGCAATCAGACTCGGAAGTTCCGGGAACTTGCCGAGGCCAACCTGGAAGCTAGTCAGGAGGAGATGAAACGCTGGTATGACCAGAACGCCTCGTCCATCGAATTCGAGCCGGGCCAGCAGGTCTGGTTTATGTCCCCGGTCGAACCTTGTGCCCTCCAGGACAAGTGGACGGGGCCCTTCAAGGTGGTGGAGCGCAAGAGCCCCGTCACCTACTTAGTGGACATGGAATCCCCCAGGAACCCCCTCCGGGTTCTCCACGCTAACCGACTCAAGCCGCACTTTGCACGCACTGAACTAAGTCTGCTGCTGGCGACCGATGACGGAGCGGAAGACGACTCCGACCCACTACCAGACCTCCTCAGCACCTCCGAGAAAGACGGTTCCTTCGAAGGGGTCCGGCTCTCCTCTACCCTGACCCCAGAGCAGCAACAAGACTGCCGGAAGCTGCTGGGGCAGTTTGCGGATCTGTTTTCCCTCACTCCGGGGGTCACCCGGTGGTGTGTCCACGATGTGGACACCGGAGACAGCCCGCCTGTGAAACACCGAGCTTTTCGAGTACCCGACCGGGTTCGGGCCTGCATCCAATCAGAAGTGGCCAAGATGTTAGCTCTGGGGGTAGTCGAACCCTCCAACAGTCCCTGGGCCAGTCCCGTTGTCCTGGTCCCTAAAGCCGGCGCCCCCGGGACAGCTCCGGAGCTCCGGTTTTGTGTTGATTACCGGGGACTGAATGCAGTCACCAGAACCGACGCCCATCCTATCCCCAGGGCAGATGAACTAATCGATCGCTTAGGGTCTGCCAAATTCCTCAGCACCTTCGATCTCACGGCGGGGTATTGGCAGATCGGCCTCACCCCGGGTGCACAAGAACGGTCAGCCTTCTCGACCCCCGATGGCCACTATCACTTCAAGGTGATGCCCTTCGGCATGAAGAACGCACCAGCAACCTTCCAGAGACTCGTGAACCAGGTGCTGGCCGGACTAGAGGAGTACAGCGCTGCCTACCTCGATGACATTGCTGTGTACAGCCTTCACTGGGGTGAGCACCTGACCCACCTCTGGACGGTCCTGACGGCCCCTCGGCGGGCCGGACTCACCATCAAAGCCAGTAAGTGCCAGATAGGCCAAGGTACCGTGACCTATCTGGGACACCAAGTGGGGAGCGGCCACGTAGCTCCCCTCCAACCAAAGATAGACGCCATCCGGGACTGGGAGCCCCCAGTCACCCAGACCGCCGTCCGAGCCTTCCTGGGGCTCACGGGATATTATCGTCGGTTTATAAAAGACTACGGGAGCATTGTGGGGCCCCTGACCGAACTGACCTCCAAGAAGCTACCAAAGAGGGTGCACTGGACCCCTGCGTGCGAAACAGCCTTTGAGACTCTAAAGACTGCCATGTGCACCGCCCCTGTGCTCCAGGCCCCCGACTACAGCAGAGAGTTTGTAGTCCAGACCGAAGCCTCGGAGCACGGCATCGGGGCGGTCCTGTCCCAAGACAACCCCGAAGGAATCGACCAGCCTGTGGCCTTCATCAGCCGACGCCTGCTGGCGAGAGAGCAACGCTGGAGCACCATCGAGAGGGAAGCCTTCGCCGTGGTGTGGGCCCTCAAGAAGCTCCGGCCCTACCTCTTCGGCACCCACTTCCGGGTCCAGACCGACCACCAGCCCCTGCGTTGGTTGATGCAGATGCGGGGAGAAAACCCGAAGCTGCTGCGCTGGTCCATCTCGCTGCAGGGAATGGATTTCACCGTGGAGCACCGCCCCGGCAACGACCACGCCAATGCTGACGGCCTGTCCAGATTCTTCCGCCTTGGCGAGGAGAATCCCCAAGAAGATGGGTGACTCTCCCCTGCCTTCAGCTGGGGGGACGCGTGTTGGACCCGGCCTCATGGCGTGGTCCTACCCCTCCCGCATGGCGGGCCCAGGACGATATCCGCCCTCCACCAGACCTCGGGCGGCCCCTTCGGCCCGATCCTGCACGCCCCAACCCCACAGGGCCGGCTACCATCCCGGTCCACCAGCGCAGGCCTGACCCCGGCGTAGGCCCATCATGACCTTAGCACGAGGCCGTGCCCGACTCCATCTTGGACCCGCCACGTCATAACCACGTGGCCTCGGCTCCAGCCCCGGCCCCAGCGAAGCCCCGACATCGAGGCACCAAGATCCACCCAGGTGGTCGAGTGGCCACTCGACAGATCCCGGAGGAAGGGGAGTTTCGATGGGCCTCCAGCCGTCCCCGGACGCCTGGTATCGATCGCCCTCCGGCCTCCCTGGGCGCTGGCTCCACCCCCCTGCTGGGTGTCTGGACACCATCATCCCGGCCCCTCTGACCCCCAGGTGCGAGGGTCCGGACTTCAAAGACCTCCAGACCTATATCTGGGCCAGCTCCGGATTAAGACTTCAGTTGTATCCTGGACTGGAAGCCCTGCTGACGCTGTCACGGCCGACACCAGACGAACTCATCCGTAACCCGACGACCTTCCGAGAGCCTGCTGGCGCTGCCGCGGCCTACCTTGCTGAACCTTCCGAGAGCCTGCTGGCGCTGCCGCGGCCTACCTTGCTGAAACATCTGAGAGCCTGCTGGCGCTGCCGCGGCCTATCTTGCTGAACCATCTGAGAGCCTGCTGGCGCTGCCGCGGCCTACCTTGCTGAAACATCTGAGAGCCTGCTGGCACTGCCGCGGCCTATCTTGCTGAACCATCTGAGAGCCTGCTGGCGCTGCCGCGGCCTACCTTGCTGAGACATCTGAGAGCCTGCTGGCGTTGCCGCGGCCTACTTCGCTGAACCACCTTGCAAGCCTGCTGGCGCTGCCGCGGCTCGAACACCTCGGAACCCCCCAGCTCAAGGATTGAGAGCTGTGCGCAGGGTATCCCTTCCTCCGCCCAGAGTAAGACTGTCCCGCTACCTTACCCCCCTTTACGAGACTTTCCAGATCCCTCGATCTGCTTGTACATACTGCCAAAGAACTCGCAACCGTTAAGTACCTATAAAAGCTTGAGAACTTAACTTTGTGTGTGGTGTCCATCTGTAGTGTTGTGATTACTCTGCTGTACGATCCTAATAGAGGACCCTCATTCAGGAGGCCTCTCAGTAACCGCTCGGCTACTTCTCGACGGAGAGGTGGACCTAGGGGTGGTCAGTCAGACATCTTCTGCCGCCTCCGGGGACGCCTTTCTAACACACACTACTATGCACATCCATCATCTGAGAGAGAGGTCTGAAAGGAGAGGCCAGTCCATCCATACACACTACTATGCATACCTGTCACAGAGAGAGGTCTTAAAAGGAGAGAAAAGTCCGTCCATGCACACTACTATGCACACCTGTCATCAGAGAGAGGACTGAAAGGAGAGACCAGTCCATCCATGCACACTACTATGCACACCTGTCATCAGAGAGAGAGGTCTGAAAAGAGAGGCCAGGCCATCCATGCACACTACTATGCATACCTGTCACACAGAGAGAGGTCTGAAAGGAGACACCAGTCCATCCATACACACTACTATGCACACCTGTCACAGAGAGAGAGGTCCGAAAGGAGAGACCAGTCCATCCATGCACACTACGATGCACACCTGTCATCAGAGAGAGTACTGAAAGGAGAGACCCGTCCATCCATGCACACTACTATGCACACCTGTCACAGAGAGAGAGGACTGAAAGAAGAGGCCATTCCATCCATGCAGACTACTATGCATACCTGTCACAGAGAGAGAGGTCTGAAAGGAGAGGCCAGTCCATCCATACACACTACTAGGCATACCTGTCACAGAGAGAGGTCTTAAAAGGAGAGACAAGTCCGTCCATGCACACTACTATGCACACCTGTCATCAGAGAGAGGACTGAAAGGAGAGACCAGTCCATCCATGCACACTACTATGCACACCTGTCATCAGAGAGAGAGGTCTGAAAAGAGAGGCCAGGCCATCCATGCACACTACAATGCATACCTGTCACACAGAGAGAGGTCTGAAAGGAGACACCAGTCCATCCATACACACTACTATGCACACCTGTCATCAGAGAGAGAGGTCTGAAAAGAGAGGCCAGTCCACCCATGCACACTACTATGCATACCTGTCACAGAGAGAGAGAGGTCTGAAAGGAGAAGCCAGTCCATCCATGCACACTACTATGTATACCTGTCACAGAGAGAGAGAGGTCTGAAAGGAGAGGCCAGTCCATCCATGCACACTACTATGCATACCTGTCACAGAGAGAGAGAATTCTGAAAGGAGAGGCCAGTCCATCCATGCACACTACTATGTATACCTGTCACAGAGAGAGAGAGGTCTGAAAGGAGAGGCCAGTCCATCCATGCACACTACTATGCACACCTGTCACAGAGAGAGAGAGGTCTGAAAGGAGAGGCCAGTCCATCCATGCACACTAATATGCATACCTGTCAGAGAGAGGGCTGAAAGGAGAGGCCGGTCCATCCATGCACACTACTATGCACACCTGTCATCAGAGAGAGGACTGAAAGGAGAGGCCAGTCCATCCATACACACTACTATGCACACCTGTCACAGAGAGAGAGGTCTGAAAGGAGAGGCCAGTCCATCCATGCACACTACTATGCACACCTGTCATCAGAGAGAGGACTGAAAGGAGAGGCCAGTCCATCCATACACACTACTATGCACACCTGTCACAGAGAGAGAGGTCTGAAAGGAGAGGCCAGTCCAACCATGCACACTACTATGCGTACCTGTCACAGAGAGAGAGCTCTGACAGGAGAGGCCAGTTCATCCATACACACTACTATGCATCCCCATCCTCTGAGAGAGAGGTCTGAAAGGAGAGGCCAGTCCAACCATGCACACTACTATGCCCACCTGTCACAGAGAGAGGTCTGAACGAAGAGGCCAGTCCATCCATGCATACTACTATGCATACCCGTCTTCAGAGAGAGAGCTCTGAAAGGAGAGGCCAGTCCGTCCATGCACACTACTATGCACACCTGTCATCAGAGAGAGAGGTCTGAAAGAAGAGGCCAGTCCATCCATGCACACTACTATGCACACCTGTCACAGAGAGAGAGGTCTGAAAGGAGAGGCCAGTCCATCCATACACACTACTATGCCCACCTGTCACAGAGAGAGGTCTGAAAGGAGAGGCCAGTCCATCCATACACACTACTATGCACACCTGTCACAGAGAGAGAGAGGTCTGAAAGGAGAGCCAGTCCATCCATGCACACTACTATGCATACCTGTCACAGAGAGAGAGGTCTGAAAGGAGAGACCAGTCCATCCATGCACACTACTATGCATACCTGTCACAGAGAGAGAGGACTGAAAGGAGAGGTGAGTCCACCCATGCACACTACTATGCACACCTCTCACAGAGAGAGAGGTCTGAAAGGAGAGGCCAGTCCATCCATGCACACTACTATGCACACCTCTCACAGAGAGAGAGGTCTGAAAGGAGAGGCCAGTCCATCCATGCACACTACTATGCACACCTGTCATCAGAGAGAGGACTGAAAGGAGAGGCCAGTCCATCCATACACACTACCATGCACACCTGTCATAAGAGAGAGAGGTCTGAAAGGAGAGACCAGTCCATCCATGCACACTACTATGCACACCTGTCACAGAGAGGGAGAGGTCTGAAAGGAGAGACCAGTCCATCCATGCACACTACTATGCACACCTCTCACAGAGAGAGAGGTTTGAAAGGAGAGGCCAGTCCATCCATGCACACTACTATGCATACCTGTCAGAGAGAGAGAGAGGTCTGAAAGGAGAGGTCAGTCCATCCATGCACACTACTATGCATACCTGTCAGAGAGAGAGAGGACTGAAAGGAGAGACCAGTCCATCCATGCACACTACTATGCACACCTGTCAGAGAGAGAGAGGTCTGAAAGGAGAGGCCAGTCCATCCATGCGCACTACTATGCACACCTGTCAGAGAGAGAGAGGACTGAAAGGAGAGACCACTCCATCCATGCACACTACTATGCACACCTCTCACAGAGAGAGAGGTCTGAAAGGAGAGGTCAGTCCATCCATGCACACTACTATGCACACCTGTCACAGAGAGAGAGAGGTCTGAAAGGAGAGGCCAGTCCAACCATGCACACTACTATGCACACCTGTCACAGAGAGAGGACTGAAAGGAGAGGCCAGTCCATCCATACACACTACTATGCACACCCATCATCAGAGAGAGGACTGAAAGGAGAGGCCAGTCCATCCATGCACACTACTATGCACACCTGTCACAGAGAGAGAGGACTGAAAGGAGAGGCCAGTCCATCCATGCACACTACTATGCACACCTGTCACAGAGAGAGAGGTCTGAAAGGAGAGGCCAGTTCATCCATACACACTACTATGCATCCCCATCCTCTGAGAGAGGACTGAAAGGAGAGGCCAGTCCAACCATGCACACTACTATGCCCACCTGTCACAGGGAGAGAGGTCTGAAAGGAGAGGCCAGTCCATCCATGCACACTACTATGCACACCTGTCACAGAGAGAGGTCTGAAAGAAGAGGCCAGTCCATCCATGCACACTACTATGCATACCCGTCACAGAGAGAGAGGTCTGAAAGGAGAGGCCAGTCCGTCCATGCACACTACTATGCACACCTGTCATCACAGAGAGAGGACTGAAAGGAGAGGCCAGTTCCTTTCCACTCCCGGGTAAGAAATTGAGTTATCTGAGAGGCAGACCTCAAAAGGAGAGTCCAGTCCTTCTCAATGCACTACTATGCACCAGTGCACTACTAGGCACACCAGTGCTATACTATGCACACCAGTACACTACTATGCACACCAGTACACTACTATGCGCACTAGTTATTTGAGAGCGAGGTCTCAAAGGAGAGACCAATCTATTCACACACTCTGCTATGCACTGCTGTCATCTAAAAGAGAGGTCTGAGAAGAGAGGTCAATCCCTACCCACAACCTACTGTGCACTTCAGTTCTTGGCGGAGGGGCCATTCCCTTCACACCCTACTACGCACTCCTGTCATGAAAGAGAGCGGTCTCAGCATGTGGTTGGCTGCTGAGCCTGGCCGCAGGCCGCTGGGTTGCATTTAAGTATGGTACTTAAGTATTACTTTACCTTTTTTTTAAATCTAGACATTTTGTGAAAAAAATAAAGGTTAAAGTAATGTTATAGTTAGGTGTGCTAAAAAGATTTGCTTTTGTTTTTTTTTAAATCTTAAAAATTCACTGAAACAACCAAAGTTTAAAGTAACATTACAGTTAGGTGACTATGTCAGTGATAACATTAACATTTTGAATTTGAAAAAAACACAGAAACACAGGAGTTATAGTTAGAGGGTCAACTATAACTTGTGCCCCGCCATGCACTGCTTATGACCTCAAATATGACATCACTCATGACATGCTCTATGACATCATTTATGACATCACTAATATCATCAAAGCTTTGTTTTCCTGCCAGGAGATTATCAGCCTAGTCACCAGTGTAACGTTGGGCCTACAAATTACATAAAATATGCCAGTAGAGGAAATTTACAGTTTATGCCGAACGTGCGTCTCTGGTGACCCTTGTGCCACAAATGACCTCAGCGATACCAAAGGGGATGATGGATGGAGTGCTAGAGCAAATCAAAAACTCACCCCCAGTCAACCGATCTGGGTTTAAACCATCATCATTCTTTAGCTCACTCCGCCACCCCAGTTCAGACATATGCAAATCAGTCTGACCCTGTGCCCTCTGGGAACAATCCAGCCCGAACTGCCAAGCCATGTCTTCCATGGACCACAAACAAGCATCCTCGGACTGGTTTCTGGCTAATCAGCTGTCATCAGCCAGGCTAGCTTGAATACAGTGGCAAAGTGAGCAAGGGACTCACGTCTGAGCATACCCTGCCACACTTAGGGCGAACAAAGCGATACCAAACGGGATGATGGACAGAGCATTTGGGCGAATGAAACACTCACCCCCAGTCAACTAATCTGGGTTTAATCCATCATCACTCTTTAGCTCACTCCACCACCCCAGTTCAGACATGGCTATATGCAAATCAGTCTGACCCTGTGCCTCAAGGGAAAAGTCCAGCCCGGACTGCCAAGCCATGTCTTCCCTGGACCGGAAACAAGCATCCTGGGACCGGTTTCTGGCATTCCAGCCTCGTCGGCCCGGCTTGCTTGAATCCAGTGGCAAAGTGAGCAAGGGACTCACGTCTGAGCATACCCTGCCACACTTAGGGCGAACAAAGCAAAACCAAAGGGGATGATGGACGGAGCACTTGAGCAAATCAAACACTCACCCCCAGTCAACTGATCTGGGTTTAATCCATCACCATTCTTTAGCCCACTCCGCCATATCCTGATTACAGCACGTCTCGAAATGACAGTGAAAGAGCTGCCTAGGCGACACATAATACAAATAAAAAGACATATTAAGAAGTGACACCAATACCCCATGATGGCAGCAATGTTGAGTAAAGAAATGTAAAATAATCAGCCCAGGGGAGTGGCGGCAAGAGGATCTAAGACTGCATAAAAGAGTTTGTGGTAATTGGTAATGAAGTAATCTGCTTATACATGCAAAGCGCCTGAAGGTGGAAGGGGAAGGCGGGTGGGGCCAGAATGTCAAACAGAAATAGAGACATGAGACAGTAGCAGGATGGTTAGACTTCTAAAGAAGGCGTTGAAGAACCTTAATGGACCTCTCCAGTAACTGTCGTACAGTGAACGCAATCGAAGCTTTATTCTTCATTCCCCGCTGCACCAAAATACAGGGAAGTAAAACCTCTTTCCAAACACAAATTAGAGTTGGTTGCGAAATCAAAGTCGAGGTTTATTCAGTCAAAAGGTTTATAAAAACAAAATTACTGGTAAATAATTCTATTTAAACTGATGTACAACTACAAATAAAATAAAGTACATAATCCTGGTTTTGAATAGTGACTATCTGTTAAGCTGTAATTGCTCAACACAGACGTTTAATCTTGTGACGTCAAGAAAATGGAATATAGTCAACTCATTAAGTGCTATGAATTATCTTCCACTAGTCCTTAAAGAAATCCTCATGTCATGACTATGTATAAGGTATCAATCAATCAAGCAAGTGTTTGTTAAGCGCGACTACTCACCCGTAATGGTCTCAAGGCGCTGGTAACGACCACCTCAGTCAATACCACAAGCAGCATTGGTGATATTGGATATGTCAGATGTTACCTTCAAGCCCTGTTCAGTCCTGATTGCCTGAACCAGATCCAAACGGCAGGGGGCTAAAGCCACGCGTTAAGGCCCCCTTTGAGGACTTTATATTAACAGCCTCAAGTGCAACATTAATGTATCCTGCTCTTGTTTTGTACAGACCCCATTGGGATGATATTCAAAGTACAACCCTCCTGACCTTTACATGTAGCCA
This sequence comes from Lissotriton helveticus, assembly GCF_964261635.1. NCBI lineage: Eukaryota > Metazoa > Chordata > Amphibia > Caudata > Salamandridae > Lissotriton > Lissotriton helveticus. The sequence goes on from NC_136062.1 coordinate 494,294,078, forward strand.
CTGGTGAGAAGCAGCTCTGGGCTGCTGTTTACTTGAGTGAGCACTAACATTCAGAAAGGTGTTACATTGATAGGCAAGTGTTTATTTACAGTAAAAGAAAGGAAACAAAGGAGATGTTCTGCACCATTGTACTTTAGGAACAAACGTGTAAAAAAGTGTTAATATTGTGGAAAAGTAAATTTTGCCATGTTATATGTGCCTACGTGTTCCCCATTCTATGTTATATGTGCATGATCGATATGCATGTATCCCCCTATGATCGATTAAAGATGCAATTATAGTCGTGTCCAACTCTACTATGCCAGTATCCAGTTCTCGTGAAGGCAACGAGTATTAGGCCTATGTTGCCACGTTTCACAGTGTGCACGTTAATTCACCGCATTGTCCCCGTTTCTAGGCCTCAAAAGGGCCCGGACACCAGATTCAAGCTCCAGTCTCCTGAACCCTCTCCGAGGAGCGATGCAGCCCCCACCTGCATCCCTGACCCTTCACTTACTTCCTGCCGCGCGGTGCCCGGCCCGGCCTGGCTCTGCCTGCCAGTCGGCCAAGAGTATGTTATGCTTCTAGTTATCAGTTCAGCTCTCCGTCTTCTGCATTCCTAAGCTACTGAACCGCATCAACAGTTTCAGCTATGGTCTAGTCTTTCTGTCTCCATGTAAGAGAAATACCGTATTAATATTCATAGAAGATTCATAGTACACGCAATACATGTAGAATAGATGCATGCATCAGTCTTAGTGTCAAGTAGCCTTTGCCCTGATAACTTTTAGATTCTATCAACATGTACTCCAAACACCAGATACCAGATATGCTATAGGTACATGTCGTCCTGACACCGCAGACTTTAGTCTCCTCTTCTAGTGTAGAAGTCATAGCCCCCAGTTCTCCCTGGTAACACGTCATTGCCCGTTTGCGCGCACCACTAGGTTAAAGGTCCCAGCTGCTCTCAGGTAGCCCCCTCCATGTTTCCGCCCCATTCATGACACTTTTGTGACGTTTCTCATCACATGTCTACATGCACGCCCTGTACACGCCTTCTTTTTCCGCCCATGTTTTCTTATCTTACGTTTGTCATAAGTTACGCCTACTGTATGTAATGTAATGTAATGTTGTACTATATATATGCTGCACTGTCGATGAAGCGCTGCAGCTGCCTTCCTTCCTTCCTTTTCATTTTATTTCAGGCTGTCCCGTTCCAGTCCCTTCCCTTTTGCCTGAATAAATCCTTCTGACTCGGACACATCGGATCCTGCCTCTTATTTATTGAGCTATCTGTTATTGTTAATGTAATTCAAAAATAGTCCCGGTATTATTTATTTAAATACCACATAATGGCGCCCGAATAGGGACGAGCCCCTTCCTCATGCGCTGGCGATGCCACGCAGGCCCCCTGACCCTCTGCAGCCGTGACGGAACTCTACTGCGCACCGGCAGATATTTCTGCTTCAAGTCTCCCTCAGGCCCACGGAGGAGACGGAGACTGCGGTCCGACATCCAGACGAAGCGGTGTGGAATGCGGTTCGTCCCGACCAGAGCCCAAGCCGAGAGAGCAAGGTCCGAAGTATCCGGAGGCCCACCTGTAACCGAAGTTTCCGAAGTTCGTAGTCCGACGTCGTAGCAGTCCAGTCCAGTCCGAGGCCTTCCAGTTTCTGCTTCCCGGTGAGTACCGTCGCGGGGGAAGTATCTAGACAGGATCATTAGTTTGGTCCTGGTCCGATGGGTTTGGGTACACAGATCCAGTCCGAAGTATTCACCTAGGTGGATACGGGTCCTGACGTGTCTCTTTATGGGACCGGTATGTTCTGTACTGTTTTAGCAGTGCATCCAGTAATTCTAGTAAGTTTCGTTCTCGAGAAATTCATGTGTTCTGTTTTCAGTGTATCAGGTAGTATTTTGTTCGAACTGTTATCAATGTATGTTTATGTCGTGGTATGAGTGCTTTGTTCGCTATTTTATTACTGTGATTATTGTGTATTGTGTTCCAAGTATACCACGGAAATGCCTTTGTTCTCGAAATTACGTCAGTTAAAGACCAGAAAAGGGTTGCTCGAAGAAGCAGTTCCTGTCCCTCCTAGGGACAGTCCAGGACATTTTATGTATCACAAGCATGGCTTAGATGCCATAATATATCTAGACTTATGGGCGGACTATACTAAGGAACTAGAAGAGAAATATAGATGGCCCGTATCAGGTACATGGGATGCCGAGTGCATCATGCGAGTAGAAGAAGCATTATGGAAAAAGAAAGCCAGACAGTCCCAGAAAGATGCCATCGAGTTATGGCGCAAAGAATCTCACAAAAGAACCGAAAAAGAATTCCGAAAAACAGAATGAAGTAGGGAATCCGCAGAAAAAGCCCAAGAAAAGGAATTAATCGAAGAAGGTAAACGAGTTAGAGCAGAACAGTCAGACAGACAGAGAAATGCCCTTATTAAAGGTATGTATCCTCTTCTTGCCGAGGGCTTGCCAAAAGCAACCCCGGAAGTACCCTGTAATTTCCCGCCACCATTGGTCCCGATTAAGCTACGTCACAAACCGACCGCAGCTGATATTTTTTTCTCGTCCTATTTGGACGATACAGTCCCAGAATATGCAAATCCTATCCCGCCTGCTCCCGTTAATAATGTAATTCCAGCTCCTCCAACCGCTGGTCCCACGGGTCCAGTCAATGTTACAGTACCTGTTACAGCACCCCCGGCCCAGCCCACAGTACATGCACCCGTTTTGCCAGTCACTCTACCAGCCCGTACAGTATTCACCGACGATTCTAGTTTAGGAGCCGCGGGGGGAGGTTCTCCTCGTACCCCGCCTCAGCCAAGACGTCTGACGCTACATGAACTAGCGTTACAGCGTACGCCAAAAGTAACTACATACGTAGATATCAAGCGAGCCCTTACTGAATGTCGTTATGATCCAGTTCCAGGCGATGATCACATGGTCATATATTCATTACGTTTAAGGCGGGTTGCCGGCTTTTTGGAAACCCTGCCCGATATGGGAGAACATCTAGACAGAATATATTGTTTTATCCGTACAGGAGTGAATCCAGGAAGTATTCACGAAGCCATGGTTCAAAGAAAAGTCGAGACTCAGCTCATGATTTTAAAATTTTTGATTAACTGTTTAATAAGAGAGCAAGATTATCCAGAAAAAGATCCAGAAGAAATGAAGGTCCTGACTAGGTGGAGTGACAATATAGCCGAGGGAAAACACAAGACACAAAATTGTATAGAGAGTATGTATAAGAAAATTCGTAAGGAAATAATACGTATACACAAGGAACGAGAAGCAAAGAGAGCAACCGAGAAAGAGAGTGACTCTTCTACTGAAGAGGTAGACAGCGAGAATCCCGACAGAATAGCGTATGTAGGTAGAACTAGACTTTCCGATCGACATTCACGCCTAGATTACAAGAAAGCTTTTCCTCCTCCAGTACCAGAACAGTGTTCTCTTGAGCAAGTATTCCAAGCTACCGATCATATTCTGAAATTACGAATAGGTTATAGCGAGCTCAGTACAATGCATGAACAAGAACTAGCCCGATCAGCAGTCCGATGGACTACTGATTCTACCACTTTTCCAGACGAAATAGTGGCACAAATGTTTCTGAAACTGCCCCCAGCCGAGCAACGTCTGGTGGGTATGTATATGATCCAGCACCTCATTATACTGTATGAGGATCAGCATTCTGATCCAGGTCCGCTACATGATGTATTAAACGAGTTACTCCAGTACAGATGGAAAGGTCTAGGTACCGATTTAATTAGTGTCATTTTAGAACAGCGCCACAAATACCGAACTTTTCTGAATCCACATTTTGTTCACGTCTCACCTCCAGAAAGTAAATCATTCTACATAGATAGACAGAATCCGTTACGAGAAGTGCATCCAGTCAAGAAAGAGGGTGGTGGTCTAGAACGAGTATTTGTTTACACCCCTATTACAAAAATGGAACTCTTAGAGATGAAAAAGTTAATTCCCTGTCATGATAAAGATCCAGCAGGGTTTCACCGTCAATTAAAGGACATGCTCCGTATGGGAGAATACACGTATCCTGATATCATTAAAATGCTAAAGGTCCTGTTGCCTGCGGGCATATATGAAAAACTCAAAGAAAAAGAATGGGAGGTGGGAGAGAAAAAGATAGATTGGACAGCTCTAGAAACTGAAGATAATATACGAGTACCAGGTACCGGTCTTGGGGATAAAGCTAAAGAATTGCCCGAGTTATTGATACAAGTTTTGCCAAGATTACTAGCCACGAAAAAGGAAGATTGGGATGCTATCTCAGCCTGTAAACAGAAACAAGACGAAGATACTAGTGATTTCTATTCTAGATTTGAGAAATGTTTTATTATTAATAGTGGTCTGAAAACAAGTAGTGAGTCGTATCCCCATCTTTTTGTTACCAAACTAGTCGAGAATTCAAGTCCACAAGTTAAAAATAGAGTCCTGAAAGTCGAAAGTACCTGGCAAGCTAATTCTCCGTCACAGATGCTCCAGATGCTCCAGTACCACCAGAACAGAATCAGGGAAGAGCAGGAACACGAAAGGATACGTATGAAAGACACGAAAATGAAAGTACTAGTTGCACAATCTGTTCCACAAGACAGTCAGAAGAGGGGTCCGAATCAAGCCAGTCATCCTGCAGCTCCCGTTAAAGGGACCTGCAATTACTGTAAACAGCCAGGTCATTTTATAAACGAATGTGCAGTTCTGAAACACAACATAGCTACTGGTAAGACCAAAGAGAGACCACGTCCGCCTAGACAAGAACAAGTTTCACAGACTTCTCAGCCACCACAGAATGCACAACAGACAGTTACAGCACCGCAGCCTATCGCTGCAACACAGCATGTTACACAGCAGATGTACCAGTACGCACAGTCAGAGTATCCAGATTATCAGCCATATTCATGAAATAGCCTAGAGAGGGAGGTAGGCTTGCCTCTCATCGAGATTCCTGTAGATCAAGAGGGTCCCTATGTACACAGTCAAGTATTGGGGAAAGACAGAAAGTTTCTGATTGATACAGGGGCAAGTAGGACTACCATCAGTCATGACGAGGTTCCAGGGGCTCCGCTCTCAGGCTCTAGAAATGTTTCCCTTGGATTTTCAGGAAAGCCCATTGTTAATGAAATATCGAAACCAGTTACTCTAGAAGTCGGTCCATTGTCCCGAACTACTGACTTGTTACTCACGAAATCTTGTCCAGAAAATCTGTTAGGCATTAGAACTCTGAAAGAATTAGGAGCGGTTATATGCTGCTCCCCAGAAGGGGTCCGTCTGTTTTTACGTGACTTTAAAGGTCATTATGTATTACGTGATTTTGATCCAAGATTATTGAATGTACCACAGCATTTATGGGCGCAAGGTCCAACTGATGTAGGTTGTATGCATATCACACCCCATCGTGTGACTCTGAAGCAAGGTGTTGTTTTACCACGAATCAGACAGTACAAATTGCCACCTGAGGCTGTAGCAGCCTTATCCAAAATTATTGACGAGCTTATTGCTCAAGGAGTGGTTGTAGAAACTGACTCCAATGTATGTAATTCTCCTATCATTCCGATCCTGAAACGTACTGATCCAAATGCACCTCCAGTTTATCGATTAGTGATTGACCTTCGAGAACTTAATAAATGTATCATACCCCAGTACCCAGTAGTCCCAGATATTTCTTCACTATTGACAGCCATTGATTCTGAAGCCACGTTCTTTACAGTTATCGATCTCAAGAACGCATTTTTCAGTGTCCCCATTCATCCAGACAGCCAGTTCCTCTTCGGATTCTGTTTAAATGGAAGAAGCTATAAATTCACACGAGCACCTCAAGGTTTCACAGAAAGTCCTAGCATTTACAGTCAAGCACTTAAGAGACAACTAGACAATATTCGCATGCCAACTGACACTGCCCTGCTCCAGTATGTCGATGATCTACTGATCACAGCCCGTTCTGAACGTGACTGCGAACGTGCGTCACTTACAGTTCTGTATTTTCTGGCCGAGATGGGGCACAAGGTGTCCCCTTCCAAATTGCAATTCTGTGTCCAGCAAGTGGTCTACTTGGGACACTTACTGTCCAAGAGGGGTAGGCAGTTGACACCTGACCGTATCCAGTTAATAGCACGTCTTCCACAGCCCAAGACTCAGAAGGAGGTACGAGCTTTTATCGGCCTCACTTCTTACTGCAGACAATGGATTCCTCAGTATGCATTTCTAGCCAAGCCACTGATACAGTTAACGACACAGGAGGCAGCCGTATCGACTGTCCTCCCTTGGACCCAGGAACATACACTTGTTTTTAATGAGTTAAAGAAAGCTTTATGTAATGCACCTGTTCTAGCAACACCGAACTACAGTAAGCCTTTTACACTTTTTGTTACAGAACGTGATGGTACTGCATTATCTGTTCTTACACAAGATCAAGCAGGACAATACAAGCCCTGTGCTTATTTTTCTAGCACATTAGATCCAGTAGCCCAGGCTCTGCCTGCGTGCCTCAAGTCAGTTGCAGCCACAGCTCTAGCTATCAGACAGAGTGATTCCATAGTGTTAGGACACTCCCTGACAGTACAAGTTCCACACTCCGTGGAAGTTCTTTTAAACCGAACACAGACTCAGCACTTGACAATTGCACGTTTAACAGGTTATGAACTGACATTATTTCAGCCACACATAGAAATCAGACGCTGCAACATTTTAAATCCAGCTACACTGTTACCGTCAGTTGCTTCAAATCCTGCCACACATGACTGTGTGGAAGTTGTTAACACCATGACAAAGCCTAGACAAGACTTGACAGACATTGCATTACCTGATCCCGACCTGACACTTTATGTGGATGGTTCATGTATGAGAACAAGTACAGGAGAACTAGTAGCCGCGTATGCAGTGACTACTGAAACCGAAGTTATAGAAAGACATCGTATTGACACTCTGTCCGCTCAAGCAGCAGAGCTCATCGCTCTGACCCAAGCCTGCATACGTGCCAAGAACTTGAAAGTAAACATATATACAGATTCACGTTATGCATTCGGAGTCGTACACGACTTTGGAGTGCTCTGGCAGGAAAGAGGTTTCATGACTTCTCATGGAACCAAGATTCAGCATGGTTTCCTCATTCAAGCTCTGTTAGATGCAATACATTTACCGACAGCTATCGCTATCATGAAGTGCAAGGCACATACGAAAGTCACCGACATCATTTCCCAGGGTAACGATCTAGCAGATCGAACAGCCAAGCTTACAGCTCAGACTCCAGACATTCCAGTTAACACGACACAGACACACATTCCATAACAGACTACTTGTATGACAGTTAAGGACCCTACACAAGATGTCATAGACATACCGGTACATGCTACTCCCGATGAAATCAAGAAATGGTCCGAACAAGGAGGGGTCCAGACTGATCAAGGATGGTTAACGAAGGGAAAAGCCACATGGTTTCTCCCCGACTCTATGGTTCAAGTCATTATTAACACCGCACATAGTCCAGCACATCTAGGAGAAAAAGCCATGTTAGACAGTATCCAGAACATCTGGTTCAATAAGCATTTACGAGCAGCAGCCAAACAGAAAGTGCGTACCTGCATGATCTGTTGTCAGTTCAATCCAGGTAAAGGTGTACCGGTGGACAAGGTGGATTCCATCCTCCTGACCACCCTTTTGAAGTCCTCCAAATGGATTATATTCAGATGGAGCGATGTCGAGGTTTCAAGTATGTCCTCGTAGTTGTATGCGCTTTGTCCAGGTGGACAGAAGCATATCCAGTTCCAGATTACACAGCTGCGACCACTGCCAGGCAGTTGGTTCGTGAGTATTTTCCCCGTTATGGATTACCTAGGGTCATGTATTCAGATAACGGCCAGCCATTCTCATCCGAGCTCATGAAACAAGTTTCCCTTCTGTTAGGGTACCAGTGGAAGTTCCATTGTGTACGCCATCCTGAAGCAGCCGGTCTTGTAGAGAGACATAACCAGACCCTAAAAATCCGCATCGCAAAAGTATGTGCAGAGAAAGGTGTAGATTGGATAGTAGCACTACCAGTCGCCCTTTTTTATATGAGAATGGTCGCTCACTCCCGTTCAGGTCTATCTCCCTATGAGATAGTGTTTGGTCGTCCCCCTAACATGTGGGGTACACCTAGACCCCGTACCATAACTGATGTTGACAGTAATATGCTGACAGATTACCTTGCTTCCTTGATGTCTGCACTACAATCTTGTCGTTCACAGGTTGCCGCTGCATTTCCAGACAACACCGAGGTGAAACCACACAAGATCGTCCCGGGGGATCTCGTGCTGATCCGTAATTTTGATTGTTCGAGTCCGCTGGAGCCCCGCTGGAAGCAGCCCCGTCTCGTCCTTCTCACCACCCGGACAGCAGTTAAAATTGAAAACCGGAAAGGGTGGCTACACGTGAGCCACGTCAAGAAATTCCATGGACTCAAACCTAAAACTTTCCTCAAGGACTGCCCCGTACTCAAGGACTGCCCCGAAAATGAATCTAAAATTCCCCTGTTAGAGAAAACTCCACAGCAGGAGTATAAAGCAAAGTTGCGGTCTAGTAAGTCAGCCAGTTTAATTGTCTAAGTCCCTCTCGGGTGAAACGGTTGGACAGGTTCCTGACATGTATGAGACAGACCCACACAGTGAGAGAGTTAGTCAAAACTCTAAGAGATGTATCATCATTCTATTCTTTTTACTGTTCCTGAGTCTTATGGTTACATGCATAAGTTATGCGTTACATTTATGTTTTCCTATTTCACATGTACATATGTTTTCTAATGTTACAGTAGAGCACACATTTAGTGATCTGCCTCCTCACGAGTTATCCTATCGTCTTGCTATGCGTAATAATACCTTTATCCGAATGCTGCATTATTCACACCAGACCAGCAATGCCACTAATTGTTGGGTGTGTGGTCGACTCCCCCCTTTCCAGACACCGAAGGGAGTTCTGCCACTTTTTCCTTATCCGTTTTCACATAATGGTTCGTGTGGAGCATGGTCCACGTTAACGTCATCCTCAACTGATATGTCCCTTTTGAATCGAACATGTTTCCCAGACAAGCAAGGACTTTCCCATAGAACAGGGTTAGATCTAGAAAATGAAGTATATGATTTAGGTAATTATTCCTCGAATTTTATGGTTCTGAATGTTCAGTCCGATACTACTCCAGATTTGCCTGCTATTTCAGTACTACCAGTCAAAGGCGAATTATGTGTCAGAAGGAATGGTTCCGCACATGTAGGACATAGTGATTGTACTACTGTGGTCGAGTATAGTGACAGTGGGAAATCTATTTTCAAAGCCTCACGTCATTCTTATTTTGTTTGTGGTCAGACCGCATATGTTCGTCTGCCCCTTGATTGGGATGGAACATGTTACATTGCCTTCCTACTGCCACCAGTTTTCCTAGCCCCATCCGATTATCACAGAAACACACATCTAGTACACGTTAGACATAGAAGGGAGACTGAGTCCCCAATTGTCGATCAAACTGAAACTACCCTAGAACAATATCAAGACTTCAATAAAGGTTTCTTTTTCTTCATAGGTCCTGTCCAGAATAGTAAGTTAATACGTAGGTTAACCAGAACCCTTGAAGCAGTAGTGAATGAGACTACTTCCGCTCTAGGTAACTTAACCGAAGAGCAATCTGCTATGCGTTTTGTCGTGCTCCAAAATCGTCTCGTTCTTGACGTCATACTGGCCGATAGAGGAGGAGCTTGTAGAGTCATCGGATCTAGTTGCTGCATTTTCATTCCTAATAACGCGCCGTCTGTTTATTCAGCTATAACCAGACTCCATAAAATTGCCCATCAGTTACACCAGAATCCAGGCACCTGGACATGGTCCGGTTGGCTCTGGAGTATAATATCTGTCTGGGGATGGAAAGTATTGTCATTCCTAGGTATAGCAGTAATGATCATATTCAGTTGCTGCCTCTGTTTACAATGTGGCCCTGCGATTTGCGGCTTGTGTGCTACCTCTTGTATTCCTAATCCTAAATCCCGTTCCAAGACAATTCGAGACGAGCAAATGATGCTATATGAACAGATAGATGGTATCATGAATATTGATGTTTCCTGATGGAAACGTAGGGCACAAGGAGGGAATGTGGAAAAGTAAATTTTGCCATGTTATATGAGCCTACGTGTTCCCCATTCTATGTTATATGTGCATGATCGATATGCATGTATCCCCCTATGATCGATTAAAGATGCAATTATAGTCGTGTCCAACTCTAGTATGCCAGTATCCAGTTCTCGTGAAGGCAACGAGTATTAGGCCTATGTTGCCACGTTTCACAGTGTGCACGTTAATTCACCGCATTGTCCCCGTTTCTAGGCCTCAAAAGGGCCCGGACACCAGATTCAAGCTCCAGTCTCCTGAACCCTCTCCGAGGAGCGATGCAGCCCCCACCTGCATCCCTGACCCTTCACTTACTTCCTGCCGCGCGGTGCCGGGCCCGGCCTGGCTCTGCCTGCCAGTCGGCCAAGAGTATGTTATGCTTCTAGTTATCAGTTCAGCTCTCCGTCTTCTGCATTCCTAAGCTACTGAACCGCATCAACAGTTTCAGCTATGGTCTAGTCTTTCTGTCTCCATGTAAGAGAAATACCGTATTAATATTCATAGAAGATTCATAGTACACGCAATACATGTAGAATAGATGCATGCATCAGTCTTAGTGTCAAGTAGCCTTTGCCCTGATAACTTTTAGATTCTATCAACATGTACTCCAAACACCAGATACCAGATATGCTATAGGTACATGTCGTCCTGACACCGCAGACTTTAGTCTCCTCTTCTAGTGTAGAAGTCATAGCCCCCAGTTCTCCCTGGTAACACGTCATTGCCCGTTTGCGCGCACCACTAGGTTAAAGGTCCCAGCTGCTCTCAGGTAGCCCCCTCCATGTTTCCGCCCCATTCATGACACTTTTGTGACGTTTCTCATCACATGTCTACATGCACGCCCTGTACACGCCTTCTTTTTCCGCCCATGTTTTCTTATCTTACGTTTGTCATAAGTTACGCCTACTGTATGTAATGTAATGTAATGTTGTACTATATATATGCTGCACTGTCGATGAAGCGCTGCAGCTGCCTTCCTTCCTTCCTTTTCATTTTATTTCAGGCTGTCCCGTTCCAGTCCCTTCCCTTTTGCCTGAATAAATCCTTCTGACTCGGACACATCGGATCCTGCCTCTTATTTATTGAGCTATCTGTTATTGTTAATGTAATTCAAAAATAGTCCCGGTATTATTTATTTATATACCACAATATGCAGATGCGTTTCAGCTCAGTACATTGGATATAAGTACATTGCAAAGTAATTTTTAAAAGTGATAGTTTAAAAAATGAACATGGAAACATTTATGCCTCCCCCACCCTGACAACACGCCAATAGAGAACTAAGAGTCAATCAATCAATCTGGTGTCTTATAAACGGGTCTATTCACCCGTGAGGGTCTGAATGTACTGAGGGGGGACTGCCGATCCGTTGACGCACTGTGGTTCAGCTGTAGAACCAGGTCTTGAGGTCCTTCCTGAATTGAGCCAGGGACGGTGATTGCCTGAGGTGGAGAGGTAGGGTGTTCTAGGTCTTGAGGTCCTTCCTGAATTGAGCCAGGGACGGTGATTGCCTGAGGTGGAGAGGCAGGGTGTTCCAGGTCTTGAGATCCTTCCTGAATTGAGCCAGGGACGGTGATTGCCTGAGGTGGAGAGGCAGGGTGTTCCAGGTCTTGAGATCTGTCTTGAATTGAGCCAGGGACGGTGATTGTCTGAGGTGGAGAGGTAGGGTGTTCCAGGTCTTGAGGTCCTTCCTGAATTGAGCCAGGGGCGGTGATTGCCTGAGGTGGAGAGGTAGGGTGTTCCAGGTCTTGAGGTCCTTCCTGAATTGAGCCAGGGACGGTGATTGCCTGAGGTGAAGAGGTAGGGTGTTCCAGGCCTTGAGATCCTTTCTGAATTGAACCAGGGACGGTGATTGCCTGAGGTGGAGAGGTAGGGTGTTCCAGGTCTTGAGAGATCCTTCCTGAATTGAGCCAGGGACGGTGATTGCCTGAGGCGGAGAGGTAGGGTGTTTCAGGTCTTGAGGTCCTTCCTGAATTGAGCCAGAGACGGTGATTGCCTGAGGCGGAACGGTAGGTTGTTTCAGGTCTTGAGATCCTTCCTGAATTGAGCCAGGGACGGTGATTGCCTGAGGCGGAGAGGCAGGGTGTTCCAGGTCTTGAGATCCTTCCTGAATTGAGCCAGGAACGGTGATTGCCTGAGGGGAGAGGCAGGATGTTCCAGGTCTTGAGATCCTTCCTGAATTGAGCCAGGGACGGTGATTGCCTGAGGCGGAGAGGCAGGGTGTTTCAGGTCTTGAGATCCTTCCTGAATTGAGCCAGGGACGGTGATTGCCTGAGGTGGAGAGGTAGGGTGTTCCAGGTATTGAGATCCTTCCTGAATTGAGCCAGGGACAGTGATTGTCTGAGCTGGAGAGGTAGGGTGTTCTAGGTCTTGAGGTCCTTCCTGAATTGAGCCAAGGACGGTGATTGCCTGAGGTGGAGAGACAGGGTGTTCCAGGTCTTGAGATCCTTTCTGAATTGAGCCAGGGACGGTGATTGCCTGAGGTGGAGAGGTAGGGTGTTCTTGGTCTTGAGGTCCTTCCTGAATTGAGCCAGGGACGGTGATTTCCTGAGGTGGAGAGATAGGGTGTTCCAGGTCTTGAGATCCTTCCTGAATTGAACCAGGGATGGTGACTGCCTTTGGGTGAGAGGCAGGGTGTTCTAGGTCTTGAGATCCGTTCTGAATTGAGCCAGGGACGGTGATTGCCTGAGGTGGAGAGGTAGGGTGTTCCAGGTCTTGAGGTCCTTCCTGAATTGAGCCAGGGACGGTGATTGCCTGAGGTGGAGAGGTAGGGTTTTCCAGGTCTTGAGGTCCTTCCTGAATTGAGCCAGGGACGGTGATTGCCTGAGGTGGAGAGGTAGGGTGTTCCAGGTCTTGAGAGATCCTTCCTGAATTGGGCCAGGGACGGTGATTGCCTGAGGCGGAGAGGTAGGGTGTTCCAGGTCTTGAGGTCCTTCCTGAATTGAGCCAGAGACGGTGATTGCCTGAGGCGGAGAGGTAGGGTGTTTCAGGTCTTGAGATCGTTCCTGAATTGAGACAGGGACGGTGATTGCCTGAGGTGAAGAGGAAGGGTGTTCCAGGTCTTGAGATCCTTCCTGAATTGAGCCAGGGACGGTGATTGCCTGAGGCGGAGAGGCAGGGTGTTTCAGGTCTTGAGATCCTTCCTGAATTGAGCCAGGGACGGTGATTGCCTGAGGCGGAGAGGCAGGGTGTTTCAGGTCTTGAGATCCTTCCTGAATTGAGCCAGGGACGGTGATTGGCTGTGGTGGAGAGGCAGGGTGTTCCAGGTCTTGAGATTCTTCCCGAAATTGAGCCAGGGACGGTGATTGCCTGAGGTGGAGAGGTAGGGTGTTCCTGGTCTTGAGATCCTTCCTGAATTGAGCCAGAGACGGTGATTGTCTGAGCTGGAGAGGTAGGGTGTTCTAGGTCTTGAGGTCCTTCCTGAATTGAGCCAGGGACGGTGATTGCCTGAGGTGGAGAGGCAGGGTGTTCCAGGTCTTGAGATCCTTCCTGAATTGAGCCAGGGACGGTGATTGCCTGAGGTGGAGAGGTAGGGTGTTCCAGGTCTTGATGTCCTTCCTGCATTGAGCCAGGGACGGGGATTGCCTGAGGTGGAGAGGTAGGGTGTTCCAGGTCTTGAGATCCTTCCTGAATTGAGACAGGGACGGTGATTGCCTGAGGTGGAGAGGTAGGGTGTTCCAGGTCTTGAGATCCTTCCTGAATTGAGCCAGGGACGGTGATTGCCTGAGGTGGAGAGGCAGGGTGTTCTAAGTTTTGAGGTCCTTCCTGAATTGAGCCAGGGACGGTGATTGCCTGAGGTGGAGAGGCAGGGTGTTCCAGGTCTTGAGATCCTTCCTGAATTGATCCAGGGACGGTGATTGCCTGAGGTGGAGGTAGGGTGTTCTAGGTCTTGATATCCTTCCTGAGTTGAGCCAGGGACGGTGATTGCCTGAGGTGGAGAGGTAGGGTGTTCTAGGTCTTGAGGTCCTTCCTGAATTGAGCCGGGGACGGTGATTGCCTTTGGGTGAGAGGTAGGGTGTTCTAGGTCTTGAGGTCCTTCCTGAATTGAGCCATGGACGGTGATTGCCTGAGGTGGAGAGGTAGGGTGTTTCAGGTCTTGAGATCCTTCCTGAATTGAGCCAGGGACGGTGATTGCCTGAGGTGGAGAGGTAGGTTGTTCCAGGTCTTGAGATCCTTCCTGAATTGAGCAAGGGACGGTGATTGCCTGAGGTGGAGAGGTAGGGTGTTCCAGGTCTTGAGATCCTTCCTGAATTGAGCCAGGGACGGTGATTGCCTGAGGTGAAGAGGTAGGGTGTTCCAGGTCTTGAGATCCTTCCTGAATTGAGCCAGGGACGGTGATTGCCTGAGGTGGAGAGGTAGGGTGTTCCAGGTCTTGAGATCCTTCCTAAATTGAGCCATTGACGGTGATTGCCTGAGGTGGAGAGGTAGGGTGTTCCATGTCTTGAGATCCTTCCTGAATAGAGCTAGGGACGATGATTGCCTGAGGTGGAGAGGCAGGATGTTCTAGGTCTTGAGGTCCTTCCTGAATTGAGCCAGGGACGGTGGTTGCCTGAGGTGGAGAGGTAGGGTGTTGCAGGTCTTGAGATCCTCCCTGAATTGAGCCAGGGACTGTGATTGCCTGAGGAGGAGAGGTAGGGTGTTCCAGGTCTTGAGGTCATTGCTGAATTGAGCCAGGGACTGTGATTGCCTGAGGAGGAGAGGTAGGGTGTTCCAGGTCTTGAGGTCCTTGCTGAATTGAGCCAGGGACGGTGATTGTCTGAGGTGGAGAGGTAGGGTGTTCTAGGTCTTAGGATCCTTCCTGAATTGAGCCAGGGACGGTGATTGCCTGAGCTGGAGAGGTAGGGTGTTCCAGGTCTTGAGATCCTTCCTGAATTGAGCCAGGGACGGTGATTGCCTGAGGTGGAGAGGTAGGGTGTTCTAGATCTTGAGATCCTTCCTGAATTGAGCCAAGCACGGTGATTGCCTGAGGTGGAGAGGTAGGATGTTCATAAGTCTTGAGATTCTTCCTGAATTGAGCCAGGGACGGTGATTGCCTGAGCTGGAGAGGCAGGGTGTACTAGATCTTGAGATCCTTCCTGAATTGAGCCAGGGACGGTGATTTCCTGAGGTGGAGAGGTAGGGTGTTCCAGGTCTTGAGATCCTTCCTGAATTGAGCAAGGGACGGTGATTGCCTGAGGTGGAGAGGTAGGGTGTTCCAGGTCTTGAGATCCTAACTGAATTGAGCCAGGGACGGTGATTGCCTGAGGTGAAGAGGTAGGGTGTTTCAGGTCTTGAGATCCTTCCTGAATTGAGCCTGGGATGGTGATTGCCTGAGGTGGAGCGGTAGGGTGTTCCAGTTCTTGAGATTCTTCCTGAATTGAGCCAGTGATGGTGATTGCCTGAGGTGGAGAGGTAGGGTGTTCCAGGTCTTGAGATCCTTCCTGAATTGAGCCAGGGACGGTGATTGCCTGAGGTGGAGAGGTAGGGTGTTCTAGGTTTTGAGATCCTTCCTGAGTTGAGCCAGGGACGGAGATTGCCTGAGGTGGAGAGGTAGGTTGTTCTAGGTCTTGAGGTTCTTCCTGAATTGAGCCAGGGACGGTGGTTGCCTGAGGTGGAGAGGTAGGGTGTTGCAGGTCTTGAGATCCTCCCTGAATTGAGCCAGGGACGGTGATTGCCTGAGGTGGAGAGGTAGGGTGTTCCAGGTCTTGAGGTCCTTGCTGAATTGAGCCAGGGACGGTGATTACCTGAGGTGGAGAGGTAGGGTGTTCCAGGTCTTGAGAGATCCTTCCTGAATTGGGCCAGGGACGGTGATTGCCTGAGGCGGAGAGGTAGGGTGTTCCAGGTCTTGAGGTCATTGCTGAATTGAGCCAGGGACTGTGATTGCCTGAGGAGGAGAGGTAGGGTGTTCCAGGTCTTGAGGTCCTTGCTGAATTGAGCCAGGGACGGTGATTGTCTGAGGTGGAGAGGTAGGGTGTTCTAGGTCTTAGGATCCTTCCTGAATTGAGCCAGGGACGGTGATTGCCTGAGCTGGAGAGGTAGGGTGTTCCAGGTCTTGAGATCCTTCCTGAATTGAGCCAGGGACGGTGATTGCCTGAGGTGGAGAGGTAGGGTGTTCTAGATCTTGAGATCCTTCCTGAATTGAGCCAAGCACGGTGATTGCCTGAGGTGGAGAGGTAGGATGTTCATAAGTCTTGAGATTCTTCCTGAATTGAGCCAGGGACGGTGATTGCCTGAGCTGGAGAGGCAGGGTGTACTAGATCTTGAGATCCTTCCTGAATTGAGCCAGGGACGGTGATTTCCTGAGGTGGAGAGGTAGGGTGTTCCAGGTCTTGAGATCCTTCCTGAATTGAGCAAGGGACGGTGATTGCCTGAGGTGGAGAGGTAGGGTGTTCCAGGTCTTGAGATCCTAACTGAATTGAGCCAGGGACGGTGATTGCCTGAGGTGAAGAGGTAGGGTGTTTCAGGTCTTGAGATCCTTCCTGAATTGAGCCTGGGATGGTGATTGCCTGAGGTGGAGAGGTAGGGTGTTCCAGTTCTTGAGATTCTTCCTGAATTGAGCCAGTGATGGTGATTGCCTGAGGTGGAGAGGTAGGGTGTTCCAGGTCTTGAGATCCTTCCTGAATTGAGCCAGGGACGGTGATTGCCTGAGGTGGAGAGGTAGGGTGTTCTAGGTTTTGAGATCCTTCCTGAGTTGAGCCAGGGACGGAGATTGCCTGAGGTGGAGAGGTAGGTTGTTCTAGGTCTTGAGGTTCTTCCTGAATTGAGCCAGGGACGGTGGTTGCCTGAGGTGGAGAGGTAGGGTGTTGCAGGTCTTGAGATCCTCCCTGAATTGAGCCAGGGACGGTGATTGCCTGAGGTGGAGAGGTAGGGTGTTCCAGGTCTTGAGGTCCTTGCTGAATTGAGCCAGGGACGGTGATTACCTGAGGTGGAGAGGTAGGGTGTTCTAGGTCTTGAGATCCTTCCTGAATTGAGCCAGGGACAGTGATTGCCTGAGGTGGTGAGGTAGGGTGTTGCAGGTCTTGAGATCCTTCCTGAATTGAGCCAGGGACAGTGATTGCCTGAGGTGGAGAAGTAGAGTGTTCCAGGTCTTGAGGTCCTTGCTGAATTGAGCCTGGGACGGTGATTGCCTGAGGTGGAGAGGTAGGGTGTTCTAGGTCTCGAGATCCTTCCTGAATTGAGCCAGGGACGGTGATTGCCTGAGCTGGAGAGGTAGGGTGTTCCAGGTCTTGAGATCCTTCCTGAATTGAGCCAGGGACGGTGATTGTCTGAGCTGGAGAGGTAGGGTGTTCTAGGTCTAAAGGCCTTCCTGAATTGAGCCAAGGACGGTGATTGCCTGAGGTGGAGAGGCAGGGTGTTCCAGGTCTTGAGATCCTTTCTGAATTGAGCCAGGGACGGTGATTGCCTGAGGTGGAGAGGTAGGGTGTTCTTGGTCTTGAGGTCCTTCCTGAATTGAGCCAGGGACGGTGATTTCCTGAGGTGGAGAGATAGGGTGTTCCAGGTCTTGAGATCCTTCCTGAATTGAACCAGGGATGGTGATTGCCTGAGGTGGAGAGGTAGGGTTTTCCAGGTCTTGAGGTCCTTCCTGAATTGAGCCAGGGACGGTGATTGCCTGAGGTGGAGAGGTAGGGTTTTCCAGGTCTTGAGGTCCTTCCTGAATTGAGCCAGGGACGGTGATTGCCTGAGGTGGAGAGGTAGGGTGTTCCAGGTCTTGAGAGATCCTTCCTGAATTGAGCCAGAGACGGTGATTGCCTGAGGCGGAGAGGTAGGGTGTTCCAGGTCTTGAGGTCCTTCCTGAATTGAGCCAGGGACGGTGATTGCCTGAGGTGGAGAGGTAGGGTGTTCCAGGTCTTGAGAGATCCTTCCTGAATTGAGCCAGAGACGGTGATTGCCTGAGGCGGAGAGGTAGGGTGTTCCAGGTCTTGAGGTCCTTCCTGAATTGAGCCAGAGACGGTGATTGCCTGAGGCGGAGAGGTAGGGTGTTTCAGGTCTTGAGATCGTTCCTGAATTGAGACAGGGACGGTGATTGCCTGAGGTGAAGAGGTAGGGTGTTCCAGGTCTTGAGATCCTTCCTGAATTGAGCCAGGGACGGTGATTGCCTGAGGTGGAGAGGCAGGGTGTTCTAAATCTTGAGGTCCTTCCTGAATTGAGCCAGGGACGGTGATTGCCTGAGGTGGAGAGGCAGGGTGTTCCAGGTCTTGAGATCCTTCCTGAATTGATCCAGGGACGGTGATTGCCTGAGGTGGAGGTAGGGTGTTCTAGGTCTTGAGGTCCTTCCTGAATTGAGCCGGGGAGGGTGATTGCCTTTGGGTGAGAGGTAGGGTGTTCTAGATCTTGAGGTCCTTCCTGAATTGAGCCAGGGACGGTGATTGCCTAAGGTGGAGAGGTAGGGTGTTTCAGGTCTTGAGATCCTTCCTGAATTGAGCCAGGGACGGTGATTGCCTGAGGTGGAGAGGTAGGTTGTTCCAGGTCTTGAGATCCTTCCTGAATTGAGCAAGGGACGGTGATTGCCTGAGGTGGAGAGGTAGGGTGTTCCAGGTCTTGGGATCCTTCCTGAATTGAGCCAGGGACGGTGATTGCCTGAGGTGAAGAGGTAGGGTGTTCAAGGTCTTGAGATCCTTCCTGAATTGAGCCAGGGACGGTGATTGCCTGAGGTGGAGAGGTAGGGTGTTCCAGGTCTTGAGATCCTTCCTAAATTGAGCCATGACGGTGATTGCCTGAGGCGGAGAGGCAGGGTGTTCCAAGTCTTGAGATACTTCCTGAATTGAGCCAGGGACGGTGATTGCCTGAGGTGGAGAGGCAGGGTGTTCCAAGTCTTGAGATCCTTCCTGAATTGAGCCAGGGACGGTGATTGCCTGAGGTGGAGAGGTAGGGTGTTCTAGGTCTTGAGAGTCTTCCTTAGTTGAGCCAGGGACGGTGATTGCCTGAGTTGGAGAGGTAGGGTTTTCCAGGTCTTGAGGTCCTTCCTGAATTGAGCCAGGGACGGTGATTGCCTGAGGTGGAGAGGTAGGGTGTTCCAGGTCTTGAGAGATCCTTCCTGAATTGAGCCAGAGACGGTGATTGCCTGAGGCGGAGAGGTAGGGTGTTCCAGGTCTTGAGGTCCTTCCTGAATTGAGCCAGAGACGGTGATTGCCTGAGGCGGAGAGGTAGGGTGTTTCAGGTCTTGAGATCGTTCCTGAATTGAGACAGGGACGGTGATTGCCTGAGGTGAAGAGGTAGGGTGTTCCAGGTCTTGAGATCCTTCCTGAATTGAGCCAGGGACGGTGATTGCCTGAGGCGGAGAGGCAGGGTGTTTCAGGTCTTGAGATCCTTCCTGAATTGAGCCAGAGACGGTGATTGTCTGAGCTGGAGAGGTAGGGTGTTCTAGGTCTTGAGGTCCTTCCTGAATTGAGCCAGGGACGGTGATTGCCTGAGGTGGAGAGGTAGGGTGTTCCAGGTCTTGAGGTCCTTCCTGCATTGAGCCAGGGACGGGGATTGCCTGAGGTGGAGAGGTAGGGTGTTCCAGGTCTTGAGATCCTTCCTGAATTGAGACAGGGACGGTGATTGCCTGAGGTGGAGAGGTAGGGTGTTCCAGGTCTTGAGATCCTTCCTGAATTGAGCCAGGGACGGTGATTGCCTGAGGTGGAGAGGCAGGGTGTTCTAAGTCTTGAGGTCCTTCCTGAATTGAGCCAGGGACGGTGATTGCCTGAGGTGGAGAGGCAGGGTGTTCCAGGTCTTGAGATCCTTCCTGAATTGATCCAGGGACGGTGATTGCCTGAGGTGGAGGTAGGGTGTTCTAGGTCTTGAGGTCCTTCCTGAATTGAGCCGGGGAGGATGATTGCCTTTGGGTGAGAGGTAGGGTGTTCTTGAGGTCCTTCCTGAATTGAGCCAGGGACGGTGATTGCCTGAGGTGGAGAGGTAGGGTGTTTCAGGTCTTGAGATCCTTCCTGAATTGAGCCAGGGACGGTGATTGCCTGAGGTGGAGAGGTAGGTTGTTCCAGGTCTTGAGATCCTTCCTGAATTGAGCAAGGGACGGTGATTGCCTGAGGTGGAGAGGTAGGGTGTTCCAGGTCTTGGGATCCTTCCTGAATTGAGCCAGGGACGGTGATTGCCTGAGGTGAAGAGGTAGGGTGTTCAAGGTCTTGAGGTCCTTCCTGAATTGAGCCAGGGACGGTGATTGCCTGAGGTGGAGAGGTAGGGTGTTCAAGGTCTTGAGGTCCTTCCTGAATTGAGCCAGGGACGGTGATTGCCTGAGGTGGAGAGGTAGGGTGTTCGAGGTCTTGAGGTCCTTCCTGAATTGAGCCAGGGACGGTGATTGCCTGAGGTGAAGAGGTAGGGTGTTCTAGGTCTTGAGAGTCTTCCTTAGTTGAGCTAGGGACGGTGATTGCCTGAGTTAGAGAGGTAGGGTGTTCCAGGTCTTGAGATCCTTCCTGAATTGAGCCAGTGAAGGTGATTGCCTGAGATGGAGAGGTAGGGTGTTCCAGGTCTTGAGGTCCTTCCTGAATTGAGCCAGGGACGGTGATTGCCTGAGGTGGAGAGGTAGGGTGTTCGAGGTCTTGAGGTCCTTCCTGAATTGAGCCAGGGACGGTGATTGCCTGAGGTGGAGAGGTATGGTGTTCTAGGTCTTGAGGTCCTTCCTGAATTGAGCCAGGGATGGTGATTGCCTGAGGTGGAGAGGTAGGGTGTTCTAGGTCTTGAGATCCTTCCTGAATTGAGCCAGGGACTGTGATTGCCTTTGGGTGAGAGGCAGGGTGTTCTAGGTCTTGAGGTCCTTCCTGAATTGAGCCAGGGACGGTGATTGCCTCAAGTGGAGAGGTAGGGTATTCCAGTTCTTGAGATCCTTCCTGAATTGAGCCAGGGACGGTGATTGTCTAAGGTGGAGAGGGAGGGTGTTTCGGGTCTTGAGATCCTTCATGAATTGAGCCAGGGACGGCGATTCCCTGAGCTGGAGAGGCAGGGTGTTCCAGGTCTTGAGATCCTTCCTGAATTGAGCCAGGGATGGTGATTGCCTGAGGTGGAGAGGTAGGGTGTTCCAGGTCTTGAGATCCTTCCTGAATTGAGCAAGGGACGGTGATTGCCTGAGGTGGAGAGGTAGGGTGTTCCAGGTCTTGAGATCCTTCCTGAATTGAGCCAGGGACGGTGATTGCCTGAGGTGAAGAGGTAGAGTGTTCCAGGTCTTGAGATCCTTCCTGAATTGAGCCAGGGACGGTGATTGCCTGAGGTGGAGAGGTAGGGTGTTCCAGGTCTTGAGATCCTTCCTGAATTGAGCCAGTGACGGTGATTGCCTGAGGTGGAGAGATAGGGTGTTCCAGGTCTTGAGATTCTTCCTGAATTGAGCCAGGGACGGTGACTGCCTGAGGTGAAGAGGTAGGGTGTTCCAGGTCTTGAGATCCTTCCTGAATTGAGCCAGGGACAGTGATTGCCTGAGGTGGAGAGGTAGGGTTTTCGAGGTTTTGAGATCCTTCCTGAATTGAGCCAGAGACTGTGATTGCCTGAGGTGGAGAGGTAGGGTGTTCTAGGTCTTGAGATCCTTCCTGAATTGAGCCAGGGACGGTGATTGCCTGAGGTGGAGAGGTAGGGTGTTCCAGGTCTTGAGGTCCTTCCTGAATTGAGCCTGGGACGGTGATTGCCTGAGGTGGAGAGGCAGGGTGTTCCAGGTCTTGAGGTCCTTCCTGAATTGAGCCAGGGACGGTGATTGCCTGAGGTGGAGAGGTAGGGTGTTCTAGGTCTTGAGATCCTTCCTGAATTGAGCCAGGGATGGTGACTGCCTGAGGTGGAGAGGTAGGGTGTTCTAGGTCTTGAGATCCTTCCTGAATTGAACCAGGGACGGTGATTGCCTGAGGTGGAGAGGTAGGGTGTTCTAGGTCTTGAGATCCTTCCTGAATTGAGCCAGGTACGGTGATTGCCTGAGGTGGAGAGGTAGGGTTTTCCAGGTCTTGAGTTCCTTCCTGAATTGAGCCAGGGACGGTGATTGCCTGAGGTGGAGAGGTAGGGTGTTCTAGATCTTGAGATCCTTCCTGAATTGAGCCAGGGATGGTGATTGCCTGAGGTGGGGAGGTAGGGTGTTCTAGGTCTTGAGATCCTTCCTGAATTGAGCCAGGAACGGTGATTGCCTCAGGTGGAGAGGTAAGGTGTTCCAGGTCTTGAGATCCTTCCTGAATTGAGCCAGGGACGGTGATTGCCTGAGGTAGAGAGGTAGGTTGTTCCAGGTCTTGAGATCCTTCCTGAATTGAGCCAGGGACGGTGATTGCCTGAGCTGGAGAGGTAGGGTGTTCCAGGTCTGAAGATCCTTCCTGAATTGAGCCAGGGACGGTGATTGCCTGAGGTGGAGAGGTAGGGTGTTCTAGATCTTGAGATCCTTCCTGAATTGAGCCAGGGACGGTGATTACCTTAGGTGGAGAGGTATGGTGTTCCAGGTCTTGAGATCCTTCCTGAATTGAGCCAGGGTCGGTGATTGCCTGAGGTGGAGAGGTAGGGTGTTCCAGGTCTTGAGATCCTTCCTGAATTGAGCCAGGGACGGTGATTGCCTGAGGTGGAGAGGTAGGGTGTTCCAGGTCTTGAGATCCTTCCTGAATTGAGCCAGGGACGGTGATTGCCTGAGGTGGAGAGGTAGGGTGTTCTAGGTCTTGAGAGTCTTCCTTAGTTGAGCCAGGGACGGTGATTGCCTGAGGTGGAGAGGTAGGGTGTTCTAGGTCTTGAGGTCCTTCCTGAATTGAGCAAGGGACGGTGATTGCCTGAGGTGGAGAGATGGGGTGTTCTAGGTCTTGAGATCCTTCCTGAATTGAGCCAGGGACGGTGATTGCCTGAGTTGGAGAGGTAGGGTGTTCTAGGTCTTGAGATCCTTCCTGAATTGAGCCAGGTACGGTGATTGCCTGAGGTGGAGAGGTAGGGTTTTCCAGGTCTTGAGTTCCTTCCTGAATTGAGCCAGGGACGGTGATTTCCTGAGGTGGAGAGGTAGGGTGTTCTAGATCTTGAGATCCTTCCTGAATTGAGCCAGGGATGGTGATTGCCTGAGGTGGGGCGGTAGGGTGTTCTAGGTCTTGAGATCCTTCCTGAATTGAGCCAGGGACGGTGATTGCCTGAGGTAGAGAGGTAGGTCGTTCCAGGTCTTGAGATCCTTCCTGAATTGAGCCAGGGACGGTGATTGCCTGAGCTGGAGAGGTAGGGTGTTCCAGGTCTGAAGTTCCTTCCTGAATTGAGCCAGGGACGGTGATTGCCTGAGGTGGAGAGGTAGGGTGTTCTAGATCTTGAGATCCTTCCTGAATTGAGCCAGGGACGGTGATTACCTTAGGTGGAGAGGTATGGTGTTCTAGGTCTTGAGATCCTTCCTGAATTGAGCCAGGGTCGGTGATTGCCTGAGGTGGAGAGGTAGGGTGTTCCAGGTCTTGAGATCCTTCCTGAATTGAGCCAGGGACGGTGATTGCCTGAGGTGGAGAGGTAGGGTGTTCCAGGTCTTGAGATCCTTCCTGAATTGAGCCAGGGACGGGGATTGCCTGAGGTGGAGAGGTAAGGTGTTCCAGGTCTTGAGATCCTTCCTGATTTTAGCCAGGGACGGTGATTGCCTGAGGTGGAGAGGTAGGGTGTTCCAGGTCTTGAGATCCTTCCTGAATTGAGCCAGGGATGGTGATTGCCTTTGGGTGAGAGGCAGGGTGTTCTAGGTCTTGAGGTCCTTCCTAAATAGAGCCAGGGACGGTGATTGCCTGAGGTGGAGAGGTAGGGTGTTCCAGGTCTTGAGATCCTTCCTGAATTGAGCCAGGGATGGTGATTGCCTTTGGGTGAGAGGTAGGGTGTTCCAGGTCTTGAGATCCTTCCTGAATTGAGCCAGGGACGGTGATTGCCTGAGGTGAAGAGGTAGAGTGTTCCAGGTCTTGAGATCCTTCCTGAATTGAGCCAGGGACGGTGATTGCCTGAGGTGGAGAGGTAGGGTGTTCCAGGTCTTGAGATCCTTCCTGAATTGAGCCAGTGACGGTGATTGCCTGAGGTGGAGAGATAGGGTGTTCCAGGTCTTGAGATTCTTCCTGAATTGAGCCAGGGACGGTGACTGCCTGAGGTGAAGAGGTAGGGTGTTCCAGGTCTTGAGATCCTTCCTGAATTGAGCCAGGGACAGTGATTGCCTGAGGTGGAGAGGTAGGGTTTTCGAGGTTTTGAGATCCTTCCTGAATTGAGCCAGAGACTGTGATTGCCTGAGGTGGAGAGGTAGGGTGTTCTAGGTCTTGAGATCCTTCCTGAATTGAGCCAGGGACGGTGATTGCCTGAGGTGGAGAGGTAGGGTGTTCCAGGTCTTGAGGTCCTTCCTGAATTGAGCCTGGGACGGTGATTGCCTGAGGTGGAGAGGCAGGGTGTTCCAGGTCTTGAGGTCCTTCCTGAATTGAGCCAGGGACGGTGATTGCCTGAGGTGGAGAGGTAGGGTGTTCTAGGTCTTGAGATCCTTCCTGAATTGAGCCAGGGATGGTGACTGCCTGAGGTGGAGAGGTAGGGTGTTCTAGGTCTTGAGATCCTTCCTGAATTGAACCAGGGACGGTGATTGCCTGAGGTGGAGAGGTAGGGTGTTCTAGGTCTTGAGATCCTTCCTGAATTGAGCCAGGTACGGTGATTGCCTGAGGTGGAGAGGTAGGGTTTTCCAGGTCTTGAGTTCCTTCCTGAATTGAGCCAGGGACGGTGATTGCCTGAGGTGGAGAGGTAGGGTGTTCTAGATCTTGAGATCCTTCCTGAATTGAGCCAGGGATGGTGATTGCCTGAGGTGGGGAGGTAGGGTGTTCTAGGTCTTGAGATCCTTCCTGAATTGAGCCAGGAACGGTGATTGCCTCAGGTGGAGAGGTAAGGTGTTCCAGGTCTTGAGATCCTTCCTGAATTGAGCCAGGGACGGTGATTGCCTGAGGTAGAGAGGTAGGTTGTTCCAGGTCTTGAGATCCTTCCTGAATTGAGCCAGGGACGGTGATTGCCTGAGCTGGAGAGGTAGGGTGTTCCAGGTCTGAAGATCCTTCCTGAATTGAGCCAGGGACGGTGATTGCCTGAGGTGGAGAGGTAGGGTGTTCTAGATCTTGAGATCCTTCCTGAATTGAGCCAGGGACGGTGATTACCTTAGGTGGAGAGGTATGGTGTTCCAGGTCTTGAGATCCTTCCTGAATTGAGCCAGGGTCGGTGATTGCCTGAGGTGGAGAGGTAGGGTGTTCCAGGTCTTGAGATCCTTCCTGAATTGAGCCAGGGACGGTGATTGCCTGAGGTGGAGAGGTAGGGTGTTCCAGGTCTTGAGATCCTTCCTGAATTGAGCCAGGGACGGTGATTGCCTGAGGTGGAGAGGTAGGGTGTTCTAGGTCTTGAGAGTCTTCCTTAGTTGAGCCAGGGACGGTGATTGCCTGAGGTGGAGAGGTAGGGTGTTCTAGGTCTTGAGGTCCTTCCTGAATTGAGCAAGGGACGGTGATTGCCTGAGGTGGAGAGATGGGGTGTTCTAGGTCTTGAGATCCTTCCTGAATTGAGCCAGGGACGGTGATTGCCTGAGGTGGGGCGGTAGGGTGTTCTAGGTCTTGAGATCCTTCCTGAATTGAGCCAGGGACGGTGATTGCCTGAGGTAGAGAGGTAGGTCGTTCCAGGTCTTGAGATCCTTCCTGAATTGAGCCAGGGACGGTGATTGCCTGAGCTGGAGAGGTAGGGTGTTCCAGGTCTGAAGTTCCTTCCTGAATTGAGCCAGGGACGGTGATTGCCTGAGGTGGAGAGGTAGGGTGTTCTAGATCTTGAGATCCTTCCTGAATTGAGCCAGGGACGGTGATTACCTTAGGTGGAGAGGTATGGTGTTCTAGGTCTTGAGATCCTTCCTGAATTGAGCCAGGGTCGGTGATTGCCTGAGGTGGAGAGGTAGGGTGTTCCAGGTCTTGAGATCCTTCCTGAATTGAGCCAGGGACGGTGATTGCCTGAGGTGGAGAGGTAGGGTGTTCCAGGTCTTGAGATCCTTCCTGAATTGAGCCAGGGACGGGGATTGCCTGAGGTGGAGAGGTAAGGTGTTCCAGGTCTTGAGATCCTTCCTGATTTTAGCCAGGGACGGTGATTGCCTGAGGTGGAGAGGTAGGGTGTTCCAGGTCTTGAGATCCTTCCTGAATTGAGCCAGGGATGGTGATTGCCTTTGGGTGAGAGGCAGGGTGTTCTAGGTCTTGAGGTCCTTCCTGAATAGAGCCAGGGACGGTGATTGCCTGAGGTGGAGAGGTAGGGTGTTCCAGGTCTTGAGATCCTTCCTGAATTGAGCCAGGGATGGTGATTGCCTTTGGGTGAGAGGTAGGGTGTTCCAGGTCTTGAGATCCTTCCTGAATTGAGCCAGGGACGGTGATTGCCTGAGGTGAAGAGGTAGAGTGTTCCAGGTCTTGAGATCCTTCCTGAATTGAGCCAGGGACGGTGATTGCCTGAGGTGGAGAGGTAGGGTGTTCCAGGTCTTGAGATCCTTCCTGAATTGAGCCAGTGACGGTGATTGCCTGAGGTGGAGAGATAGGGTGTTCCAGGTCTTGAGATTCTTCCTGAATTGAGCCAGGGACGGTGACTGCCTGAGGTGAAGAGGTAGGGTGTTCCAGGTCTTGAGATCCTTCCTGAATTGAGCCAGGGACAGTGATTGCCTGAGGTGGAGAGGTAGGGTTTTCGAGGTTTTGAGATCCTTCCTGAATTGAGCCAGAGACTGTGATTGCCTGAGGTGGAGAGGTAGGGTGTTCTAGGTCTTGAGATCCTTCCTGAATTGAGCCAGGGACGGTGATTGCCTGAGGTGGAGAGGTAGGGTGTTCCAGGTCTTGAGGTCCTTCCTGAATTGAGCCTGGGACGGTGATTGCCTGAGGTGGAGAGGCAGGGTGTTCCAGGTCTTGAGGTCCTTCCTGAATTGAGCCAGGGACGGTGATTGCCTGAGGTGGAGAGGTAGGGTGTTCTAGGTCTTGAGATCCTTCCTGAATTGAGCCAGGGATGGTGACTGCCTGAGGTGGAGAGGTAGGGTGTTCTAGGTCTTGAGATCCTTCCTGAATTGAACCAGGGACGGTGATTGCCTGAGGTGGAGAGGTAGGGTGTTCTAGGTCTTGAGATCCTTCCTGAATTGAGCCAGGTACGGTGATTGCCTGAGGTGGAGAGGTAGGGTTTTCCAGGTCTTGAGTTCCTTCCTGAATTGAGCCAGGGACGGTGATTGCCTGAGGTGGAGAGGTAGGGTGTTCTAGATCTTGAGATCCTTCCTGAATTGAGCCAGGGATGGTGATTGCCTGAGGTGGGGAGGTAGGGTGTTCTAGGTCTTGAGATCCTTCCTGAATTGAGCCAGGAACGGTGATTGCCTCAGGTGGAGAGGTAAGGTGTTCCAGGTCTTGAGATCCTTCCTGAATTGAGCCAGGGACGGTGATTGCCTGAGGTAGAGAGGTAGGTTGTTCCAGGTCTTGAGATCCTTCCTGAATTGAGCCAGGGACGGTGATTGCCTGAGCTGGAGAGGTAGGGTGTTCCAGGTCTGAAGATCCTTCCTGAATTGAGCCAGGGACGGTGATTGCCTGAGGTGGAGAGGTAGGGTGTTCTAGATCTTGAGATCCTTCCTGAATTGAGCCAGGGACGGTGATTACCTTAGGTGGAGAGGTATGGTGTTCCAGGTCTTGAGATCCTTCCTGAATTGAGCCAGGGTCGGTGATTGCCTGAGGTGGAGAGGTAGGGTGTTCCAGGTCTTGAGATCCTTCCTGAATTGAGCCAGGGACGGTGATTGCCTGAGGTGGAGAGGTAGGGTGTTCCAGGTCTTGAGATCCTTCCTGAATTGAGCCAGGGACGGTGATTGCCTGAGGTGGAGAGGTAGGGTGTTCTAGGTCTTGAGAGTCTTCCTTAGTTGAGCCAGGGACGGTGATTGCCTGAGGTGGAGAGGTAGGGTGTTCTAGGTCTTGAGGTCCTTCCTGAATTGAGCAAGGGACGGTGATTGCCTGAGGTGGAGAGATGGGGTGTTCTAGGTCTTGAGATCCTTCCTGAATTGAGCCAGGGACGGTGATTGCCTGAGTTGGAGAGGTAGGGTGTTCTAGGTCTTGAGATCCTTCCTGAATTGAGCCAGGTACGGTGATTGCCTGAGGTGGAGAGGTAGGGTTTTCCAGGTCTTGAGTTCCTTCCTGAATTGAGCCAGGGACGGTGATTGCCTGAGGTGGAGAGGTAGGGTGTTCTAGATCTTGAGATCCTTCCTGAATTGAGCCAGGGATGGTGATTGCCTGAGGTGGGGCGGTAGGGTGTTCTAGGTCTTGAGATCCTTCCTGAATTGAGCCAGGGACGGTGATTGCCTGAGGTAGAGAGGTAGGTTGTTCCAGGTCTTGAGATCCTTCCTGAATTGAGCCAGGGACGGTGATTGCCTGAGCTGGAGAGGTAGGGTGTTCCAGGTCTGAAGTTCCTTCCTGAATTGAGCCAGGGACGGTGATTGCCTGAGGTGGAGAGGTAGGGTGTTCTAGATCTTGAGATCCTTCCTGAATTGAGCCAGGGACGGTGATTACCTTAGGTGGAGAGGTATGGTGTTCTAGGTCTTGAGATCCTTCCTGAATTGAGCCAGGGTCGGTGATTGCCTAAGGTGGAGAGGTAGGGTGTTCCAGGTCTTGAGATCCTTCCTGAATTGAGCCAGGGACGGTGATTGCCTGAGGTGGAGAGGTAGGGTGTTCCAGGTCTTGAGATCCTTCCTGAATTGAGCCAGGGACGGGGATTGCCTGAGGTGGAGAGGTAAGGTGTTCCAGGTCTTGAGATCCTTCCTGATTTTAGCCAGGGACGGTGATTGCCTGAGGTGGAGAGGTAGGGTGTTCCAGGTCTTGAGATCCTTCCTGAATTGAGCCAGGGATGGTGATTGCCTTTGGGTGAGAGGCAGGGTGTTCTAGGTCTTGAGGTCCTTCCTGAATAGAGCCAGGGACGGTGATTGCCTGAGGTGGAGAGGTAGGGTGTTCCAGGTCTTGAGATCCTTCCTGAATTGAGCCAGGGATGGTGATTGCCTTTGGGTGAGAGGTAGGGTGTTCCAGGTCTTGAGATCCTTCCTGATTTGAGCCAGGGACGGAGATTGCCTGAGGTGGAGAGGTAGGGTGTTCCAGGTCTTGAGATCCTTCCTGAATTGAGCCAGGGATGGTGATTGCCTTTGGGTGAGAGGCAGGGTGTTCTAGTTCTTGAGGTCCTTCCTGAATTGAGCCAGGGACGGTGATTGCCTGAGGTGGAGAGGTAGGGTGTTCCAGGTCTTGAGATCCTTCCTGAATCGAGACAGGGATGGTGATTGCCTTTGGGTGAGAGGTAGGGAGTTCCAGGTCTTGAGATCCTTGCTGAATTGAGCCAGGGACGGTGATTGCCTGATGCGGAGAGGCAGGGTGTTCCAGGTCTTGAGATCCTTCCTGAATTGAGCCAGGGACGGTGATTGCCTGAGGTGGAGAGGTAGGGTGTTCCAGGTCTTGAGATCCTTCCTGAATTGAGCCAGGGACGGTGATTGCCTGAGGTGGAGTGGTAGGGTGTTCCAGGTCTTGAGGTCCTTCCTGAATTGAGCCAGGGACGGTGATTGCCTGAGTTCGAGAGGTAGGGTGTTCCAGGTCTTGAGATCCTTCCTGAATTGAGACAAGGACGGTGATTGCCTGAGGTGGAGAGGTAGGGTGTTCAAAGTCTTGGGATACTTCCTGAATTGAGCCAGGGACGGTGATTGCCTGAGGTGGAGAGGCAGGGTGTTCCAGGTCTTGAGATCCTTCCTGAATTGAGCCAGGGACGGTGATTGCCTGAGGTGGAGGTAGGGTGTTCTAGGTCTTGAGGTCCTTCCTGAATTGAGCCAGAGACGGTGATTGCCTGAGGCGGAGAGGTAGGGTGTTTCAGGTCTTGAGATCCTTCCTGAATTGAGCCAGAGACGGTGATTGCCTGAGGTGGAGAGGTAGGGTTTTCCAGGTCTTGAGATCCTTTCTGAATTGAACCAGGGACGGTGATTGCCTGAGGTGGAGAGGTGATTGCCTGAGGTGGAGGTAGGGTGTTCTGGGTCTTGAGGTCCTTCCTGAATTGAGCCAGAGACGGTGATTGCCTGAGGCGGAGAGGTAGGGTTTTTCAGGTCTTGAGATCCTTCCTGAATTGAGCCAGGGACGGTGATTGCCTGAGGTGGAGAGGTAGGGTGTTCTAGGTCTTGAGATCCTTTCTGAATTGAGCCAGGGACGGTGATTGCCTGAGGTGGAGAGGCAGGGTGATCCAGGTCTTGAGATCCTTCCTGAATTGAGCAAGGGACGGTGATTGCCTGAGGTGGAGAGGTAGGGTGTTCCAGGTCTTGAGGTCCTTCCTGAATTGAGCCAGGGACGGTGATTGCCTGAGCTGGAGAGGTAGGGTGTTCCAGGTCTTGAGATCGTTCCTGAATTGAGACAGGGACGTTGATTGCCTGAGGTGGAGAGGTAGGGTGTTCAATGTCTTGAGATACTTCCTGAATTGAGCCAGGGACGGTGATTGCCTGAGGTGGAGAGGCAGGGTGTTCCAAGTCTTGAGATACTTCCTGAATTGAGCCAGGGGCGGTGATTGCCTGAGGTGGAGAGGCAGGGTGTTCCAAGTCTTGAGATCCTTCCTGAATTGAGCCAGGGACCGTGATTGCCTGAGCTGGAGAGGTAGGGTGTTCTAGGTCTTGAGAGTCTTCCTTAGTTGAGCCAGGGACGGTGATTTCCTGAGGTGGAGAGGTAGGGTGTTCTAGGTCTTGAGATCCTTCCTGAATTGAGCCAGGGACGGTGACTGCCTGAGGTGGAGAGGTAGGGTGTTCTAGGTCTTGAGATCCTTCCTGAATTGAGCCAGGGACGGTGATTGCCTGAGGTGGAGAGGTAGGGTGTTCTAGGTCTTGAGAGTCTTCCTTAGTTGAGCCAGGGACAGTGATTGCCTGAGGTGGAGAGGTAGGGTGTTCTAGGTCTTGAGATCCTTCCTGAATTGAGCCAGGGACGGTGACTGCCTGAGCTGGAGAGGTAAGATGTTCCAGGTCTTGGGATCCTTCCTGATTTGAGCCAGGGACGGTGATTGCCTGAGGTGGAGAGGTAGGGTGTTCCAGGTCTTGAGATCCTTCCTGAATTGAGCCAGGGATGGTGATTGCCTTTGGGTGAGAGGCAGGGTGTTCTAGTTCTTGAGGTCCTTCCTGAATTGAGCCAGGGACGGTGATTGCCTGAGGTGGAGAGGTAGGGTGTTCCAGGTCTTGAGATCCTTCCTGAATCGAGCCAGGGATGGTGATTGCCTTTGGGTGAGAGGTAGGGTGTTCCAGGTCTTGAGATCCTTGCTGAATTGAGCCAGGGACGGTGATTGCCTGAGGCGGAGAGGCAGGGTGTTCCAGGTCTTGAGATCCTTCCTGAATTGAGCCAGGGACAGTGATTGCCTGAGGTGGAGAGGTAGGGTGTTCCAGGTCTTGAGATCCTTCCTGAATTGAGCCAGGGACGGTGATTGCCTGAGGTGGAGAGGTAGGGTGTTCCAGGTCTTGAGGTCCTTCCTGAATTGAGCCAGGGACGGTGATTGCCTGAGGTGGAGAGGTAGGGTGTTCCAGGTCTTGAGATCCTTCCTGAATTGAGACAAGGACGGTGATTGCCTGAGGTGGAGAGGTAGGGTGTTCAAAGTCTTGGGATACTTCCTGAATTGAGCCAGGGACGGTGATTGCCTGAGGTGGAGAGGCAGGGTGTTCCAGGTCTTGAGATCCTTCCTGAATTGAGCCAGGGACGGTGATTGCCTGAGGTGGAGGTAGGGTGTTCTAGGTCTTGAGGTCCTTCCTGAATTGAGCCAGAGACGGTGATTGCCTGAGGCGGAGAGGTAGGGTGTTTCAGGTCTTGAGATCCTTCCTGAATTGAGCCAGAGACGGTGATTGCCTGAGGTGGAGAGGTAGGCTTTTCCAGGTCTTGAGATCCTTTCTGAATTGAACCAGGGACGGTGATTGCCTGAGGTGGAGAGGTGATTGCCTGAGGTGGAGGGAGGGTGTTCTAGGTCTTGAGGTCCTTCCTGAATTGAGCCAGAGACGGTGATTGCCTGAGGCAGAGAGGTAGGGTTTTTCAGGTCTTGAGATCCTTCCTGAATTGAGCCAGGGATGGTGATTGCCTGAGGTGGAGAGGTAGGGTGTTCTAGGTCTTGAGATCCTTTCTGAATTGAGCCAGGGACGGTGATTGCCTGAGGTGGAGAGGCAGGGTGTTCCAGGTCTTGAGATCCTTCCTGAATTGAGCATGGGACGGTGATTGCCTGAGGTGGAGAGGTAGGGTGTTCCAGGTCTTGAGGTCCTTCCTGAATTGAGCCAGGGACGGTGATTGCCTGAGCTGGAGAGGTAGGGTGTTCCAGGTCTTGAGATCGTTCCTGAATTGAGACAGGGACGGTGATTGCCTGAGGTGGAGAGGTAGGGTGTTCAATGTCTTGAGATACTTCCTGAATTGAGCCAGGGACGGTGATTGCCTGAGGTGGAGAGGCAGGGTGTTCCAAGTCTTGAGATACTTCCTGAATTGAGCCAGGGGCGGTGATTGCCTCAGGTGGAGAGGCAGGGTGTTCCAAGTCTTGAGATCCTTCCTGAATTGAGCCAGGGACGGTGATTGCCTGAGGTGGAGAGGTAGGGTGTTCTAGGTCTTGAGAGTCTTCCTTAGTTGAGCCAGGGACGGTGATTTCCTGAGGTGGAGAGGTAGGGTGTTCTAGGTCTTGAGATCCTTCCTGAATTGAGCCAGGGACGGTGACTGCCTGAGGTGGAGAGGTAGGGTGTTCTAGGTCTTGAGATCCTTCCTGAATTGAGCCAGGGACGGTGATTGCCTGAGGTGGAGGGGTAGGGTGTTCTAGGTCTTGAGAGTCTTCCTTAGTTGAGCCAGGGACAGTGATTGCCTGAGGTGGAGAGGTAGGGTGTTCTAGGTCTTGAGATCCTTCCTGAATTGAGCCAGGGACGGTGACTGCCTGAGCTGGAGAGGTAAGGTGTTCCAGGTCTTGAGATCCTTCCTGATTTGAGCCAGGGACGGTGATTGCCTGAGGTGGAGAGGTAGGGTGTTCCAGGTCTTGAGATCCTTCCTGAATTGAGCCAGGGATGGTGATTGCCTTTGGGTGAGAGGCAGGGTGTTCTAGGTCTTGAGGTCCTTCCTGAATTGAGCCAGGGACGGTGATTGCCTGAGGTGGAGAGGTAGGGTGTTCCAGGTCTTGAGATCCTTCCTGAATCGAGCCAGGGATGGTGATTGCCTTTGGGTGAGAGGTAGGGTGTTCCAGGTCTTGAGATCCTTGCTGAATTGAGCCAGGGACGGTGATTGCCTGAGGCGGAGAGGCAGGGTGTTCCAGGTCTTGAGATCCTACCTGAATTGAGCCAGGGACGGTGATTGCCTGAGGTGGAGAGGTAGGGTGTTCCAGGTCTTGAGATCCTTCATGAATTGAGCCAGAGACGGTGATTGTCTGAGGTGGAGAGGCAGGGTGTTCTATGTCTTGAGGTCCTTCCTGAATTGAGCCAGGGACGGTGATTGCCTGAGGTGGAGAGGCAGGGTGTTCTATGTCTTGAGATCCTTTCTGAATTGAGCCTGGGACGGTGATTGCCTGAGGTGGAGAGGCAGGGTGTTCCAGGTCTTGAGATCCTTCCTGAATTGAGCCAGGGACGGTGATTGCCTGAGGTGGAGAGGTAGGGTGTTCCAGGTCTTGAGATCCTTCCTGAATTGAGACAAGGACGGTGATTGCCTGAGGTGGAGAGGTAGGGTGTTCAAAGTCTTGGGATACTTCCTGAATTGAGCCAGGGACGGTGATTGCCTGAGGTGGAGAGGCAGGGTGTTCCAGGTCTTGAGATCCTTCCTGAATTGAGCCAGGGACGGTGATTGCCTGAGGTGGAGGTAGGGTGTTCTAGGTCTTGAGGTCCTTCCTGAATTGAGCCAGAGACGGTGATTGCCTGAGGCGGAGAGGTAGGGTGTTTCAGGTCTTGAGATCCTTCCTGAATTGTGCCAGAGACGGTGATTGCCTGAGGTGGAGAGGTAGGGTTTTCCAGGTCTTGAGATCCTTTCTGAATTGAACCAGGGACGGTGATTGCCTGAGGTGGAGAGGTGATTGCCTGAGGTGGAGAGGTAGGGTGTTTCAGGTCTTGAGATCCTTCCTGAATTGTGCCAGAGACGGTGATTGCCTGAGGTGGAGAGGTAGGGTGTTCCAGGTCTTGAGAGATCCTTCCTAAATTGAGTCAGGGACGGTGATTGCCTGAGGTGGAGGTAGGGTGTTCTAGGTCTTGAGGTCCTTCCTGAATTGAGCCAGAGACGGTGATTGCCTGAGGCGGAGAGGTAGGGTTTTTCAGGTCTTGAGATCCTTCCTGAATTGAGCCAGGGACGGTGATTGCCTGAGGTGGAGAGGTAGGGTATTCTAGGTCTTGAGATCCTTTCTGAATTGAGCCAGGGACGGTGATTGCCTGTGGTGGAGAGGCAGGGTGTTCCAGGTCTTGAGATCCTTCCTGAATTGAGCAAGGGACGGTGATTGCCTGAGGTGGAGAGGTAGGGTGCTCCAGGTCTTGAGGTCCTTCCTGAATTGAGCCAGGGACGGTGATTGCCTGAGCTGGAGAGGTAGGGTGTTCCAGGTCTTGAGATCGTTCCTGAATTGAGACAGGGACGGTGATTGCCTGAGGTGGAGAGGTAGGGTGTTCAATGTCTTGAGATACTTCCTGAATTGAGCCAGGGACGGTGATTGCCTGAGGTGGAGAGGCAGGGTGTTCCAAGTCTTGAGATACTTCCTGAATTGAGCCAGGGGTGGTGATTGCCTGAGGTGGAGAGGCAGGGTGTTCCAAGTCTTGAGATCCTTCCTGAATTGAGCCAGGGACGGTGATTGCCTGAGGTGGAGAGGTAGGGTGTTCTAGGTCTTGAGAGTCTTCCTTAGTTGAGCCAGGGACGGTGATTTCCTGAGGTGGAGAGGTAGGGTGTTCTAGGTCTTGAGATCCTTCCTGAATTGAGCCAGGGACGGTGACTGCCTGAGGTGAAGAGGTAGGGTGTTCTAGGTCTTGAGATCCTTCCTGAATTGAGCCAGGGACGGTGATTGCCTGAGGTGGAGAGGTAGGGTGTTCTAGGTCTTGAGATCCTTCCTGAATTGAGCCAGGGACGGTGATTGCCTGAGGTGGAGGGGTAGGGTGTTCTAGGTCTTGAGAGTCTTCCTTAGTTGAGCCAGGGACAGTGATTGCCTGAGGTGGAGAGGTAGGGTGTTCTAGGTCTTGAGATCCTTCCTGAATTGAGCCAGGGACGGTGACTGCCTGAGCTGGAGAGGTAAGGTGTTCCAGGTCTTGAGATCCTTCCTGATTTGAGCCAGGGACGGTGATTGCCTGAGGTGGAGAGGTAGGGTGTTCCAGGTCTTGAGATCCTTCCTGAATTGAGCCAGGGATGGTGATTGCCTTTGGGTGAGAGGCAGGGTGTTCTAGGTCTTGAGGTCCTTCCTGAATTGAGCCAGGGACGGTGATTGCCTGAGGTGGAGAGGTAGGGTGTTCCAGGTCTTGAGATCCTTCCTGAATCGAGCCAGGGATGGTGATTGCCTTTGGGTGAGAGGTAGGGTGTTCCAGGTCTTGAGATCCTTGCTGAATTGAGCCAGGGACGGTGATTGCCTGAGGCGGAGAGGCAGGGTGTTCCAGGTCTTGAGATCCTACCTGAATTGAGCCAGGGACGGTGATTGCCTGAGGTGGAGAGGTAGGGTGTTCCAGGTCTTGAGATCCTTCATGAATTGAGCCAGAGACGGTGATTGTCTGAGGTGGAGAGGCAGGGTGTTCTATGTCTTGAGGTCCTTCCTGAATTGAGCCAGGGACGGTGATTGCCTGAGGTGGAGAGGCAGGGTGTTCTATGTCTTGAGATCCTTTCTGAATTGAGCCTGGGACGGTGATTGCCTGAGGTGGAGAGGCAGGGTGTTCCAGGTCTTGAGATCCTTCCTGAATTGAGCCAGGGACGGTGATTGCCTGAGGTGGAGAGGTAGGGTGTTCCAGGTCTTGAGATCCTTCCTGAATTGAGACAAGGACGGTGATTGCCTGAGGTGGAGAGGTAGGGTGTTCAAAGTCTTGGGATACTTCCTGAATTGAGCCAGGGACGGTGATTGCCTGAGGTGGAGAGGCAGGGTGTTCCAGGTCTTGAGATCCTTCCTGAATTGAGCCAGGGACGGTGATTGCCTGAGGTGGAGGTAGGGTGTTCTAGGTCTTGAGGTCCTTCCTGAATTGAGCCAGAGACGGTGATTGCCTGAGGCGGAGAGGTAGGGTGTTTCAGGTCTTGAGATCCTTCCTGAATTGTGCCAGAGACGGTGATTGCCTGAGGTGGAGAGGTAGGGTTTTCCAGGTCTTGAGATCCTTTCTGAATTGAACCAGGGACGGTGATTGCCTGAGGTGGAGAGGTGATTGCCTGAGGTGGAGAGGTAGGGTGTTTCAGGTCTTGAGATCCTTCCTGAATTGTGCCAGAGACGGTGATTGCCTGAGGTGGAGAGGTAGGGTGTTCCAGGTCTTGAGCGATCCTTCCTAAATTGAGTCAGGGACGGTGATTGCCTGAGGTGGAGGTAGGGTGTTCTAGGTCTTGAGGTCCTTCCTGAATTGAGCCAGAGACGGTGATTGCCTGAGGCGGAGAGGTAGGGTTTTTCAGGTCTTGAGATCCTTCCTGAATTGAGCCAGGGACGGTGATTGCCTGAGGTGGAGAGGTAGGGTATTCTAGGTCTTGAGATCCTTTCTGAATTGAGCCAGGGACGGTGATTGCCTGTGGTGGAGAGGCAGGGTGTTCCAGGTCTTGAGATCCTTCCTGAATTGAGCAAGGGACGGTGATTGCCTGAGGTGGAGAGGTAGGGTGCTCCAGGTCTTGAGGTCCTTCCTGAATTGAGCCAGGGACGGTGATTGCCTGAGCTGGAGAGGTAGGGTGTTCCAGGTCTTGAGATCGTTCCTGAATTGAGACAGGGACGGTGATTGCCTGAGGTGGAGAGGTAGGGTGTTCAATGTCTTGAGATACTTCCTGAATTGAGCCAGGGACGGTGATTGCCTGAGGTGGAGAGGCAGGGTGTTCCAAGTCTTGAGATACTTCCTGAATTGAGCCAGGGGCGGTGATTGCCTGAGGTGGAGAGGCAGGGTGTTCCAAGTCTTGAGATCCTTCCTGAATTGAGCCAGGGACGGTGATTGCCTGAGGTGGAGAGGTAGGGTGTTCTAGGTCTTGAGAGTCTTCCTTAGTTGAGCCAGGGACGGTGATTTCCTGAGGTGGAGAGGTAGGGTGTTCTAGGTCTTGAGATCCTTCCTGAATTGAGCCAGGGACGGTGACTGCCTGAGGTGAAGAGGTAGGGTGTTCTAGGTCTTGAGATCCTTCCTGAATTGAGCCAGGGACGGTGATTGCCTGAGGTGGAGAGGTAGGGTGTTCTAGGTCTTGAGAGTCTTCCTTAGTTGAGCCAGGGACGGTGATTGCCTGAGGTGGAGAGGTAGGGTGTTCTAGGTCTTAAGATCCTTCCTGAATTGAGCCAGGGACGGTGACTGCCTGAGCTGGAGAGGTAAGGTGTTCCAGGTCTTGAGATCCTTCCTGATTTGAGCCAGGGACGGTGATTGCCTGAGGTGGAGAGGTAGGGTGTTCCAGGTCTTGAGATCCTTCCTGAATTGAGCCAGGGACGGTGATAGCCTGAGGTGGAGAGGAAGGGTGTTCTAGGTCTTGAGATCCTTCCTGAATTGAGCCAGGGACGGTGATTGCCTGAGGTGGAGAGGTAGGGTGTTCCAGGTCTTGAGGTCCTTCCTGAATTGAGCTAGGGACGGTGATTGCCTGAGGAGGATAGGTAGGGTGTTCCAGGTCTTGAGGTCCTTCCTGAATTGAGCCAGGGACGGTGATTGCCTGAGGTGGAGAGGTAGGGTGTTCTAGGTCTTGAGGTCCTTCCTGAATTGAGCCAGGGATGGTGATTGCCTGAGGTGGAGAGGTAGGGTGTTCTAGGTCTTGAGATCCTTCCTGAATTGAGCCAGGGATGGTGATTGCCTTTGGGTGAGAGGTAGGGTGTTCTAGGTCTTGAGGTCCTTCCTGAATTGAGCCAGGGACGGTGATTGCCTCAGGTGGAGAGGTAGGGTGTTCCAGTTCTTGAGATCCTTCCTGAATTGAACCAGAGACGGTGATTGTCTTAGGTGGAGAGGGAGGGTGTTTCGGGCCTTGAGATCCTTCATGAATTGAGTCAGGGACGGTGATTGCCCGAGCTGGAGAGGCAGGGTGTTCCAGGTCTTGAGATCCTTCCTGAATTGAGCCAGGGATGGTGATTGCCTGAGGTGGAGAGGTAGGGTGTTCCAGGTCTTGAGATTCTTCCTGAATTGAGCCAGGGACGGTGACTACCTGAGGTGAAGAGGCAGGGTGTTCCAGGTCTTGAGATCCTTCCTGAATTGAGCCAGGGACAGTGATTGCCTGAGGTGGAGAGGTAGGGTGTTCGAGGTTTTGAGATCCTTCCTGAATTGAGCCAGAGACGGTGATTGCCTGATGTGGAGAGGTAGGGTGTTCTAGGTCTTGAGATCCTTCCTGAATTGAGCCAGGGACGGTGATTGCCTGAGGTGGAGAGGTAGGGTGTTCCAGGTCTTGAGGTCCTTCCTGAATTGAGCCAGGGACGGTGATTGCCTGAGGTGGAGAGGCAGGGTGTTCCAGGTCTTCAGGTCCTTCCTGAATTGAGCCAGGGACGGTGATTGCCTGAGGCGGAGAGGTAGGGTGTTCTAGGTCTTAAGGTCCTTCCTGAATTGAGCAAGGGACGGTGATTGCCTGAGGTGGAGAGGTAGGGTATTCCAGGTCTTGAGGTCCTTGCTCAATTGAGCCAAGGACGGTGATTGCCTGAGGTGGAGAGGTAGGGTCTTCTAGGTCTTGAGATCCTTCCTGAATTGAGCCAGGTACGGTGATTGCCTGAGCTGGAGAGGTAAGGTGTTCCAGGTCTTGAGTTCCTTCCTGAATTGAGCTAGGGACGGTGATTGCCTGAGGTGGAGAGGTAGGGTGTTCTAGATCTTGAGATCCTTCCTGAATTGAGCCAGGGATGGTGATTGCCTGAGGTGGGGAGGTAGGGTGTTCTAGGTCTTGAGATCCTTCCTGAATTGAGCCAGGGACGGTGATTGCCTGAGGTGGAGAGGTAGGGTGTTCCAGGTCTTGAGATCCTTCCTGAATTGAGCCAGGGACGGTGATTGCCTGAGGTAGAGAGGTAGGTTGTTCCAGGTCTTGAGATCCTTCCTGAATTGAGCCAGGGACAGGGATTGCCTGAGGTGAAGAGGTAGGGTGTTCCAGGTCTTGAGATCCTTCCTGAATTTAGCCAGGGACGGTGATTGCCTGAGGTGGAGAGGTAGAGTGTTCCAGGTCTTGAGATCCTTCCTGAATTGAGCCACGGATGGTGATTGCCTTTGGGTGAGAGGCAGGTTGTTCTAGGTCTTGAGGTGCTTCCTGAATTGAGCCAGGAACGGTGATTGCCTGAGGTGGAGAGGTAGGGTGTTCCAGGTCTTGGGGTCCTTCCTGAATTGAGCCTGGGACGGTGATTGCCTGAGGTGTAGAGGTAGGGTGTTCTAGGTCTTGAGATCCTTCTTGAATTGAGCCCGGGACGGTGATTGCCTGAGCTGGAGAGGTAGGGTGTGCCAGGTCTTGAGGTCCTTGCTGAATTGAGCCAGCGACGGTGATTGCCTGAGGTGGAGAGGTAGGGTGTTCCAGGTCTTGAGATCCTTCCTGAATTGAGCCAAGGACGGTGATTGCCTGACGTGGAGAGGTAGGGTGTTCCAGGTCTTGAGGTCCTTCCTGAATTGAGCCAGGGACGGTGATTGCCTGAGGTGGAGAGTTAGGGTGTTCTAGGTCTTGAGAGCCTTCCTGAATTGAGCCAGGGACGGTGATTGCCTGAGCTGGAGAGGTAGGGTGTTCCAGGTCTTGAGATCCTTCCTGAATTGAGGATGGGTGTGCATAGTAGTGTGCATGAGTGGACTGGCCTCTCCTTTCAGACCTCTCTCCCTGTGACAGGTGTGCATAGTAGTGTGCATGGATGGACTGGTCTCTCCTTTCAGGCCTCTCTCTGATGAAAGGTGAGCATAGTAGTGTGCATGGATGGACTTGCCTCTCCTTTCAGACCTCTCTCTTTGACAGGTGTGCATAGTAGTGTGTGTAGATGGACTGCCTCTCCTGTCAGAGCTCTCTCTCTGATGACAGGTATGCATAGTAGTGTGCATGGATGGACTGGTCTCTCCTTTCAGACCTCTCTCTCTGTGACAGGTATGCATAGTAGTGTGCATGGATGGACCGTCCTCCCATTTCAGAGCTCTCTCTCAGGTGACAGGTATGCATAGTAGTGTGCATGGATGGACTGGCTTCTTCTTTCAGACCTCTCTCTCTGACAGGTGTGCATAGTAGTGTGTATGGATGGACTGGTCTCTCCTTTCAGAGCTCTCTCTCAGATGATGGGTGTGCATAGTAGTGTGCATGGATGGACTGGCCTCTCCTTTCAGACCTCTCTCTCTGTGACAGGTATGCATAGTAGTGTGTATGGATGGACTGGCCTCTTCTTTAAGACCTCTCTCTCTGACAGGTGT
This sequence comes from Lissotriton helveticus, assembly GCF_964261635.1. Lineage (NCBI taxonomy): Eukaryota > Metazoa > Chordata > Amphibia > Caudata > Salamandridae > Lissotriton > Lissotriton helveticus. Next base: position 494,334,573 of record NC_136062.1, read on the forward strand.
GCATAGTAGTGTGCATGAATGGACTGGCCTCCCATTTCAGAGCTCTCTCTCAGGTGACAGGTATGCATAGTAGTGTGCATGGATGGACTTGCCTCTCCTTTCAGTCCTCTCTCTGATGACAGGTGTGCATAGTAGTGTGTATGGATGGACTGGCCTCTCCTTTCAGAGCTTTATCTCTGATGATGGGTGTGCATAGTAGTGTGCATGGATGGACTGGCCGCTCCTTTCAGACCTCTCTCTCTGTGACAGGTATGCATAGTAGTGTGTATGGATGGACGGCCTCTTCTTTCAGACCTCTCTCTCCGACAGGTGTGCATAGTAGTGTGTATGGATGGACTGGCCTCTCCTTTCAGAGCTCTCTCTCTGTGACAGGTGTGCATAGTAGTGTGCATGGTTGGACTGGTCTCTCCTTTCAGAGCTCTCTCTCAGATGATGGGTGTGCATAGTAGTGTGCATGGATGGACTAGCCTCTCCTTTCAGACCTCTCTGTCTGTGACAGGTATGCATAGTAGTGTGTATGGATGGACTGGCCTCTTCTTTCAGACCTCTCTCTCTGATGACAGGTATGCATAGTAGTGTGCATGGATGGACTGGCCTCTCCTTTCAGACCTCTCTCTCTGATGACAGGTGTGCATAGTAGTGTGCATGGATGGGCTGGCCTCTCCTTTCAGACCTCTCTTGCTGTGACAGGTGTGCATAGTAGTGTGCATGGATGGACTGGCCTCTCCTTTCAGAGCTCTCTCTGTGACAGGTATGCATAGTAGTGTGTATGGATGGACTGGTCTCTCCTTTCAGACCTCTCTCTCTCTGATGACGGGTGTGCATAGTAGTGTGCATGGTTGGACTGGCCTCTCCTTTCTGACCTCTCTCTCTGTGACAAAGATTTGTTTTTGTTTTTTTAAAAATCTTAAAAATTCACTGAAACAACCAAAGTTTAAAGTAACATTACAGTTAGGTGACTATGTCACTGATAACATTAACATTTTGAATTAGAAAAAAACACAGAAACACAGGAGTTATAGTTAGAGGGTCAACCATAACTTGTGCCCCGCCATGCACTGCTTATGACCTCAAATATGACATCACTCATGACATGTTCTATGGCATCATTTATGACATCACTAATATCATCAAAGGTTTGTTTTCCTGCCAGGAGAATATCAGCCTAGTCACCAGTGTAACGTTGGGCCTACAAATTACATAAAATATGCCAGTAGAGGAATTTTGCAGTTTATGCCGAACGTGTGTCTCTGGTGACCCTTGTGCCACAAATGACCTCAGCGATACCAAAGGGGATGATGGATGGAGTGCTTGAGCAAATCAAAAACTCACCCCCAGTCAACTGATCTGGGTTTAATCCATCATCATTCTTTAGTTCACTCCGCCACCCCAGTTAAGACATATGCAAATCAGTTTGACCCTGTGCCCATGGGAACAGTCCAGGCCGAACTGCCAAGCCATGTCTTCCATGGACCACAAACAAGCATCCTCGGACTGGTTTCTGGCTAATCAGCCGTCATCAGCCAGGCTAGCTTGAATCCAGTGGCAAAGTGAGCAAGGGACCAACTTCTGAGCATACCCTGCCAACTTAGGGCGAACAAAGCGATACCAAACGGGATGATGGACGGAGCGTTTGGGCGAATGAAACATTCACCCCCAGTCAACTAATCTGGGCTTAATCCATCATCACTCTTTAGCTCACTCCACCACCCCAGTTCAGACATGGCTATATGCAAATCAGTCTGACCCTGTGCCTCATGGGAAAAGTCCATCCCAGAATGCCAAGCCATGTCTTCCCTGGACCGGAAACAAGCATCCTGGGACCGGTTTCTGGCTAATCAGCGCCATCAGCCATGCTAGCTTGAATCCAGTGGCAAAGTGAGCAAGGGACTCACGTCTGAGCATACCCTGCCAACTTAGGGCGAACAAAGCAAAACCAAAGGGGATGATGGACGGAGCACTTGAGCAAATCAAACACTCACCCCCAGTCAACTGATCTGGGTTTAATCCATCATCATTCTTTAGCCCACTCCGCCATATCCTGATTACAGCACGCCTCGAAAAGACAGTGAAAGAGCTGCCTAGGCGAGACATAATAAAAATAAAAAGACATATGAAGAAGTGACACCAATACCCCATGATGGCTGCAATGTTGAGTAAAGAAATGTAAAATGATCAGCCCAGGGGAGTGGCGGCAAGAGGATCTAAGACTGCATAAAAGAGTTTGTGGTAATTGGTAATGAAGTAATCTGCTTATACATGCAAAGCGCCTGAAGGTGGAAGGGGAAGGCGGGTGGGGCCAGAATGTCAAACAGAAATAGAGACATGAGACAGTAGCAGGATGGTTAGACTTCTAAAGAAGGCGTTGAAGAACCTTAATGGACCTCTCCAGTAACTGTCGTACAGTGAACGCAATCGAAGCTTTATTCTTCATTCCCCGCTGCACCAAAATACAGGGAAGTAAAACCTCTTTCCAAACACAAATTAGAGTTGGTTGCGAAATCAAAGTCGAGGTTTATTCAGTCAAAAGGTTTATAAAAACAAAATTACTGGTAAATAATTCAATTTAAACTGATGTACAACTACAAATAAAATAAAGTACATAATCCTGGTTTTGAATAGTGACTATCTGTTAAGCTGTAATTGCTCAACACAGACGTTTAATCTCATGACGTCAAGAAAATGGAAGATAGTCAACTCATTAAGTGCTATGAATTATCTTCCACTAGTCCTTAAAGAAATCCTCATGTCATGACTATGTATAAGGTATCAATCAATCAAGCAAGCGTTTGTTAAGCGCGACTACTCACCCGTAAGGGTCTCAAGGCGCTGGTAACGACCACCTCAGTCAATACCACAAGCAGCATTGGTGATATTGTATATGTCAGATGTTACCTACAAGCCCTGCTCAGTCTTGATTGCCTGAACCAGATCCAAACGGCAGAGGCTGAAGCCACGCGCTAAGGCCCCCTTCGAGGACTTTATATTAACAGCCTCAAGTGCAATATTAATGTATCCTGCTCTTGTTTTGTATAGACCCCTGTGGGATGATATTCAAACTCCGGCCCTCCTGACCTTCACATGTAGCCGCTGGTGAGAAGCAGCTCTGGGCTGCTGTTCACTTGACTGAGCACTAACATTCAGAAAAGTGTTACATGGATGGGCAAGTGTTTATTTACAGTAAAAGAAAGGAACAAAGGAGATGTTCTGCACCATTGTACTTTAGGAACAAACGTGTAAAAAAGTGTTAACATGCAGATGCGTTTCACCTGAGTACATTGGATATAAGTAAATTGAAAAGTAATTTTTAAAAGTGATAGTTTTAAAAATTAACATGGAAACATTTATGCCTCCCCCACCCTGACAACACGCCAATAGAGAACTAAGAGCCAATCAATCAACCCGTTGTCTTATAAACAGGTCTATTCACCCGTGAGGGTCTAAATGTACTGAGGGGGGACTGCCGATCCGTTGATGCACTGTGGCTCAGTTGTAGAACCAGGTCTTGAGGTCCTTCCTGAATTGAGCCAGGGACGGTGATTGCCTGAGGTGGAGAGGCAGGGTGTTCTAGGTCTTGAGATCCTTCCTGAATTGAGCCAGGGACGGTGATTGCCTGAGGTGGAGAGCTAGGGTATTCTAGGTCTTGAGGTACTTCTTGAATTGAGCCAGGGACGGTGATTGCCTGAGGTGGAGAGGCAGGGCGTTCCAGATCTTGAGATCCTTCCTGAATTGAGCCAGGGACGGTGATTGCCTGAGGTGGAGAGGTAGGGTGTCCAGATCTTGAGATCCTTCCTGAATTGAGCCAGGGACGGTGATTGCCTGAGGTAGAGAGGTAGGGTGTTCCAGGTCTTGAGATCCTTCCTGAATTGAGCCAGGGACGGTGATTGCCTGAGGTAGAGAGGTAGGGTGTTCCAGGTCTTGAGATCCTTTCTTAATTGAGCCAGGGACGGTGATTGCCTGAGGTGGAGAGGTAGGGTGTTCTAGATCTTGAGGTCCTTCCTGAATTGAGCCAGGGACGGTGATTGCCTGAGGTGGAGAGGTAGGGTGTTCTAGGTCTTGAGGTCCTTCCTGAATTGAGCCAGGGACGGTGATTGCCTTTGGGTTAGAGGCAGGGTGTTCTAGGTGTTGAGATCCTTCCTGAATTGAGCCAGGGACGGTGATTGCCTCAGGTGGAGAGGCAGGGTGTTCCAGGTCTTGAGGTCCTTCCTGAATTGAGCCAGGGACGGTGATTGCCTGAGGTGGAGAGGCAGGGTGTTCTAGGTCTTGAGGTCCTTCCTGAATTGAGCCAGGGACGGTGATTGCCTGAGGTGCAGAGGTATGGTGTTCCAGGTCTTGAGGTCCTTCCTGAATTGAGCCAGGGACGGTGATTGCCTGAGGTGGAGAGGCAGGGTGTTCTAGGTCTTGAGATCCTTCCTGAATTGAACCAGGGACGGTGATTGCCTGAGGTGGAGAGGTAGGGTGTTCCAGGTCTTGAGGTCCTTCCTGAATTGAGCCAGGGACGGTGATTGCCTGAGGTGGAGAGGTAGGGTGTTCCAGGTCTTGAGATACTTCCTGAATTGAGCAAGGGACGGTGATTGCCTGAGGTGGAGAGCCAGGGTGTTCTAGGTCTTGAGGTCCTTCCTGAATTGAGCCAGGGACGGTGATTGCCTGAGGTGTAGAGGCAGGGTGTTCTAGGTCTTGAGATCCTTCCTGAATTGAGCCAAAGACGGTGATTGCCTGAGGTGGAGAGGTAGGGTGTTCCAGGTCTTGAGATCCTTTCTGAAATGAGCCAGGGACGGTGATTGCCTGAGGTGGAGAGGTAGGGTGTTCTAGGTCTTGAGATCCTTTCTGAATTGAGCCAGGGACGGTGATTGCCTGAGGTGGAGAGGTAGGGTGTTCCAGGCCTTGAGATCCTTTCTGGATTGAGCCAGGGACGGTGATTGCCTGAGGTGGAGAGGTAGGGTGTTCCAGGTCTTGAGATCCTTCCTGAATTGAGCCAGGGACGGTGATTGCCTGAGGTGGAGTGGTAGGTCGTTCCAGGTCTTGAGGTCCTTCCTGAATTGAGCCAGGGACGGTGATTGCCTGAGGTGGAGAGGTGGGGCGTTCCAGGTCTTGATATCCTTCATGAATTGAGCCAGGGACGGTGATTGCCTGAGGTGGAGAGGTAGGGTGTTCCAGGTCTTGAGATCCTTCCTGAATTGAGCCAGGGACGATGATTGCCTGAGGTGGAGAGGTAGGGTGTTCTAGGTCTTGAGATCCTTCCTGAATTGAGCCAGGGACGATGGTTGCCTTTGGGTGAGAGGTAGGGTGTTCTAGGTCTTGAGGTCCTTCCTGAATTGAGCCAGGGACGGTGATTGCCTGAGGTGGAGAGGTAGCGTGTTCCAGGTCTTGAGGTCCTTCCTGAATTGAGCCAGGGACGGTGATTGCCTGAGGTGGAGAGGTAGGGTGTTCCAGGTCTTGAGATCCTTCCTGAATTTAGCCAGGGATGGTGATTGCCTGAGGTGGAGAGGCAGGGTGTTCCAGGTCTTGAGGTCCTTCCTGAATTGAGCCAGGGATGGTGATTGCCTGAGGTGGAGAGGCAGGGTGTTCCAGGTCTTGAGGTCCTTCCTGAATTTAGCCAGGGATGGTGATTGCCTGAGGTGGAGAGGCAGGGTGTTCCAGGTCTTGAGGTCCTTCCTGAATTGAGCCAGGGATGGTGATTGCCTGAGGTGGAGAGGTAGGGTGTTCCAGGTCTTGAGGTCCTTCCTGAATTGAGCCAGGGACGGTGATTTCCTGAGGTGGAGAGGTAGGGTGTTCTAGGTCTTGAGGTCCTTCTTGAATTGAGCCAGGGACGGTGATTGCCTGAGCTGGAGAGGTAGGGTGTTCCAGGTCTTGAGGTCCTTCCTGAATTGAGCCAGGGATGGTGATTGCCTGAGGTGGAGAGGTAGGGTGTTCCAGGTCTTGAGATCCTATCTGAATTGAGCCAGGGACGGTGATTGCCTGAGGTGGAGAGGTAGGGTGTTCCAAGTCTTGAGATCCTACCTGAATTGAGCCAGGGACGGTGATTGCCTGAGGTGGAGATGTATGGTGTTCTAGGTCCTGAGGTCCTTCCTGAATTGAGCCAGGGACGGTGATTGCCTGAGGTGGAGAGGTAGGGTGTTCCAGGTCTTGAGATCCTTCCTGAATTGAGCCAGGGACGGTGATTGCCTGGGGTGGAGAGGCAGGGTGTTCCAGGTCTTGAGATCCTTCCTGAATTGAGCCAGGGACGGTGATTGACTGAGGTGGAGAGGTAGGGTGTTCCAGGTCTTGAGATCCTTCCTGAATTGAGCCAGGGACGGTGATTGCCTGAGATGGAGAGGTAGGGTGTACCAGGTCTTGAGGTCCTTCCTGTATTGTGTTTTTATCCAGGAGCCTAAATCAATATTAATATTTTTATGCCCCTACATATATGCCTATTCCCTGCTGATGAGAGGTAACGACCTCGAAACACGTGTCCAGAGATGGCCAACGCGACAGTGATTTTTGCTCAAGACTCTGGCAGAGGCGCACCCGCTGATGCTTACTTCATGGACCACAATGATTTGGGGCAACACGCTGATAGGACAAGCAGTGTGCGACCAATTGGACTTACTTTTATATTCAAGCTCCCTTGAGCTGGTGGGGCTGACGAGCCCGGGTTACGCACCTGCGTGCCACGAGTGGTACCGGACCTGAGAATATTTTTTGGCAGCCTACGCAGCACCCCTACATATATGCCTATTCCCTGCTGATGAGAGGTAACGACCTCGAAACACGTGTCCAGGGATGGCCAACGCAACAGTGATTTTTGCTCAAGACTCTGGCAGAGGCGCACCCACTGATGCTTACTTCATGGACCACAATGATTTGGGGCAACATGCTGATAGGACAAGCAGTGTGCGACCAATTGGACTTATTTTTATGCCCTTGTTCGGTTATAATCAATAATATCCCTATAACGGCATAGTAATCATATCCATATTCAGTCGTAGCATATGCTGTCACATTAATCAAGGCTACTTCCCCAGACTCCTAGAAAGCACAACGAGTTTTCTAAGCAAACCAAACCTCCAGCAACCTGGGAAATCCCCCTTGCTTTTGTTTTGATTTCGTCCTAGAACTTCTGTAAAGCACTGTAAGAACGGCCAGTTCTTAGTGACATCTTTATTGACGTCTTATGTCCAACCTTACGTCAAACCCGGCACCTTTCAGGTATAAATATGCCAACGTTGCCTTAAGCAAACACACGGTGGTGGTTTTGGAGCAGAGCAGCTATCTACTTGCCCGAGAGCCCAGCTGATGCGAGAGCCCAGAGACGCTGCCCCTCCCTTTTGACGCACTGAGAGAGACGCTGTCTTTTCTCCTGCCGAGAAATCCAGCTCCGGTGTTTCCAGATACCTTCGCGGGTTACTGGGATATCGAGTCCTGAGAGAGAGATACAAGACCTCCTGCTTTCTAATACCCAGGTACGGAGCTGACTAAACCCTTGAAGAGAATTCTTGAGTCAGATTCTTGGCAAAAACAAACGTAACTTAAACTGCTACTTACTTACTCCTTCCAACGTATTAGGCTTAAGTCAGGTACACCGGGGTAGGCGTATTTAGAAGCACCAGTTGAGTACGTTAGTCAATGTATATAAGTATGTATATATTTTATCTATTTTAAAGTATCATATGGCTAAGAAACCATATCAATGCTTTTACAGTATTATTTCTTAATCCTCCTTTTACTGTACGCACTTTACTTTACTATGAGTATTGCAATTGTGGCAATTCATTTCTCTTGTATGAGAAAGAAGACTGCTCAATAAATAACAACCTTTTATTGAAAACGCCCGTCTCTCTTTTCTCTGCACTCTGGTGAAACTAAGTATGCACACTTGACTGAGTGAAATAGCTGTCTATTGTTTTCACACGACTCTTGTCTCTCCAGGGAGGTTAAACTCCTCCTCGTTTATTCGAGAACGTTTCTAGTGACCTCTGAGCTAGCTGGCAAAACTTAAGTCTAATATAGTCAGTAGAGACCTAGTCGATCTCAGTCCTACGTCTACACTGCTGAATATATTATTCCAATGCGCAGAGCTTATTGGGAATATAGGAACTACACTACATGGCGCCCAACGTTTGGTAAGGCGATAAATCTAACGCAAGATGTTAGAGTAACTCAGTCGTGCTTTTTCACACAGACCCTTTTTCCCGTAAATACTCCAAAAGACGTCTGGAGTGAGTAAAAGGTTAAAATCCACCGGAACTTAGTAGGAAGAGATTCCTATGTATAGTTTTTGGTATAGTCAACGTTGAAGGATACAGAGTTCCAAAAATATTGTGCACCTAATCTTTGTTTCCTTGAAACTTGATCTGCAACAAAAAGCTCTCTGTCAGTAAAAATGTCAGAAAGTGAAGAAGAGAGGGAGGCAGCTAGAATAGCAGCTCGACTCCTAGCGGATGACACAAGTCTCCAAGAAAATGACCCGAGTGTTATACTCATTCCGGTCAACATAAGGAAAACTATAACTTTTAAACTTATAGAAAATGGACTAACACCAAGAGGTGGAATAGTCGTATTCGAAAATTGAGGCACATGATGATCGGCAGACAGAGGTATTCTATTCATGGATAAACTTTCCAGCAGCAAACGCTGTCACACACGACTTCCACTATTACAAAATAGAGGAACCTCCGGATGAATACACCCCTTTCGAGGAGGTTGAAATCCCATTAAAATACCAAGAACACCTGCTCTGGTTTAAAGGCGCCCTAAAACATAATAATCACATCACAAGGCTCGGTCCACTAGGTAGACCAGGAGCAACGTGGCCGGTTCTAGCCAGCTACACACCACATCCCGACATAGAAAAAATGTCAGTACCAGAACTTTTAGCCCAGCTAAAACAACTGATTAAAATACATAGACAATTAGTCCAATATGTAATGCGGACTACAACAGTCCAACCAGCTATTAACATTCCACAGCTGACCCCTCATCAGGGGAACACAAACAAAATTACACCACAGAACATACAATCATGTCTTGTAAAAAGTACCCGCAAAAAGGGAACAAATTCCATTCTGGTTAGCACAAAAAATTACTCAAATAGATGCAGTATTTCAGGATACTACCCCAACTGAGAAACACAGAATTCTGACTATCTGCCTTCCAATGGGGATCGCACCACATGTGGAGGACTGTGACACTTGGGGCACAGTCTTTGCTTCCATTTACACAAAAACACATGGTGTTACGTCCATGGCGGTAATACCAGATGTGCTAAGACAGATTCAAAACGAATACGGTCCAGAACCTGCTTTAACTCTGGGTATGAAATTACTGAAAGACTTCAAGCAGGTCTCGGCTATATTATTAGCCAACATAAAAGGAGAAGCAGCATCTGTGGCGATCCAACAGAAATTGAGAGACACAGATATAGCAGACCAACGATTTAAACCTGCCAGAATCATAGAAAAATCCTATGAAGAACTAGGAAGAGATAGTTTGGGTGGGAAACCAGTAAAACCCCAACTAACTGAAAATTCTGAAAAAATATTTATTAAAAATAATATAAACACTCCAAAAAAGAGCTGGATGGAAATAAACAATCCACTCCCAAAGAAAAAAGATTCCAGTCCAGAGGAAGGTCTCCTCGGCGGAGAGAAAGATCTCCGGACCAAGGACACAAGTCTCCCCAGAGGGAGCCCTCTGAGAAAAGATACAACCTTAGAAATAGGGATAATCTGAAAAAACCTGATAGATATCAAGATATTGATACACGTCCCTCTCGATCTTTTCAGACTTCCTCGCAGAAATCGGAAAGAAGAGGACGGTCAGAACACAGGGAAGAGCACGTCAAGTCCAAAGACAAGGAACCTGCTCATCTAAATAAAAAATTACAATTTCCAAGAAAGATGGTAGCCAGTATTAAAATAATTAAACATGCAGAGGATACTGAGGACACAACTGAAAAACGGAGAGTGGGCCCAGACAATGCTAGACAGCGCAGCAGAAGTGACCATAGCTCGCAAGATCCTGATGAATCTTCTGGAGACAGTGGACACAAATGAATACATTCAGGTGGAAACTGCAGATACCAGAGTTAGCAAACCTCATAAATTATACAAAATAACACTGCGTATAGAGGGAGATAAGACTAGGAAAGTAAGGGGTCTATTTTGGGATAATCTTTCAAAAGGCTATGACATCCTTTTAGCTGAGAAAGACTGGCCACCAGAGTTTGTCAGGGAGTGCCCTCATGGCGAAGAAATGATTATGCCTGCCTTCTCAAATCATATTCCGATTCATAGAAAATATACATATGCAAGAAAATGGGCAGAAGCCCAAGCTCCTGCATTATACAAAAATCATGTAGGATGGGATGAGGACTCTCCTCCTCACAAAATCCAGTTAAAATGTCAACCAACTGCACAAAGGCAGTACCCAATTAAGCAAGAAGCTAAAAAGCAAGTCAGGGAGATCTTAGATCAACTTGAATACCAAGGGGTGATTGAAACATGCACCTCTCAAATGAACAATCCTTTGTTTCCTGTCTCCAAGCCAGACGATTCATATCGTCTAGTCTTGGACTACAGACATCTTAACTCATGTTGCAAAACATTTGCAGTACAAAACTCACACAGTGCAGCACTAATGAATAACATTGTGCGCAAAAAAAAACCAACATTAGACATCTCTAATGGATTCTTTTGTCAAAACGTTGCACGTGAAAGCAGGTATTTGACCGCTTTCTCAATAATGGGGTCGCAGAAAATTTCTGTCGACTCCCATAGGGATTCAAGAATAGCCCAGGATTATTCTCAGCAAGAGTAACAGAGTTACTACAAATATATGATGATGAGGCATTATCCTATGTCGATGACATCTATCTAACAGATGATGACTTGGATACTCACTTGAAAAGAGTGAACACCATAATACTTGGGTTCGAAGCAGAGGGTTACAAATTCAACTTTAAAAAGTCACGAATTGCCCATCTAACTGTCCTATTTTTAGGTTATGAATTATCAAGTGAAGGCAAAAGCCTAGCGGACAATTTCTTAGAGAAATGCGCAGTACTCCAAGCACCAAAAACGCTGAAGAACTTACAATCAATACTAGGTTTCCTGAATTTCGGAAGAACTTACATTCTAAATTATGCAGAGAGGGTTAAACCTCTCTATGAATTAATAAACCTGATTTCAAAACAATCCATTGGACTCAAAAACACACAAAAATTTTGAGATCATTGCAAACAGACATGTTCGCTAAAACAAAATTCCAAACTTGCGATAACACACGCAACCTTGTAATCCGAGTCATCCCAGGAAGATGCGGATTCACGTACCTGACCTCTAATGAGGGAGAAACGGTACCAATAGCTTACAAATCACATTTGTACACACAAGCTGAAAAATCATTCAGTCTTGCGGAAAACATTGTAAATACGGTTCAAACAGCTATAGCAAAAGAAAGAGCCCAAGCCGAAGGCAAAAGAATAACTGTTTTAACAGCAGAATCAGCCTTCGAGGCATTAACAAGCCCACACAATTTAACTACCGTGGCATTAGATCCAAAATGGATACAATGGGAAAATACTCTTGCTACAGAAAAAGTGAAATACTCTTTTGATCCGAACATGAAAAAACTGAAAGATCTAACATATGAAAAAGAACATCCTCTGCCAATCGAAATTCTGCCCATACAACTTTACGCCTGTGTAATATATACAGACGGATCTGCTCAACCCTCAGTTTGGGGAAAGCAAGCTTACAATGCTACGTGCGAGGTTGTTAAAAGCCGGTGGCACGGTGGTAAATTGAGACCACTGGTAACTATGGGCCAGATGTAGGTAATTCATATTTACCGACTCTTAAATACCGAATTTTACCGATTCGGTATTTAAGAGTCGGTAAATATGTAGGGGGGAGATGTAGGTATTACAGAATCTGTAAATACCGAATCTTTAAGATTCGGTATTTACCGATTCTGTAAATACCGAATCGGTATTGCCCATTGATTCCTATGGGCCTTGAAGCCCATAGGAATCAATGGGCAATACCGATTCTGTAATTACAGAATCGGTGAATACCGATTTTAGCAAGGGTGCAGGGGGTGTCACTTTGACACCCTTTAGCACCCCAAAGATGGGCATGTTTGCCATGTGGCACACAGACATGCCCTAAGGGCATGTCTGTCTGTCACATGGCATAGGTGTGCATGCACACATGTGCATGCACACCTGAATTCGGTATTTTAACACCCAATTGGATTGGGTGGTAAAATACCGAATTTGTAGGGCCTTTGGGACTCTGAAGAGTCCCACCTACATCTGAGATTTACCGAATCGGTAAAAATACCGATTCGGTATTTTACAGAATCGGTAAATTTACCGAATCGGTAAATTTACCGATTCTGTAAAAATGTGCCCCTACATACCGAAAACCCATTTACCGGTCGGTAACGGCCGAAATCGGCCGTTACCGGTCGGTAAATGGCTCCTACATCTGGCCCTATGTCTCAATCTGTAAAAGATAATTCAGGTCAACGAACTGATTTCTTAGCTTTAAAAATGGCGCTCGATATTGACGATCGCGAATTCCCCACACTAATAGTGTGCGATTCGCATTACTGCATCAAATCCTACAATAATGACTTGCAGAACTGGGTTCAAAACGGTTACAAAGATGACACAGGCGCCACAATCAAGCATAAAACGCTTTGGGAACAAATAGTTCTTCTACAGAAAGAACTACAAAAGACTCACGTGATACGTACACTAAGTCATCAGTGTGATGGCGTTCACATTGCAGGGAATTCATTGGCTTATACAGCCACAGCGGAAGCAACTAAACAGGCTTCCGTAGCCACAAAAAAGCGTTCAGAAAAATACATAGACGGGGAAACCATGCTGGCGGTAAAAACGTCTTCAAAAGGCACCTGCGCAGCACTACCCGTGAACTATCCACTCAATTATACATACATAATCGATGCAAACTCCGTTCCTTTTGCTCGAATCCCTGGAGTGGGGGATAGGGTAATTCCAAACACGAACAGGAGAATCTTGTTAATAGCAGACGCACATATGGGTGAGGGTCTAAGACACCAGAAGATCAAGGAATCTCTAATAGAATTGCAATCAGAATACTGGTGGCCAGGAATGAGCCTGCAACATCACAAATTTGCAATAAGTTGTCCAGACTGCAACAGAGATCGCAGTGGGGAGCCGGCCGGAGTATTGCCATGGCTCTTCTAATAGATAACGCAAAAAGGTATCTACACACAAAACCCAGCTGGAAAAATGCATCACATTAACATTTAAAGACTAAATTCACTTAAACATGTAGGCCCCAGCGCTCGGCTGACGCCAGAACTGTTATAAAAGATTTGCGAGTCTATATCGGCACATACGCAATTAGCATGCTACATTCTGACCAGGGTCCTGCTTTTAGCTCTCGAGCTTATAAGGAGGCCATGACCAGCATGGGCATTGCATTGCGGTACTCTTGTCCCTTCCATCCTGAGGGAAATGGGATTGTGGAAAGAAAAAACCGGGACATAAAGCAATCTATAACGGCGAGGGTATTAGGTTCGGGTGATGGGTGGGTCAACATTTAACAAGTGTCCAACGTAGTATTAATAATCTGCCAAGAAATTCTCTGAAAGGTTTCAGTCCGTACGAACTATTGTTTGGGACTAGAATGCATGTTCAGGACTTAGATAATCAGACTTCAGTGGTAGAAGAAAAATGCTTTGATATCAAAGATCGTTTGGCTATTTTACAGGACTTAAATGAAACAAGAAAAGACCTGAGCAACGTAAAGTTAAAACAGCAGCCAACAACCACTGAAGATAAACCACCTGTCCCAGCAAGGCCTGTCTGGATTCCAAAAATTGGGGATCTGGTCAGAGAAAAGGTCGCGGTGAAGAAGGAATTTGGGCCTTCTTATAGAAAAGCAGTACCTGTCTTAGCTATCAGCGGAACGAGATCAGTTGTACTACCGCCGCTTGCTGGTAAAAAGGAGAACCGAGTTGTATCCATCGACCTGGTAAAACCACAATCATGTGGCCAATAATAAGTAGTAGGCCCAGTGGACTCCCAAGATGTAGCAGAACACCAAAACTTGCTACAATACAAGAGGTTCAAACTGAGAGATTAATCACACTTGATAAACCTACAGTGAATAAAAAAGGACTATGCAACAATGACATGGAACTTGTGCCTCTTGAAACCCAAATTGCAACAGTTCGTCAAGAAACACCAGTCTACAACAATGTAGCCTCAGACTATGATAATGAAACAAAGAAAATTCCAAAAGCAGATAAAAATCCGGAAGCGATTCCAACAATTGACAGAACTGCATCAGGCTACTTCATCAATTTCGATGACTTTTCTGAGGATCCAAGCAAACCTGAAGAAACGCCAGCAACAAAAACTTTTAAAGACAAAATAACAGAACTTCTACATCAACTCAAAGAAACCTATCTGATTTCTCCATGGATTGAATTTTGGATTGTGTTAGGTGTACTTTTCCTCCTGCTTTGGCTCATCATGGTTCTTTGTTTGGGAAAATTCATTGAGGGAAAATACAGTACAATGGACACAGCAAGTCAGAACATCAACTTGGTCCTAAAGCCACACAAGTCATCTCACATCGAGAAAAGAGAACTATCATCAGTGAATGTCACAGCCAATCCAATACCCGTGGGGTAGCATGGGACAAAACAGATTACGAAATCTATGGCCCGGTCGAGCTCTTAAAATATCCACACCAGTTCAAGGTTTCATTAAGTGACTTTGTAAAACCGAGTACATTCTCTGATGATTGGGACTTTGAAAGTATTAATGATATGATGTCAGATTTAGTTATGTCAGCAAAATTTACAGAACATGATTATTTACAGGGTTCATCAAATTATGAGGAAATGTATTGCTACAACCACTTTGCACATCACTATTTGCACAAATCTGCTCAACCTAGAAATGTTTTTAATTATAATCAATGGGAACATTGTGCAACTCCACCGAAAGGTAGTTCAAAAACATTTTTCGGGAAATTCACGCACTTCTCAGGACAAGTGATGCAGAAACGTTTTATTTCAAACTGTTAAATAAGACAGGGGTAAAAACAATGCTGACAAATACTAAATTGATCTATTGGGAAACATTTTATGAAAAAATGATTACATTTGGTTTTGATTTCTGGAAAAACAACATTGAAACAAAAACCATCTGGGGTACCAAAGATTGGCAGGTCCAATGTTTAGAAGCATTATTTAGAGCCTGCATGATCCCAGAACAAATTATATTCTTGAATGACACCATTCAACAGACAACCTGTCTTGGCCTATCCAAAATTAAAGACTTAAACAGACCGTCTATTCCAAAGCCAACACCTGACAGTAATAGCACTACAGATGTTGAGATAGACGTATCCCATATTTTAAACCAAAACAGAACACATCCTGATTGGAAAAAATGGTTGATCTGGCCCACAGACACAAATAACTGTCAAGATAGATTCCTGAACAAAATACAGGGGTTCAAGTTGACCAGGCCAGACCCTAGATACTCCCAGAGACAACATCCACGGATAGTTACAACATACAGTGTAGGAAAACTCTGCCTCGAATGGCTACAGAAATCCACACTGGCAGAAATTAAGCAACACTTGACTTTACTTAAAGACGGTGCTGACTTGCGTGATTTCATAATGGGACCACGCAAACAGCGTCAAAAATGTTTCATAGCGGCCGGTATATACGCTACTTACAACGAAGCTTGGAAAGTGATGCAAATTGAAACAGCAGAAAAAATACGAGAAATTGATCGTATTAATTTGGAAAAATCATTTTCTGTTGTGGACAATGGGTTAACGACTCTGTCCTCCAGAATATATTCACTGGACAGTATTGTATCATCTGCTATTGATATAATAGAGCAAGACTTACTAATGTTACAACACGGTCAGTCCCAATTACGTTCTATTGTACAGCTTGGCTGGACGTTGCAAAGTCTGCGTTCAGGCTACATGCCCTGGCGTTTAATCAACACAACGTCATTATTCTCTATCTTTAACCTTACTGATACACAAATCAGTTTGGCACAAAAAGGAGCAGACTATACGATTCTGAGCATTGAAAAACTAGAGAGATTACCATTGACAATGTCAGAAAGACCTGTCATTGAATGGATAATACATGGAATAATCACAATTCCGATAACAACTTTCCAATTTAAATACTGTCAAGAGTATATACCAGCGGGCCAGTATGAACGGTTGGGTAAAGGGTACATTAAATCATCATGGATATTGCCTTACACACACACGTTATAGTGAAAAGAAACAGAATGTATTTCTTAGTGGAAAAAAATTGTAAATAATCACTAAGCGGTATACTTCTGTGTCAAGGTATTGACCTGCATGGGGCCTGTGAGGGGACTTCAAATAACCTTTCATGTCACCAGCATGGCACACCTGCAACATGAATAGAGCCATTCTTTAGACGGCTTTCTAACAGGAGTTATATTCTAATAGAGGACCACAGCTGTTGTGGCATGGTGCCAGGGAAAGCTTATCTTGTAAGCGTGAGCTCCATGGTCACATGCTGTATGCAAGTATTGTATCCAAACAGCACTCCAGACATGGAGGCAAAAACTTGGCCTTCTTTGAATATCTCATCTATTCGAATTGATACTTTAAGCAGAATAAAATCTGTCCTTTTACAGACAACGGTGGCCTTGACGTCATCGAAAGAAACGTATGATCTGCAAGTTTCAAGGACAACGGCAGAGATGCATACCCTTTTATCAACAAATTTCCCCGTGCATTTCGCAGAAATGCTAAGCCAAATCCTGAATATGTCAGATACCAATGGTATCCCACATGTATTTAAGACAATTTTTTCGGGACTGTTAACACCCTTCGAAACAGTTCTGGGCATTTTTCCTAATTTTGTCCATTCTGTCTTTGGCGGCCTACCACTTCTGTTGGGACTCGTAGCAGGCATTTTATTTTTGATACTTCTGCTTCGATATGGCAAGCCAAATCGCAGACAAGACTCCAGCAACGATGGAAGAAACGATCCTGGCTATAAGCTATCGGGACCGCATAACTAAAGTCCTTGGATTAGCCCGGCTAAGAGATCTGAATATGACCTGGTTTCTTTCATTCAGACCATTCGGGCAGAATTGCATCTTACCTGTGCTTCGATGTATGCTATGCGTAGAAGAATGCGTGTTGGACGTCTGTCTTACACTACCATCAGCAGTACCATTGGATACTGATACTTTGCTCAGTCCTGTAACGGCTCATGCATCGTGTTGTCCCCAGCGGTTACCCATCCTGATGACGGCATTCGTTGAGTCTTCGCCACTACGATTAGGTGGTAGTGTAGTACGAGAGGAGAGCAACATCACCCAGGTACAACCTTCTGTGAGCATTGCTGATCCTGACATCGACGATAGCAATCATGCTCGAGACTGCTCAGTTGCGGCATTTTCAAACTTGATCGAACTTTCACCTGAAGCCGTAGACAACTTTTTTGCGAGTCTGTCTGAAATGATGTTCTCCCCTGAACAAAAAGAATAACTTTTAAGCAAACGTGCACACAGCGTTCCCTGAACTCTGAATTTGGCCTTCAGCTTTGATAAACAAAAGCTACTGAAAATATTTGGAACTATTTTCTCCCACTGAAAGCAAAAAAAACATTTTTTCTCGATTCCAAAATATTTACCTTTTTTCCTGGCACTTGTACTCTGCTTAAAGTAGAACTATTCTTAGAGAACAGAGCTTCTATTTTTAGGAACTCTAGAGACAATATATTACCTCAGCCTCTAGCACATTTACAGCGACTGTATTTATATGTGATGGAATGGTCTCGACCTTCTTTTCTGTATTAAGAGCCATTTCATGTGTAAATTTCGCAAATCGTTCAGCTAATCGTATATATGCATCGTTTTAACTGAATGATTACACTGCTTGAAAAGCGTACAGTACCAATATCATTTTCGTGTATTTCGCATACACCATTTCAAATACAAAAAAAAACATTATTTCGGGGTGGGTTGGAATGCAGATGCACCTTTAAATGTTTACTATTGCTTAGTTTTAGTAATGATGGACATTAGATCGTGGAGTGGGTATTGTGTTTTTATCCAGGAGCTTAACTCAATATTACTATTTTTATGCCCTTGTTCGGTTATAATCAATAATATCCCTATAACGGCATAGTAATCATATCCATATTCAGTCGTAGCACATGCTGTCACATTAAGCAAGGCTACTTCCCCAGACTCCTAGAAAGCACAACGAGTTCTCTAAACAAACCAAACCTCCAGCAACCTGGGAAATCCCCCTTGCTTTTGTTTTGATTTCGTCCTAGAACTCCTGTAAAGCACTGTAAGAACGGCCAGTTCTTAGTGACATCTTTATTGACGTCTTATGTCCAACCTTACTTCAAACCCGGCACCTTTCAGGTATAAATATACCAACGTTGCCTTAAGCAAACACACGGTGGTGGTTTTGGAGCAGAGCAGCTATCTACTTGCCCGAGAGCCCAGCTGATGCGAGAGCCCACGGACGCTGCCCCTCCCTTTTGACGCACTGAGAGAGACGCTGTCTTTTCTCCTGCCGAGAAATCCAGCTCCGGTGTTTCCAGATACCTTTGCGGGTTACTGGGATATCAAGTCCTGAGAGAGAGATACAAGACCTCCTGCTCTCTAATACCCAGGTATGGAGATGACTAAACCCTTGAAGAGAATTCTTGAGTCAGATTCTTGGCAAAAACAAACGTAACTTAAACTGCTACTTACTTACTCCTTCCCACGTATTAGGCTTAGGTCAGGTACACCGGGGTAGGCGTATTTAGAAGCACCAGTTGAGTACGTTAGTCAATGTATATAAGTATGTATATATTTAATATATTTTAAAGTATCATATGGCTAAGAAACCTTATCAATGCTTTTACAGTATTATTTCTTAGTCCTCCTTTTACTGTACGCACTTTACTTTACTATGAGTATTGCAATTGTGGCAATTCATTTCTCTTGTACGAGAAAGAAGACTGCTCAATAAATAACAACCTTTTATTGAAAACGCCCGTCTCTCTTTTCTCTGCACTCTGGTGAAACTAAGTATGCACACTTGACTTAGTGAAATAGCTGTGTATTGTTTTCACACGACTCTAGAGATACACTCTTATTCTGAGGGAGCAAAGTTGTCATGTTATATGGTTGTCAGAAGCTAATCCCTTCTTATCTATCCAGGGAGGTTAAACTCCTCCTCGTTTATTCGAGAACGTTTCTAGTGACCTCTGAGCTAGCTGGCAAAACTTAAGTCTAATATAGTCAGTAGAGACCTAGTCGATCTCAGACCTACGTCTACACTGCTGAATATATTATTCCAATGCGCAGAGCCTATTGGGAATATAGGAACTACACTACACCTGAATTGAGCCAGGGACGGTGATTGCCTGAGGTGGAGAGGTAGGGTGTTCCAGGTCTTGAGGTCCTTCCTGAATTGAGCCAGGGACGGTGATTGCCTGAGGTGGAGAGGCAAGGTGTTCTAGGTCTTGAGATCCTTCCTGAATTGAGCCAGGGACGGTGATTGCCTGAGGTGGAGAGGTAGGGTGTTCTAGGTCTTGAGATCCTTCCTGAATTGAGCCAGGGACGGTGATTGCCTGAGGTGGAGAGGTAGGGTGTTCCAGGTCTTGAGATCCTTCCTGAATTGAGCCAGGGACGGTGATTGCCTGAGGTGGAGAGGTAGGGTGTTCCAGGTCTTGAGGTCCTTCCTGAATTGAGCCAGGTACAGTGATTGCCTGAGGTGGAGAGGCAGAGTGTACTAGGTCTTGAGATCCTTCCTGAATTGAGCCAGGGACGGAGATTGCCTGAGGTGGAGAGGTAGGGTGTTCTAGGTCTTGAGATCCTTCTTGAATTGAGCCAGGGACGGTGATTGCATGAGGTGGAGATGTAGGGTGTTCTAGGTCTTGAGATCCTTGCTGAATTGAGCCAGGGACGGTGATTGCATGAGGTGGAGAGGCAGGGTGTTCTAGGTCTTGAGATGCTTCCTGAATTGAGCCAGGGACGGTGATTGCCAGAGGTGGAGAGGCAGGGTGTTCCAGGTCTTGAGATCATTCCTGAATTGAGCCAGGGACGGTGATTGCCTGAGGTGGAGAGGTAGGGTGTTCCAGGTCTTGAGGTCCTTCCTGAATTGAGCCAGGGACGGTGATTGCCTGAGGTGGAGAGGCAAGGTGTTCTAGGTCTTGAGATCCTTCCTGAATTGAGCCAGGGACGGTGATTGCCTGAGGTGGAGAGGTAGGGTGTTCTAGGTCTTGAGATCCTTCCTGAATTGAGCCAGGGACGGTGATTGCCTGAGGTGGAGAGGTAGGGTGTTCCAGGTCTTGAGATCCTTCCTGAATTGAGCCAGGGACGGTGATTGCCTGAGGTGGAGAGGTAGGGTGTTCCAGGTCTTGAGGTCCTTCCTGAATTGAGCCAGGTACAGTGATTGCCTGAGGTGGAGAGGCAGAGTGTACTAGGTCTTGAGATCCTTCCTGAATTGAGCCAGGGACGGAGATTGCATGAGGTGGAGAGGCAGGGTGTTCTAGGTCTTGAGATCCTTCTTGAATTGAGCCAGGGACGGTGATTGCATGAGGTGGAGATGTAGGGTGTTCTAGGTCTTGAGATCCTTGCTGAATTGAGCCAGGGACGGTGATTGCATGAGGTGGAGAGGCAGGGTGTTCTAGGTCTTGAGATGCTTCCTGAATTGAGCCAGGGACGGTGATTGCCAGAGGTGGAGAGGCAGGGTGTTCCAGGTCTTGAGATCATTCCTGAATTGAGCCAGGGACGGTGATTGCCTGAGGTGGAGAGGTAGGGTGTTCCAGGTCTTGAGGTCCTTCCTGAATTGAGCCAGGGACGGTGATTGCCTGAGGTGGAGAGGCAAGGTGTTCTAGGTCTTGAGATCCTTCCTGAATTGAGCCAGGGACGGTGATTGCCTGAGGTGGAGAGGTAGGGTGTTCTAGGTCTTGAGATCCTTCCTGAATTGAGCCAGGGACGGTGATTGCCTGAGGTGGAGAGGTAGGGTGTTCCAGGTCTTGAGATCCTTCCTGAATTGAGCCAGGGACGGTGATTGCCTGAGGTGGAGAGGTAGGGTGTTCCAGGTCTTGAGGTCCTTCCTGAATTGAGCCAGGTACAGTGATTGCCTGAGGTGGAGAGGCAGAGTGTACTAGGTCTTGAGATCCTTCCTGAATTGAGCCAGGGACGGAGATTGCCTGAGGTGGAGAGGTAGGGTGTTCTAGGTCTTGAGATCCTTCTTGAATTGAGCCAGGGACGGTGATTGCCTGAGGTGGAGATGTAGGGTGTTCTAGGTCTTGAGATCCTTGCTGAATTGAGCCAGGGACGGTGATTGCATGAGGTGGAGAGGCAGGGTGTTCTAGGTCTTGAGATGCTTCCTGAATTGAGCCAGGGACGGTGATTGCCAGAGGTGGAGAGGCAGGGTGTTCCAGGTCTTGAGATCATTCCTGAATTGAGCCAGGGACGGTGATTGCCTGAGGTGGAGAGGTAGGGTGTTCCAGGTCTTGAGATCCTTCCTGAATTGAGCCAGGGACGGTGATTGCCTGAGCTGGAGAGGTAGGGTGTTCTAGGTCTTGAGATCCTTCCTGAATTGAGCCAGGGACGGTGATTGCCTGAGGTGGAGAGGCAGGGTGTTCCAGGTCTTGAGATCCTTCCTGAATTGAGCCAGGGACGGTGATTGCCTAAGGTGGAGAGGTAGGGTGTTCCAGGTCTTGAGGTCCTTCCTGAATTTAGCCAGGAACGGTGATTGCTGAGGTGGAGAGGTAGGGTGTTCCAGGTCTTGAGATCCTTCCTGAATTTAGCCAGGGACGGTGATTGCTGAGGTGGAGAGGTAGGGTGTTCCAGGTCTTGATATCCTTCCTGAATTGAGCCAGGGACGGTGATTGTCTGAGGTGGAGAGGTAGGGTGTTCTAGGTCTTGAGATCCTTGCTGAATTGAGCCAGGGACGGTGATTGCCTGAGGTGGAGAGGCAGGGTGTTCTAGGTCTTGAGGTCCTTCCTGAATTGAGCCAGGGACGGTGATTGCCTGAGCTGAAGAGGTAGGGTGTTCCAGGTCGTTAGATCCTTCCTGAATTGAGCCAGGGACGGTGATTGCCTGAGGAGGAGAGGTAGGGTGTTCCAGGTCTTGAGGTCCTTCCTGAATTGAGCCAGGGACGGTGATTGCCTGAGGTGGAGAGGTAGGGTGTTCCAGGTCTTGAGATCCTTCCTGAATTGAGCCAAGGACGGTGATTGCCTGAGGTGAAGAGGTAGGGTGTTCCAGGTCTTGAGATCCTTCCTGAATTGAGCCAGGGACGGTGATTGCCTGAGGTGGAGAGGTAGGGTGTTCCAGGTCGTGAGATCCTTCCTGAATTGAGCCAGGGACGGTGATTGCCTGAGGTGGAGAGGTAGGGTGTTCTAGGTCTTGAGGTCCTTCCTGAATTGAGCCAGAGACGGTGATTGCCTGAGGTGGAGAGGTAGGGTGTTCCAGGTGTTGAGGTTAATCATTAAGATTTGGTATTTACCAAATCGGTATTTACCGATTCGGTATTATAGGGAAAGAGTCACGGGTGGCAGGGTGTCACTTTGACACCCTGTTGCACCCCTGAATAGTGCTTGTGTGCACATGTGGCACACATACATGCACTAAGGGCATGTATGTCTGTCACATGGCACAGGTGTAAATGCACAGATTTGCATTTACAGAGGTATTCGTTATTTACCACCAACCAATAGTTGGTGGTAAATAACGAATCCTTAAAGCCCAGAAGCACTCTTCAAAGTGCTTCCTAAATTTCATTTACCGATTCGGTAAGTACCGAATCGGTAAATGATGATTCGGTAAATACCGAATCGGTAAATATCGATTCGGTATTTACCGAATCGGTAAATTTGCCACCTACATAGGAAAAGCCTATTACCGGTCGGTAACGGCCGATTTCGGCCGTTACCGACCAGTAATAGCCTTCCTACATCTGGCCCTGTATTATATGAAACTCTTAATAGTTCATGACTGTCCACACTATATACATGCTTCACTTCCCGACATCCAACTTACACAACCCCCCTCACTCCCTCATGCTCCGGCTTCATCAATGAAGCCCTCTGTCACATCACAGCCTATACATTTGACCCCTGGATATATGGTTTTGAGTACTCATGCTCTAATTGACCTTTCTTTGTCAGACAGATGTGAAATACACAGCCTACCAAGTTTTAAACCGATACATAGACTGTCCTGTTTTCAATGTTTATTTTTGTGGATCAGTAGAGTTTTTTCAGTGTTTTCCAAACCTCTTGACATCAGTGCTCATCAGTGTTTATTCACCTGCCTAACCCCCAAAATAGACAAAACCAGTATGTTTCCATTGTTTCCAAAACTTGTTTTTGCATGGATTGTTTTCCAATGCACATATTTAAGATAAAGGCAAATTAATGCAGAGTTAATGTAGTATCTTCCTACTTGCAGTGTGTCCAACTGACTTATGTTGAACACTTTTAAGCATAGAAAGTCTGTGTATTGCACTCTCTCTCATCTCATTACCCCTCACACTCACTCTGTCAGGACTTTTAATGGATTAAAAAAGTTAGAGTGTTATATTCCAATGTTTTAATAAACAAAATCCTGGACACATTTGGGGGTTATTATCCTACTCCTTAATTAATATCATGGCATTGTTGGGGTTGTCAGCCCTACCAACAGCATAGTACCTTGAGAAACTTAACATTTTGATTTACAACAGATTAGTTTGAAGGCCTACATATTGTCCCATTTCCCTTTCCCCTGGTCCGCAGCTGACCATCATATTCCTATTGCAAGCACTTGTCCCTGGATGTGGTGAAGTGCAGCCCAGCACGCGTCTCCACCTGGACCCAGGATTCAGGTGACCGCGTTCTGACCGTCTCTTACCAACGCCCCTACACCAGATTTCCAAGGCAGCCAGTGGTGCTGCCTATGCATCCCTGGGCATATCTACTCTGCCCTTTATTATTAACGTCTACACATTGGATGGGGGTGCCTGCCACTTTGTCTTATGCAACTGAAGATGAACCCAGTGAGCTATAGACCCAGCCCTATACTATGTGCTGCTGACAAAGCAGTCTGGCCTTCCTGAAGCGGGCTGGGTTGATACACGGTCCATTCTCTCTCATGGGGGCACAGCGTGATCAATCCAGTTCACACAGGTTGTGCCCCGGAAGAGGCAAGGAGCAATACCCACATTCCCATCACAACGCTAATGAGTAAGTGCAATATGTGTGTTCTCTGTAACATTCTGCCACTAGGGAGGGATGAGGTGTCAACACTCTTATTGTGGAGGGTCCGATATCACTCTGAAAGGCGATAATTTCGCTGTTTGCCCCTTGGCGTGTAGATGCCAACATATGAAGTGCCTTGCGGGTCTCACACAAGGCAAATCCCTTTGTGGACATATGGGTTGGCGCCCGCATGGCTGGTCTAGCTGCCTGTGTACAAGTGCCCTGGGCACAGGAGGGTGGGATTAGAAACCAATGGGGCACCATCTTGAGAAAGAGACAAAACAGGACAGATGTCTGATGGTCCTATGGCATTTTCCTTCTCTCGTGTGATCTCCCAAGTTAAAAGACATTTCTTTCCGAGCTTCGGCAGCCATGTGTAGATATGGTGGCATCCCAAGCCCCTCGCCTTCCTCTCAGACATTCTTAGCTCCTTGTCTGTCGTCCTCATATTTTTGCTGATATGCTGCAGGACATCCTCACTGTCTGGTACCCCAGTCAACCTCCCCTGAACCTCCTCTTCCTCAGCATCATCAGCAGCAACAGGTAGGTCCACTGAGTCCTTTTCTAGAGAAGCATTATTCTTTCCTTTAAAAGCAGCAGCCACACCCCTTTCCAGCATCTACTGGACATCGACAACACCGGGACCCCAGAGGCGCTCCAGCTTCCGGGGAGCTTGAATCCTGCAGTTGTTGCTGCTTCTCCATGCCCTTCTTTGGCTACTCCATCACTGCCAGAGTTTTGCACCACCCTGGCCATTTCCTAATAGAGCTTCCCTCCTCAAGCCGTTGCCAGGCAACGCTGCCCTTCATGAGAACCGCCATTACTGAGTCAGGCGGCGCTCAGAGAACCTCACAGAGCACATTAATCACTGTTTTGGAGCACCTCGCTCAGGCCCAGTCTTTAACTTGATCTCTTTATTTTCCAACACAAGGACTTGAACACTTAATCTCTAGAGTGAGAGTCTAACATGTTAATGATAAGGTCACACAACTTACATTTCCAGAGTGATCTGCTTAACAGGGATCTTTAGTTCAAACTTGAGGGGGATCCTACCTAAACCCCCCCCCCCCGATTCTCATGGATACACTACAGCGGAACCTTTAATCAATGTTACGAAGCTGCCAGGGCAGTCCCTCTTAGAATTACATACATGTACAACATTTTAAAAATAAGTTGACCATTGGAATGTTGAGCGCTCCATTGAAAACATTGGAGTGCTCCAGCTTGTAATGGCCGGTAGAAGCCCGGAGCATCAACATTCCACTGTTTGTTAACAGAAAGTACTGTGGAAGGTCTCTAAGAGCCCGAGGGGGTTTCAACCCCCTCAGCTCCGTGAGGACTTTGTTTTACAAATTAGAATATTCTGCCCTCTAGTGGTGGAATGTTCTAATAGCTTTAGAGCCCTCCATAGTGGGCTCTACCAGTCATTAAAGGCCCACTCCTTGTCTTAGGCTTGGGCCTTTAATGCTGCAGCGGGCCTTTAATGGCCAGCATAGCCTGCTCCGGCAGGCTATAATATATTTACCTATGCCTGGCAATCCTACCTTCACCCGCAGGAGCAAGAAAACAGAAAGTGGAGTGGGCCGGCCTCACTTTTTTCATATTCACGATTGGTGGCAAGGAAGCCGGCAATATTGGGAAGGGATGGGAAAGATGTGGGCATGTTTTGTGCTTTGGTAATATCTTCGCTTATAGCTTCAGGACTGCGGATAGAATAAAGGATGAGGAGGCAGCGGCCCGGTTAGTTACTGTACTATTTATTAGTCCGTGTCCTGGTCCACTCCACAGTCAGCGTTTCCCAACCCCCAGGCCTGGTCTTCACCTTCATTACTGCATAGCTGGGTCATACAGGAAGTGGAGTAGGCCGACTTCCTTTTTCTGAAATCATATTCATAATTAGTGTCAAGGTAGTATTCCATATTGACGAGTGTAGAACACATTTTTAAGAGATTTTTTAAATCATAAAAGGGTGGAACAAACCCCCAAAATACATAAGCCATCAAAGCCATGGATCGAGTTAAAAAGCATTAGAAAGAAAAGTAAAAAAAATGTCAGGATTCGTGTGTATCGAAGAGAACAAACTTCAAGATAATAGATTAAAACTGTACACGGACTAGCTCGCTTTTCCAGGATATAATGATCTGCAAGTGCTGAGAGCCTATGAGCAGCGATTAAAAATGAGTAAGTAAAGCAATTCCGTGTTGTCAAGTTCAGTTCAGCAGTCCTTCTTATCTAGTTCTTTGGCTGCTAAGTTCCAAAGTTGGATTGCCTTGCAGGACAGTTGGACTGACGAGCCTCCACGACATGTTGTAACTGCCCCTCTGCAGGCCTTTATTTGTTCTCTTCTGAGTGCTTCCCGAAGGAGAGTTTTCCAAGTGGCTTGTAGCGCGAGACAAACACAAAGGCGATGTAGTAGAGACTCATCTCCTTGTCCGCCGAGGTGGCATTCCTTTGTCGTCCACGTCCGTTTCCATTTCGGAGTGAGCTCTTTCGAGGGGACTGATCCCAGCCTCAGTAGGGTTAAGTTCCACTTTTTTTGGTATGTGAAATGTTCTGACAAATACGGTTGGGGTTTCATCGTTTTGTAAGATTGCATCACAGCCCATGCATGAGGTTTGTGGGCCCTGATGAATGGGAAGAGCCCATACTTCCCAGAACATACACCATAACTCCTTCTCGTCCTCTCCGCTTCTAACAATTATGCGCCATTGGTACAAACATGTCTCAAAATAATCACACAACTAAAGATCTCTCCTCTGAGACAGCCTCACAGAGTCCATTTTGGATTCAGGATCATCACGACATCGGACCAGCATACCTGAACAGCAGACTCAAATTCCGCGCAACCTAAAGGACCCTACGATCAGCCCAGCTCGCCGTGGTCCCCCACACCAGAGAGACCAGATCGGGAGGCCGCTCCTTCTCCTTACTCGCGGACAGAGCCCGGAACTCCCTACCCCTCCACCTCAGACTGACAACATCACTCCCCATCTTCACAAGGAACCTCAAAACCTGGCTCTTTGACAGACCACCTCGTTGATTGGCCTCTCCAAGGCTCACCCACCAACATAAAAGACAAACTACAAACCACGGGACTTGAAAGAAACACTAGAAGCATATCGCACCAACATCTGGAAATCAAGAAAAAACGAAAAGTGTCTTACTCTGACCTGTTCACCTCAGAAAAGAATCTAGTCTCCACCATAAGCACAGACACGTTCTACGGTACAGTTTACCTGCTCAGCCCTTAAATTTGCTTGGTGTTACTTGGTGGGTCTCTGGTTACTAGTAAGTTTTCCGCAGCCCATGTGGCTAATTCCATGCTACACATCTGTAGCAATCGCTTCTTAGCTTGTAATGCTGTAGACTGACATGCAATGTACACTCCTGCCATCTAGTGCTGACCCCAAGACATTGCAAGTTGTCTTTGTCCAAGGTTTGAGTTTCTGTTTCGAGGTGGTCCGTGATCCCGCCCCTGAATCCCTCAAGGACACAGATTCCACTACAGATGGTTTGTTTCCACCATTGGGCGTGGATCTGTTTCCACTACATTAGATCCTGCTGCAAACTCGCCTGATAAATAAACAACTATGCATAGGCTTCAGGGCGCTTTAATGTTAAAGACTGAGCATCACTGTCTCCGTTCTGCGCCTGCAGAACCCACCTATGTCCTCCTCTCATTCAGGTTTCTTTTATTTCACAGAGGCGCAATGATAAGCAATTTCTATCGGGTAGCCCCCTCTTCTGCTGGTCCTTGTAGGGCTGCAGGGTCAACGCTGGTGGAGCTTCCATCAGATCCATCTGACTTTCCGCCGAAACACTGATTTTCCCACCACTGTTGATTTAGAAGTGGCGGATCAAGTTATCTTTGCTGTGTGGCCCCCCATTGTCCCCCGCCCTGACCCACCAGCCGCCTCTGTGCCCAAAAGCCTGGACCTCAGCAGGATCCATGTGGTGCTTGGATGGTCCAGAGGGTTCCGGACTTTACACCAGAGGGTTCTAGCAGGCGACAGCAGAGTTGTGGGAGTGGACCTGGGTACCTTTGAACAGATACTGAATTGAAAACTGTCGAATCTTTCGCATTTATCATTTTCGATCCGAACGATATGGATGGTAGGAATTTCGCCGCGATGACCTTATAGCAAATGGTTTGTAGAAAAACTGCTGAGTTTTTTATTCAAGATTTTGAATGCGAATAGCAGGTGTTTTGCCTTTATTTGCCCTTGGTCCAGGGGTTGCTTTAAGTGGAGTTGGCGATCTAGATGGAACCCCAGATATTTGTATGTGTTCACCTGGGTCAAGGTTTTGTCATTTAACATCCAGATGAATTTAGGGCGTTTTTTTGTGGCAGTTGGAAAAGCACACGACCTTTGATTTTTGATGGTTAATTACTAATTGAGCTGAGGTGGTACATATTGCTAGTTGGAAAATCTGCAAATGAAAACCTAGGGTCGTTTGAGATAAGAGGACAATGTCATCCGCGTTTTGAAGACTTACAATGGATGTTTCCCCAATTTTGGGGGGGTTGCCTTTTGATGAGCGAAGATTTTTCCCTAAGTCAACTGTATAGATGTTAAATAGACAGGGGGCCAACACGCACCCCTGTTTTAGGCTGTTGCTGGTTGGAATTGTATTAGTTGGGCTGAGCCCGTCTCCTTTTTTTTTATTTAAACCCATTTTTGGGAATAAAGGTTAATGATTGCCTCTAGTAGTTTGTTTGGGGCTCCCCATGTTTTCATTTTCTCCCATAGCTTAATTTTCAAGACTTGGTCTGAGGAAAATTGAATTTTGCCCTGTCATGTGTCCCTAAGTGTTCCCCATTATATGTTATATGTGCATGATCGATATGCATATGTTTCCCCTTGCCCGAATAAAGACGCAATTATGGTTGTGTCCAACGTTAGTATGCCAGTTTCCCGTCCTCGTGAAAGTAACGAGTATTAGGCCTATGTTGCCAACGTTTTACATTGTGCACGTTAATTCATCGAATTGTCCCCGTTTCTAGGCCTCATAAGGGCCCGAACACCAGATTCAAGCTCCAGTCTCCTGAACCCACTCCGAGGAGCGATGCAGCCCCTCCCGCATCCCTGACCCTTCGCTTACTTTCTGCCAAGCAGCGCGGTGCCCGGCCTGGCCTGCCTGCCTGTCTGCCAAGAATATGTTATGCCTCTAGTTATCAGTTCAGCTCCCTGTCTTCACATTCCTAAGCTAACGAACCGCATAAACATCTTCAGCTATAGTCTAGTCTTCCTGTCTCCATGCAAGAGAATTATTGAATTAGTATTCATAGAAGATTCATAGCACACGCAATACACGTAGAATATATGCATGTACCAGCCTTAGTGTCAAGTAGCCTTTGCCCTGATGACATTTAGATTCTATCAAAACTGTTGCAGTAGCGTTGGTAACGTCGCGCTTAGATTATTGCAACAGTTTGTATGCTGGCACAAATAAAGAAGTAACTTACAGGCTGCAGCTAGTGCAAAGCGCTGCTGCTAGATTGGTGCTAAAATGGCCAAAAAGATCGTCAGCCTCAGGGGCATTAAAAGCTCTTCATTGGCTTCCTATTGTAAAAAGGATCCTGTTCAAGGTTTTGATTATAACATTTCGAGCAATGCACAAAACAGGACCACTATATCTACAGAAAAAATTCAAGAGATACTGCCCAACCAGAAGCCTACGATCATCAAATTCCAATACTTTGGTGGTTCCTAGGTTTCGTTTAAAAACCCGTGGAGGAAAGTCCCTGGCAGTACTGGGTGCAAAGGCTTGGAATACTCTGCCTCCTGCCCTGAGAACTCTAGATAAAGAAACAGAGTTCCGTAAAGAATTAAAAACTTGGATATTTAAACTGCAAGATAGCATGGCCAGAACTCTAGTTTGATGCTTGCCTTTGTATTTGGTCCAACTCTGAGTCACTTTGTCATCTGGTAATTTGCCGGAGGTAGCGCCTAGATGCTCCATTGGAGCGATTGCTGCGCTATATAAATACAATTTTACATTACATTACATTACATCAACATGTTCTCCAAACACGAGATACCAGATATGCTATAGGTACATGTCGTCCTGACATCCCAGACTTTAGTCTCCTCTTCTAGTGCAGAAGTCAGAGCCCCCAGTTCTCCCTACTTACACGTCATGGCCCGTTTGCGCGCACCAGTAGGTTAAAGGTTCCAGCTGCCCAGGTAGCCCCCTCCATGTATCCACCCATTTATGACACTTCTGTGACGTTTTCATCACATGTCTACGTGCACGCCCTGTGCACGCCTTCTTTGTACGCCCATGTGTTCTTATCTTACGTTTGTCACTTGTTACGCCTACTGTATTCAATGCAATTGTAATGTTTTCCTATATATACTATGTAATGTTGGTGAGACGTTGCAGCTGCCATTCCATGCCATTCCAGTCCATTGCATGCCACTTTATGGTCTTTAGGCTCGAGCCATCCGATTAAAGCCATTTCTGACTCAGATTCCACGGATCCTGCCTCTTATTTATTGAGCTATCTGTTTTGATTAATGTATAGAAAAATAGTACCGGTAATTAATTATTTATTTACCACATAAATGGCGCCCAAACAGGGACGAGCCCTTTCCCCACGCGCCGGCGATGTAACGCAGGCCCCCTGACCCTTCTACAGCCGTGACGGACCTCTACTGCGCACCTGCAGATATTTCTGCTCAAGTCTCCCTCAGGCCCACGGAGGAGACGGAGACTGCGGTCCGGCATCCAGACGAGGCGGTGAGGAAGGCGGGTCGTTCCGACCAGAGCCCAAGCCGAGAGAGCAAGGTCCGAGGTATCCAGAGGCCCACCTGTAACCGAAGCCCGAAGCGCATGCGTAGTGCGTAGCAGTAACCAGACGTCGTAGCAGTCCAGTCCAGTCCGAGGCCTTCAGTTTGCTTCCCGGTGAGTACCGTTGCTGGGGGTATCTAGACGGGTGTTCATTAATTTGTGCCCGGTCCGACGGGTTTGGGTACACAGATCCGGTCCGACGTGTTCACCAGGTGGATACGGTATGACGTGTCTCTTTAGGAGACCGGTATGTTTTGTACTGTTTTAGCAGTGCATCCAGTAGTTCTAGTAAGTCCGTTCTCGAGAAATTCAAGTATTGTGTTTTCAATGTATCAGGTAGTATTCTGTTCGAACTGTTATTAATGTGTTCTTGATGTCGTGGTATGAATGATTGTTTTGCTATTCATTACTGTGTTTTCATTGTGTATTGTATTCAAGTTCAAGTACGGTTCAAATATGCCGCTGTTTTCGAAATAACGTCAGATAAAAACCAGAAAAGGGTTACTCGAAGAAGCAGTTCCTGTCCCTCCTAGGGACAGTCCTGGACATTTCATGTATCACAAGCATGGCTTGGATGCCATATTGTATCTAGATTTATGGGTTGATTATACCAAGCATCTTGAAGAGAAATATAGATGGCCTGTATCAGGTACATGGGATGCCGAGTGCATCATGAGAGTAGAAGAAGCATTATGGAAAAAGAAAGCCAGACAGTCCCAGAAAGATGCCATAGAATTATGGCGTAAAGAATCTCATAAAAGAACCGAGAAAGAATTCAGAAAAGCAGAATTAAGTAGGGAATCCGCAGAAAAAGCCCAAGAAAGGGAATTAATCGAAGAAGGGGAACGAGTTAGAGCAGAACAGTCAGACAGACAGAGAAATGCCCTTATTAAGGGTATGTATCCTCTTCTAGCCGAGGGTTTGCCGAAGGCGACCCCGGAAGCACTCCATAATTTACCGCCACCCTTGGTTCCGACTAAGCTGCGTCATAAACCGACTGCAGCCGAAATTTTTCTTTCTTCCTATTTAGACGACACTGTTCCCGAATATGCTAATACAGATCCTACTCCGCCAGTCCAAGTTCAAGTCCAGCCCCCTGTTAATAATGTAATTCCTGTGCCTCCAGTCGTTGGTCCTGTCCATGCGTCAGTCCCCCAGGATCAACCCACATTACGTACTACTACTGTACCCGTCACGTTACCAGCACCCGCACATTCAGTATTAGTTGAAGATTCCAGTTCAGGAGGGGCAGGGGGAGGTGCTCCTACCACCCCGCCTCAAACAAAGCGCCTGACGCTGAGAGATGCAGCGTTACAGCGTACGCCAAAAGTGGCTACGTATGAAGCCCTCAGGAAGTTCCTTACTGATTGTAGATATGATTCAGTGCCAGGCGAAGATCACATGATATTATACTCCGTACGTTTACGACGAGTTGCAAACTTCTTGATTACCATATCAGATATGAAAGAACATTTAGACAGAATATATCATTTTGTCCGAACTGGGGAGAACCCAGGAAGTATTCACGAAGCTATGGCACACAGGAAAGTCGAGATTCAAGGCATGATTTTGCAATTTCTGATAAATTGTTTAATAAGAGAACAGGATCGTCCTGATAAAAGTCCAGAAGAGATGAAAGTCCTGACAAAATGGAGTGACAATATAGCAGACGGAAAACACAAGACACAAAATAGTATAGAAACCATGTACAGAAAGATCCGTAAAGAAATTATAGATATACACCAAAAAGAGAAAGCAAGAATAGTAGCAGACAAAGAGAATGATTCTTCAGACGAAGATGTAGACACCGAGAATCCCAGTAGAATAGCGTATGTAGGTAGAACGAGACTTTCCGATAGACACACACGCCTAGATTACAAGAAAGTTTTTCCTCCTCCCGTACCAGAACAGTGTTCTCTTGAACAAATATTCCAGGCTACAGATAAAGTTCTGAAACTACGAATAGGTTACAGTGAACTCAGTACCATGCATGAACAAGAACTAGCCCGATCAGCAGTCCGATGGGTTAGTGATTCTGTCACGTTTCCAGACGAAGTAGTGGCCCAAATGTTTCTGAAACTGCCCCCAGCCGAGCAGCGACTGGCGGGTATGTATATGATCCAGCACCTCATCACACTGTACGAGAGTCAGCATTCTGATCCAGGTCCCTTATATACTGTATTGAACGAGTTACTCCTAAACAGATGGAAAGGTCTAGGTACCGATCTGATTAACGTCATTCTAGAACAGCGCCACAAATACAGAACGTTCCTGACTCCGCATTTTGTTCCAATTTCGCCTCCGTTCTACATAGACAGACAGAATCCGTTACGAGAAGTGCATACAGTTAAGGGAGAGGGGGGTAATCTCGAACGAGTATTTGTTTACACCCCTATCACGAAAATAGAACTTCTAGAAATGAAAAAGTTAATACCCTGTCACGATAAAGATCCAGCAGGGTTCCATCGAGAATTAAAGGACATGCTCCGTATGGGAGAATACACGTATCCTGATATCATAAAAATGTTAAAGGTCCTGTTGCCTGCGGGCATATATGAAAAACTTAAAGAAAAAGAATGGGAGGCGGGAGAGAAAAAGATAGATTGGACCGCGTTAGAGACGGAAGATAATGCACGAGTCCCAGGTACTGGTCTTGGGGATAAAGCCAAAGAGTTGCCCGAACTGTTAATACAGGTCTTGCCAAGATTACTAGCCACGAAAAAGGAAGATTGGGATGCCATCTCAGCCTGTAAACAGAAACAAGACGAAGACACTAGTGATTTTTATTCCAGATTTGAGAAATGTTTCATTATTAATAGCGGTCTGAAAACAAGTAGTGAGTCGTATCCACATCTTTTTGTTACCAAACTAGTTGAGAATTCTTTACCGCAAGTTAAAAATAGAGTATTGAAAGTCGAGAGTACTTGGCAAGCTAATACCCCATCTCAAATGCTCCAGATGCTACAATACCACCAGAACAGAATCAGGGAAGAGCAAGAACACGAAAGGAGACGTATGAAAGACACGAAAATGAAAGTACTAGTTGCACAGTCTGTTCAACCAGATAGTCAGAAAAGGGGTCCGAATCAGACTAGTCATTCTGCAGCTCCTGTTAAAGGGACCTGCAATTACTGTAAACAGCCAGGTCATTATATAAACGAATGTGCAGTTCTGAAACATAACATAGCTACAGGTAAGACGAAAGAGAGACCACGTCCTCCTAGACAAGAACAAGTTCCGCAGAATTCCCAGCCACCACAGAACGCACAACAGACAGTTACAGTACCGCAGCCTATAGCTGCCACACAGCACGTTACACAGCAGATGTACCAGTACGCACAGTCAGATTATCCAGAATATCAGCAGTATTCATGAAACAGCCTAGAGAGGGAGGTTGGCTTGCCTCTCATCGAGATTCCTGTAGATCAAGAGGGTCCCTATGTACACAGTCAAGTATTAGGGAAAGACAGAAAGTTTCTGATTGATACAGGGGCAAGTAGGACTACCATCAGTCATGACGAGGTTCCAGGGGCTCCACTCTCAGGCTCAAGAAACGTTTCCCTGGGATTTTCAGGAAAGCCTATTGTTAATGAAATATCGAAACCAGTTTCCCTAGAAGTTGGTCCATTGTCCCGAACTACAGACTTGTTACTTACGAAATCCTGTCCTGAAAATATACTAGGTATTAAAACATTGAAAGAATTAGGAGCGGTAATATGCTGTTCCCCAGAAGGTGTGAGATTGTTTTTACGTGATTTTAAAGGTCATTATGTGTTACGAGATTTTGATCCAAGATTACTGAATGTACCACAGCATTTATCCCTTCATCCCTGCACGAATCATGCCTATCCTGGCTGCGGCTCTGGGACCCTTTATCCAGCAAATAATAAATTTCTCTTTAAGTACGGGACAGGTTCCCAAGGGATGGAAAAAGGCTTTGGTGAAACCGCTGAGGAAAAACACAGCTACTCCTTGGGAAGAATTAGCTAACCTCAGACCCATCTCCCTGCTTCCGTTTTTGGGCAAAATTGTTGAAAAACATGTGAACAACAAATTGTCTAAATACATCGAATCCACGGAAGTACTGGACCAGTCCCAATCCGGGTTTAGACCCAGACATAGCACGGAGACAGCCCTGATGTCAGTCGCAGACGATCTACACATGTACCAGGACAGGGGTTATTCTGCTGTCCTGGTGCTGTTGGATCTGTCTGCGGCATTTGATACCGTGTCCCACTCTATTTTGATCACCAGACTGGCTAACATCGGCCTAAAGCAGGAAGCCTTGGCATGGTTAAAGAGTTTCTTGAAGGACCGCACCCAGCAAGTAGCTATGGGTGCATACAGGTCAGAGGAAGTTGAGATCACCAAGGGGGTGCCACAGGGCTCCTGTTTGAGCCCTACCTTATTCAACATCTATGTGGCACCCCTGGCGAACATCATGAGAAGATATGGTTTTATCCCAATATCTTACGCAGATGACACTCAACTCCTCTTCCCTTTTAAGATCTTTTCACCCGAGGTCAGAAACTCTTTCTCCAGGGGCATGAAAGCGGTGGCACGATGGATGTCCTCCAACTACCTGCAGTGCAACGTGGGGAAGACGGAAGTCATGATGTTTGGTGAGGCAAAAATGCTCTGGACCCCAGATTGGTGGCCACAAGATCTTGGCCCAGTGCCCAAACCTAAACAAACTGTCAAGAATCTGGGGGTCCGTTTAGATCAGGAGCTTACCCTCAAACAACATGGCAACCAGGTGGTGGGAGCATGCTTTCATGTTATTGGCATGCTACGGAAAATCTTCCCATTCCTACCTGATGCAGTTAGGAAGACACTGGTCCAGGCACTCGTTCTGAGTCGCCTGGACTACTGCAACGGCTTGCTCCTGTCAGCTAATGAGGGAGTCATGAACAGACTTCAGGTAGCCCAAAACACGGCCGCCCGCCTGGTTTTGAATGCTCCTCCCCGCACGCCTTCCAAACCCCTGCTGACTAAACTGCATTGGCTATCTGTCAGACAGAGGGCAAAATTTAAGGTATGCTGCATCATACACAAAAGCCTACATGGTATGGGCCCCGCATACTTGACCACAAAATTCACGCCCTACATTCCTACTCGGACACTAAGATCAAGTGAACAAGGTCTTCTGTGTGTACCCAGAGCTAAGAAGGCCAGACATGGAACCAAAACTCTATCAATAGCTGGCCCCTCTCTCTGGAATAGCCTCCCTATATCTCTTAGGCTATGTGTAGACCATCTCCCCTTTAGGAAAAGGTTGAAGACCTTTTTGTTTGAACAGTAAACCTAGACTAGAACAGCTTTAAAGACTCCCTCTCTCAAACTCTTTTGTAGAAGCCAAAGGCGCGGAGATACTCCCTCGGGAGTGAAGCCAGCGCGGTACAAACCTGCAAATAAATAAATAAATAAATTTATGGGCGCACGGTCCAACTGATGTAGGTTGTATGCACATTACACCCTATCGTGTCACTCTGAAACAAGGTGTTGTATTACCACGAATCCGACAGTACAAATTGCCACCCGAAGCTGTAACAGCCTTATCGAAAATTATTGACGAGCTCATTGCTCAAGGAGTGGTTGTAGAAGCTGACTCCAATGTATGTAATTCTCCTATTATTCCGATTCTTAAACGTACTGATCCAAATGTACCTCCAGTTTATCGATTAGTGATTGATCTTCGAGAACTTAATAAATGTATCATACCCCAGTACCCTGTGGTTCCAGATATCTCTTCCCTATTGACAGCTATTGATTCTGAAGCTACGTTCTTTACTGTTATTGATCTCAAGAACGCCTTCTTTAGTGTCCCCATTCATCCAGACAGCCAGTTCCTTTTCGGATTCTGTTTAAATGGAAGAAGCTATAAATTCACACGAGCTCCTCAAGGTTTCACAGAAAGTCCTAGTATTTACAGTCAAGCACTTAAAAGACAACTAGACAGTATTCACATGCCAACTGACACTGCCCTGCTCCAGTATGTCGATGATCTATTAATCACAGCCCGTACAGAACGTGACTGCGAACGTGCGTCACTTACAGTCTTGTATTTTCTGGCCGAGATGGGGCATAAGGTGTCCCCTTCGAAGCTACAATTCTGTGTCCAGCAAGTGGTATACCTTGGACACTTACTGTCCAAGAGGGGTAGACAGTTGACACCTGACCGTATCCAGTTAATAGCACATCTTCCACAGCCCAAGACACAAAAGGAGGTACGAGCTTTTATCGGCCTCACTTCTTACTGCAGACAATGGATTCCTCAGTATGCATATCTAGCTAAACCACTGATACAGTTAACGACACAGGAGGCAGCCACATCGACTGTCCTCCCTTGGACCCAGGAACATACACTTGTTTTTAATGAATTAAAGAAAGCTTTATGTAATGCACCTGTGTTAGCGACACCAAACTACAGTAAGCCTTTTACACTTTTTGTTACTGAGCGTGATGGTACAGCATTATCTGTCCTCACGCAAGATCAAGCAGGACAACACAAGACTTGTGCTTATTTTTCTAGCACATTAGATCCAGTAGCCCAGGCTCTGCCTGCGTGCCTCAAGTCAGTTGCAGCCACAGCTCTAGCTATCAGACAAAGTGATTCCATAGTGTTAGGACACTCCCTGACAGTACAAGTTCCACACTCCGTGGAAGTTCTTTTAAACCGAACACAGACTCAGCACTTGACAATTGCACGTTTAACAGGTTATGAACTGACACTGTTTCAGCCACACATAGAAATCAGACGCTGCAATATTTTAAATCCTGCTACACTGTTACCCTCGAGTATATCGAGCCCTGCCACACATGACTGTGTGGAAGTTATTAACATCATGACAAAGCCAAGACAAGACTTGACTGACATTGCATTACCTGATCCTGACCTGACACTTTATGTGGATGGTTCATGTATGAGAACAAGTACAGGAGAACTAGTAGCCGCGTATGCAGTGACTACTGAAACCGAAGTTATAGAAACACATCGTATTGACACCCTGTCTGCTCAAGCAGCAGAGCTCATCGCTCTGACCCAAGCCTGCATACGAGCCAAGAACCTGAAAGTAAACATATACACAGATTCACGTTATGCATTCGGAGTCGTTCACGACTTTGGAGTCCTCTGGCAAGAAAGAGGTTTCATGACCTCTCATGGAGCCAAGATTCAGCATGGCCCCCTCATTCAAGCTCTGTTAGAAGCAATACATTTACCAAAAGCCAACGCTGTTATGAAGTGCAAAGCACATACGAAAGCTACTGACACCATTTCCCAAGGTAACGATCTAGCAGATCGAACAGCCAAGCTTACAGTTCAGACTCCAGACATTCCAGTTAACACGACAAAGACAGATATTCTAGATCAGACTACTTGTATGACAGTTAAAGACCCTACACGAGATGTACTAGACATACAGTCACATGCTACCCCAGACGAAATCAAGAAGTGGTCTGAACAAGGAGGGGTCCAGACAGATCAAGGATGGTTGACGAAGGGAAAAGCCACATGGTTTCTCCCCGACTCTATGGTTCAAGTCATTATTAATACCGCACATAGTCCAGCACATTTAGGAGAAAAAGCCATGATAGACAGCATCCAGAACATTTGGTTTAACAAGCATTTACGAGCAGCAGCCAAACAGAAAGTACGTACCTGCATGATATGTTGTCAGTTCAATCCAGGTAAAGGTGTTCCGGTGGAACAAGGTGGATTCCATCCTCCTGACCACCCTTTTGAAGTCCTCCAGATGGATTATATTCAGATGGATAGATGCCGAGGTTTCAAGTATGTCCTCGTAGTTGTATGCGCTTTGTCCAGATGGACAGAAGCATATCCAGTCCCAGATTACACTGCCGCGACCACTGCCAGGCAGTTGGTTCGTGAGTATTTCCCTCGCTATGGTTTGCCCAGGGTCGTGTATTCAGATAACGGCCAGCCATTCTCATCCGAACTCATGAAACAAGTATCTCTTCTGTTAGGGTACCAGTGGAAGTTCCATTGCGTACGACACCCCGAGGCAGCTGGCCTCGTCGAGAGACATAATCAGACTCTGAAAATCCGCATTGCCAAGGTTTGCGCCGAGAAAGGCGTAGATTGGATGGTAGCACTGCCAGTCGCCCTTTTTTATATGAGAATGGTCGCTCACTCCCGTTCAGGTCTGTCCCCTTTCGAGGTTATTTTCGGTCGTCCCCCGAACATGTGGGGTACACCAATGCCACGTAAAATTACAGATGTTGACAGTAATATGCTGACAGATTACCTGGCTTCCTTGATGTCTGCACTACTCTCTTGTCGTTCACAGGTCGCTGCTGCCTTTCCAGACAACACGCAAGTGAAACCGCACAAGGTCGTTCCAGGCGATTTAGTGTTGATAAGAAATTTTGATCGTTCAAGCCCGCTGGAGCCCCGCTGGAAAGAACCGAAGCTCGTTTTGATGACCACAAGGACTGCGATCAAGGTGGAGGGCCGCAAAGGCTGGATTCATTCCAGTCACGTTAAACGATTTCATGGACTCCGTCCAAAGACTTTTTTCAAAGACTGCCCCGTTCTCAAGGACTGCCCAGATACTGACTCTAAACTCCCCCTGTTAGAGAAAACTCCGCAGCAGGAGTATAAACAAAAACTGAGGTCTAGCAAGTCAGACAGTTTAATTGTTTAAGTCCCTCTCGGGTGAAGCGGTTAGACAGGTTCCTGACATGTATGAGATAGACCCCCATAGTGAGAGAGTTAGTCGAAACTCTAAGAAAATTTGTTACTGTAAAAATTTGCGCAGCCGATGCGTGATCACGTTACTGTTTATGTCATTTCTGAGTCTTATGGTTACATGCATAAGTTATGTTTTACATGTATATTTTCCTCCTATTGATTCACATGTACATTTGTCTTCTAATGATACAGTAGAGCACACTTTTAGTGAACTGCCTCCTCACGAGTTATCCTACAGACTTGCCATGCGCAACAATACTTTTATCCGAATGTTACACTATTCACACCAGACTAGCAATGCCACTAATTGTTGGGTGTGTGGTCGACTCCCCCCTTTCCAGACACCGAAGGGAGTTCTGCCACTCTTTCCCTATCCGTTTTCACACAATGGTTCGTGTGGAGCGTGGTTTACGTTAACGTCTTCCACAGACGATAAGTCCCTTTTGAATAGAACATGTTTCCCAGACAAGGAAGGGTTTTCCCATAGAACAGGGTTAGATCTAGAAAATGAAGTATATGATCTAGGTAATTATTCCTCGAATTTCATGGTTTTGAATGTTCAGTCTGAGACTACTCCAGATTTGCCTGCTATTACAGTCCTACCAGTGAAAGGCGAATTATGTGTCAGAAAGAATGGTTCAGTACATCTAGGACATAGTGATTGTACTACTGTGGTCGAGTATAGTGACAGTGGGAAATCAAATTTCAAAGCCTCACGTCATTCATATTTTGTGTGTGGTCAGACCGCATATGTACGTCTGCCCCTAGATTGGGATGGAACATGTTACATTGCCTTCCTACTGCCACCCGTTTTTCTAGCCCCATCCGATTATCACAGAAATACACATCTAGTACACGTTAGACATAGAAGGGAGACTGAGTCCCCAATTGTCGATCAAACTGAAACTGCCTTAGAACAGTATCAAGACTTCAATAAAGGTTTCTTTTTCTTCATAGGTCCTGTCCAGAATAGTAAGCTAATACGTAGGCTAACCAGAACCCTTGAAGCAGTAGTGAATGAGACTACTTCCGCTCTAGGTAACTTAACTGAAGAACAATCTGCTATGAGATTTGTCGTGCTTCAAAATCGTCTCGTCCTTGACGTCATACTGGCCGATAGGGGCGGAGCTTGTAGAGTCATCGGATCTAGTTGCTGCATTTTCATTCCTAATAACGCACCGTCTGTTTATTCAGCTATAACCAGACTTCACAAAATAGCCCATCAGTTACACCAGAATCCAGGCACCTGGACATGGTCCGGTTGGTTCTGGAATATAATATCTGCCTGGGGATGGAAAGTATTGTCATTCCTAGGGATAGTAGTAATGGTCATATTCAGTTGTTGTCTATGTTTACAATGTGGCCCTGCGATTTGCGGCTTGTGCGCTACCTCTTGTATTCCTAGTCCTAAGTCCCGTTCCAAGAAAATCCGAGACGAGCAAATGATGCTCTATGAACAGATAGATGGTATCATGAATATTGATGTTTCCTGAAGGAAACGTAGGGCACAAGGAGGGAATGAGGAAAATTGAATTTTGCCCTGTCATGTGTCCCTACGTGTTCCCCATTATATGTTATATGTGCATGATCGATATGCATATGTTTCCCCTTGCCCGAATAAAGACGCAATTATGGTTGTGTCCAACGTTAGTATGCCAGTTTCCCGTCCTCGTGAAAGTAACGAGTATTAGGCCTATGTTGCCAACGTTTTACATTGTGCACGTTAATTCATCGAATTGTCCCCGTTTCTAGGCCTCATAAGGGCCCGAACACCAGATTCAAGCTCCAGTCTCCTGAACCCACTCCGAGGAGCGATGCAGCCCCTCCCGCATCCCTGACCCTTCGCTTACTTTCTGCCAAGCAGCGCGGTGCCCGGCCTGGCCTGCCTGCCTGTCTGCCAAGAATATGTTATGCCTCTAGTTATCAGTTCAGCTCCCCGGCTTCACATTCCTAAGCTAACGAACCGCATAAACATCTTCAGCTATAGTCTAGTCTTCCTGTCTCCATGCAAGAGAATTATTGAATTAGTATTCATAGAAGATTCATAGCACACGCAATACACGTAGAGTATATGCATGTACCAGCCTTAGTGTCAAGTAGCCTTTGCCCTGATGACATTTAGATTCTATCAACATGTTCTCCAAAAACGAGATACCAGATATGCTATAGGTACATGTCGTCCTGACATCCCAGACTTTAGTCTCCTCTTCTAGTGCAGAAGTCAGAGCCCCCAGTTCTCCCTAGTTACACGTCATGGCCCGTTTGCGCGCACCAGTAGGTTAAAGGTTCTAGCTGCCCAGGTAGCCCCCTCCATGTATCCACCCATTTATGACACTTCTGTGACGTTTTCACATGTCTACGTGCACGCCCTGTGCACGCCTTCTTTGTACGCCCATGTGTT
Source organism: Lissotriton helveticus (assembly GCF_964261635.1). Lineage (NCBI taxonomy): Eukaryota > Metazoa > Chordata > Amphibia > Caudata > Salamandridae > Lissotriton > Lissotriton helveticus. The sequence goes on from NC_136062.1 coordinate 494,376,746, forward strand.
CTTATCTTACGTTTGTCACTTGTTACGCCTACTGTATTCAATGCAATTGTAATGTTTTCCTATATATACTATGTAATGTTGGTGAGACGTTGCAGCTGCCATTCCATGCCATTCCAGTCCATTGCATGCCACTTTATGGTCTTTAGGCTCGAGCCATCCGATTAAAGCCATTTCTGACTCAGATTCCACGGATCCTGCCTCTTATTTATTGAGCTATCTGTTTTGATTAATGTATAGAAAAATAGTACCGGTAATTAATTATTTATTTACCACAGGTCGAAGGCTGCTTTGAGGTCTATGAAACAAGCGTACAGGATGTACGATTTTGCAATGGCTCGATTGGCTAGAAGGGTGACTGTGGATATATTTGTTAAAGTGCCCATCCCTGCCCGAAATCATGTTTGTGTGTTTGGGATGAGATTTATGCGGCTGACCCAATTCTCCAAGTCTGCAGCAAGTTTGATGCGTAGATTTTTGCCTCTGCATCGATAAGAGCTATCCGTCAGTAGTTGGATGGATCGGAGCGAGCCCCTGATTTATATATTGGTTGTAGAATGCTTCCTCGCCAGGAGTCTGGAATCGTGCTGGACTCTAGAATACATGAGAACAGTGGAGTGAGATGACCAGACCAGAAGGGTGGATCTTGTCTGAATAATGCGCTTGGCAGGAGTGATGGGAAAGGTGTAGCTGTGCTCTTGTGATTTGCAGAAGGGTCTGCCAGGGAGTAAAACTGCAGCGGGAATGTCTGCCAAGGATTAATTATGCAGTATTAGGGTCTGTCGGAGATTAACCTGTAGCCGTAGGGCCTGCCGAGGATTAAACCCAGAACAGGAAGGTTCGTCGGGGATTAAACCTGCAGTGGGAGGATCTGACGGGAATTAAACCTGCAGCGGGAGGGTCTGCCGGGGATTAAACCTGTAGCGGGAGGGTCTGCCGGGGATTAAACCCGCAGATGGCGGGTCTGCCGGGGATTAAACCTGCAGCGGGAAGGTCTGCCGGGGATTAAACCTGCAGAGAGAGGGTCTGTCTGTGCTTAAACCTGTAGCGGGGCGGTCTGCCGGGGATTAAACCTGCAGCGGGAGGGTCTGCCGTGGATTAAACCTGCAGCTAGAGGGTCTGCCGGGGATTAAACCTGCAGCGGGAGGGTCTGCCGGGGATTAAACCTGCAGCGGGAGGGTCTGTCAAGCATTAAACCTATAGCAGGATGGTCTGCCGGGGATTAAACTTGCAGCGGGAGGGTCTGTCGTGCATTAAACCAGCAACGGGAGGGTCTGCCGGGGATTACACCTGCAGCGGGAGGGTCTGCCGGGGATTACACCTGCAGCGGGAGGGTCTGCCGGGGATTAAACCTGCAGCAGGAGGGTCTGCCGGGGATTACACCTGCAGCGGGAGGGTCTGCCGGGGATTAAACCTGCAGCAGGAGGGTCTGCTGTGGATTAAACCTGCAGCGAGAGTGTCTGCCGGGGATTAAACCTGCAGCGGGAGGGTCTGCTGTGGATTAAACCTGCAGCGAGAGTGTCTGCCGGGGATTAAACCTGCAGCGGGAGGGTCTGCCAGGGATTAAACCTGCAGCAGGAGGGTCTGCCGGTGATTAAACCATCAGAGTAAGGGTCGCCCGGGGATTAAATCCAAAACAGGAAGGATCGTCGGGGATTAAACCGGCAGTGGGAGGGTCTGCCGTGGATTAAGCCTGCTCCAGTAGGGTCTACCGGGGATTAAACCTATAGCGGGACGGTCTGCCGGCGATTAAACCTGCAGCGGGAGGGTCTGTCGGGGATTAAACCTGCAGAGAGAGGGTCTGTCTGATCTTAAACCTGTAGCGGGCGGTCTGCCAGGGATTAAACCTGCAGCGGGAGGGTCTGCCAAGAATTAAACCCATAGCAGGAGGGTCTGTCGGGGATTAAACTTGCAGCGGGAGGGTCTGTTGTGCATTAAACCTGCAGCGGGAGGGTCTGCCGGGGATTAAACCTGCAGCGGGAGGGTCTGCCGTGGATTAAGCCTGGTCCAGGAGGGTCTGCCGGGGATTAAACCTGTAGCGGGACGGTCTGCCGGGGATTAAACCTGCGGTAATTGCAAACACAACAGTGATGGACAGAATGTGGATCAATGTCACACATTCACCCCAGTCCAAAGATCTGGGCCCAAATCCATCGTTTTTCCACTCCATACCACCCTGGGTTAGACAATGGTGATATGCAAATCAGCGCTGACCCTGTGCCCCATGGGAACAGTCCAGTCCGAACTACAAAAGCCATGTCCTTCCCAGAATGGAATCAAGCATCCGAGGACCGGCCCGGATTCGAGGTAACACCTCTCATCAGCCCGGCTAGCTTGACTCCAGTGGTGTGGAGTGCCTGGGACTCACGTCTGAGCATCCCCAGTACACTTAGAGCGGTAATTGCAAACACAACAGTGATGGACAGAATGTGGATCAATGTCACACATTCACCCCAGTCCAAAGATCTGGGCCCAAATCCATCGTTTTTCCACTTCACACCACCCTGGGTTAGACAATGGCGATATGCAAATCAGCGCTGACCCTGTGCCCCATGGGAACAGTCCAGTCTGAACTACAAAAGCCATGTCCTTCCCAGAACGGAATCAAGCATCCGAGGACCGGCCCGGGATTAAACCTGCAGCGGGAGGGTCTGTCTGGGATTAAACCTGCAGAGGGAGGGTCTGCCGGAGATTAAACCTGCAGTGGAAGGGTCTGTCGGAGATTAAACCTGTTACGGGACGGTCTGCCGGGGATTAAACCCATAGAGTAAGGTTCGGCCGAGGATTAAACCCAGAACAGGAAGGTTCATCGGGGATTAAACCTGCAGTGGGAGGGTCTGCCATGGATTAAACCTCTACCTGGACGGTCTGCCGGGGAATAAACCTGCAGCGGGAGGGTCTGTCGGGAATTAAACCCACAGAGTAAGGGTCGGCCGGGGATTAAACCCAGAACAGGAACGTCTGTCGGGGATTACATTTGCAGTGGATGGGTCTGCAGGGGATTAAACCTGCACAGTGGGAGGGTCTGCCGGGTATTAAATCTGCAGCTGGCGGGTCTGCCGGGGATTACACCTGCAGCGCGAGGGTCTGTCAGGGAGGAAACCCACAGAGTAAGAGTCGGCTGGGGATTAAACCCAGAACAGGAAGGTCTGCCGGGGATTAAACCTGCAGCAGGAGGGTCTGCCGAGGATTAAACCTGTATCGGGAGGATCTGCCAGGGATTAAACCCACAGAGTAAGGGTCTGCCGTGGATTAAACATGCAGCAGGAGGGTCTGCCTGGGATTAAACCCCCAGTTGGCGGGTCTGCCGGGGATTAAACCTGCAGCGGGAGGGTCTGCCGGGGATTAAACCTGCAGTGGGAGGGTCTGTCGGAGTATAAACCTGTAGCGGGACGGTCCGCCGGGGATTAAAACCGCAGAGTAAGGATCAGCTGGGGATGAAACCCAGAACAGGAAGGTTCATCTGGGATTAAGCCTGCAGCAGGAGGGGCTAACGGGATTAAACCTGTAGTAGGACTATCTGCCGGGGATTAAACCTGCATCGGGAGGGTCTGTCGGGGATTAAACCTGCACAGGGAGGGTCTGCCGGGGATTAAACCTGCAGCGGGAGGGTCTGCCGTGAATTAAACCTTCAGCAGGAGGGTCTGCTGTGGATTAAACCTGCAGCAGGAGGGTCTGCCGGGGATTAAACCTGTAGTGAAACGGTCTGCCGGGGATTAAACCTGCAGTGGGAGGGTCTGTCGGAGTATAAACCTGTAGCGGGACGGTCTGCAGGGGATTAAAACCGCAGAGTAAGGATCGGCTGGGGATGAAACCCAGAACAGGAAGGTTCATCTGGGATTAAGCCTGCAGCAGGAGGGGCTGCCGGGATTAAACCTGTAGTAGGACTATCTGCCGGGGATTAAACCTGCATCGGGAGGGTCTGTCGGGGATTAAACCCACTGAGTAAGGGTCGGCCGGGGATTAAACCCAGAACAGGAAGGTCTGTCAGGGATTACATTTGCATTGGGAGGGTCTGCCGGGCATTAAACCTGCACAGTGGGAGGGTCAGCCGGGGATTATATCCGCAGCTGGCGGTTCTGCTGGGGATTAAACCTGCAGCAGGAGGGTCTGCCGGGGATTAAACCTGCAGCGGGAGGGTCTGCCGGGGATTAAACCTGCAGAGGGAGGGTCTGCCGGGGATTAAACCTGCAGCGGGAGGGTCTGATGTGGATTAAACCTGCAGCGGGAGGGTCTGCCGTGGATTAAACCTGCAGCAGGAGGGCCTGCCGTTGATTAAACCTGCAGCAGGAGGGTCTGCTGTGGATTAAACCTGCAGCAGGAGGGTCTGCCGGGGATTAAACCTGCAGCGGGAGGGTCTGCTGGGTGTTAAACCTGCAGCAGGAGGGTCTGCTGTGGATTAAACCTGCATCAGGAGTGTCTGCCGGGGATTAAACCTGCAGCGGGAGGGTCTGCCGTGGATTAAACCTGCGGCAGGAGGCTCTGCCGTGGATTAAACCTGCAGCAGGAGGGTCTGCCGGGGATTAAACCTGCAGCGGGAGGGTCTGCTGGGTGTTAAACCTGCAGCAGGAGGGTCTGCTGTGGATTAAACCTGCAGCAGGAGTGTCTGCCGGGGATTAAACCTGCAGCGGGAGGGTCTGCCATGGATTAAACCTGCAACAGGAGGGTCTGCAGTGGATTAAACCTGCAGCAGGAGGGTCTGCTGGGGATTAAGCCTGCAGCGGGAGGGTCTGCCGTGGATTAAATCTGCAGCGGGAGGGTCTGCCGGGGATTAAACCAGCAGCGGGAGGGTCTGCCATGGATTAAACCTGCAGCAGGAGAGTCTGCTGGGGATTAAACCTGCAGCGGGAGGGTCTGCCATGGATTAAACCTGCAGTGGGAGGGTCTGCCGTGGATTAAACCTGCAGCAGGAGGGCCTGCTGTGGATTAAACCTGCAGCAGGAGGGTCTGATGTGGATTAAACCTGCAGCGGGAGAGTCTGCCGGGGATTAAACCTGCAGCGGGAGGGTCTGCCATGGATTAAACCTGCAGCAGGAGGGCCTGCTGTGGATTAAACCTGCAGCAGGAGGGTCTGCTGGGGATTAAACCTGCAGTGGGAGGGTCTGACGTTGATTAAACCTGCAGTGGGAGGGTCTGCTGTGGAATAAACCTGCAGCAGGAGGGTCTGCTGGGGATTAAACCTGCAGCAGGAGGGTCTGCTGGGGATTAAACCTGCAGCGGGAGGGTCTGCCATGGATTAAACCTGCAGCAGGAGGGCCTGCTGTGGATTAAATCTGCAGCAGGAGGGTCTGCTGGGGATTAAACCTGCAGCAGGAGGGTCTGCCGTGGATTAAACCTGTAGCGGGAGGATCTGACAGGGATTAAACCCGCAGAGTAAGGGTCTGCCGTGGATTAAACCTGCAGCAGGAGGGTCTGCCGGAGATTAAACCCCCAGCTGGCGGGTCTGCCGGGGATTAAACCTGCAGCGGGAGGGTCTGCCGGGGATTAAACCTGTAGCGGAACGGTCTGCCGGGGATTAAACCTGCAGTGGGAGGGTCTGTCGGAGTGTAAACCTGTAGCGGGACGGTCTGCCGGGGATTAAAACCGCAGAGTAAGGGTCGGCTGGGGATGAAACCCAGAACAGGAAGGTTCATCTGGGATTAAGCCTGCAGCAGGAGGGGCTGCCGGGGATTAAACCTGTAGCAGGACGGTCTGTCGGGGATTAAACCTGCATCGGGAGGGTCTGTCGGGGATTAAACCCACTGAGTAAGGGTCGGCCGGGGATTAAACCCAGAACAGGAAGGTCTGTCAGGGATTACATTTGCAGTGGGAGGGTCTGCCGGGCATTAAACCTGCACAGTGGGAGGGTCAGACGGGGATTAAATCCGCAGCTGGCGGTTCTGCCGGGGATTAAACCTGCAGTGGGAGGGTCTGTCGGGGATTAAACCTGCAGCGGGAGGGTCTGCCGGGCATTAAACCTGCACAGTGGGAGGGTCAGACGGGGATTAAATCCGCAGCTGGCGGTTCTGCCGGGGATTAAACCTGCAGTGGGAGGGTCTGCCGGGGATTAAACCTGCAGCGGGAGGGTCTGCCGGGCATTAAACCTGCACAGTGGGAGGGTCAGACGGGGATTAAATCCGCAGCTGGCGGTTCTGCTGGGGATTAAACCTGCAGTGGGAGGGTCTGTCGGGGATTAAACCTGCAGAGGGAGTGTCTGCCGGGGATTAAACCTGCAGCGGGAAGGTCTGCCGTGATTTAAACCTTCAGCAGGAGAGTATGCTGTGGATTAAACCTTCAGCAGGAGGGTTTGCTGGGGATTAAACCTGCAGCGGGAGGGTCTGCTGGGTATTAAACCTGCAGCGGGAGGGTCTTCTGAGGATTAAACCTGCAGCAAGAGGGTCTGCTGGGGATTAAGCCTGCAGCGGGAGGGTTTGCCATGGATTAAACCTGCAGCAGGAGGGTCTGCCGTGGATTAAACCTGCAGCAGGAGTGTCTGCCGGGGATTAAACCTGCAGCAGGAGTGTCTGCCGGGGATTAAACCTGCAGCTAGAGGGTCTGCTAGGGATTAAGCCTGCAGCGGGAGGGTCCGCCGGGTATTAAACCTGCAGCGGGAGGGTCTGCCATGGATTAAACCTGCAGCAGGAGGGTCTGCCATGGATTAACCTGCAGTGGGAGGGTCTGCCGTGGATTAAACCTGCAGCGGGAGGGTCTGCTGTGGATTAAACCTGCAGCAGGAGGGCCTGCTGTGGATTAAACCTGCAGCAGGAGGGTCTGCTGTGGATTAAACCTGCAGCGGGAGGGTCTTCAGGGGATTAAACCTGCAGCGGGAGGGTCTGCCGGGGATTAAACCTGCAGCGGGAGGGTCTTCTGGGGATTAAACCTGCAGAGGGAGGGTCTGCTGGGGATGAAACCTGCAGCGGGAGGGTCGGCCATGGATTAAACCTGCAGCAGGAGGGTCTGCTGGGTATTAAACCTGCAGCGGGAGGGTCGGCCATGGATTAAACCTGCAACAGGAGGGTCTGCTGGGGATTAAACCTGCAGTGGGAGGGTCTGCCGTGGATTAAACCTGCAGCTAGAGGGTCTGCTGGGGATTAAACCTGCAGCGGGAGGGTCTGCCGTGGATTAAACCTGCAGTGGGAGGGTCTCCTGTAGATTAAACCTGCAGCGGGAGGGTCTGCCATGGATTAAACCTGCAGCGGGAGGGTCGGCCATGGATTAAACCTGCAGCAGGAGGGCCTGCTGTGGATTAAACCTGCAGTGGGAGGGTCTGCCGGGGATTAAACCTGCAGCAGGAGGGCCTGCTGTGGATTAAACCTGCAGCAGGAGGGTCTGCGGGGATTAAACCTGCAACAGGAGGGTCTGCTGTGGATTAAACCTGAAACAGGAGGGTCTGCTGGGGATTAAACCTGCAGTGGGAGGGTCTGCCGGGGATTAAACCTGCAGTGGGAGGGCATGCCGTGGATTAAACCTGCAGCGGGAGGGTCTGCCGGGGATTAAACCTGCAGCAGGAGGGTCTGCCGAGGATTAAACCTGTATCGGGAGGATCTGCCAGGGATTAAACCCACAGAGTAAGGGTCTGCCGTGGATTAAACATGCAGCAGGAGGGTCTGCCTGGGATTAAACCCCCAGTTGGCGGGTCTGCCGGGGATTAAACCTGCAGCGGGAGGGTCTGCCGGGGATTAAACCTGCAGTGGGAGGGTCTGTCGGAGTATAAACCTGTAGCGGGACGGTCCGCCGGGGATTAAAACCGCAGAGTAAGGATCAGCTGGGGATGAAACCCAGAACAGGAAGGTTCATCTGGGATTAAGCCTGCAGCAGGAGGGGCTAACGGGATTAAACCTGTAGTAGGACTATCTGCCGGGGATTAAACCTGCATCGGGAGGGTCTGTCGGGGATTAAACCTGCACAGGGAGGGTCTGCCGGGGATTAAACCTGCAGCGGGAGGGTCTGCCGTGAATTAAACCTTCAGCAGGAGGGTCTGCTGTGGATTAAACCTGCAGCAGGAGGGTCTGCCGGGGATTAAACCTGTAGTGAAACGGTCTGCCGGGGATTAAACCTGCAGTGGGAGGGTCTGTCGGAGTATAAACCTGTAGCGGGACGGTCTGCAGGGGATTAAAACCGCAGAGTAAGGATCGGCTGGGGATGAAACCCAGAACAGGAAGGTTCATCTGGGATTAAGCCTGCAGCAGGAGGGGCTGCCGGGATTAAACCTGTAGTAGGACTATCTGCCGGGGATTAAACCTGCATCGGGAGGGTCTGTCGGGGATTAAACCCACTGAGTAAGGGTCGGCCGGGGATTAAACCCAGAACAGGAAGGTCTGTCAGGGATTACATTTGCATTGGGAGGGTCTGCCGGGCATTAAACCTGCACAGTGGGAGGGTCAGCCGGGGATTATATCCGCAGCTGGCGGTTCTGCTGGGGATTAAACCTGCAGCAGGAGGGTCTGCCGGGGATTAAACCTGCAGCGGGAGGGTCTGCCGGGGATTAAACCTGCAGAGGGAGGGTCTGCCGGGGATTAAACCTGCAGCGGGAGGGTCTGATGTGGATTAAACCTGCAGCGGGAGGGTCTGCCGTGGATTAAACCTGCAGCAGGAGGGCCTGCCGTTGATTAAACCTGCAGCAGGAGGGTCTGCTGTGGATTAAACCTGCAGCAGGAGGGTCTGCCGGGGATTAAACCTGCAGCGGGAGGGTCTGCTGGGTGTTAAACCTGCAGCAGGAGGGTCTGCTGTGGATTAAACCTGCATCAGGAGTGTCTGCCGGGGATTAAACCTGCAGCGGGAGGGTCTGCCGTGGATTAAACCTGCGGCAGGAGGCTCTGCCGTGGATTAAACCTGCAGCAGGAGGGTCTGCCGGGGATTAAACCTGCAGCGGGAGGGTCTGCTGGGTGTTAAACCTGCAGCAGGAGGGTCTGCTGTGGATTAAACCTGCAGCAGGAGTGTCTGCCGGGGATTAAACCTGCAGCGGGAGGGTCTGCCATGGATTAAACCTGCAACAGGAGGGTCTGCAGTGGATTAAACCTGCAGCAGGAGGGTCTGCTGGGGATTAAGCCTGCAGCGGGAGGGTCTGCCGTGGATTAAATCTGCAGCGGGAGGGTCTGCCGGGGATTAAACCAGCAGCGGGAGGGTCTGCCATGGATTAAACCTGCAGCAGGAGAGTCTGCTGGGGATTAAACCTGCAGCGGGAGGGTCTGCCATGGATTAAACCTGCAGTGGGAGGGTCTGCCGTGGATTAAACCTGCAGCAGGAGGGCCTGCTGTGGATTAAACCTGCAGCAGGAGGGTCTGATGTGGATTAAACCTGCAGCGGGAGAGTCTGCCGGGGATTAAACCTGCAGCGGGAGGGTCTGCCATGGATTAAACCTGCAGCAGGAGGGCCTGCTGTGGATTAAACCTGCAGCAGGAGGGTCTGCTGGGGATTAAACCTGCAGTGGGAGGGTCTGACGTTGATTAAACCTGCAGTGGGAGGGTCTGCTGTGGATTAAACCTGCAGCAGGAGGGTCTGCTGGGGATTAAACCTGCAGCAGGAGGGTCTGCTGGGGATTAAACCTGCAGCGGGAGGGTCTGCCATGGATTAAACCTGCAGCAGGAGGGCCTGCTGTGGATTAAATCTGCAGCAGGAGGGTCTGCTGGGGATTAAACCTGCAGCAGGAGGGTCTGCCGTGGATTAAACCTGTAGCGGGAGGATCTGACAGGGATTAAACCCGCAGAGTAAGGGTCTGCCGTGGATTAAACCTGCAGCAGGAGGGTCTGCCGGAGATTAAACCCCCAGCTAGCGGGTCTGCCGGGGATTAAACCTGCAGCGGGAGGGTCTGCCGGGGATTAAACCTGTAGCGGAACGGTCTGCCGGGGATTAAACCTGCAGTGGGAGGGTCTGTCGGAGTGTAAACCTGTAGCGGGACGGTCTGCCGGGGATTAAAACCGCAGAGTAAGGGTCGGCTGGGGATGAAACCCAGAACAGGAAGGTTCATCTGGGATTAAGCCTGCAGCAGGAGGGGCTGCCGGGGATTAAACCTGTAGCAGGACGGTCTGTCGGGGATTAAACCTGCATCGGGAGGGTCTGTCGGGGATTAAACCCACTGAGTAAGGGTCGGCCGGGGATTAAACCCAGAACAGGAAGGTCTGTCAGGGATTACATTTGCAGTGGGAGGGTCTGCCGGGCATTAAACCTGCACAGTGGGAGGGTCAGACGGGGATTAAATCCGCAGCTGGCGGTTCTGCCGGGGATTAAACCTGCAGTGGGAGGGTCTGTCGGGGATTAAACCTGCAGCGGGAGGGTCTGCCGGGCATTAAACCTGCACAGTGGGAGGGTCAGACGGGGATTAAATCCGCAGCTGGCGGTTCTGCCGGGGATTAAACCTGCAGTGGGAGGGTCTGCCGGGGATTAAACCTGCAGCGGGAGGGTCTGCCGGGCATTAAACCTGCACAGTGGGAGGGTCAGACGGGGATTAAATCCGCAGCTGGCGGTTCTGCCGGGGATTAAACCTGCAGTGGGAGGGTCTGTCGGGGATTAAACCTGCAGAGGGAGTGTCTGCCGGGGATTAAACCTGCAGCGGGAAGGTCTGCCGTGATTTAAACCTTCAGCAGGAGAGTATGCTGTGGATTAAACCTTCAGCAGGAGGGTTTGCTGGGGATTAAACCTGCAGCGGGAGGGTCTGCTGGGTATTAAACCTGCAGCGGGAGGGTCTTCTGAGGATTAAACCTGCAGCAAGAGGGTCTGCTGGGGATTAAGCCTGCAGCGGGAGGGTTTGCCATGGATTAAACCTGCAGCAGGAGGGTCTGCCGTGGATTAAACCTGCAGCAGGAGTGTCTGCCGGGGATTAAACCTGCAGCAGGAGTGTCTGCCGGGGATTAAACCTGCAGCTAGAGGGTCTGCTAGGGATTAAGCCTGCAGCGGGAGGGTCCGCCGGGTATTAAACCTGCAGCGGGAGGGTCTGCCATGGATTAAACCTGCAGCAGGAGGGTCTGCCATGGATTAACCTGCAGTGGGAGGGTCTGCCGTGGATTAAACCTGCAGCGGGAGGGTCTGCTGTGGATTAAACCTGCAGCAGGAGGGCCTGCTGTGGATTAAACCTGCAGCAGGAGGGTCTGCTGTGGATTAAACCTGCAGCGGGAGGGTCTTCAGGGGATTAAACCTGCAGCGGGAGGGTCTGCCGGGGATTAAACCTGCAGCGGGAGGGTCTTCTGGGGATTAAACCTGCAGAGGGAGGGTCTGCTGGGGATGAAACCTGCAGCGGGAGGGTCGGCCATGGATTAAACCTGCAGCAGGAGGGTCTGCTGGGTATTAAACCTGCAGTGGGAGGGTCGGCCATGGATTAAACCTGCAACAGGAGGGTCTGCTGGGGATTAAACCTGCAGTGGGAGGGTCTGCCGTGGATTAAACCTGCAGCTAGAGGGTCTGCTGGGGATTAAACCTGCAGCGGGAGGGTCTGCCGTGGATTAAACCTGCAGTGGGAGGGTCTCCTGTAGATTAAACCTGCAGCGGGAGGGTCTGCCATGGATTAAACCTGCAGCGGGAGGGTCGGCCATGGATTAAACCTGCAGCAGGAGGGCCTGCTGTGGATTAAACCTGCAGTGGGAGGGTCTGCCGGGGATTAAACCTGCAGCAGGAGGGCCTGCTGTGGATTAAACCTGCAGCAGGAGGGTCTGCGGGGATTAAACCTGCAACAGGAGGGTCTGCTGTGGATTAAACCTGAAACAGGAGGGTCTGCTGGGGATTAAACCTGCAGTGGGAGGGTCTGCCGGGGATTAAACCTGCAGTGGGAGGGCATGCCGTGGATTAAACCTGCAGCGGGAGGGTCTGCCATGGATTAAACCTGCAGCAGGAGGGTCTGCTGGGGATTAAACCTACCTGACGAGTAAACTAAACTGGAGACCATCACATCACGAAGGAAAGCTCTTTGAAATTAATAAAAAAATATGTAATGAAAGAGATGGGTCCATTTTAAGCGTCTTGATTGTAAACGCTGGCAGAAAGCTCAACACATGTGACCTGCTCTGCGGAGCGCCAGGTGCTGCAAATTGTAAATGTAAATTGATACTTGTATAGCGCACTACTCACCCGCAAGGGTCTCAAGGCGCTTGTATTCATACCGCTGTGGAACCCATCCTGGCTTTCCCTGTGAGGTGTCCACTCCTGGGCACCCCCAAGGTGGAGGCCAGGCATCCTCAGCGTTGTGGGGGCCGTTGTGGAGATTAAGCAAGCTATTGCCCAGAGTTGCAGAGTGGGACCCATGATTGGAATAGGCACCAAGGTGAGAATTATCAGGTCCGTGGAATTTTGAGCCCAAGACCCGCCGAGGCGGGGAATTGAACCCTGGTCCCGGGCCAGACCTCTGCATCAGGGTCTGCCGCTCTAACCATTGAGCCACACTTCTCCACTTGAGATCACACAGAAAGGCAGAGATTTAGACTTGGGACCACCATAAACAGAATATGTCTCTTTACATCGAATGCGCTACAACGCATTCCATTACAACGCGGTCATTACAACAACAACGTTGTTACAATGCAAACCATTCCATTGCAAGTCGACCTGCTGTAGGGGGCACGCTGGACTTAGGAATACTATAATTTACTATTCCTACTACAGTTTGTGCAACAGCAGGGAAGGGGTTGGATTGTAAATCCAACACCTTCTGCCCCTTACAGCAAGTCGTTGTAACAACATGCAATGTAATGGTTCGTATTGTTCGCATGGTTCGCATTGCATTCCATTACAACACGGTCATTACAATGACCGTGTTGTATGGAATGTGTTGTAGCGCATTCGATGTAAACGATGTCTCTCCCATACACAACACATGGACACACCTCCAGGACCTTGAACCAAAGAGTGATGCCCCAGATATAAGTGATGCTCAAGCTGCATCGGTGGGCCATGCCGGCAGACCCTTCGGTGACGTGTATCGATTCCTGACCTGTTAAGCGATCGACAACGTTTGCATGAATGCGTGAATAACAGACATTGCTTGTGGCGCCTTTCCTAATGTGGTTATATTTTTCATCTCTCGAATTTTACCCACAAAGGTTGTCCTACTAATGGCAGAATGTGGGTATTAGAATTGAGAGAATCTTACTCCCTGCGTGGGCATGTCTCTGCAAAGACGATGCATGTGTGAGTTGTGTAGTGTGTGTATGCTCCTACATGCACCGCCCTTCCTCCTGCCTGCTTCTGCCCCTATGTTACAGTTCTTACATACTACAGGGCTTCTAGGAGCTACCTCATAACCCGTGCACAGAGGCGGCTGAGTCGCAATCCATATAGGTTGAGTCCGCCTCAGTATTGCGCCTATGCCCCAGTCACCAGTGTCTTCGGGTAAGCCTCGGGTGGTGGGGGGTCCTGCCTCGCTCGGTCAGATGGGCTCACCTGGCCCATGCCCTCTGGTGCCCTAGGGGAGCAGTCAGTGCCTCCGTGAAGTATCAGTATCCTTCCACCCTAGGCACTCACTGAATCATGGGGGTGGTGGGGGGGGCAGTAGCTAGTCTGTGGGCACCTGGCCAATGAACAGCCGGCAAGACTAGGTCAAGTAACCAATCTCAGCTCATGATGCAGGACCCCAAAACCCTGTAAACAAAGGACAAGCGTCCCCCAAGCCAATCCAAGACCCCAATACATTCTGAAGCTGCGTCACAACCAATAAACATAAGTACCAGCCCCCCCCCCCCACAGCCAATCTACTCCACCAGAGGTGTCCTGAGCACCTCAACAAATGAACAACCGACAAAGAATCCACAAGCCAAACCAAAGTCAATCGCCTCTCTAACCAATCCTGAAACACCCAACTCCTTCCACCAATATTCAAAATGTCCCTGCTTCTCTGATTGGTAAAAAGCATTTGGGTGGCAAATATTTCACCCTGCATAACAAACTTAAATCTAAAAATATGAGGTAGGTCCCAAATAACAGAATGTCTGGGAAAACTTGGAGATGTGATCCAGGCCACTCACTGCCCCATGCAGAGCTCTCCACTGACTTGGCTCTGCATGACTTCTAGGCAGGGCCACTGCAATTATGTGCTTTGCGACCACAGCATTTTCCACATAATTATGGATTTGCTGCACAATCTGCACATTTTAGCCAAAACTTTATTTCTGAAAGCGGGGGATTACGGCCAAAGCGAGGGTGGAGGATCGGAGATTCTCAGTCAGTCGGTGGAATGTCAGGCGGTCGTTGATGTAGGCGGATCCAGACTTGTGGAGGGCTTTTTAGGCATGCGCGAGGAGCTTGAAGAGGCATCTTTCCTGGACGGTCAGGCGGCGGAGAGCTCGGAGGTGGGGGGTTGATGATGTTCCTTCTGGGGAGGTTGAGGATCGGTCAGGCGGCCGAGTTCTGTAGGTCTGGAGGGGATTCAGGAGTTTTTGGGTGGGTCTGGTGTAGAGTGTGTTAACGTAGTCGAGCCAGCTGGTGATGAGGGCATTGGTGAAAGTCTGTCTGAAAGGGACTGTGATCCATCAGAAGATCTTGTGGAGGGTGACGAAGCAGCAGGAGGATACTGCGTTAATCTGCTGGCTCATGGTTAGGTGGGACTCGAGGATGATTCTAAGGGGCTGGTGGAGGTGGGTGAGGGGCCGAGTGTGGCAGGCCAATGGGGAGGGCTTCTTTCCAAAGATGATGACTTCTGTCTATTCCGAGTTGAGCCTGAGGCAATTGGTCTTCATCCAGGTGGCGGTGTTTGTCATGGTGTGTCGGAAGTCGGCCCTTGAGGAGCCGGTGTCTTCTGAGAGGACAGGACGAGCTGGGTGTCGTCGGCATAGGAGATGATGTTGAGTCTGTGGGTGCAGGCGATGTTTGCCAGATGTGTCATGTAGGTGTTGAATTGAATTACATTTGAATCTGTAAGGCACATTACTACCCGAGGGGTTTTCCGACGTCGGCCTGATAGGAGGTGTAGAAGAGGGTGAGGCTGAGGAAGGATCCTTGGATGTAAGAACTGGGACCACCAGTTCTCCGGGGGGTAGCTTGGTTCGAGCAGGAAGGCAACCAGGGGCTTACGTGTAAAGCAGCCACTTAACACACGCATCCAATGAGACACGAAGTGGGACGCAATAATGGAGACCACACCAGTAGTTGTGTTTGAAAATGAAGATCTTTTATATAGGCTTTAGATCAGAGCAGATAATGCATTAGCAACTCATCAGCATGGCATTAAAGTACCTCATTAAAACATTTCATGAATGCCCTTCAAAATGCATTTCCTGTAAAATGGTAAACATTTCATTAAGTACTCTCATTGCAGCAGGAAACTCCAACGAACACAGCCTGTCGCATTAAACTATTCAGCAGGCTAGAAGGCAGTTTCATAAACCATAGAATAACCTGTAGGAAGCAATCATAAGCATTTCCTCTTGTAAATATCAACAGTCTTGCGACCAAAATCCGATCATCAGAATAACACTAGAATGAATCAATAAGTATCACAGTCCGGGAACTGTAGAAGCCCGCCCCTGCAAGAAATTCAGTACAGTGAAAGAGATCACCATTACATTAGCAGGCTTGTAAATAGGGTGTAAACATGAACATGTCAGGCCGGAAACCGGCAGGCAGTACAATTTAGGGGGATAAGTGTCTGTCCCCAAATCTCCTAATTCTTGAGGCACAGAAAGGAGAAGGGGGCCAACGGGGCCCAGTCTCAGTTCACCCCGGGGGAGGGGTGACCTCGGGCCTTACCCGGCCTACCCCCCTCCTCCCCGGGGGGTTACCTTGTGCTCTTCAGCCTGATCAGGGCCCTTGCGGAGGTTCTAGCGATGGGGAGGGGTTCCGACCCTCCCGGTGCCTCACTCGGCCCGGTGCGGTGCAGGGGCGACTTCTAGGCACCAGCGCCGGGGCCGGGGCAAGGCCGACATGCGGCCTGAAAGGAGGGTGCACTAAGGCTCCACGGTTCCCTCCGCGATGTTTCCGGGCCGACTCGGGGCCCACCGGCAAGACTCCGTGGCCGGGGCCGCTCCGCCCAATCGCGTCGCCTGCCTCGAGGGCGCGCCTGCCTGAGCCAATGGCAGCTTGGCGCCGGGGGGCGGGGTGGAGGAGCGCCCTGGTCACGTGGGGGGGAACAGCTCGGCTTCGGCCTACCCCGGGCTGACGCGCAGAATACGGCGGCCCTCTCCTCACATACGGGGGCCGCCGAGGGGGGTGATTGAAGCTGCCGCGGGTCGCCACGCGACGGCAGGGCAGCCGCGCCTCAGGGTAGTCGCGTGGGCGGCGCGAACGCCGCGATGGACGCCAGGCCTCCTCAAGTGCCTCGGACGGCACAGCAGCTCCGGGCTGCGGCGGTGAGTGGGTGTTGGAAATGGGATCCCCGGCTGGCCAGGGCTTTCGCCAAAGTCAGTCAGAGACCACCACTCCCAAGTCAGGGCAAGGGAGTTACACGCCAAGATAACCCCTACTCACCCTCTAGGTAACGTGGCGCGAGCAGCAAGGCTAAACTTGGAGGCGATGTAAGTTAAGTATTTGCGCACGCACCCCAGCAACAGCACCCAAAGGCCCACCACAAAGGAAACTCCACACAAGGTTATATAAAAATAGCCTTTGTATTACACCAAAACACATTAGATAAAACACACTTTACAATGTGCCAGAGGCACAGGCAGAATTTACAAGGGATTATTTACAAGACAGGGCCACCTGGACCACTGTCAGGAATCAGCACTTTTAGAAGTAACAATACAATACTTGTAGGCCTAGAACTTAGAACATAGCCTATCAGACAGTACCTTCCGTCCTGGTTGCACGGGATAATGCGAGTGACCTCCTTAGTAAGCTTGAGCGGGCGACCCAGCGAAGCGGCGCGGCTCAGGGGAGAGCGGCGCTGCTCGAGGCTTGGACGGGCTGCCGGCATGGTACAAGCGTTTCTCTGGGGCGACCAATGTGTGCGGCTCAGAAGAGGAGGGGGAGGCAGGATGCGGGCGACCCAGCGAAGCGGCGCGGCTCAGGGGAGAGCGGCGCTGCTCGAGGCTTGGACGGGCTGCCGGCACAAGCTGCCGAGGGGAACGAGTGAGGCACACTTCAGCGAGGCCCCAGGGGCCCAGGGATATCAGACAAGTCCCATCAATTTGGCAGGGAAGGCACCATAGAGTCCACTGGTCCTGGGACTCTGGTCAGGGGGCAAGCTTAGTATCAAGCCCTTGGGATCACTTATAACAGAAGATCACTGTAACACAAAATAGGACATAAAGCACAAAACCAGTACCCACTGGTAACTGGTAAGTCCCCCCTACGCAATCCTAACCACCCTAGGAACAGGTCACGCACGGAACCAGGACCTTACTAGCACCACTTGCACTAGCAAGAACAACCACCTCAGTATCATAATACAAGTAGGGGCATAGACCTGGGGACAAAACACATGATGCAGAACCTACATTCAGCGGTGTAAGGAACACATGACGCATCAACACACGTTCAGCGGTGTAAGGAACAGGGCACATAATGTATCAACAACACATTCAGAGGTGCAGCAAAGAGCACTTTGCAGAAATCACATTATCATGAACTTACATCAAAGTCCAGGGTCCAGGTTGCGCCACTGCGCCAGAACCTAAACGTAGCAGCTGCCCACTACTTGCTGGGCAGCTGAGGGACAGGACAGGGGGCCTAAACGCTGCAGCTGGCTCTAAGTGCTGCGCAGCTGGGGAGAGGCCAGGGATGAAGGAGTGCGCCTCACTCCTAAAGTCCAGAGTACATGTCCCTAGAAGAGAAACCTAAACGGTGCAGCTGCCCACTAATTGCTGGGCAACTGGGGAACAAATCTGCGACAGGGGCCCTCACTGGCCCCTCAGGACAAGGACTGCGCCCAACTGAGCCCTCTGGCTCTACAAACAAATATGCCCCGGGTGGGAGCCATCTAGGCTCAAGAAACACTACTGCCCAGCGTGGGGGCCCTCAGGCTTGGCAGTACATACCATGTCCCAACACGTTGGAGCCACGGGGCTCAACACGGCTCCTCGGGCCCTTTAATTTGATACTGTGCCCTGGGGAATCATTAGGAAACGTTGGGGCGGCCCTCTACCATCCGGGGCCGCCCTGAAGGCACCTCTCACCTTGTGGGGCGCACGGACCCCGAAGAAAACGTTATGCCCCCACCGAGCCCTCTAGGCTCAAAGAACAACTACTGGGGGCCGTTGGAGCAGCCCTCTGCCAAGCGGGGCCGCTCAGCGTTGCGAGGGAGATCCCTCGCGCACTCTCGCCACCCCCCCACCCCCCGGGGCAGCCCTACTCACCGGCTGCTCTCCGGAGGCGGAGGGGGACGCAGTCTCCTGGCAGCAGTCTGCCGGGGCTCTCCCTCGCTCACGGGGGCCTCGGCGGACATCCTCTGGCAGCGAGCGGGGCTCTCCCTTACCTCATGGGAGTCCCGCCCGCTCTCTCTTCATCTTCACCCGGTCCCCCATCTCGGGACCGGGGCTCAAGGGGGAGCTGCAAGGCTCCGGGCCAAACTCCTCTTCCGGGCGCGCTGGCCAATCCCAGCGCGGCGGCGGGCGGGACTTCCTCCGGCAAACCGGAAGTCCCGCCTACAGTCAGGCACGATGCTGCCTGACTTCCTGGTTTTGCCCGCGGTTTGCGGCGGTGAATCTCGGGGCACAGAGAGGGGTAGGCACCCTCGAAATACAACGTGGATAGCGGGGTGAGCACCCGCGAGGCACTGATAGCGGGGTGGCACCCGTGAATGAATGTAACGAAAATCGGGGCAAAAGTCAAAATAAAGCGCTCCGAGCGCTAAGGAACAACACAGCGCTTTCAAGCGCTATAAGGCAAATAAAGCGCTCGCCCAGCGCTAGGCACACAGAATAAAGCTCTCATGCACCAGGGGTCAAAGGAGAGCGCTCCCAAGCGCTAGGAAGGAAAATATAGCGCTCCCAGCGCTATGAAGGCACAAAAAGCCACAAAGTCCTTCAGGAGGTGGTCATCAGAAGTCCAGGGGCTGGGCAGGGCTCAGGGAGGCAAGCCATCCCTGAGCCCAAGCAGCAGCACGCCCCTGGCAAGATTCTAGTTGGGAACAAGAACCTTTTTCAAGAGGTCACAGCCTCTTTTTATACAGACAAATCCTTTGTCTAAGGGCAGGGTGGGGGCGGAACCAGTCGCAGCTGGTTCTTGAGTACTCTTGATGGTCCAACCACCCATTTCATTCACTGGGGAGGCTAGGGTCATCAGTCACACCACAGGGGGGCGGAGCCAGCATTGTGTGGGGAAAACCCAGCCCATCCAGGACACAGGTACACTCCTCCCACACATCACTCATGCTAATCTCACACTCACCACCGGGCAGACCCATCCAGACTTCCTGGAGCCTGGCATGCCAGCCAGCTCCAGCCAATCACACTCCAGCACCCACACTGCACACATATCTCAATGTCCAGAAGTAGCGCTTCCCTTCTAGACACATACAAGCCGCACATACCGTTGCGCAGCATTCACTCCCCCGAGTTCACACATACCAAACTTGACCATGCACACCTCACGCATCAGGAACTACCAGGGACACAGACATTCCCCATGCATTCCTATGGGAGGGCAGGCCAATCTCACACACGCACTCAGGGAGAGCACGCACTTTACACTGCGCCACAGTGTCAAAGTGCGCAAAGACCAGAAATCACTACACTTCAAGGCAAAAAGTTCAGGGGTGAACCTGCCACAAGGCCCAAGTCCAACAGTGGGGATATCAACAGCGCCTCGTGGCGACGGTGTCAGGCTCCGCAGTGCTACTCATGGGGGGGTCAATTCAGTTGGCACAAGCGAGCGCTTGGTATGGGGCAATCCAGCGCTTGGGGGTGATGCTTCTCGGCGCTGGGCAGGGCCACCGGGTACAGCGCTTGGCCAGTTAGACAGCAGGCAGTGCTGGGGCACAGAGGGAGCAGATTATATTGCTTTTCCCACAGCTTGGCAAAGACTGCAGGCAGGATGGGTAGCAAAGCAGTTCAGTCAAGGGGGAGACCAGTGGGGCAAGGAGGGCCCACTGCAGGCAGGGGGGTGCGCAGGGCAGCACAGTCCAGTACCTGGTCGATCCCCCAGCAGTCTCTGGTCATAGGAAAGTAGACTTCTTGGCACTTGGATGGTTCTGCGCCCTTAGATATTGGTTTCTTGAAGTTAAGGAGGGGGGGGTTGAGTTGAAGGCCTGAAGGAGTTTTCCTCAGTCACTGCAGATGGCCCCTGGGGTTCCCTAACACTGGGCCAGATCAGGGGGGCTAGTCTAGGACATCTCACCCAGTTTAAGAGGCAGCATCTTAATCCTGTCATTCCCAGTAGCATAGGTTCCTAACCAGGCCCTCCCGCCTAAAACTCCTGCGTGGGTTCCCCAGGTCAGTGATGCCCCAACTGACTAGAAAAAGTTCCCACCCTTGCTTAAGTATGCCCAGGTCAGGTGACCACTCTCTAAGGCGGCACAAATCAGGTCCGCCTTTCTTCTGGAAGGTTCCAGGAGCTTCCCCACTCTACCTATGGACAGGGGATGGGTGGCTGGCATTGCAACATTGTATGGGGATCCAGCCAGCTCCTGGCAACTAGGGTGCTACACTAAAAAGACCACGCCGCAGTAGCAGGGGCCAGTGGCAGCCATGTTTGTAGTAGAGAGCACCTGCACCCTAACATGGATTAGCCATGAAAAGGTGCCCGAAGACCTAAGGGCCAACAAAAAGAAGGTGGGAAAAATGAGGCAAGGGCAAAAAAAAACACAGGGAAAGACCACCCTAGGGCTGACAGGTCTAACATTGGGGTACGCCGCACAGGATATCTTTGGGTGCGGTGGAGAAGGGTGGTAAGGAAAGTGCTAATTACCAGTATGCATCTGTTCTTGGCACGTAGGGCTGCAGAGTTGTACACTTAGCATTAGATCGCCACCTGGTGTTGGGCTCGGATGATTGCAGGTTGTTGTCTTCTTGGAAGAAGTCTTTGGAAGTCACAAGATAGGTGACTCCTCCCTTGGACGATAGTGACTATGGGCATCGGCTCCATCCTTAGATTGTTTTTCGCCATGATGGGAAATGATAGAGTCAATAGAAGTCCATGCGTGTGCATCTAAGTAAGATGAAAACTGGAATGGATACAAGTCCCGGAGAGGCGGGAGGGCGTGTACAACTCTGCAGCTCTACATGCCAAGAACAGATGCATACTGGTAAGTAGCATTTTCCGTTCAAGGCATATGAGCTGCAGATTGTACACTTAGCATCAATTGTGCAGCAGTGTCTCCCCTAGCGGTGGTCGCTTGTATTCGTTGCAGTGGTTTGAAATAGAGTTTTAAGGACAGCTTGGCCTACTGCAGCTTCCTGCTTGGCTTGCACATCAACACAATAGTGTTTAGTGAAGCTGTGTGGTGTAGACCATGTTGCTGCCTTGCATATGTCCTCTAGTGGTATGTTTCCTAAGAAAGCCATAGAGACCCCTAGTTTGTGAGTGGAGTGCGCTCTAGGAGGAACTGTGAGTGTACGTTTAGCTTTTATATAGCATATTTGTATACACTTTACAATCCACCTGGCAATCCCCCCTTTAGAGATGGGGTTGCCTTTGTGTGGAGGAGAGAAATCGACAAACAGTTGTTTTGTTTTTCGAAAGGATTTAGGGCTAGATGTAGGTAAAGCATATTTACCGACCCTTAAATACCGAATTTTACCGATTCGGTATTTAAAAGTCGGTAAATATGAAGGGGGGAGATGTAGGGAAATCCAGATGTTTATTTACCGAATCGGTAAAAGTCGGTATTTACCGATTCGGTAAATACCGACCTGTAATGCTCCATTCATTCCTATGGGCTTTGAAGCCCATAGGAATGAATGGGGCATTACAGGTCGGTATTTACCGATCGGTAAATACAGATTTTTGGCAAGGGTGCAGGGGGTGTCACTTTGACACCCTCTAGCACCCCCAAAAAAGGTTCGGGGGCCATATGGCAGGCATACCTGCCCTAAGGGCAGGTCTGCCTGCCATATGGCACAGGTGTGCATGCGCACATTTGCATGCACACCTGAATCGGTATTTCACCATCAAATTGAATTTGATGGTAAAATACCGATTTCTAAGGCCTTGTGGGACTCATAAGAGTCCCACCTACATATCGATTTTACAGATTCTGTAAATATACCGGTCAGTAAATTTACCGACCGGTATATTTACAGATTCTGTAAAATTACCTATCGGTAAATTTACAGAACGGTAAATTTACCGATTCTGCCCCCTACATCTCAAATGCCTTTTACCGGTCGGTAACGGCCGAATTCGGCCGTTACCGACCGGTAAAAGCCTACCTACATCTGGCCCTTAGTTCTATCTAGATACTATTGAAGAGCTCTTTTAACGTCTAGTGTGTGTAAAGCTCTTTCTGCTACAGAGTCTGGGTTTTGGAAAAACACTGGTAACTCTACGGACTGGTTTAGGTGAAAAGGAGTGATGACTTTTGGAAGAAAGTTCGGATTAGATCTAAGAACCACCTTGTTAGGATGTATTTGAAAAAATGGTTCTTGTATAGTGAAAGCTTGTATCTCACTTACTCTTCTGAGAGAGGTAATGGCAAAGAGGAAAGCAGTTTTCCATGTTAAGAATTGCAGCTCACATTTATGTAGAGGCTCGAAAGGGGTCCCAGTGATGGAAAAAAACAATCTAAGGATTCAAACGTATATCCTCCGGGTTCGGTCGAATCTGTTTCTTATTGATGTATTTGGTGGAACCTTTGCAGAGATAGTGTTAAAGTTTAAAATGATAAATTAATGAGGTAATGCTATCACAAAATGAGCCCCATTACGTTGCATAATTTACATAGCGGCCATATTCCTAGGTCCATGCTTTTTTTCCTTTGAATTCTGGGACTCCAGTTTCATAATGGAATAAACAAGACTACAAGTCACAAAATTGAAAGGAAAAACGTGGCTTGGAGCAGCACCTTACGCATGGAGCTGGGAAACTTGGTAGGGGAGCGGGTTCCTTTTCCTAGCGCTTAATTCAGTAAACCATGCCATATAATTTGGTCCTCCCCAGCGTCATAATTCTGGTGCCAATGCTTACAGGGTCCTATGAACCGACTATCCTAGCCATTGTCCGTGGTGCATTGCACACCTCCTCTATTGCATAAGACAGATTCACAGCAGACTCACAAACAGAAGACACAACAATGGCTGACAAACACACTCTCTCTTCCGCAGGGCTCGGAGGGAAGCAGTGCACAACTCCTACCAGTAGTAATGGCCTTCTATTGCAATGCAAACACACGCAACGTGCATGCATTGCAAGGCAGCACCCCATAGGTGGACCCAAACATCTAACGCACCAATGAAAAGGCTGGAGGATGAAGAGGAAAGAGTCCTGTGGGTGGATGAGGAGCCGCATCAAAGGAACCGGGGACCTGATGTTTGTGTTTATTACTCATGGCATAAGCCGTGCAGACAGCTGAAGCTGCCTGAGCCAGACCTCATTAGGGCCCCTTGGAGGGCGGGCCCCCAGGACGTGTGTAGAGCCGGGCGCCAAGCATCCCAGACTCAATGGGCCTGATTCACAGAACTAATTTAAGACAACATCCTAAACTTACTACCATTTTGGTATTCACAGAAGGCACTTACTCATTTTGGTATTGACAGAAGGCGCTTACTAATCAATGAGTAAGTGCTTTCTGTAAATACCAAAATGAGTAAGTGCCTTCTGTGAATACCAAAATGAGTAAGTGCCTTCTGTGAATACCGAAATGAGTAAGTGCCTTCTGTGAATATCAACATGAGTAAGTGCCTTCTGTGAATACCAAAATGAGTAAGTGCCTTCTGTGAATACCAAAATGAGTGAGTGCCTTCTGTGAATACCAAAATGAGTAAGTGCCTTCTGTGAATACCAAAATGAGTAAGTGCCTTCTGTGAATACCGAAATGAGTAAGTGCCTTATGTGAATACCAAAATGAGTAAGTGCCTTCTGTGAATACCGAAATGAGTAAGTGCCTTCTGTGAATACTAAAATGAGTGAGTGCCTTCTGTGAATACCAAAATGAGTGAGTGCCTTCTGTGAATACCAAAATGAGTAAGTGCCTTCTGTGAATACCAATATGAGTGAGTGCCTTCTGTGAATACCAAAATGAGTAAGTGCCTTCTGTGAATACCAAAATGAGTAAGTGCCTTCTGTGAATACCGAAATGAGTAAGTGCCTTCTGTGAATACTAAAATGAGTGAGTGCCTTCTGTGAATACCAAAATGAGTGAGTGCCTTCTGTGAATACCAAAATGAGTAAGTGCCTTCTGTGAATACCAAAATGAGTAAGTGCCTTCTGTGAATACCAAAATGGCAGTAAGTTTAGGATTTTGTCTTAAGTTAGTTCTGTGAATGGGGCCCAATGAGTGCTGTGTGATTAGCGCTGCTTCTGCACAGTTACTTGCTTTAAGCAAGACATGCTGAAAGGAAGGAAAAGGTACATCTCAATGTATACTCCTATGCACCTCCATGAGGGAATACACAGATGCAATGTGTACCAACAAACAGGCCAGGGGCGAACACACACACAAAGGAACAAACTCAAGGAGACAACAAGCATTTGCAATTCAATACGTCTTGCATTTCCGTGAGTTTAAGCTATTGGCATTGTAAATGCGTGACCCATTTCACTTCAAAGAAGAGGCCGCCGTTGTCCCGGGCTGCTTGGAAAGTGAAAGCGCCCATGGCGTGCTGAATGTTGCAGGAAACCACGTCCTGCCTACAGTAGGAGAAACTCATTAAAGAAAACAGTGCTTACAGACTAAATAAGACATACCGTATCGCAACAGAAGTAAAAGGGCCAGGTCTCATGGGAGGTTACAAATGAAGACAAGGCGGTACTAAGGATGGATCAACAAGCCTATTTACGAATCCGAATCCAGCATTCACGAAGGGCAATGACACAAGCCAGCGGTAGGGAGCGACAGTGGCAGTGTCTCCCCGACCCGCTTTACGCTTTGCAACAGACATTGGGCACGAATTGGGTGCTGCTGCCTAGATCCCCTGTGTTCCTGCATCTGATCCGATTTAATTAATCTTTTTAAAGACTCACGTTACTTTTTTAAAATTGAAGTACAGATTGATGTTTTAACATCTTTTATTTTTCTGACACAATCTATGTGCTTGTGGGAAACATAAGGGGCGCTGATACTTACATAGGAAGCCTGTGCTCGATTTTCCATCCTGCCCGCCCCGGTCCGACTCGGTAGTTAGTACCGTTGAGCGGCAGGCAGGGCAGGGAGAGCCAGGTGCTTCCGACCACTGGAGCCGTTAGCGTTCTAGCTAATACACGGAAGGGCTATTTAGCCCCCTCGTCGTCAGGAGCGCGGAGCGGTCGCGCGCAGCAGTCGTGTGCAGGGGCGCGCCTTAGGACGCACCTGAGACAAGCCAGAGAGAAGCCTGTCTGCGCCCGTCCGCGACCGGACGGGGCCAGGGGCCATGTCCCCTATATCGATAGACAGAGACGGCTGTACGTCTAACCGGGTTAGTGACTCAGCCCAAACATTATTTGACTTACATTGTGCTCCACAGTTGGGCTGTGCCGGTGAGGTGGGGTCCCCTCCGGAAGGCCCTTTTTCATGCCGGAATTGCCGATTTCAGGCGCAATATAATTACGATAACATCATTTTTCAGATAGAAGGATCTCTGGGGCGGCTCTAGCGTTCCACCGGGATGGGGTAACTTGCTCTGCAATGTGACATCTTTACCCAAACATTCAGTGGAGGTCCACGCAACTACCTGATATATGTTTTTTTACTGAAACCTAGCTCAAGCCCCACGCGGTCCCCGCTATTACAATGGGGATCCCAGAGGGGTATAAAATGGTTAGATTAGACCGCCCGATTAAGACAGGTGGTGGCATAGCCAGTCTATAAATGTGGCATTAATGTCTGTATTCTGGAACAACGCTGCACTTCGGAAATGGAACTGATGGTTTTTAAAATTAGCGCCTCTTCCAGGAACATTTGGAAGGGAGCTTTGGTATACCGCCCCCCCCCCGGCCCGTGTGCTAACTTCCCTGTGTCACTGATGGAAATATTGGCCCCGCATGTACTCCCGGGAAGGGATTTTTTACTTCTGGGTGATTTTAATTTTCACAGCGAACGACAGGGCATTGCTGAAGCCCAGACATTACTGGTAGATCTCAGTCTCTTGGGTCTTACTCAACAAAATGTAGGCCCCACCCATCAGGCTGGGCAAACTTTAGACCTCATTCTTACAAACTCATCAAAGGTCGTATGCCACCCCCCTAGGCAGGTTCATTGGACAGATCATTGGGCCTCATTTATAAGGCCCTGCGTCAGTTTTCCTCTGCTGATGCGTCACTTTTTGTGACGCATCTGCGGCGTAAAACATGCGCCTTGTTGCGCCATATTTAAAAAGTGACGCAGCTAGGTAGATGCGTCACTTTTTTAACCCCTGCGCCACATTATACCTGCGTCAGGTATAATGTATGCAAAGGGGGCGTTCCCCCGCAAAAAGCCTCGTAATAGTGACGCAGTGAAATCTATGAGATTTCACTGCGTCACTTTTAGGATGCTGTTGCGTCAAAATCTTGCGCCTGCCTCACAGCAGGCGTAAGACTGACGCAAGCCCTTTCACATGGGGCTTTCCCCATGTGAAAGGATGCATTGCTGGAGTTGCGTCACTTTTGTGACACACTCCAGCAATGCGTCACTTTTGCGCTTACAGATACACCAGAAATACTGACGTATCTGTAAGTCCTTGCGACATGATGCGTCATACATTAAATATGACGCATCAGGAATGTCGTAAGGAGTTCGCAGTGAAAAGTGACGCATCGCTGTTTTCACGCAGCGATGCGCCACTTTTCATAAATGAGGCCCATTCTGTTTTAGAATTCGTTATGTCCCATTCGGACAAACCTACTAGTTTACCAGTGACCCTCCCTCTGAGGCGGAGACAATGGCACAAAATCTCCCAGGCGACTTTCAAGGAGGCGTTTGTAGAGCCAAACATTACATCCACTGCAAACATTGACTTTGCCCTCTCCCAATATAATGATGCCATCCAGAAGGCGGTGAATTCAATTGCCCCCTTGAAACTATATAAACCACGCTCTGCACAAAGGCAGGAAATTTGGTTTTCAGAGCACTTGAGGTCCCTGAAACGGGCATGTAGGAAGCTGGAAAAAGTATGGAGATCATCTCACCTGGAGGCCGACAGAATTAGTTACTGGACAGCCCTGACCTCTTATCATAAGTCTATAAGAGTTGCTCGCAAAAAGCATATTTCCCTACAATAGGAGGCAGCAGGCAATGCCCCTAAGGTGTTGTATCAGATCTTGCAAACCTTCACTAAACCAGTGGCTTGTGAAAGTCCCGATCTTTCATCACAACAATTATGTGATGATATCTCTCATTACTTTTCCAACAAAATAGACAACATTTATGAGAAAATTGCTGTCTCTAATTTATCTGCCGTCAGTACTCCCAGGACGCTACCTCAGTGTAAAAAGTCTGATAATTTTGTAATGCTCACTGGGTTCCCTGCCATCTCATTACTTGAGGTGGAGGACCTTGTGGGTCAAATTAAGAGTGGCTGTCCATCAGATACTATCCCTGCCAGAGTTATGCCGGTGGTTGGCAAGGTGCTCGGTCCTATGATCCAGTGCCTTGTCAACCTCTCGCTTACCGAGGGCCAAGTGCCATTGGAGTGCAAGAAGGCACTAGTGAGGCCCATTCGGAAGAATTCAACCATCCCATGGTCAGATCTGTCCAACCTCAGGCCCATCTCCCTACTCCCGTACTTAAGTAAGCTTACGGAGAAGCACGTTAATAAACATCTTTCGAGCTTCATCGAAGGTACGGATAGTTTAGACTATTCTCAGTCCGGTTTCAGGCCTCACTACAGTACTGAATCGGCTCTGCTATGCGTAACAGACGATCTCCGTATGTACCAGGATAAAGGACACTCGGTAATCCTGGTACTATTGGACTTATCGGCAGCGTTCGATACCATGTCCCACAACATCCTGCTCGAACGTCTTGCCGATATTGGGCTTACGAGTATGGCCTTGGCCTGGATCCGGAGTTTTTTGTCCGACTGAACCCAAAATGTCAACATGGGTTCGTTTCGTTCAGCTGAGGTAGAGATTACCAATGTTTGAGCCCCACTCTTTTTAATATATATGTGGCACCCCTGGCTAGGATTATGAGAGCCTTTGGTTTCATCCTGGTGTCATACGCTGATGACACTCAGCTTCTCTTTCCCTTTAAATCTCTGACCTCTGAGACAACAAGATCATTCTCCGAAGGTATGAAGGCGGTCACACAATGGATGACCTCGAACTTCCTACAGTGCAATGTGGGGAAGACAGAGGTCATGCTGTTTGGGGACGCCAAAATACTATGGACCCCGGACTGGTGGCCTCACGATCTAGGCCCAGTCCCCCCGCCGAAGCAGGTGGTAAAGAATCTTGGGGTTCGACTGGACCAGAATCTGTCCTTTAAGGAGCATGTGAACAGTGCAGTGGGAACCTGTTTTCATGTTATAGGGCTTCTTCGCAAAGTATTCCTTCTCCTTCCTGATTCAACTATAAAAACTCTGGTGCAGGCCCTGGTGCTAAGCCGGTTGGATTATTGCAACGGGTTGCTTGCATCAGCCAGTGAGGGGATACTGGGCAGGCTCCAAGTGGTGCAGAACACTGCAGCAAGATTGGTCCTAAATGCCCCCCCGAGATCGCCTTCAAAACCCTTATTAGCAAAATTACATTTGCTCTCCATCCACCAAAGGGTTAAATTTAAGATCTGTTGAACTGTCCATAAAGGACTGCATGACCTAGGACCTTCCTACTTGGCTGAAAAATTTATCCCCTATAACCCCTCCCGTAATCTCAGGTCCTCCAACCAGCTCCTACTTCAGGCACCCATTGTAAAGAAGTCCAGAGAAGGTGGAAGAGCCCTGCCCTCTGTTGGTCCAGCACTCTGGAACAAACTCCCCTTGGTGCTCAGGCAATGCAGTAATCACTTAGCATTTAGGAAAAAGTTGAAAACCTTTTTATTCCAATGTTAGTAGCCCCCAATTATACTGTCCTCTTGGCTGTAGACCACTCCACAAGGCATATGGCGAGGAGATACTCCTTCGGGAGTCCGATTCTAGTGCGGTATAAACTCACAAATAAATAAATAAATAAAGTGAAAAATATGGATGGAGAGTGGGCGGGGTTTCAAGTCCATACTCGGATACAGAATGCCACAGAGCAGCACATGCGCTGAACAGGCTCGACTTAAACAGTAGGAAGACAATAACTTCATGTAATGCAGCGTAGCTCGCAGTGCGGCAGCGGAACTACAAGAATCCAATGTACTGCAGCGTGACGTGCAGCGGAACCAGCAGAACTACAAGAAACCAATGTACTGCAGCACGACGTGCAGGGGAGCCAGCGGAACTACAAGAAACCAATGTACTGCAACGCGACGTGCAGCGCAGCCAGCGGGTTTACAGCGGAGCCAGAGGAACTACAAGAAACCAATGTACTGCAACGCGATGTGCAGCGCAGCCAGTGGGTTTACAGCGGAGCCAGAGGAACTACACAAATCTAATGTACTACAGAGCGATAAGCAGTGCAGCCAGCGGAACTACAAGTATCCAATGTACTGCAGCGTGACGTGCAGTGCGCCAGCAGAACTACCTGAATCCAATGTACTGCAACGTGACGTGCAGTGCGCCAGCGGAACTACAAGATTCCAATGTACTGCTGTGCGACATGCAGTGGAGCCAGCGGAACAACAAGAATCCAATGTACTGGAGCGTGACATGCAGCGGAGCCAGAGGAACTACAAGAGTCCAATGAACTGCAGTATGACATGCAGTGCAGCCAGCAGAACTACAAGAATCCCATGTACTGAAGCGTGACGTGCAGCGGTGCCAGCGGAACTACAAGAATCCAAAGTACTGCAGCACAACTTGCCGCGCAGCCAGCGGAACTAGAATAATCCAATGTACTGCAGCGCGACGTGCAGCCAGCGGAACTACGAAAATCCAATGTACTGCAGCACAACTTGCCGCGCAGCCAGCGGAACTAGAATAATCCAATGTACTGCAGCGCGATGTGCAGCCAGCGGAACTACAAGAATCCAATGTACTGCAGCACAACTTGCCGCACAGCCAGCGGAACTAGAATAATCCAATGTACTGTAGCGCGACGTGCAGCCAGCGGAACTACGAAAATCCAATGTACTGCAGCGCGATGTGCAGGGGAGCCAGCGGAACTACAAGAATCCAATGTACTGCAGTGTGACGTGCAGCGGAGCCAGCGGAACTACAAGAATCCAATGTGCTGCAGCGCGACGTGCAGCGGAGCCAGCGAA
Source organism: Lissotriton helveticus (assembly GCF_964261635.1). Classification (NCBI taxonomy): domain Eukaryota; kingdom Metazoa; phylum Chordata; class Amphibia; order Caudata; family Salamandridae; genus Lissotriton; species Lissotriton helveticus. The sequence goes on from NC_136062.1 coordinate 494,406,978, forward strand.
ACTACAATAATACAATGTTTTGCAGTGCGACGTGCAGCGCAGCCAGCAGAACTACAAGAATGCAATGTATTGCAGTCTGAGGTGCAGCGCAGCCAGTTGAACTACAAGAATCCAATGTACTGCAGTGCGACATGCAGCAAAGCCAGCGGAACTAGAATAATCCAATGTACTGCAGCGCGACGTGCAGCGCAGCCAGCCGAACCACAAGAATACAATGTACTGCAGCGCGACGTGCAGCGGAGCCAGCGGAACTACAATGTATTGCAGTGCGACGTGCAGCGCATCTAGCGGAACTACAAGAATGCAATGTATTGCAGTCTGACGTGCAGCCCAGCCAGTGGAACTACAAGAATCCAATGTACTACAGCACGACGTGCAGCCAGCGGAACTACAAGAATCCAATGTACTGCAGCGTGACGTGCAGCGGCACCAGTGGAACCACAAGAATACAATGTATTGCTGTGCAACATGCAGCGCAGCCAGCGGAACTACAAGAATGCAATGTATTGCAGCACAACGTGCAGCCAGCGGAACTACAAGAATCCAATGTACTGCAGCGTGACGTGCAGTGGCACCAGTGGAACTACAAGAATCCAATGTACTGCAGCGTGACGTGCAGCGGCACAAGTGGAACTACAAGAATCCAATGTACTGCAGCGCGATGTGCAGCGCAGCCAGTGGAACTACCAGAATTCAATGTATTGCAGTGCGACGTGCAGCGCAGCCAGTGGGTTTACAAAAATCCAATGTGCTGCAGCACGACGTGCAGTGCAGCCAGCAGAACTACAAGAATACAATGTATTGCAGTGTCACGTGCAACGAAGCCAGGGGAACTACAGGAAAATAATGTACTGCAGCGCTACGTGCAGCGGAGCCAGAGGAACTACAAGATTTCAATGTACTGCAGCGTGACATGCAGCGGCACCAGTGGAACTACAAGAATCCAATGTACTGCAGTGCGACGTTCAGCGCAGCCAGTGGGTTTACAAGAATCCAATGTGCTGCAGTGTGACGTGCAGCCGCGCCAGAGGAACTACAAGAATCCAATATACTGCAGCGCTACGTGCAGCGGAGCCAGAGGAACTACAAGAATCCAATGTACTGCAGTGCGGCGTGCAGCGCAGCCAGTGGGTTTACAAGAATCCAATGTGCTGCAGCGTGACGTGCAGCGGCACCAGAGGAACTACAAGAATCCAATATACTGCAGCGCTACGTGCAGCGGAGCCAGAGGAACTACAAGATTCCAATGTACTGCAGAGTGACGTGCAGCCAGCGGAACTACAATAATCCAATGTACAGCAGCGTGACGTGCAGCGGCACCAGTGGAACTACAAGAATCCAATGTACTGCAGTGTGACATACAGCGCAGCCAGTGGGTTTACAAGAATCCAATGTACTGCAGTGCGACGTGCAGCGCAGCCAGTGGGTTTACAAGAATCCAATGTACTGGAGCACGACATGCAGCGCAGTCAGTGGAACTACCAGAATCCAATGTACTGCAGCGCGATGCGCAGCCAGCAGAAGTACCAGAATCCAATGTACTGCAGCGTGACGTGCAGCGCAGCCAGCAGAAGTACCAGAATCCAATGTACTGCAGTATGACGTGCAACGGAGCCAGTGGGTTTACAAGAATCCAATGTGCTGCAGCACGACGTGCAGCGCAGCCAGCAGAAGTACCAGAATCCAATATACTGTAGTGACGTCGAAAGAGGAAATAAGAAGGAGTAAGAAACATATTTCTCCTCATTACGCATCACCCCAGAAGGCTTATGGATCTGGTGCTTCCCCATATTTACATATCTTTGTACATCTGGGGCAGCATGAGATTCCATGGGTGTTGCGTGGGAAAACCCGCCACTACGCCAATGCAGCGTCTCCCGGGCACCCCACCGCTACGCCAATGCAACGTCTCCCGGGCACCCACCGCAACGCCAATGCAACGTCTCCCGGGCACTCACCGCAACGCCAATGCAACGTCTCCCGGGCACCCACCGCAACGCCAATGCAACGTGTCCCGGGCACTCACCGCAACGCCAATGCAACGTCTCCCGGGCTCCCCACCGATACGCCAATGCAGCATCTCCCGGGCTCCCCACCGCTACGCCAATGCACCGTCTCCCGGGCACCCCACACATACGCCAACGCAACGTCTCCCGGACAAAAGAGTGAGGTGAAATAGCAGTATGTGCTGCGTTGCCTACTCGTGATTTATGAGGCCACTCAGAGCCACGCAGGGTGGCACTGGGTAGCTTCATAAATGGAAACAAGAGCCTGCATCATGCATTTACCCCTTTACCTTGTGCATAAGCGATGCCGGGCTCTCATAAAGAAGCCCCCATGTTTGCAAACAGGCTCGCTCTTTCATATGACAGAGCTACGCAACAAAGCTTTGAGTAGTTTGTGGGAAAGGTGGTAGTGAGATCATGTATTATATGGGATAAAGTACCCTCTGCCATACATGGTAAGGATATTGTAAGTCACCTTAGAGTTATATACCCTTATAAAGGAACTTGGCCTTCGACTTTGGTTTTATTCCTCCATGTGGTTATGGAACTCCTTGAGGACCTGAAATATCCTTATAATGTACAGCAGGGGCTACTTTATCCCTTTTATAATGAGTTTATGTATTGCTGTGTAACACATAATGTAGATCACTCGTCCTGCATAACCAAGGTCTGCAGGTTGGTTAATTGATGTCTCCCAAGTAAAAGACCCTCATACACGTGTTTCATAGTTGCACGAATATAATTCATCTTGCCCGAATCCAGACCTATTAAAGTTGAACCTCTGGCTGTCCGGGTATTTTAATATCCTCCCCTCTTGATTTTTTTTTCGCTTACTTCACTACCACCATCCCTGATCACTACTGTTTTAACCAAAGGTAAAACCTCCTGGCGGAGGGTGCAAAAAACTGACCCAAGGATTACGCACAAACACGTGGAACATAGAGCGGGGACACATCATATACCGCTACAAGACTATTCATAAAAACACGTGTATGAGGGTCTTTTACTTGGGAGACACCAATCTACCAACCAGCAGACATTGGTTATGCAGGACGAGTGATCTTTTCCCTATTGATTTTGAATATCTCAAGGAGATTGAAAAGATCTGTACACTCTCTCTCCCCTCCCCATTTGATTATACGTAACACATAATGTAGTCAGTTAATCTACAATAATTTAATGTACTGAAGTGCATTTATAACGTAGCCAGTAGAAGTACATAATTTCATGCATTGCAGTGCGACATATTACGCTGCCAGCAGAAGTACAATCATTTCATGCATTGCAGTGCGACATATTGCGCGGCCAGCAGAAGTACAATCATTTCATGCATTGCAGTGCGACATATTGCGCGGCCAGCAAAAGTACAATCATTTCATGCATTGCAGTGCGACATATTGCGCGGCCAGCAGAAGTACAATCATTTCATGCATTGCAGTGCGACATATTGCGCGGACAGCAGAAGTACAATCATTTCATGTTTTGCAGTGCGACATATAACGCGGCCAGCAGAAGTACAATCATTTCATGCATTGCAGTGCGACATATTACGCTGCCAGCAAAAGTACAATCATTTCATGCATTGCAGTGCGACATATAACGCGGCCAGCAGAAGTACAATCATTTCATGCATTGCAGTGCAACATATTACGCTGCCAGAAGAAGTACAATCATTTCATGTTTTGCAGTGCGACATATTGCGCAGCATGCAGAAGTACAATCATTTCATGCATTGCAGTGCGACATATTACGCTGCCAGCAGAAGTACAATCATTTCATGTTTTGCAGTGCGACATATTACGCTGCCAGCAGAAGTACAATCATTTCATGTTTTGCAGTGCGACATATAACGCGGCTAACAGAAGTACAATCATATCATGTTTTGCAGTGCGACATATAACGCGGCTAACAGAAGTACAATCATTTCATGTTTGCAGTGCGACATATAACGCGGCTAACAGAAGTACAATCATATCATGTTTTGCAGTGCGACATATAACGCGGCTAACAGAAGTACAATCTTTTCATGTTTTGCAGTGCGACATATAACGCGGCTAACAGAAGTACAATCATATCATGTTTTGCAGTGCGACATATAACGCGGCTAACAGAAGTACAATCATTTCATGTTTTGCAGTGCGACATATAACGCAGCCAGAAGAAGTACAATAATTTCATGCATTGCAGTGCGACATATCACGCTGCCAGCAGAAGTGAAATAATTTCATGCATTGCAGTGCAACATATCACGCTGCTAGCAGAAGTGAAATAATTTCATGCATTGCAGTGCGACATATAATGTAGCCAGTAGAACTAAATGGCAGATTGAAAGTATAGCTGTCATAGGATAGCCTGTACATTTAGAGAGCCCTGTGTGCCCAGTGGTAGTGTGATGTATTCCTATAGGTTCTGTATCGATCCCCCTATTCCTGACCCTGGTCTGGTTAATAATTAACTAGCAGCCATCCTACGGTGCAAAAACCGTTATCTGATTAAGCCACACCACGGCACAGAAGCGCGTTATCTGATTAGGTCATAACGCATGCCATCTAATTAGGCAAGCACTATTCCTCCAGCCCCTGATAAGGCATACGGAGTTCTCAAAACAAATCAAACCTACAGCGACCTGGGAAATTCCCATAGCCATTGTTTTGATTTCCTCGAGAACTTCAGTAAAGAATGTGCGAACGAACCCGTTCGTATGACATCCTTATTGACGTATATATGTCCATCCTTACGTCAATCTCGGCACCTTTCAGGTATAAATATTACCGACATTGCCTTAAGCAAACACACGCGGTGGTGACGAGATTGGAGCAGCGAGACTTGCCGAGGAGCCCAGCTGAGAGCGAAGCCCACAGACGCTGCCCCGCCTTCCTGACGCGCTGAGAAGGACACGCTGCCTTTCTCCTGCCGAGAAATCCAGCTCAGGCGCTTCCAAGCTGAGATGAGAGATACCAGCCCTCCAGCCTTCTAGGTCCCAGGTACAGAACTGAATAACCCCCTTGCAGAGAATTCTTGAGTCAGTCCCTTGGCAAAACAAACTTAACTTAAACTGCTACTTATCTACTCCCGCCCACGTATTAGGCTTAGGTCAGGTACACAGGGGTAGGCGTGGTTAGAAGCACCAGTTGAGTACGATTAGTCAATGTATATATGTATGTATCTATTTTAACCATTTTAAATATCATATGGCTCAAAAACCATATCAATGCTTTTACAGTATTATTTTATAATTCTGTCTTCACTGTATGCACTTTACTTAACTATAAGTATTGCAATAATAGCGATTCATTTCTCTTGTACGAGAAAAGAGACTGATCAATAAATAACATCTTTTATTGAGCACGCCCGTCTCTTCCTTTTCTCTACAATCTGGTGAAACTAAGAATGCACTGAACTGACTGAGTAAAATAAGTTGTCTTTTGTTTTCACACGACTCTAGAGATACACTCTTGATTAGGGGAGAGCAAAGTTGTCATGTTCTATGGTTGTCAGAAACTAAATCCCTTCTTGTCTATCCAGAGAGGTTAAACTCCTCCCTGCCTATTCGAGAAAGTTTCTAGTGAACTCTGAGCTAGCTGGCAAACACAAAACTTTAAGTCTAATATCGTCAGTAGAAAACCTAGTTAACCTCTGCCCTAGGTCTATACTATTGAAGGTATTATTCCAATGCGCAGAGCCTATTGGGATAATAGGAACTACACTACATGGCGCCCAACGTTTGGATAGGCGATAAAACTAACGCAAGACATTAGAGTAACTCAGTCGTGCTTTTTCACACAGAGCCCCTTTTTTCCCATAATACTCCAAAGACGTCTGGAGTGGGTGAAAGGTCATATCCGCCAAACCTCGCAGGAGGAGACTCCTATGTATGGTTCTTGGTTTACTCAATGTTGAAGGATATACTGTTCCAAAATATTGTGCATCTAATCTTTGTTTCCATAAAAAACCTGATCTGCAAATAAACAAAATCTTCTTGACAGTAAAATGTCAGACAATGAAGAAGAAAGAGAGACAGTCAGATTAGCAGCTGAACTACTAGCAGCTGATAATACTCTGCAGGAAAATGACCCGGATATAATACTCATCCCGGTCAACATAAGAAAATCTATAACTTTAAAACTTATAGAAAATGGACTGACACCAAGAGGTGGTACAGTCATATTCGTAATTGAGGCACACGAATATCGGCAGACAGAGGTATTCTATTCATGGATAAACTTTCCAGCAGCAAACGCTGTAACAAAGGACTTCCACTATTACAAAACAGAGGAACCTCCTAATGAGTATACTCCTTTCGAGGAGGTGGAAGTACCACTAAAATTCCAAGAGCACCTGCTCTTGTTTAATGGCGCCCTAAAACATAATAATCACATCACCAGGTTTGGTCCACTAGGTAGCCAGCATTAAAATAATCAACGATGCCGAGAATTCTGAGGACACAGCTGAAAAACGGAGAATGGGCTCAGACAATGCTAGACAGCGCAGCAGAAGTGAGCATAGCTCGCAAAGTCCTTATGAATCATCTGGAGACAGTGGACACGAATTAATACATTCAAGTGGAAACTGCAGATACCAGAGTTAGCAAACCTCATAAAATATATGAAATAACATTACGTATAGAGGGGGATAAGACTAGAAGAATAAGGGGTCTATTTTGGGATAATCTCTCCAAGGGCTATGACATCCTTCTAGCTGAAAAAGACTGGCCACCCGAGTTTGTCAGGGAGTGTCCTCATGGCAAAGAAATAATTATGCCTGCCTTCTCAAATCATATTCCAATTCATAAAAAATATACACTTGCAAGAAAGTGGGCAGTAGCTCAAGCTCCAGCCTTATATAAAAATCATGTAGGATGGGATGAGGACTCTCCTCCTCACAAAATCCAGTTAAAATCACAACCTACTGCACAGAGGCAGTATCCAATTAAGCAAGAAGCTAAAAAAACAGGTAAAAGAGATCCTAGATCAGCTTGAATACCAGGGGGTGATTGAAACTTGCACCTCACAAATGAACAATCCTTTGTTTCCTGTCTCCAAGCCAGACAATACATATCGTCTTGTTTTGGACTACAGACACCTTAACTCATGTTGGAAAACTTTTGCAGTGCAAAACTTGCATAGTGCTGCACTAATGAATAACATAGTGCGCAAAAAATACAAAACAACATTAGACATCTCTAATGGATTCTTTTGTCAGAATATAGCACCAGAGAGCATATATTTGTCCGCGTTCTCAATAAATGGCGCGCAAAAAAAATTCTGTCGTTTGCCCCAGGGGTTCAAGAACAGCCCAGGGTTATTCTCAGCGAGAGTAACAGAGTTACTACAAACATATGATGACGAGGCATTATCCTATGTCGACGACATCTACCTAACAGATGATGACTTGGATACTCACTTGAAGAGAGTGAACACCATAATACTTGGGTTCGCAGCAGAGGGTTACAAATTCAACTTTAAAAAGTCTAGAATTGCCCATCTAACAGTCCTGTTTTTAGGATATGGACTATCAAGTGAAGGCAAAAGCCTGGCTGACAATTTCCTAGAGAAATGTGCTGTAATCCAAGCACCGAGAACACAAAAAAACCTACAATCAATTCTAGGCTTCCTAAATTTCGGAAGAACTTACATTATAAATTACGCAGAAAGGGTCAAACCCCTTTATGATCTAATAAAACCAGATTTTAAAAGAATCAATTGGACTCAAAAACACACAGAAATTTTGAGATCTTTACAAACAGACATGTTAATTAAAACAAAATTACAAACACGTGATAACACACGCAACCTTGTGATTCGAGTCATCCCAGGAAGATGCGGATTCACATACCTGACCTCGAATGAGGGAGAAAAGGTACCAATTGCATACAAATCACACTTGTACACAGAAGCTGAAAAGAAGTTCAGTATTAAAGAAAATATTGTTCATGCAGTTCAAACGGCTATAGCAAGAGAAAAAGACAAAGCTGACGGTAGACGTATCACGGTCAGAACAGCAGAATACGCCTTTGAGGCATTAACAACCCCATGTAATTTAGCAACAACAGCATTAAATCCAGAATAGATACAATGGGTACATTCTATTACAATGGACAAAGTAAAATACTACTTTGATCCAGAATTAAAGGATTCAAATTATCTAGAATATGAAAGAACATACCCTCTGCCAATCGACATTCTGCCCTTACGACAGTACGCCTGTGTAATCTATACAGACGGCCATGCTCAACCACCAGGGTGGGGAGAACAAGCGTACAACCCCACATGTGAAATTACAAAAGAGTGTGGCGCGGAGGTAAACTGAGACCTCTATTAATAAAAACACACTCAGTAGAAAATAGTTCAGAACAACAGACTGAAATAATAGCATTGAAAATGGCGCTAGATAATGCCGATCGCGAATTCCCGACACTTATAGTGTCCGATTCGTATTACTGCGTCAAATCATACAACAACGATTTGCAGAAATGGATTGAAAACGGTTACAAAGATGACACAGGTGCAACAATAAAGCAAAAAGTGCTTTGGGAACAAATAGTTCTTTTACAGAAAGAACTACCAAAGACTCACGTGATACACTCACTGAGTCATCAGCGTGATGGCGTTCACGTTGAAGGGATTTCATTGGCTGAGACAGCCACAGCGGTAGCAACTGAATCGGCTTCCGTAGCTAGAAAAAAGCGTGCAGTAAAATACATTGACAGTGAAACAGTGCTGGCAGTGAAAACGTCATCAAAAGTCGACTGCTCAGCACTACCGATCAACTATCCACTCAATTATAGATACAGAATCGATGCAAACTCCGTCCCTTTTGCTCAGATCCCTGGAGTGGGGGATAGAGTAATTCCAAACACGGACAGGAGAGGCTTGTTAATAGCAGACGCACATATGGGTGAGGGTCTCAGACACCTCAAGCTTAAAGATTCTCTGGAAGAATTACAATCAGTGTACTGGTGGCCAGGCATGAGCCTGCATCATCACATCTTTGTAAAAAACTGCCCAGACTGCAACAGAGATCGCAGCGGCGAGAGAAACGGTATATTACCATGGCGTTTCACTCAAGAAGGGCTCAACAATAAAAAATAAAACGAGTATGAATAATGCGTCCAATTAACATATAAAGACTAGTTTTCACATATAATGTAGACCCCTACTTACGGCTGACGCCAGGACTGTTATAAAAAGATTTGCAAGTCTATAATGGCATATACGCTAGAAGCATGCTACGTTTGGCTAAAATTTTCCCTTTGGCCCTAAAGCTGGTGGGAGAACAAGGTCAAATGAGCATTGCAAAGCGGGACTCTTCTCACTTCCTTCCTGAGGGAAACGGGATGGTGTAAAGAAAAAACCAAGGCATAGAGCAATCTGTAACGGAAAAGGTATTAGGTTCGGGAGCTGGGTGGGTCAAACATCTAATAAGTGTCCAACGTAGTCTAAATAACCTGCCAAGAAATTCTCTGAAAGGATTCAGTCCGTACGAACTATTGTTTGGGACTAGAATGATGATCCTAGATCTTGATAGTCAGACTTCAGTGGTTAAAGACAAAAGCTTTGACATCAAAGATCGTATGGCTATTTTGCAGGACTTAAACGAAACAAGAAAAGACCTGAGCAACATAAAGTTGAAACAACAGCCAACAACCACTGAAGAGAAACCACCTGTCCCAGCAAGGCCTGTCTGGATTCCAAAAGTCGGGGATCTAGTCAGAGAGAAGATCGCGGTAAAGAAGGAATTTGGGCCTTCGTACAGAAAAGCAGTTCCTGTCTTGTCTATCAATGGGACAAGATCAGTAGTACTACCGCCCCTTGCTGGTAAAAAGGAGAACAGAGTTGTATCCATCGACCTGGTAAAACCACAATCATGTGGCCGATAACAAACAGTAGGCCAAGTGGACTCCCAATAAGTAGTAGAACACCAAGGTTTGCTACAAATACAGAGGTTCCAACTAAGAGGCTAATCACATTCGAAATGCCTACAGAACATCAACAAGGATTATGCAATACAGCAATGGAACTTAAACCTCTAAAAACCCAAATAAAAACATTTAGTCGAGACACACCGACCTACAATGAAGTAACATATGAGTATGCTAGTATAGTAGGCACCACGTTAGACTCCAGCTCTCTACCTAAACGGGCACAACACTGTTGCTATAGCGCCGGGACACCTCCTCGTGAGGTAGCTGTTCGCGCTTTATAAAACTCTGTATTATTATTATTATTATTATTATGCTGATGAAACAAAGGAAACTTCTAGAACAAAAAGTAACCCAGAAGCAATTGGAACAATTGACAGAACAGCATCCGGCTACTTCATCAACTTCGATGATTCATCTGAAGATCTGAGTGAATCGAAGAAACAGCCATCAACAAAAACTTTTAAAGATAAAGCTAAGGAACTTTTTCAACAACTAAAAGAAACCTATCTGATTTCTCCATGGATTGAATTTTGGGTGGCCTTAGGTGCATTTATCCTCATACTTTGGCTCATCATGGTACTATGCTTGGGACATTTCATTGAGGGAAAATATGCAAAAATGGACACAGCAAGCCAGAAAATCAACTTGGTCCTTAAACCACACACATCTTCACACGTCGAGAAAAGAGAACTTTCTTCAGTCAACCTTACAGCCAATCCTATACCCGGCGGGGTAGCATGGGACAATACTGATTATGAAATCTATGGTCCGGTTGAAATCCTGAAGTATCTACACCAATTTAAGATCTCATTAAGTGACTTTGTAAAACCAAGCACATTTGCAGATGATTGGGACTTTGAAAGTATTAATGATATGATGTCTGACCTAGTGATGTCTGCTAAATTTACAGAACATGATTATTTGCAGGGTTCGTCTAATTATGATCAGATGTTCTGCTACAACCACTATGGTAACCATTACCTACATAAATCTGCAAATCCTAGAAATGTTTTAAATTATAACCAATGGGAACATTGTGCTACTCCTCCAAAAGGTAGCTCGAAATCATTTTATGATAAATATTCATACTTTTCAGGGTTTAACACAAGTAATGCAGAAACATTTTATTTTAAATTGTCAAATAAGACAGGTATGAAGACCATGCTTACAAACACAAAATTGATATATTCAGATTCATTTTTTGAGCAAATGAATACATTTGGTTTTGAATTCTGGAACAATAACATTGAAGCAAAAACTGTTTGGGGTACAAGAGATTGGCAAGTACAAGGTATAGAATCATTGTTTAGAGCCTGCATGATCCCAGAACAAATTATATTTTTGAATGACACTATTCAACAAACTACCTGTCTAGGCTTAGCCAAAATCAAGGATTTAAACAAACCGTCTATTCCAAAACCAACAGTGAACAGTAACAGCTCTATAGATGTTGAGATAGACGTAAACCATATATTAAACCAAAACAGAACACATCCTGATTGGAAACAATGGTTGATCTGGCCCACAGATACAAATAACTGTCAAGACAGATTCCTGAACAAAATACAGGGGTTCACATTGACCAGGCCAGACCCTAGATATTCCCAAAGACAACATCCAGGGATAATTACCACGTACAGTGTGGGCAAGCTCTGCCTTCAATGGCTACAAACATCCACACTGGCAGAAATTAAGCAACACCTAACTTTACTTACAGAAGGTGCTGACTTGCGTGATTTCATTATGGGACCACGCAAACAGCGTCAAAAACGTTTCATAGCGGCCTCTATATATTCAGCTTATAACGAAGCCTGGAAAATAACTCAAATTGAGACAGCAGAGAAAATACGGGAAATTGACCGTATTAATTTGGAAAAATCACTTTCTGTGGTGGACAATGGGTTAATGACTCTGTCCTCCAGAATATATTCTCTGGACAGCATTGTGTCTTCAGCAATCGACATAATATCGCAAGACTTACTGTTGTTACAACACGGTCAGTCCCAATTGCGTTCTATTGTACAGTTTGGCTGGACGTTACTGTTGGACTTGGCCCGCAGGGCAGGTTCGCCCCTAAACTTTTTGCCTTATGTGTGACCCTGTGTCAGTGATTTTTGGGTCTCTGCGCACTTTCCCCTGGGTCCCAGAGTGAAAGTGCGTGCGTGTAGTATGGCTGGCCTGCCCTCCCATAGGAATGCATGGGGAATGTGTGTGTCCCTGGTAGTTCCTGATGCGTGGGGAGTGCAGGCTCGAGTTTAGTATGTGTAAACTCGTGAGAGTGAATGCTGCGAGATGGTGTCTGCGGCATGTATGTGTCTAGAAGGGAAGTGTTACTTCTGGACATTGAGATATGTGTGCATGTGCTGTGAGGGTGATGGAGCGTGATTGGCTGGAGCTGGCTGGCATGCCAGGCTCCAGGAAGTCTGGATGGGTCTGCCCGGTGGTGAGTGGGAGATTAGCATGAGTGATGTGTGGGAGGAGTGTACCTGTGTCCTGGATGGGCTGGGTTTTCCCCACACAATGCTGGCTCCGCCCCCCTGTGGTGTGTCTAACGACCCTAGCCTCCCCAGTGAATGAAAGGGGTGATTGGGCCATCAAGGGTACTCCCAAGCCAGCTGCAACTGGTTTCCCCCCACCCTGCACCTCCTAACAAAGGAATTCGCTGTATAAAAATGGGGCTGTGTCCCCACAGAAGTTGTTCTCTACCAGGATCCTGAGGGGGCTGTTGCTGCTGCTGGGCCAGAGGACCGCCACTTGGGGTGTCTCCCTGTCTGGAGACCCAGTGTGCTGGCTCTGGGCCCAGCCTTGCCCCCTGCCTGCCCCAGGACTTGTTTGCTGGGACTCTGTCCTTTCCCCTGAAGCGCCTGGAAGCGCTTTATTTTGCCTGCCTAGCGAGTGCCCACCTCGCTTATTTGGGTTAATTTGCCCCCTGGCAGGTGCCCACCCTGCCAGGGACCTTGCCGTTAATTGCGGGCTTTTACGCGAGGGAGTCCACCCCTCGGTATCTTAATTCCCCGCCTGCCTGTCTAAAACGGGCCGCCGCGCTGCCCGCGACGACCCGGAAGTGCAAGGGCCCGTCGGCCAATCAGAGCGCGGCCCGACCCACGAACCGGAAGTCCCGCCCTGCAGCTGCAGAGCGAGAGAGAGAGCCGGCGCCTGATCTTCCCCCCGGGGCTCCCAAGAGCGAGGGAGAGCCCCGGAGAGAGGGGGAGAAGCGTGGGAAGGGAGCCCCCGAAGAGCGGGAGCTCCCGTGAAGAGCCGCCGCGACGTCTGAGCCTCCCTGCAACCAAGCCCGGTGAGTGTAAACGGGCTCCGAGGGCCATTGAGAGTCTGAGTCCCCGAGGGGCTCAAAGCGTCCCCTTTGTGTAGAGAGCCCACGAGGCTCTTGGGGGCATCTTTGGTTCCCGAGTCCCCAGGAGGGGGACTCCAACGGCGAGGCAGCATTTGTTTGTTGGAGCCACGAGGCTCCGGGGGCAGTTTTCTTTCCCTGTTGAGCGGCCCCAGTTGGCAGAGGGCCGCTCCAGCATCTCTGGGGGCAGTTCCTGATTCCCGGGTCCCCCGTGAGGGACCCCAATAGCCCAGTGAGGCTGCATCTTTTTGTTTTAAGAGCCCTGAGAGGCTCCCCCAAGGCGCCCTAGTGTTAAGAGCCACAGAGGCTCTTGAGTGCAATTCTTGCAAGAGCCCAGAGAGGCTCAGGGAGACATTTTGTTATTCAGAGCCCAGTGAGGCTCCCACATCGTGTTTGCCCCATCTTCACCCAGTTGCCCAGCACTTTGTGGGCAACTGCAACGTTTAGGCCCCTGACACTTTGGACACAGGGCGTCCTAGCCCTAGAGAGGCCAGTTGGCCTAGGGACTGCCACAGGTTGTGGCTCATGTGGGTTTTGCGCAATTGCTTGTGCTTGCACCTCTGAATGTGTTTTTATGCGTCATGTGCCTTGTTTCTACACCTCTGAATGAATGTTATGCATTGCATCATGTGTTATGTTTTTACACCCCTACAGGTATTGTGATATGTAGGTGGTTGTTTTCTACCTAGTACAGGGGGTGCTAGTGAGGTCCTGTTACCAGTGATTACTGGTTGTGTGCTCTATTTTCATATTGTGTGCTACAGTGATTTTTATTTCTACAAAGTTCTAAAAGTGCTGATACCCCTGACAGTGGTCCAAGTGGCCCTGTCCTGTGCAATATCCCTTGTAAATTCCGCCCGTGCCTGTTGGCACAGTGTAACAAGATGTGTGTTTTATCTGATGTATATTTATTATAATACAAAGGCTATTTTTACATAACCTTGTGTGGAGTTTCCTTTGTGGTGGGCCTTTGGTTGTTGTTGCTGGGGTGCGTGCGCAAATACTTAACCTACATCGCCTCCAAGTTTAGCCTTGCTGCTCGCGCCACGTTACCTAGAGGGTGAGTAGGGGTTATCTTGGCGTGTAACTCCCTTGCCCTGACTTGGGTGTGGTGGTCTCTGACTGACTTTGGCGAAAGCCCTGGCCAGCCGGGGATCCCATTTCCAACATTGGAACAATTGACAGAACAGCATCCGGCTACTTCATCAACTTCGATGATTCATCTGAAGATCTGAGTGAATCGAAGAAACAGCCATCAACAAAAACTTTTAAAGATAAAGCTAAGGAACTTTTTCAACAACTAAAAGAAACCTATCTGATTTCTCCATGGATTGAATTTTGGGTGGCCTTAGGTGCATTTATCCTCATACTTTGGCTCATCATGGTACTATGCTTGGGACATTTCATTGAGGGAAAATATGCAAAAATGGACACAGCAAGCCAGAAAATCAACTTGGTCCTTAAACCACACACATCTTCACACGTCGAGAAAAGAGAACTTTCTTCAGTCAACCTTACAGCCAATCCTATACCCGGCGGGGTAGCATGGGACAATACTGATTATGAAATCTATGGTCCGGTTGAAATCCTGAAGTATCTACACCAATTTAAGATCTCATTAAGTGACTTTGTAAAACCAAGCACATTTGCAGATGATTGGGACTTTGAAAGTATTAATGATATGATGTCTGACCTAGTGATGTCTGCTAAATTTACAGAACATGATTATTTGCAGGGTTCGTCTAATTATGATCAGATGTTCTGCTACAACCACTATGGTAACCATTACCTACATAAATCTGCAAATCCTAGAAATGTTTTAAATTATAACCAATGGGAACATTGTGCTACTCCTCCAAAAGGTAGCTCGAAATCATTTTATGATAAATATTCATACTTTTCAGGGTTTAACACAAGTAATGCAGAAACATTTTATTTTAAATTGTCAAATAAGACAGGTATGAAGACCATGCTTACAAACACAAAATTGATATATTCAGATTCATTTTTTGAGCAAATGAATACATTTGGTTTTGAATTCTGGAACAATAACATTGAAGCAAAAACTGTTTGGGGTACAAGAGATTGGCAAGTACAAGGTATAGAATCATTGTTTAGAGCCTGCATGATCCCAGAACAAATTATATTTTTGAATGACACTATTCAACAAACTACCTGTCTAGGCTTAGCCAAAATCAAGGATTTAAACAAACCGTCTATTCCAAAACCAACAGTGAACAGTAACAGCTCTATAGATGTTGAGATAGACGTAAACCATATATTAAACCAAAACAGAACACATCCTGATTGGAAACAATGGTTGATCTGGCCCACAGATACAAATAACTGTCAAGACAGATTCCTGAACAAAATACAGGGGTTCACATTGACCAGGCCAGACCCTAGATATTCCCAAAGACAACATCCAGGGATAATTACCACGTACAGTGTGGGCAAGCTCTGCCTTCAATGGCTACAAACATCCACACTGGCAGAAATTAAGCAACACCTAACTTTACTTACAGAAGGTGCTGACTTGCGTGATTTCATTATGGGACCACGCAAACAGCGTCAAAAACGTTTCATAGCGGCCTCTATATATTCAGCTTATAACGAAGCCTGGAAAATAACTCAAATTGAGACAGCAGAGAAAATACGGGAAATTGACCGTATTAATTTGGAAAAATCACTTTCTGTGGTGGACAATGGGTTAATGACTCTGTCCTCCAGAATATATTCTCTGGACAGCATTGTGTCTTCAGCAATCGACATAATATCGCAAGACTTACTGTTGTTACAACACGGTCAGTCCCAATTGCGTTCTATTGTACAGTTTGGCTGGACGTTACAAAATCTGCGTTCAGGCTATGTGCCTTGGCGTTTAATCAACACAACGTCACTATTTAATATCTTTAACCTTACTGATATACAAATCGGTATGGCACAGAAGGGTGCTGATTATACAATCCTGAGCATTGAGAAACTCGAGAGATTACCATTGACAATGTCAGAACGACCTGTCATTGAATGGATAATACATGGGATAATTAATATTCCAATATCTACTTTCAGGTTTCAATACTGCCAAAAATATATACAGGCAGGCCAGTATGAAAGGTTGGGTAAAGGGTACATTAAGTCAACATGGAACTTGCCCTATACACACGCATGTGTCAGTGATAAAGGCCAGAAAGTGTTTCTTAGTGGCAATAACTATGCGAGGTCACTAAGCGGTACACTTCTGTGTCAGGGTATTAGTTTGCATGGAGCATGTGAAGGGACTTCAAATAACCTTTCATGTCACCAGCTAGGCACACCTGCAACACAAATAGAACCATTCTTTAGGAGACTCTCGAACGGGAGTTACATTCTAATAGTAGATCGCAGATGTTGTAGTTTGCTGCCCGGAAAACCTTATCTCATAACTGTGACTGCGAAGGTCATGTGCTGTGAACGAGTATTGTTCCCCAGCGCTTCACCAGACAGGGAGGCAAGGTTATGGCGGAGCTTGAAAATTGCTTCTATTCGAATTGATACTTGAAGCAGAATGAAGACAGTGCTCCTACAGACGCCGACCAGGCTAACGTCATCAAAAGAAACGTATGATCTGCAAGTTGCAAGGACAACGGCAGAGATTCATTCACTGTTATCAACTAATTCCCCCATACATTTCGCAGAAATACTGAACGAAATCTTAAATATTTCTGATACCACTGGTATCTCCAGTGTATTTAAAGCAGTGTTTTCGGGTGCTTTAACTCCATTCAAAGCCATCCTGGGTATTTTTCCAGACTTTGTCCATTCCATCTTTGGCGGACTTCCTCTCCTTTTGGGACTAGTGGCAGGAATCCTATTTTTGATCCTGTTATTTCGCTATGGCAAACCGTGTCACAGACAAAACATCTGCGACAAGGGAAGAAACGATACTAGCTATTGGATACCGGGACCGCATAGCTAAAGTCCTTGGACTAGCACGGCTACGGGACTTGAACATGACTTGGTTTCTTTCATTTAGACCGATGTGGCAACGTTGTGTTTTACCTGTATTAAGGTGCTTGCTATGTGGCGAAGAATGCGTGTTGGACACCTGTCTGACACTACAATCGGATGTGCCAATGGACGCAGAAACCGTGTTGGGTCCGGTAACGGCTCATGCATTGTGCTGTCCCCAGCGGCTACCAATTCTGATGACGACATTCGTGGAGACTTCACCACTACGATTGAGGGGTAGTGAAGTACGAGATGAAAGCAGCATCGATCAGGTACGACCTTCTGTCAGCTATGCTGATCAAAACATCAATGAAGGCAATCATGCTCATGAATGCATGGTAACAACTTTTTCCGAGTTAGTGGAACTTTCACAGGAAGCTGTTGACAGCTTTTTCGACAGTCTAAATGATATGATGTTCTCACCAGAGCAGAAATAGTGACTTGGTGCAAGCTAGCACATGGCGTTCCCAACACCCTGAATTTGGCCTTCAACTTTGATAATGAAGTAATATGAAGAAAAAAAATTCTCCAGTTTACGGACAGCGGGACATTTTTTTTTTTTTTCAGCAGCCCCAAAATATTTTGCAATTTTTCGGGACACTTATCTTCTGCTTAAAGTAGAAACTATTCTTAGAGAACTAAATTTCTATTTTAGGTACTTTAGAGACATTAGCTGCCCCCTGGCATGTACATGAGTATTTTATTTTGTGATGAAATGGTCTCGCACTTTTCTTCTGTATATAGAGCCATTTCATGTGTAATTTTCGCATTTTATTTCATGCTGAGTTTCAAATATGCGTTATAGAATTAGCATTATTATACTGCTTAAGTGCATATAGTACATATAATTATCTTTCGTATATTTCATATTTCCAGTTTTCAGAATGCATATGAATGTATTTTGGGGTGGTACGGTATACACATGCACTACTAGATATTTACTATGCCTAGATTTGTAAATATAGACATAGTCTACGTGGAGTGGGTGTGATGTATTCCTATAGGTTCTGTATCGATCCCCCTATTCCTGACCCTGGTCTGGTTAATAATTAACTAGCAGCCATCCTACGGTGCAAAAACCGTTATCTGATTAAGCCACACCACGGCACAGAAGCGCGTTATCTGATTAGGTCATAACGCATGCCATCTAATTAGGCAAGCACTATTCCTCCAGCCCCTGATAAGGCATACGGAGTTCTCAAAACAAATCAAACCTACAGCGACCTGGGAAATTCCCATAGCCATTGTTTTGATTTCCTCGAGAACTTCAGTAAAGAATGTGCGAACGAACCCGTTCGTATGACATCCTTATTGACGTATATATGTCCATCCTTACGTCAATCTCGGCACCTTTCAGGTATAAATATTACCGACATTGCCTTAAGCAAGCACACGCGGTGGTGACGAGATTGGAGCAGCGAGACTTGCAGAGGAGCCCAGCTGAGAGCGAAGCCCACAGACGCTGCCCCGCCTTCCTGACGCGCTGAGAAGGACACGCTGCCTTTCTCCTGACGAGAAATCCAGCTCCGGCGCTTCCAAGCAGCCCTCGCAGGCAGCTGGAATATCAAGACCTGAGATGAGAGATACCAGCCCTCCAGCCTTCTAGGTCCCAGGTACAGAACTGAATAACCCCCTTGCAGAGAATTCTTGAGTCAGTCCCTTGGCAAAACAAACTTAACTTAAACTGCTACTTATCTACTCCCGCCCACGTATTAGGCTTAGGTCAGGTACACAGGGGTAGGCGTGGTTAGAAGCACCAGTTGAGTACGATTAGTCAATGTATATATGTATGTATCTATTTTAACCATTTTAAATATCATATGGCTCAAAAACCATATCAATGCTTTTACAGTATTATTTTATAATTCTGTCTTCACTGTATGCACTTTACTTAACTATAAGTATTGCAATAATAGCGATTCATTTCTCTTGTACGAGAAAAGAGACTGATCAATAAATAACATCTTTTATTGAACACGCCCGTCTCTTCCTTTTCTCTACAATCTGGTGAAACTAAGAATGCACTGAACTGACTGAGTAAAATAAGTTGTCTTTTGTTTTCACACGACTCTAGAGATACACTCTTGATTAGGGGAGAGCAAAGTTGTCATGTTCTATGGTTGTCAGAAACTAAATCCCTTCTTGTCTATCCAGAGAGGTTAAACTCCTCCCTGCCTATTCGAGAAAGTTTCTAGTGAACTCTGAGCTAGCTGGCAAACACAAAACTTTAAGTCTAATATCGTCAGTAGAAGACCTAGTTAACCTCTGCCCTAGGTCTATACTATTGAAGGTATTATTCCAATGCGCAGAGCCTATTGGGATAATAGGAACTACACTACAGTAGTGGTAGTGGTCTTTGTAACTTCAGCGTATCTGCTAGAGCGTTGGATGCACTAAAGGCACATGTAAGTATTGAATAGGCTCTAAGTTGGGTTTGATGACCACTTGACATTTTTTTAGGGCGAGCTAGACAACGCAGCTGTCGCTTCAAGACCTGCTGTAATCGGTCTGTGGCCATCCAATCCATCCCCTTTCTTTACATTGCTTTTTATTTGTCTATGTCACTGTCCTTCAACGATCCCCGCTTGCTAGTGGTCAGTCCTGCCTCTTTGTCCCACCTTTCTCTCTTTTGTTCCTTCCACAGAGCAGGGAGTTAGTACGGTCTCATTCTGCCCTGGCTCTTTATCTGTTCTTTGGGGGACAATTTTTTTCTTGGTTTCCGGCTCTGTTACTGTTTGTCTGTGTTTAGATTCAGATGCCTAGTGGCCTTCTGTTAGAAATGGGATCCCTGGCTGGCCAGGGCTTGCGCCAAAGTCAGTCAGATACCACCACTTCCACTTCAGGGCTAGGGAGTTACACGCCAAGATAACCCCTGCTCACCCCCTTGGTAACGTAGCAAGAGCAGTAAGGCTAAACTCGGAGGTAATGTGAGTTAAGTGTTTGCACACGCACCCCCAGCAACAACACCCAAGGCCCACCACAAAGGAAACTCCAAACAAGGTTATGTATAAAAATAGTCTTTGTATTACACCAAAACACATTAGATAAAAACACACACTTTACAATGTGCCAAAAGGCACGGGCAGAATTTACAGGGGATATGTACAAGACAGGGCCACCTGGACCACTGTCAGGAATATGCACTTTTAGAACTTAGCACTTGGTACATAGAATATAAACTCACTGTAGCACAAATTAGCACACAACCAGTAACTACTGGTAACAGGAAAGTACCACCTACGCAACCCTAACCACCTTAGGAAAATGTCACGCAGGGAACTAGGACCTCACTAGCAACACCTGTACTAGGAGAAAAACAACCACCTAAGTGTCACCATACATTTAGGGGTATAAGCATGGAACATTACACATGATCCATAAACATTCAGAGGTGTAGGGAAGGAAAACACATGATGCATAAACAACACATTCAGAGGTGAAGGAACAAGGCACATGACGCATTAAATCACATTCAGAGGTGCAGGGAAAGAACAATTGCGCCAAACTCACATAAGTCACCACCTGTGACTGTCCCTAGGCCAACTGGCCTTGTTGGGGCTAGGACGCCCTGTGTCCAAAAGTCAGGGGCCTAAATGTGGCAGCTGCCCACGAAGTGCTGGGCAGCTGTAGAACAATGATGGGGCCACGTGGGAGCCACGGAGGCTCTGACCACAGCTTTGGTCTCCCCCAAGAGCCTCTCAGGGCTCGTAAAACAAATATGGCACCTCGAGCCTCTCTAGGCTCTCTCCAAGAATGCGGCCGCTGGTGGAGCCTTGCAGGGCTCAACACAAACAATGCCCCCACAAGCCTCTCGGGGCTCTACATACAACTGTGGCGTCGTTGCAGCCTCGGGCTCTGGAATATCACTGTGCCACCTCGGATCGTTGAAGTCCCTCTAGGGGGACTCATAAGGAAATAGTGCTACCAAGAGCCTCTGCGCCTCAAAAGGAACAGGCCGGGCGTCGATGGAGCCCCCCCTCTAGGGGGTTTGGGAATAGAGTAATGTCCCCGGGGACCGTCGTGGGTCCGACCCAAATGCTCCCAGCTGGGGGAGCGGCCCGCTATAAGCCGGGGCCGCTCTACCCTCCGCAATGCCCAAAAGAACACAGGGGCCTCACTCACCGGGACTTGTGGCAGGATGGAGACTTCTTCTCCAGTCAGCGGCGTCTGCAGGCGGGAGAGCTCCTCCTGGCAGACTCGCTGGTGCAGCGGGCGAGGCTCCTACTCTCCGGGGCCTCGCTGAAGACAGGACAGCTGCTGCAGGCTCCTTCTCGCTCCGCGGCTACGGGGCGGGACTTCCGGCCACCTCCTGCCCTCCGTGCAAAGACTTCCGGGTCACCGCAGGCAGCGCGGCGGCCCGTGGGGGCAGCTTTACGGCGGCAATCTGGGGTAGGCTCCCAGTTCAACGAGGCAGTCCCTGGCGGGGTGAGCACCCGTCAGGGGTCTATAACACACGGCCAAATTATGCCAGTTCAGCGGGATGGCACCCGCTATAATCAATTAAATAAATAAAGGCAAAGATGCGGCGTGGGCAGCCGCTTGGTGAAAATAAAGCGCTCCCAGGCTCTACGAGGCAAATAAAGCTTTCCCAGCGCTAGAGGTCAAATACAGTGCTCCTATGTGCTATAAGCCAATAAAGTTCCCACAAAGTTCTTCTAGGCAGGTAGGGGCAAGGCTGGGCCCAGAGCCAGCTCACTGAGCCTCCAAGCAGGGAGGCACTCCAAGTGGCGGTCCTCCTGCCCAGCAACAGCAGCAGCCCCCTCAATCAGGATCCTGGAACAGAACAAATTGTAAGGGGACACAGCCCCTTCTTATACATGAAATCCATTTGTCTCAGGGTTCAGGGTGGGGGAGAAACCAGTCGCAGCTGATTTTGGAGCACCCTTGATGTGATCAGCCCCTCACTCTATTAACTAGGGAGGCTAGGGTCATTAGACGCACCACAGGGGGCGGAGCCAGCATTGTGTGGGGAAAGCCCAGCCCTATTCAGGACCCAGGTGCAGCCCCTCCCTCACATCAGCATGCTAATCTCTCCATTCACCACCGGGGCAGACCCACACAGACTCTTGGAGCCAGGCTCCCTAGCCAGCTTCAGCCAATCACACGCCAGCACTCTCACAGCACACGCACAGCCATGTCTAGAAGTGGGGTTTCCAGAGTAGACACATACACGCCGCATACATCATTTCGCAGCATTCAATCACACAAGTCCGCACATACCAGACTCAAGCCTGTACACCCCCATGCATCAGGAACTACCAGGGACACACACATTCCCCATGCATCCCTATGGGAGGGCAGGCCAACCTAACTCCACGCACTCAGAGTGCGCACGCACTTTCTACTGGGACACAGTGAGAGTGTGCAGAAACCAAAAATCACCCTCCCCAGGTCACCATTAAAAGCAAAAAGTTTAGGGGTGAACCTGCCAGAAGGGCCAAGTCCAACACCTCCATGTAAATATAGGATTCTTCCTCCCACCTCCTCTTAAAGCCTTAGTGGTGTTACTGCCACCTTGTGCCCTATTACTTGTATTACTTTTAGCCGTTTTTTGCAAATTTTGGATGTGTCGGCAGTTGGGCTTCTTTGGTAAGATGTTTGGTTGGTTTGGGGCTTCCTTTAAAGGGGGATTGGGATTGGGCTTGCTTTAGCATTTTTTCACTTTTGGATGTGCACCTAGTTTACCTTGCCAACATTTCATCACAACGGAGCATGCCAAGCTTTCTCTTTAATCATGACAGCCACACCTTTCTTTTGTTCTATACACATGTTTTTTTTTTCAGGAGAGTCTTTACTTTAGGAGCATTTTATATGATTTTATGCAGTGTTGGAAATGTTGTTTGTTCATTTAAATGCCGCACTCATATAGCGCTCAAATATGGAAGAAAGCGAGAGAACGTAATTGCTCTTATATTCACATCCAGGAAGAAGTAGAATCTACACCCTTCCAAGATGGCGCCTGCTTTAGCCACAGCGTCTGGACCCTCTTCTATGTATGACATTGCTCTGCATTCTGTCCATCAATTGTTCTTTTTGCATTTGTCACCCCGAGTGGGACGGGTATGCCCAGGCGTGGGTCCCCTGCTCACCACACCACTGGAGTCAAGCTATCCTGGCTTAGAGTCCAAAAACGGTCCTAGGATGCTTGTTCTGGACCAGGGAGGACCTGGCATGTCAGTTCGGGCTGGACTGTTCCCATGGGGCACAGGGTCAGAGCTGATTTGCATATGGCTGGGTCCAAACTGCAATGGCATGGTGAGGAAAAAACGATGGATTTAGGCCCAGATCTCTGTACTGGGGTGAATGTATGACATTGTTCTGCATTCTGTCCATCAACTGTTGTTTTGCACCTCTTCTACTACAGGCTGGAAGTAGGTGACTTTTTTTTATTAGTTCCATCGCTGAAGTGGCTGCATGTGTTATTTTACTCTTTAATTACTTAGGTTAAAATGGTGCCATCCACGCTTGGCTCTTCCCAGATCTTTTCGATGGGTGAGGTGCATTCAGCTGGTGATTTAACTCTCCGAGCGAGTATTGTGCTTTTCTTGATAAAGGGCACCAGTGGCAGGACTGAATTTGACAGTTTAGTAAATCACTCCTCCTCCGGAGTCCTCAGAGGGACCTGGTTCTCTCCCACCAGGGAGGATGCTTGCTTTCTTCCTTCACATTTGTTTTCTGTAAATAAGCAATCGGAAGTACAGTCCAAGCAACAGGGAAGAAACACACTTATTTTGCTGCATGCATGGACTGTTTTCTAATTTGCAGCTTAAGCTGTTTTAGTTGCTATTTTCTTGTTATGGTACCCGCTACTCTGAGCTTTCTGTCGAAGCCAGCCTAGCAGGGCACTTTCCTTCCATGTGCTCTTGTAGCATGCAGAGTGCATCTCGCAGGTGCCTTGTTTGCTTTTCTGTAGATAATGTGGGAGGTGTTCGCCTCTTGATGCTTTATGTCGGTCCCATCACGGTTACAAACCCAGGTCCCTTGCCGGAACGTAGCGCTGCGAGCTTAGGTGTCCATGTGTTACACCAGCCGCTATTGAGTGGGAGTTCAAATCTCGCTGCAGCCTGCCCTGCATTGCCTCGGTGCCAGCACGAGCGCTTGCCCTGCATTGCTTCGGTGCCAGCACGAGCGCTTGCCCTGCAGTGCCTGGGGTGCCAGCACCAGCGCTTGCCCTGCAGTGCCTGGGGTGCCAGCACCAGCGCTTGCCCTGCATTGCCTCGGTGCCAGCACGAGCGCTTGCCCTGCATTGCCTGGGGTGCCAGCACCAGCGCTTGCCCTGCATTGTCTCGGTGCCAGCACCAGCGCTTGCCCTGCATTGCCTCCGTGCCAGCATGAGCGCTTGCCCTGCATTGCCTCGGTGCCAGCACGAGCGCTTGCCCTGCATTGCCTCGGTGCCAGCACGAGCGCTTGCCCTGCATTGCCTCGGTGCCAGCACGAGCGCTTGCCCTGCATTGCCTCGGTGCCAGCACGAGCGCTTGCCCTGCATTGCCTCGGTGCCAGCACGAGCGCTTGCCCTGCATTGCCTCGGTGCCAGCACGAGCGCTTGCCCTGCATTGCCTCGATGCCAGCACGAGCGCTTGCCCTGCATTGCCTCGGTGCCAGCACGGGCGCTTGCCCTGCATTGCCTCCGTGCCAGCACGGGCACTTGCCCTGCATTGCCTGGGGTGCCAGCACGAGCGCTTGCCCTGCAGTGCCTGGGGTGCCAGCACGAGCGCTTGCCCTGCATTGCCTCGGTGCCAGCACGAGCGCTTGCCCTGCATTGCCTCGGTGCCAGCACAAGCGCTTGCCCTGCATTGCCTCGGTGCCAGCACGAGCGCTTGCCCTGCACTGCCTGGGGTGCCAGCACAAGCGCTTGCCCTGCAGTGCCTCAGTGCCAGCACAAGCGCTTGCCCTGCATTGCCTCGGTGACAGCACGAGCGCTTGCCCTGCATTGCCTCGGTGCCAGCACGACCGCTTGCCCTGCAGTGCCTCGGTGCCAGCACGAGCGCTTGCCCTGCATTGCCTCGGTGCCATCACGAGCGCTTGCCCTGCATTGCCTCAGTGCCAGCACGAGCGCTTGCCCTGCAGTGCCTCGGTGCCAGCACGAGCGCTTGCCCTGCATTGCCTCGGTGCCAGCACGAGCGCTTGCCCTGCAGTGCCTCGGTGCCATCACGAGCGCTTGCCCTGCATTGCCTGGGGTGCCAGCACAAGCGCTTGCCCTGCAGTGCCTCGGTGCCAGCACAGGCGCTTGCCCTGCAGTGCCTCGGTGCCAGCACAGGCGCTTGCCCTGCAGTGCCTCGGTGCCATCACGAGCGCTTGCCCTGCATTGCCTGGGGTGCCAGCACGAGCGCTTGCCCTGCAGTGCCTCGGTGCCAGCACGAGCGCTTGCCCTGCAGTGCCTCGGTGCCAGCACGAGCGCTTGCCCTGCATTGCCTGAGGTGCCAGCACGAGCGCTTGCCCTGCATTGCCTCAGTGCCAGCACGGGCGCTTGCCCTGCAGTGCCTCGGTGCCATCACGAGCGCTTGCCCTGCATTGCCTGGGGTGCCAGCACGAGCGCTTGCCCTGCAGTGCCTCGGTGCCAGCACGAGCGCTTGCCCTGCATTGCCTCGGTGCCAGTACGAGCACTTGCCCTGCATTGCCTCGGTGCCAGCACAAGCGCTTGCCCTGCATTGCCTCGGTGCCAGCACGAGCGCTAGCCCTGCATTGCCTGGGGTGCCAGCACGAGCGCTTGCCCTGCATTGCCTCGGTGCCAGCACGAGCGCTTGCCCTGCATTGCCTCGGTGCCAGCACGAGCGCTTGCCCTGCATTGCCTCGGTGCCAGCACGAGCGATTGCCCTGCACTGCCTCGGTGCCAGCACGAGCGCTTGCCCTGCATTGCCTGGGGTGCCAGCAAGAGTGCTTGCCCTGCATTGCCTCGGTGCCAGCACGGGCGCTTGCCCTGCAGTGCCTGGGGTGCCAGCACGAGCGCCTGCCCTGCAGTGCCTCGGTGCCAGCACGAGCGCTTGCCCTGCAGTGCCTCGGTGCCAGCACGAGCGCTTGCCCTGCATTGCCTGAGGTGCCAGCACGAGCGCTTGCCCTGCATTGCCTCAGTGCCAGCACGGGCGCTTGCCCTGCAGTGCCTCGGTGCCATCACGAGCGCTTGCCCTGCATTGCCTGGGGTGCCAGCATGAGCGCTTGCCCTGCAGTGCCTCGGTGCCAGCACGAGCGCTTGCCCTGCATTGCCTCGGTGCCAGCACGAGCGCTTGCCCTGCATTGCCTCGGTGCCAGCACGAGCGCTTGCCCTGCATTGCCTGGGGTGCCAGCATGAGCGCTTGCCCTGCATTGTCTCGGTGCCAGCACGAGCGCTTGCCCTGCATTGCCTCGGTGCCAGCACGAGCGCTTGCCCTGCATTGCCTCGGTGCCAGCACAAGCGCTTGCCCTGCAGTGCCTCGGTGTCAGCACAGGCGCTTGCCCTGCAGTGCCTCGGTGCCAGCACAGGCGCTTGCCCTGCAGTGTCTCGGTGCCAGCACGCGCGCTTGCCCTGCATTGCCTCGGTGCCAGCACGAGCGCTTGCCCTGCATTGCCTCGGTGCCAGCAGGAGCGCTTGCCCTGCAGTGCCTCGGTGCAATCACGAGCGCTTGCCCTGCATTGCCTGGGGTGCCAGCAGGAGCACTTGCCCTGCATTTCCTCGGTGCCATCACGGGCGCTTGCCCTGCATTGCCTCGGTGCCAGCACAAGCGCTTGCCCTGCAGTGCCTCGGTGCCATCACGAGCACTTGCCCTGCATTGCCTCGGTGCCATCACAGGCGCTTGCCCTGCATTGCCTCAGTGCCAGCACGGGCGCTTGCCCTACATTGCCTCGGTGCCAGCACCGGCGCTTGCCCTGCATTGCCTCGGTGCCAGCACCGGCGCTTGCCCTGCATTGCCTCGGTGCCAGCACGAGCGCTTGCCCTGCAGTGCCTGGGGTGCCAGCATGAGCGCTTGCCCTGCATTGCCTCAGTGCCAGCACGAGCGCTTGCCCTGCATTGCCTCGGTGCCAGCACGGGCGCTTGCCCTGCATTGCCTCGGTGCCAGCACCAGCGCTTGCCCTGCATTGCCTCAGTGCCAGCACGAGCGCTTGCCCTGCATTGCCTCGGTGCCAGCACGGGCGCTTGCCCTGCATTGCCTCGGTGCCAGCATGGGCGCTTGCCCTGCATTGCCTCGGTGCCAGCACGGGTGCTTGCCCTGCATTGCCTCGATGCCAGCACGAGCGCTTGCCCTGCATTGCCTCGGTGCCAGCACGTGCGCTTGCCCTGCATTGCCTCGGTGCCAGCACGGGCGCTTGCCCTGCATTGCCTCGGTGCCAGCACGAGCGCTTGCCCTGCATTGCCTGGGGTGCCAGCACGAGCGCTTGCCCTGCATTGCCTGGGGTGCCATCACGAGCGCTTGCCCTGCATTGCCTGGGGTGCCAGCACGAGCGCTTGCCCTGCAGTGCCTCGGTGCCAGCACGAGCGCTTGCCCTGCAGTGCCTCGGTGCCAGCACGAGCGCTTGCCCTGCATTGCCTCGGTGCCAGCACGAGCGCTTGCCCTGCATTGCCTCGGTGCCAGCACGAGCGCTTGCCCTGCATTGCCTGGGGTGCCAGCACGAGCGCTTGCCCTGCATTGCCTCGGTGCCAGCACGAGCGCTTGCCCTGCATTGCCTCGGTGCCAGCACGAGCGCTTGCCCTGCATTGCCTCGGTGCCAGCACAAGCGCTTGCCCTGCAGTGCCTCGGTGCCAGCACAGGCGCTTGCCCTGCAGTGCCTCGGTGCCAGCACTGGCGCTTGCCCTGCAGTGCCTCGGTGCCAGCACGCGCGCTTGCCCTGCATTTCCTCGGTGCCAGCACGAGCGCTTGCCCTGCATTGCCTCGGTGCCAGCACGAGCGCTTGCCCTGCAGTGCCTCGGTGCCATCACGAGCGCTTGCCCTGCATTGCCTGGGTTGCCAGCACGAGCACTTGCCCTGCATTTCCTCGGTGCCATCACGGGCGCTTGCCCTGCATTGCCTCGGTGCCAGCACAAGCGCTTGCCCTGCAGTGCCTCGGTGCCATCACGAGCACTTGCCCTGCATTGCCTCGGTGCCATCACGGGCGCTTGCCCTGCATTGCCTCAGTGCCAGCACGGGCGCTTGCCCTACATTGCCTCGGTGCCAGCACCAGCGCTTGCCCTGCATTGCCTCGGTGCCAGCACGAGCGCTTGCCCTGCAGTGCCTGGGGTGCCAGCACGAGCGCTTGCCCTGCATTGCCTCAGTGCCAGCACGAGCACTTGCCCTGCATTGCCTCGGTGCCAGCACGGGCGCTTGCCCTGCATTGCCTCGGTGCCAGCACCAGCGCTTGCCCTGCATTGCCTCAGTGCCAGCACGAGCGCTTGCCCTGCATTGCCTCGGTGCCAGCACGGGCGCTTGCCCTGCATTGCCTCGGTGCCAGCACGGGTGCTTGCCCTGCATTGCCTCGATGCCAGCACGAGCGCTTGCCCTGCATTGCCTCGGTGCCAGCACGCGCGCTTGCCCTGCATTGCCTCGGTGCCAGCACAAACGCTTGCCCTGCATTGCCTCGGTGCCAGCACGGGCGCTTGCCCTGCATTGCCTCGGTGCCAGCACAAGCGCTTGCCCTGCATTGCCTCGGTGCCAGCACAAGCGCTTGCCCTGCATTGCCTCGGTGCCAGCACGGGCGCTTGCCCTGCATTGCCTCGGTGCCAGCACGAGCGCTTGCCCTGCATTGCCTCAGTGCCAGCACGAGCGCTTGCCCTGCATTGCCTCGATGCCAGCACGAGCGCTTGCCCTGCATTGCCTCGGTGCCAGCACGAGCGCTTGCCCTGCATTGTCTCGGTGCCAGCACGAGCGCTTGCCCTGCATTGCCTCAGTGCCAGCACGAGCGCTTGCCCTGCATTGCCTCGATGCCAGCACGAGCGCTTGCCCTGCATTGCCTCAGTGCCAGCACGAGCGCTTGCCCTGCATTGCCTCGATGCCAGCACGCGCGCTTGCCCTGCATTGCCTCGGTGCCAGCACGGGCGCTTGCCCTGCATTGCCTCGGTGCCAGCACGAGCACTTGCCCTGCATTTCCTGGGGTGCCAGCACGAGCGCTTGCCCTGCATTGCCTCGGTACCATCACGAGCACTTGCCCTGCATTGCCTCGGTGCCAGCACGAGCGCTTGCCCTGCATTGTCTCGGTGCCAGCACGAGCGCTTGCCCTGCATTGCCTCGGTGCCAGCACGGGCGCTTGCCCTGCATTGCCTCGGTGCCAGCATGGGTGCTTGCCCTGCATTGCCTCGATGCCAGCACGAGCGCTTGCCCTGCATTGCCTGGGGTGCCAGCACGAGCGCTTGCCCTGCATTGCCTCGGTACCATCACAAGCACTTGCCCTGCATTGCCTCGGTGCCAGCACGAGCGCTTGCCCTGCATTGCCTCGATGCCAGCACGCGCGCTTGCCCTGCATTGCCTCGTTGCCAGCACGGGCGCTTGCCCTGCATTGCCTCGGTGCCAGCACGAGCACTTGCCCTGCATTTCCTGGGGTGCCAGCACGAGCGCTTGCCCTGCATTGCCTCGGTACCATCACGAGCACTTGCCCTGCATTGCCTCGGTGCCAGCACGAGCGCTTGCCCTGCATTGCCTCGGTGCCAGCACGGGCGCTTGCCCCGCATTGCCTCGGTGCCAGCACGGGTGCTTGCCCTGCATTGCCTCGATGCCAGCACGAGCGCTTGCCCTGCATTGCCTCGGTGCCAGCACGCGCGCTTGCCCTGCATTGCCTCGGTGCCAGCACGGGCGCTTGCCCTGCATTGCCTCGGTGCCAGCACGAGCGCTTGCCCTGCATTGTCTGGGGTGCCAGCACGAGCGCTTGCCCTGCATTGCCTGGGGTGCCATCACGAGCGCTTGCCCTGCATTGCCTGGGGTGCCAGCACGAGCGCTTGCCCTGCAGTGCCTCGGTGCCAGCATGAGCGCTTGCCCTGCAGTGCCTCGGTGCCAGCACGAGCGCTTGCCCTGCATTGCCTGAGGTGCCAGCACGAGCGCTTGCCCTGCATTGCCTCGGTGCCAGCACGAGCGCTTGCCCTGCATTGCCTGAGGTGCCAGCACAAGCGCTTGCCCTGCAGTGCCTCGGTGCCAGCACAAGCGCTTGCCCTGCAGTGCCTCGGTGCCAGCACGGGCGCTTGCCCTGCATTGCCTCGGTGCCAGCACGGGTGCTTGCCCTGCATTGCCTCGATGCCAGCACGAGCGCTTGCCCTGCATTGCCTCGGTGCCAGCACGCGCGCTTGCCCTGCATTGCCTCGGTGCCAGCACAAACGCTTGCCCTGCATTGCCTCGGTGCCAGCACGGGCGCTTGCCCTGCATTGCCTCGGTGCCAGCACAAGCGCTTGCCCTGCATTGCCTCGGTGCCAGCACAAGCGCTTGCCCTGCATTGCCTCGGTGCCAGCACGGGCGCTTGCCCTGCATTGCCTCGGTGCCAGCACGAGCGCTTGCCCTGCATTGCCTCAGTGCCAGCACGAGCGCTTGCCCTGCATTGCCTCGATGCCAGCACGAGCGCTTGCCCTGCATTGCCTCGGTGCCAGCACGAGCGCTTGCCCTGCATTGTCTCGGTGCCAGCACGAGCGCTTGCCCTGCATTGCCTCAGTGCCAGCACGAGCGCTTGCCCTGCATTGCCTCGATGCCAGCACGAGCGCTTGCCCTGCATTGCCTCAGTGCCAGCACGAGCGCTTGCCCTGCATTGCCTCGATGCCAGCACGCGCGCTTGCCCTGCATTGCCTCGGTGCCAGCACGGGCGCTTGCCCTGCATTGCCTCGGTGCCAGCACGAGCACTTGCCCTGCATTTCCTGGGGTGCCAGCACGAGCGCTTGCCCTGCATTGCCTCGGTACCATCACGAGCACTTGCCCTGCATTGCCTCGGTGCCAGCACGAGCGCTTGCCCTGCATTGTCTCGGTGCCAGCACGAGCGCTTGCCCTGCATTGCCTCGGTGCCAGCACGGGCGCTTGCCCTGCATTGCCTCGGTGCCAGCATGGGTGCTTGCCCTGCATTGCCTCGATGCCAGCACGAGCGCTTGCCCTGCATTGCCTGGGGTGCCAGCACGAGCGCTTGCCCTGCATTGCCTCGGTACCATCACGAGCACTTGCCCTGCATTGCCTCGGTGCCAGCACGAGCGCTTGCCCTGCATTGCCTCGATGCCAGCACGCGCGCTTGCCCTGCATTGCCTCGGTGCCAGCACGGGCGCTTGCCCTGCATTGCCTCGGTGCCAGCACGAGCACTTGCCCTGCATTTCCTGGGGTGCCAGCACGAGCGCTTGCCCTGCATTGCCTCGGTACCATCACGAGCACTTGCCCTGCATTGCCTCGGTGCCAGCACGAGCGCTTGCCCTGCATTGCCTCGGTGCCAGCACGGGCGCTTGCCCCGCATTGCCTCGGTGCCAGCACGGGTGCTTGCCCTGCATTGCCTCGATGCCAGCACGAGCGCTTGCCCTGCATTGCCTCGGTGCCAGCACGCGCGCTTGCCCTGCATTGCCTCGGTGCCAGCACGGGCGCTTGCCCTGCATTGCCTCGGTGCCAGCACGAGCGCTTGCCCTGCATTGTCTGGGGTGCCAGCACGAGCGCTTGCCCTGCATTGCCTGGGGTGCCATCACGAGCGCTTGCCCTGCATTGCCTGGGGTGCCAGCACGAGCGCTTGCCCTGCAGTGCCTCGGTGCCAGCATGAGCGCTTGCCCTGCAGTGCCTCGGTGCCAGCACGAGCGCTTGCCCTGCATTGCCTGAGGTGCCAGCACGAGCGCTTGCCCTGCATTGCCTCGGTGCCAGCACGAGCGCTTGCCCTGCATTGCCTGAGGTGCCAGCACAAGCGCTTGCCCTGCAGTGCCTCGGTGCCAGCACAAGCGCTTGCCCTGCAGTGCCTCGGTGCCAGCACGAGAGCTTGCCCTGCATTGCCTGGGGTGCCAGCACAAGCGCTTGCCCTGCAGTGCCTCTTGCCAGCACAGGCGCTTACCCTGCAGTGCCTCAGTGCCAGCACAGGCGCTTGCCCTGCAGTGCCTCGGTGCCAGCACAGGCGCTTGCCCTGCAGTGCCTCGGTGCCAGCACGCGCGCTTGCCCTGCATTGCCTCAGTGCCAGCACGAGCGCTTGCCCTGCATTGCCTCGGTGCCAGCACGAGCGCTTGCCCTGCATTGCCTCGGTGCCAGCACGAGCGCTTGCCCTGCAGTGCCTCGGTGCCATCACGAGCGCTTGCCCTGCATTGCCTGGGGTGCCAGCACGAGCGCTTGCCCTGCATTGCCTCAGTGCCAGCACGGGCGCTTGCCCTACATTGCCTCGGTGCCAGCACCAGCGCTTGCCCTGCATTGCCTCGGTGCCAGCACGAGCGCTTGCCCTGCAGTGCCTGGGGTGCCAGCACGAGCGCTTGCCCTGCATTGCCTCGGTGCCAGCACAAGCGTTTGCCCTGCATTGCCTGGGGTGCCAGCACGAGCGCTTGCCCTGCATTGACTCAGTGCCAGCATGGGTGCTTGCCCTACATTGCCTCGGTGCCAGCACCAGCGCTTGCCCTGCATTGCCTCGGTGCCAGCACAAGCGCTTGCCCTGCAGTGCCTGGGGTGCCAGCACGAGCGCTTGCCCTGCATTGCCACAGTGCCAGCGCAAGCGATTGCCCTGCATTGCCTCAGTGCCAGCACGAGTGCTTGCCCTGCAGTGCCTCGGTGCCATCACGAGCACTTGCCCTGCATTGCCTCGGTGCCATCACGGGCGCTTGCCCTGCATTGCCTCGGTGCCAGCACAAGCGCTTGCCCTGCAGTGCCTCGGTGCCATCACGAGCACTTGCCCTGCATTGCCTCGGTGCCATCACGGGCGCTTGCCCTGCATTGCCTCAGTGCCAGCACGGGCGCTTGCCCTACATTGCCTCGGTGCCAGCACCAGCGCTTGCCCTGCATTGCCTCGGTGCCAGCACGAGCGCTTGCCCTGCAGTGCCTGGGGTGCCAGCACGAGCGCTTGCCCTGCATTGCCTCAGTGCCAGCACGAGCGCTAGCCCTGCATTGCCTCGGTGCCAGCACGGGCGCTTGCCCTGCATTGCCTCGGTGCCAGCACCAGCGCTTGCCCTGCATTGCCTCAGTGCCAGCACGGGTGCTTGCCCTGCATTGCCTCGGTGCCAGCACGAGCGCTTGCCCTGCATTGCCTGGGGTGCCAGCACGAGCGCTTGCCCTGCATTGCCTCGGTGCCAGCACAAGCGCTTGCCCTGCATTGCTTCGGTGCCAGCACGAGCGCTTGCCCTGCATTGCCTGGGGTGCCAGCACGAGCTCTTGCCCTGCATTGCCTCGGTGCCAGCACGAGCACTTGCCCTGCATTGCCTCGGTGCCAGCACGAGCGCTTGCCCTGCATTGTCTCAGTGCCAGCACGGGCGCTTGCCCTGCAGTGCCTGGGGTGCCAGCACGAGCGCTTGCCCTGCATTGCCTCAGTGCCAGCACGAGCGCTTGCCCTGCATTGCCTCGGTACCATCACGAGCACTTGCCCTGCATTGCCTCGGTGCCAGCACGAGCGCTTGCCCTGCATTGCCTCGGTACCATCACGAGTGCTTGCCCTGCATTGCCTCGGTGCCAGCACGAGCGCTTGCCCTGCATTGTCTCGGTGCCAGCACGAGCGCTTGCCCTGCATTGCCTCAATGCCAGCACGCGCGCTTGCCCTGCATTGCCTCGGTGCCAGCACGGGCGCTTGCCCTGCATTGCCTCGGTGCCAGCACAAGCGCTTGCCCTGCATTGCCTGGGGTGCCAGCACGAGCGCTTGCCCTGCATTGCCTCGGTACCATCACGAGCACTTGCCCTGCATTGCCTCGGTGCCAGCACGAGCGCTTGCCCTGCATTGCCTGGGGTGCCAGCACGAGCGCTTGCCCTGCATTGCCTCAGTGCCAGCACGGGCGCTTGCCCTACATTGCCTCGGTGCCAGCACCAGCGCTTGCCCTGCTTTGCCTCGGTGCCAGCACGAGCGCTTGCCCTGCAGTGCCTGGGGTGCCAGCACGAGCGCTTGCCCTGCATTGCCTCGGTGCCAGCACAAGCGTTTGCCCTGCATTGCCTGGGGTGCCAGCACGAGCGCTTGCCCTGCATTGACTCAGTGCCAGCATGGGCGCTTGCCCTACATTGCCTCGGTGCCAGCACCAGCGCTTGCCCTGCATTGCCTCGGTGCCAGCACAAGCGCTTGCCCTGCAGTGCCTGGGGTGCCAGCACGAGCGCTTGCCCTGCATTGCCACAGTGCCAGCGCAAGCGATTGCCCTGCATTGCCTCAGTGCCAGCACGAGTGCTTGCCCTGCAGTGCCTCGGTGCCATCACGAGCACTTGCCCTGCATTGCCTCGGTGCCATCACGGGCGCTTGCCCTGCATTGCCTCGGTGCCAGCACAAGCGCTTGCCCTGCAGTGCCTCGGTGCCATCACGAGCACTTGCCCTGCATTGCCTCGGTGCCATCACGGGCGCTTGCCCTGCATTGCCTCAGTGCCAGCACGGGCGCTTGCCCTACATTGCCTCGGTGCCAGCACCAGCGCTTGCCCTGCATTGCCTCGGTGCCAGCACGAGCGCTTGCCCTGCAGTGCCTGGGGTGCCAGCACGAGCGCTTGCCCTGCATTGCCTCAGTGCCAGCACGAGCGCTTGCCCTGCATTGCCTCGGTGCCAGCACGGGCGCTTGCCCTGCATTGCCTCGGTGCCAGCACCAGCGCTTGCCCTGCATTGCCTCAGTGCCAGCACGGGTGCTTGCCCTGCATTGCCTCGGTGCCAGCACGAGCGCTTGCCCTGCATTGCCTGGGGTGCCAGCACGAGCGCTTGCCCTGCATTGCCTCGGTGCCAGCACAAGCGCTTGCCCTGCATTGCTTCGGTGCCAGCACGAGCGCTTGCCCTGCATTGCCTGGGGTGCCAGCACGAGCTCTTGCCCTGCATTGCCTCGGTGCCAGCACGAGCACTTGCCCTGCATTGCCTCGGTGCCAGCACGAGCGCTTGCCCTGCATTGTCTCAGTGCCAGCACGGGCGCTTGCCCTGCAGTGCCTGGGGTGCCAGCACGAGCGCTTGCCCTGCATTGCCTCAGTGCCAGCACGAGCGCTTGCCCTGCATTGCCTCGGTACCATCACGAGCACTTGCCCTGCATTGCCTCGGTGCCAGCACGAGCGCTTGCCCTGCATTGCCTCGGTACCATCACGAGTGCTTGCCCTGCATTGTCTCGGTGCCAGCACGAGCGCTTGCCCTGCATTGTCTCGGTGCCAGCACGAGCGCTTGCCCTGCATTGCCTCAATGCCAGCACGCGCGCTTGCCCTGCATTGCCTCGGTGCCAGCACGGGCGCTTGCCCTGCATTGCCTCGGTGCCAGCACAAGCGCTTGCCCTGCATTGCCTGGGGTGCCAGCACGAGCGCTTGCCCTGCATTGCCTCGGTACCATCACGAGCACTTGCCCTGCATTGCCTCGGTGCCAGCACGAGCGCTTGCCCTGCATTGTCTCGGTGCCAGCACGAGCGCTTGCCCTGCATTGCCTCGGTGCCAGCACGGGCGCTTGCCCTGCATTGCCTCGGTGCCAGCACGAGCGCTTGCCCTGCATTGCCTCGGTGCCAGCACGCGCGCTTGCCCTGCATTGCCTCGGTGCCAGCACGGGCGCTTGCCCTGCATTGCCTCAGTGCCAGCACGAGCGCTTGCCCTGCATTGCCTCGGTGCCAGCACAAGCGCTTGCCCCTGCATTGCCTCGGTGCCAGCACGGGCGCTTGCCCTGCATTGCCTCAGTGCCAGCACGAGCGCTTGCCCTGCATTGCCTCGGTGCCAGCACAAGCGCTTGCCCTGCATTGCCTCAGTGCCAGCACGAGCGCTTGCCCTGCATTGCCTCGATGCCAGCACGAGCGCTTGCCCTGCATTGCCTCAGTGCCAGCACGAGCGCTTGCCCTGCATTACCTCGATGCCAGCACGGGCGCTTGCCCTGCATTGCCTCGGTGCCAGCACGAGCGCTTGCCCTGCATTGCCTGGGGTGCCAGCACGAGCGCTTGCCCTGCATTGCCTCGGTACCATCACGAGCACTTGCCCTGCATTGCCTCGTGCCAGCACGAGCGCCTGCCCTGCTTTGTCTCGGTGCCAGCACGAGCGCTTGCCCTGCATTGCCTCGGTGACAGCACGGGCGCTTGCCCTGCATTGCCTCGGTGCCAGCACGGGTGCTTGCCCTGCATTGCCTCGATGCCAGCACGAGCGCTTGCCCTGCATTGCCTCGGTGCCAGCACGCGCGCTTGCCCTGCATTGCCTCGGTGCCAGCACGGGCGCTTGCCCTGCATTGCCTCGGTGCCAGCACAAGCGCTTGCCCTGCATTGCCTCGGTGCCAGCACAAGCGCTTGCCCTGCATTGCCTCGGTGCCAGCACGGGCGCTTGCCCTGCATTGCCTCGGTGCCAGCACGAGCGCTTGCCCTGCATTGCCTCGGTGCCAGCACAAGCACTTGCCCTGCATTGCCTCGGTGTCAGCACGAGCGCTTGCCCTGCATTGCCTCGATGCCAGCACAAGCGCTTGCCCTGCATTGCCTCGGTGCCAGCACGGGCACTTGCCCTGCATTGCCTGGGGTGCCAGCACAAGCGCTTGCCCTGCATTGCCTCGGTGCCAGCACGGGTGCTTGCCCTGCATTGCCTCGATGCCAGCACGAGCGCTTGCCCTGCATTGCCTGGGGTGCCAGCACAAGCGCTTGCCCTGCATTGCCTCGGTGCCAGCACGAGCGCTTGCCCTGCATTGCCTCGATGCCAGCACGAGCGCTTGCCCTGCATTGCCTCGGTGCCAGCACGGGCGCTTGCCCTGCATTGCCTCGGTGCCAGCACGAGCGCTTGCCCTGCATTGCCTCGGTGCCAGCACAAGCGCTTGCCCTGCATTGCCTCGGTGCCAGCAAGGGCGCTTGCCCTGCATTGCCTCGATGCCAGCACGAGCGCTTGCCCTGCATTGCCTCGGTGCCAGCACGGGCACTTGCCCTGCATTGCCTGGGGTGCCAGCACAAGCGCTTGCCCTGCATTGCCTCGATGCCAGCACGAGCGCTTGCCCTGCATTGCCTCGGTGCCAGCACGGGCGCTTGCCCTGCATTGCCTCGGTGCCAGCACGAGCGCTTGCCCTGCATTGCCTCGGTGCCAGCACGAGCGCTTGCCCTGCATTGCCTCGGTGCCAGCACAAGCACTTGCCCTGCATTGCCTCGGTGCCAGCACGAGCGCTTGCCCTGCATTGACTCGGTGCCAGCACGGGCGCTTGCCCTGCATTGCCTCGGTGCCAGCACGGGTGCTTGCCCTGCATTGCCTCGATGCCAGCACGAGCGCTTGCCCTGCATTGCCTCGGTGCCAGCACTGGCACTTGCCCTGCATTGCCTGGGGTGCCAGCACGAGTGCTTGCCCTGCATTGCCTGGGGTGCCAGCATGAGCGCTTGCCCTGCATTGCCTCGGTGCCAGCACGAGCGCTTGCCCTGCATTGCCTCGGTGCCAGCACGAGCGCTTGCCCTGCATTGCCTCGGTGCCAGCACAAGCGCTTGCCCTGCAGTGCCTCGGTGCCAGCACAGGCGCTTGCCCTGCAGTGCCTCGGTGCCAGCACCGGCGCTTGCCCTGCAGTGCCTCGGTGCCAGCATGCACGCTTGCCCTGCATTGCCTCGGTGCCAGCACGAGCGCTTGCCCTGCATTGCCTCGGTGCCAGCACGAGCGCTTGCCCTGCAGTGCCTCGGTGCCATCACGAGCGCTTGCCCTGCATAGCCTGGGGTGCCAGCACGAGCACTTGCCCTGCATTTCCTCGCTGCCATCACGGGCGCTTGCCCTGCATTGCCTCGGTGCCAGCACAAGCGCTTGCCCTGCAGTGCCTCGGTGCCATCACGAGCACTTGCCCTGCATTGCCTCGGTGCCATCACGGGCGCTTGCCCTGCATTGCCTCAGTGCCAGCACGGGCGCTTGCCCTACATTGCCTCGGTGCCAGCACCAGCGCTTGCCCTGCATTGCCTCGGTGCCAGCACGAGCGCTTGCCCTGCAGTGCCTGGGGTGCCAGCACGAGCGCTTGCCCTGCATTGCCTCAGTGCCAGCACGAGCGCTTGCCCTGCATTGCCTCGGTGTCAGCACGGGCGCTTGCCCTGCATTGCCTCGGTGCCAGCACCAGCGCTTGCCCTGCATTGCCTCAGTGCCAGCACGAGCGCTTGCCCTGCATTGCCTCGGTGCCAGCACGGGTGCTTGCCCTGCATTGCCTCGATGCCAGCACGAGCGCTTGCCCTGCATTGCCTCGGTGCCAGCACGCGCGCTTGCCCTGCATTGCCTCGGTGCCAGCACGGGCGCTTGCCCTGCATTGCCTCGGTGCCAGCACAAGCGCTTGCCCTGCATTGCCTCGGTGCCAGCACAAGCGCTTGCCCTGCATTGCCTCGGTGCCAGCACGGGCGCTTGCCCTGCATTGCCTCGGTGCCAGCACGAGCGCTTGCCCTGCATTGCCTCAGTGCCAGCACGAGCGCTTGCCCTGCATTGCCTCGATGCCAGCACGAGCGCTTGCCCTGCATTGCCTGGGTGCCAGCACGAGCGCTTGCCCTGCATTGTCTCGGTGCCAGCACGAGCGCTTGCCCTGCATTGCCTCAGTGCCAGCACGAGCGCTTGCCCTGCATTGCCTCGATGCCAGCACGAGCGCTTGCCCTGCATTGCCTCAGTGCCAGCACGAGCGCTTGCCCTGCATTGCCTCGATGCCAGCACGCGCGCTTGCCCTGCATTGCCTCGGTGCCAGCACGCGCGCTTGCCCTGCATTGCCTCGGTGCCAGCACAAGCGCGTGCCCTGCAGTGCCTCGGTGCCAGCACAGGCGCTTGCCCTGCAGTGCCTCGGTGCCAGCACCGGCGCTTGCCCTGCAGTGCCTCGGTGCCAGCACGCGCGCTTGCCCTGCATTTCCTCGGTGCCAGCACGAGCGCTTGCCCTGCATTGCCTCGGTGCCAGCACGAGCGCTTGCCCTGCAGTGCCTCGGTGCCATCACGAGCGCTTGCCCTGCATTGCCTGGGTTGCCAGCACGAGCACTTGCCCTGCATTTCCTCGGTGCCATCACGGGTGCTTGCCCTGCATTGCCTCGGTGCCAGCACAAGCGCTTGCCCTGCAGTGCCTCGGTGCCATCACGAGCACTTGCCCTGCATTGCCTCGGTGCCATCACGGGCGCTTGCCCTGCATTGCCTCAGTGCCAGCACAGGCGCTTGCCCTACATTGCCTCGGTGCCAGCACCAGCGCTTGCCCTGCATTGCCTCGGTGCCAGCACGAGCGCTTGCCCTGCAGTGCCTGGGGTGCCAGCACGAGCGCTTGCCCTGCATTGCCTCAGTGCCAGCACGAGCGCTTGCCCTGCATTGCCTCGGTGCCAGCACGGGCGCTTGCCCTGCATTGCCTCGGTGCCAGCACCAGCGCTTGCCCTGCATTGCCTCAGTGCCAGCACGAGCGCTTGCCCTGCATTGCCTCGGTGCTAGCACGGGCGCTTGCCCTGCATTGCCTCGGTGCCAGCACGGTGCTTGCCCTGCATTGCCTCGATGCCAGCACGAGCGCTTGCCCTGCATTGCCTCGGTGC
Organism: Lissotriton helveticus; assembly: GCF_964261635.1. Lineage (NCBI taxonomy): Eukaryota > Metazoa > Chordata > Amphibia > Caudata > Salamandridae > Lissotriton > Lissotriton helveticus. Next base: position 494,446,700 of record NC_136062.1, read on the forward strand.
CAGCACGCGCCCTTGCCCTGCATTGCCTCGGTGCCAGCACGGGCGCTTGCCCTGCATTGCCTCGGTGCCAGCACAAGCGCTTGCCCTGCATTGCCTCGGTGCCAGCACAAGCGCTTGCCCTGCATTGCCTCGGTCCCAGCACGGGCGCTTGCCCTGCATTGCCTCGGTGCCAGCACGAGCGCTTGCCCTGCATTGCCTCAGTGCCAGCACGAGCGCTTGCCCTGCATGCCTCGATGCCAGCACGAGCGCTTGCCCTGCATTGCCTCGGTGCCAGCACGAGCGCTTGCCCTGCATTGTCTCGGTGCCAGCACGAGCGCTTGCCCTGCATTGCCTCAGTGCCAGCATGAGCGCTTGCCCTGCATTGCCTCGATGCCAGCACGAGCGCTTGCCCTGCATTGCCTCAGTGCCAGCACGAGCGCTTGCCCTGCATTGCCTCGATGCCAGCACGCGCGCTTGCCCTGCATTGCCTCGGTGCCAGCACGGGCGCTTGCCCTGCATTGCCTCGATGCCAGCACGAGCGCTTGCCCTGCATTGTCTCGGTGCCAGCACGAGCGCTTGCCCTGCATTGCCTCAGTGCCAGCACGAGCGCTTGCCCTGCATTGCCTCGATGCCAGCACGAGCGCTTGCCCTGCATTGCCTCAGTGCCAGCACGAGCGCTTGCCCTGCATTGCCTCGATGCCAGCACGCGCGCTTGCCCTGCATTGCCTCGGTGCCAGCACGGGCGCTTGCCCTGCATTGCCTCGGTGCCAGCACGAGCGCTTGCCCTGCATTGCCTGGGGTGCCAGCACGAGCGCTTGCCCTGCATTGCCTCGGTACCATCACGAGCACTTGCCCTGCATTGCCTCGGTGCCAGCACGAGCGCTTGCCCTGCATTGCCTCGGTGCCAGCACGGGCGCTTGCCCTGCATTGCCTCGGTGCCAGCACGGGTGCTTGCCCTGCATTGCCTCGATGCCAGAACGAGCACTTGCCTGCATTGCCTCGGTGCCAGCACGCGTGCTTGCCCTGCATTGCCTCTGTGCCAGCACGGGCGCTTGCCCTGCATTGCCTCGGTGCCAGCACGAGCGCTTGCCCTGCATTGTCTGGGGTGCCAGCACGAGCGCTTGCCCTGCATTGCCTGGGGTGCCATCACGAGCGCTTGCCCTGCATTGCCTGGGGTGCCAGCACGAGCGCTTGCCCTGCAGTGCCTCGGTGCCAGCATGAGCGCTTGCCCCTGCAGTGCCTCGGTGCCAGCACGAGCGCTTGCCCTGCATTGCCTGAGGTGCCAGCACGAGCGCTTGCCCTGCATTGCCTCGGTGCCAGCACGAGCGCTTGCCCTGCATTGCCTGAGGTGCCAGCACAAGCGCTGCCCTGCAGTGCCTCGGTGCCAGCATGAGCGCTTGCCCTGCAGTGCCTCAGTGCCAGCACGAGCGCTTGCCCTGCATTGCCTGGGGTGCCAGCACAAGCGCTTGCCCTGCAGTGCCTCGTGCCAGCACAGGCGCTTGCCCTGCAGTGCCTCGGTGCCAGCACAGGCGCTTGCCCTGCAGTGCCTCGGTGCCAGCACAGGCGCTTGCCCTGCAGTGCCTCGGTGCCAGCACAAGCGTTTGCCCTGCATTGCCTGGGGTGCCAGCACGAGCGCTTGCCCTGCATTGACTCAGTGCCAGCACGGGCGCTTGCCCTACTTTGCCTAGGTGCCAGCACCAGCGCTTGCCCTGCATTGCCTCGGTGCCAGCACAAGCGCTTGCCCTGCAGTGCCTGGGGTGCCAGCACGAGCGCTTGCCCTGCATTGCCTCAGTGCCAGCACAAGCGATTGCCCTGCATTGCCTCAGTGCCAGCACGAGTGCTTGCCCTGCAGTGCCTCGGTGCCATCACGAGCACTTGCCCTGCATTGCCTCGGTGCCATCACGGGCGCTTGCCCTGCATTGCCTCGGTGCCAGCACAAGCGCTTGCCCTGCAGTGCCTCGGTGCCATCACGAGCACTTGCCCTGCATTGCCTCGGTGCCATCACGGGCGCTTGCCCTGCATTGCCTCAGTGCCAGCACGGGCGCTTGCCCTACATTGCCTCGGTGCCAGCACCAGCGCTTGCCCTGCATTGCCTCGGTGCCAGCACGAGCGCTTGCCCTGCAGTGCCTGGGGTGCCATCACGAGCGCTTGCCCTGCATTGCCTCAGTGCCAGCACGAGCGCTTGCCCTGCATTGCCTCGGTGCCAGCACGGGCGCTTGCCCTGCATTGCCTCAGTGCCAGCACGAGCGCTTGCCCTGCATTGCCTCAGTGCCAGCACGAGCGCTTGCCCTGCATTGCCTCGGTGCCAGCACGGGCGCTTGCCCTACATTGCCTCGGTGCCAGCACCAGCGCTTGCCCTGCATTGCCTCGGTGCCAGCACGAGCGCTTGCCCTGCAGTGCCTGGGGTGCCAGCACGAGCGCTTGCCCTGCATTGCCTCAGTGCCAGCACGAGCGCTTGCCCTGCATTGCCTCGGTGCCAGCACGGGCGCTTTCCCTGCATTGCCTCAGTGCCAGCACGAGCGCTTGCCCTGCATTGCCTCGGTGCCAGCACGGGCGCTTGCCCTGCATTGCCTCGGTGCCAGCACCGGTGCTTGCCCTGCATTGCCTCGATGCCAGCACGAGCGCTTGCCCTGCATTGCCTCGGTGCCAGCACGCGCGCTTGCCCTGCATTGCCTCGGTGCCAGCACGGGCGCTTGCCCTGCATTGCCTCGGTGCCAGCACAAGCACTTGCCCTGCATTGCCTCGGTGCCAGCACAAGCGCTTGCCCTGCATTGCCTCGGTGCCAGCACGGGCGCTTGCCCTGCATTGCCTCGGTGCCAGCACGAGCGCTTGCCCTGCATTGCCTCAGTGCCAGCCACGAGCGCTTGCCCTGCATTGCCTCGATGCCAGCACGAGCGCTTGCCCTGCATTGCCTCGGTGCCAGCACGAGCACTTGCCCTGCATTGTCTCGGTGCCAGCACGAGCGCTTGCCCTGCATTGCCCTCAGTGCCAGCACGAGCGCTTGCCCTGCATTGCCTCGATGCCAGCACGAGCGCTTGCCCTGCATTGCCTCAGTGCCAGCACGAGCGCTTGCCCTGCATTGGCTCGGTGCCAGCACGGGCGCTTGCCCTGCATTGCCTCGGTGCCAGCACGAGCGCTTGCCCTGCATTGCCTGGGGTGCCAGCACGAGCGCTTGCCCTGCATTGCCTCGGTACCATCACGAGCACTTGCCCTGCATTGCCTCGGTGCCAGCACGAGCGCTTGCCCTGCATTGTCTCGGTGCCAGCACGAGCGCTTGCCTGCATTGCCTCGGTGCCAGCACGGGCGCTTGCCCTGCATTGCCTCGGTGCCAGCACGGGTGCTTGCCCCTGCATTGCCTCGATGCCAGCACGAGCGCTTGCCCTGCATTGCCTCGGTGCCAGCACGCGCGCTTGCCCTGCATTGCCTCGGTGCCAGCACGGGTGCTTGCCCTGCATTGCCTCGGTGCCAGCACGAGCGCTTGCCTGCATTGCCTGGGGTGCCAGCACGAGCGCTTGCCCTGCATTGCCTCGGTGCCAGCACAAGCGCTTGCCTGCATTGCCTCGGTGCCAGCACGAGCGCTTGCCCTGCATTGCCTGGGGTGCCAGCACGAGCGCTTGCCCTGCATTGCCCTCGGTGCCAGCACGAGCGCTTGCCCTGCATTGCCTCGGTGCCAGCACGAGCGCTTGCCCTGCATTGTCTCAGTGCCAGCACGGGCGCTTGCCCTGCAGTGCATGGGGTGCCAGCACGAGCGCTTGCCCTGCATTGCCTCAGTGCCAGCACGAGCGCTTGCCCTGCATTGCCTCGGTACCATCACGAGCACTTGCCCTGCATTGCCTCGGTGCCAGCACGAGCGCTTGCCCTGCATTGCCTCGGTACCATCACGAGTGCTTGCCCTGCATTGCCTCGGTGCCAGCACGAGCGCTTGCCCTGCATTGTCTCGGTGCCAGCACGAGCGCTTGCCCTGCATTGCCTCAATGCCAGCACGCGCGCTTGCCCTGTATTGCATCGGTGCCAGCACGGGCACTTGCCCTGCATTGCCTCGGTGCCAGCACGAGCGCTTGCCCTGCATTGCCTGGGGTGCCAGCACGAGCGCTTGCCCTGCATTGCCTCGGTACCATCCCGAGCACTTGCCCTGCATTGCCTCGGTGCCAGCACGACGCTTGCCCTGCATTGTCTCGGTGCCAGCACGAGCGCTTGCCCTGCATTGCCTCGGTGCCAGCACGGGCGCTTGCCCTGCATTGCCTCGGTGCCAGCCACGGGTGCTTGCCCTGCATTGCCTCGATGCCAGCACGAGCACTTGCCCTGCATTGCCTCGGTGCCAGCACGCGTGCTTGCCCTGCATTGCCTCTGTGCCAGCACGGGCGCTTGCCCTGCATTGCCTCGGTGCCAGCACGAGCGCTTGCCCTGCATTGTCTGGGGTGCCAGCACGAGCGCTTGCCCTGCATTGCCTGGGGTGCCATCACGAGCGCTTGCCTGCATTGCCTGGGGTGCCAGCACGAGCGCTTGCCCTGCAGTGCCTCGGTGCCAGCATGAGCGCTTGCCCTGCAGTGCCTCGGTGCCAGCACGAGCGCTTGCCCTGCATTGCCTGAGGTGCCAGCACGAGCGCTTGCCTGCATTGCCTCGGTGCCAGCACGAGCGCTTGCCCTGCATTGCCTGAGGTGCCAGCACAAGCGCTTGCCCTGCAGTGCCTCGGTGCCAGCATGAGCGCTTGCCCTGCAGTGCCTCAGTGCCAGCACGAGCGCTTGCCCTGCATTGCCTGGGGTGCCAGCACAAGCGCTTGCCCTGCAGTGCCTCGTGCCAGCACAGGCGCTTGCCCTGCAGTGCCTCGGTGCCAGCACAGGCGCTTGCCCTGCAGTGCCTCGGTGCCAGCACAGGCGCTTGCCCTGCAGTGCCTCGGTGCCAGCACAAGCGTTTGCCCTGCATTGCCTGGGGTGCCAGCACGAGCGCTTGCCCTGCATTGACTCAGTGCCAGCACGGGCGCTTGCCCTACTTTGCCTAGGTGCCAGCACCAGCGCTTGCCCTGCATTGCCTCGGTGCCAGCACAAGCGCTTGCCCTGCAGTGCCTGGGGTGCCAGCACGAGCGCTTGCCCTGCATTGCCTCAGTGCCAGCACAAGCGATTGCCCTGCATTGCCTCAGTGCCAGCACGAGTGCTTGCCCTGCAGTGCCTCGGTGCCATCACGAGCACTTGCCCTGCATTGCCTCGGTGCCATCACAGGGCGCTTGCCCTGCATTGCCTCGGTGCCAGCACAAGCGCTTGCCCTGCAGTGCCTCGGTGCCATCACGAGCACTTGCCCTGCATTGCCTCGGTGCCATCACGGGCGCTTGCCCTGCAGTGCCTCAGTGCCAGCACGGGCGCTTGCCCTACATTGCCTCGGTGCCAGCACCAGCGCTTGCCCTGCATTGCCTTCGGTGCCAGCACGAGCGCTTGCCCTGCAGTGCCTGGGGTGCCATCACGAGCGCTTGCCCTGCATTTGCCTCAGTGCCAGCACGAGCGCTTGCCCTCATTGCCTCGGTGCCAGCACGGGCGCTTGCCCTGCATTGCCTCAGTGCCAGCACGAGCGCTTGCCCTGCATTGCCTCAGTGCCAGCACGAGCGCTTGCCCTGCATTGCCTCGGTGCCAGCACGGGCGCTTGCCCTACATTGCCTCGGTGCCAGCACCAGCGCTTGCCCTGCATTGCCTCGGTGCCAGCACGAGCGCTTGCCCTGCAGTGCCTGGGGTGCCAGCACGAGCGCTTGCCCTGCATTGCCTCAGTGCCAGCACGAGCGCTTGCCCTGCATTGCCTCGGTGCCAGCACGGGCGCTTTCCCTGCATTGCCTCAGTGCCAGCACGAGCGCTTGCCCTGCATTGCCTCGGTGCCAGCACGGGCGCTTGCCCTGCATTGCCTCGGTGCCAGCACCGGTGCTTGCCCTGCATTGCCTCGATGCCAGCACGAGCGCTTGCCCTGCATTGCCTCGGTGCCAGCACGCGCGCTTGCCCTGCATTGCCTCGGTGCCAGCACGGGCGCTTGCCCTGCATTGCCTCGGTGCCAGCACAAGCACTTGCCCTGCATTGCCTCGGTGCCAGCCACAAGCGCTTGCCCTGCATTGCCTCGGTGCCAGCACGGGCGCTTGCCCTGCATTGCCTCGGTGCCAGCACGAGCGCTTGCCCTGCATTGCCTCAGTGCCAGCACGAGCGCTTGCCCTGCATTGCCTCGATGCCAGCACGAGCGCTTGCCCTGCATTGCCTCGGTGCCAGCACGAGCACTTGCCCTGCATTGTCTCGGTGCCAGCACGAGCGCTTGCCCTGCATTGCCTCAGTGCCAGCACGAGCGCTTGCCTGCATTGCCTCGATGCCAGCACGAGCGCTTGCCCTGCATTGCCTCAGTGCCAGCACGAGCGCTTGCCCTGCATTGGCTCGGTGCCAGCACGGGCGCTTGCCCTGCATTGCCTCGGTGCCAGCACGAGCGCTTGCCCTGCATTGCCTGGGGTGCCAGCACGAGCGCTTGCCCTGCATTGCCTCGGTACCATCACGAGCACTTGCCCTGCATTGCCTCGGTGCCAGCACGAGCGCTTGCCCTGCATTGTCTCGGTGCCAGCACGAGCGCTTGCCCTGCATTGCCTCGGTGCCAGCACGGGCGCTTGCCCTGCATTGCCTCGGTGCCAGCACGGGTGCTTGCCCTGCATTGCCTCGATGCCAGCACGAGCGCTTGCCCTGCATTGCCTCGGTGCCAGCACGCGCGCTTGCCCTGCATTGCCTCGGTGCCAGCACGGGTGCTTGCCCTGCATTGCCTCGGTGCCAGCACGAGCGCTTGCCCTGCATTGCCTGGGGTGCCAGCACGAGCGCTTGCCCTGCATTGCCTCGGTGCCAGCACAAGCGCTTGCCCTGCATTGCCTCGGTGCCAGCACGAGCGCTTGCCCTGCATTGCCTGGGGTGCCAGCACGAGCGCTTGCCCTGCATTGCCTCGGTGCCAGCACGAGCGCTTGCCCTGCATTGCCTCGGTGCCAGCACGAGCGCTTGCCCTGCATTGTCTCAGTGCCAGCACGGGCGCTTGCCCTGCAGTGCCTGGGGTGCCAGCACGAGCGCTTGCCCTGCATTGCCTCAGTGCCAGCACGAGCGCTTGCCCTGCATTGCCTCGGTACCATCACGAGCACTTGCCCTGCATTGCCTCGGTGCCAGCACGAGCGCTTGCCCTGCATTGCCTCGGTACCATCACGAGTGCTTGCCCTGCATTGCCTCGGTGCCAGCACGAGCGCTTGCCCTGCATTGTCTCGGTGCCAGCACGAGCGCTTGCCCTGCATTGCCTCAATGCCAGCACGCGCGCTTGCCCTGTATTGCATCGGTGCCAGCACGGGCACTTGCCCTGCATTGCCTCGGTGCCAGCACGAGCGCTTGCCCTGCATTGCCTGGGGTGCCAGCACGAGCGCTTGCCCTGCATTGCCTCGGTACCATCACGAGCACTTGCCCTGCATTGCCTCGGTGCCAGCACGAGCGCTTGCCCTGCATTGTCTCGGTGCCAGCACGAGCGCTTGCCCTGCATTGCCTCGGTGCCAGCACGGGCGCTTGCCCTGCATTGCCTCGGTGCCAGCACGGGTGCTTGCCCTGCATTGCCTCGATGCCAGCACGAGCGCTTGCCCTGCATTGCCTCGGTGCCAGCACGCGTGCTTGCCCTGCATTGCCTCGGTGCCAGCACGGGCGCTTGCCCTGCATTGCCTCAGTGCCAGCACGAGCGCTTGCCCTGCATTGCCTCGGTGCCAGCACAAGCGCTTGCCCTGCATTGCCTCAGTGCCAGCACGAGCGCTTGCCCTGCCTTGCCTCGATGCCAGCACGAGCGCTTGCCCTGCATTGCCTCGATGCCAGCACGCGCGCTTGCCCTGCATTGCCTCGGTGCCAGCACGGGCGCTTGCCCTGCATTGCCTCGGTGCCAGCACGAGCGCTTGCCCTGCATTGCCTGGGGTGCCAGCACGAGCGCTTGCCCTGCATTGCCTCGGTACCATCACGAGCACTTGCCCTGCATTGCCTCGTGCCAGCACGAGCGCCTGCCCTGCTTTGTCTCGGTGCCAGCACGAGCGCTTGCCCTGCATTGCCTCGGTGCCAGCACGGGCGCTTGCCCTGCATTGCCTCGGTGCCAGCAAGGGTGCTTGCCCTGCATTGCCTCGATGCCAGCACGAGCGCTTGCCCTGCATTGCCTCGGTGCCAGCATGCGCGCTTGCCCTGCATTGCCTCGGTGCCAGCACGGGCGCTTGCCCTGCATTGCCTCGGTGCCAGCACAAGCGCTTGCCCTGCATTGCCTCGGTGCCAGCACAAGCGCTTGCCCTGCATTGCCTCGGTGCCAGCACGGGCGCTTGCCCTGCATTGCCTCGGTGCCAGCACGAGCGCTTGCCCTGCATTGCCTCGGTGCCAGCACAAGCGCTTGCCCTGCATTGCCTCAGTGCCAGCACGAGCGCTTGCCCTGCATTGCCTTGATGCCAGCACGAGCGCTTGCCCTGCATTGCCTCGGTGCCAGCACGGGCACTTGCCCTGCATTGCCTGGGGTGCCAGCACAAGCGCTTGCCCTGCATTGCCTCGGTGCCAGCACGGGTGCTTGCCCTGCATTGCCTTGATGCCAGCACGAGCGCTTGCCCTGCATTGCCTGGGGTGCCAGCACAAGCGCTTGCCCTGCATTGCCTTGGTGCCAGCACGAGCGCTTGCCCTGCATTGCCTCGATGCCAGCACGAGCGCTTGCCCTGCATTGCCTCGGTGCCAGCACGGGCGCTTGCCCTGCATTGCCTCGGTGCCAGCACGAGCGCTTGCCCTGCATTGCCTCGGTGCCAGCACAAGCGCTTGCCCTGCATTGCCTCGGTGCCAGCACAAGCGCTTGCCCTGCATTGCCTCGGTGCCAGCACGAGCACTTGGCCTGCAGTGCCTGGGGTGCCAGCACGGGCACTTGCCCTGCATTGCCTCGGTGCCAGCACAAGCACTTGCCCTGCATTGCCTCGGTGCCAGCACGAGCGCTTGCCCTGCATTGCCTCGGTGCCAGCACGGGCGCTTGCCCTGCATTGCCTCGGTGCCAGCACGGGTGCTTGCCCTGCATTGCCTCGATGCCAGCACGAGCGCTTGCCCTGCATTGCCTCGGTGCCAGCACGGGCACTTGCCCTGCATTGCCTGGGGTGCCAGCACAAGCGCTTGCCCTGCATTGCCTCGATGCCAGCACGAGCGCTTGCCCTGCATTGCCTCGGTGCCAGCACGGGCGCTTGCCCTGCATTGCCTCGGTGCCAGCACGAGCGCTTGCCCTGCATTGCCTCGGTGCCAGCACGAGCGCTTGCCCTGCATTGCCTCGGTGCCAGCACAAGCACTTGCCCTGCATTGCCTCGGTGCCAGCACGAGCGCTTGCCCTGCATTGCCTCGGTGCCAGCACGGGCGCTTGCCCTGCATTGCCTCGGTGCCAGCACGGGTGCTTGCCCTGCATTGCCTCTATGCCAGCACGAGCGCTTGCCCTGCATTGCCTCGGTGCCAGCACGGGCACTTGCCCTGCATTGCCTGGGGTGCCAGCACGAGTGCTTGCCCTGCATTGCCTGGGGTGCCAGCACGAGCGCTTGCCCTGCATTGCCTCGGTGCCAGCACGAGCGCTTGCCCTGCATTGCCTCGGTGCCAGCACGAGCGCTTGCCCTGCATTTCCTCGGTGCCAGCACAAGCGCTTGCCCTGCAGTGCCTCGGTGCCAGCACAGGCGCTTGCCCTGCAGTGCCTCGGTGCCAGCACCGGCGCTTGCCCTGCAGTGCCTCGGTGTCAGCACGCGCGCTTGCCCTGCATTGCCTCGGTGCCAGCACGAGCGCTTGCCCTGCATTGCCTCGGTGCCAGCACGAGCGCTTGCCCTGCAGTGCCTCGGTGCCATCACGAGCGCTTGCCCTGCATTGCCTGGGGTGCCAGCACGAGCACTTGCCCTGCATTTCCTCGGTGCCATCACGGGCGCTTGCCCTGCATTGCCTCGGTGCCAGCACAAGCGCTTGCCCTGCAGTGCCTCGGTGCCATCACGAGCACTTGCCCTGCATTGCCTCGGTGCCATCACGGGCGCTTGCCCTGCATTGCCTCAGTGCCAGCACGGGCGCTTGCCCTACATTGCCTCGGTGCCAGCACCAGCGCTTGCCCTGCATTGCCTCGGTGCCAGCACGAGCGCTTGCCCTGCAGTGCCTGGGGTGCCAGCACGAGCGCTTGCCCTGCATTGCCTCAGTGCCAGCACGAGCGCTTGCCCTGCATTGCCTCGGTGCCAGCACGGGCGCTTGCCCTGCATTGCCTCGGTGCCAGCACCAGCGCTTGCCCTGCATTGCCTCAGTGCCAGCACGAGCGCTTGCCCTGCATTGCCTCGGTGCCAGCACGGGCGCTTGCCCTGCATTGCCTCGGTGCCAGCACGGGTGCTTGCCCTGCATTGCCTCGATGCCAGCACGAGCGCTTGCCCTGCATTGCCTCGGTGCCAGCACGCGCGCTTGCCCTGCATTGCCTCGGTGCCAGCACGGGCGCTTGCCCTGCATTGCCTCGGTGCCAGCACAAGCGCTTGCCCTGCATTGCCTCGGTGCCAGCACAAGCGCTTGCCCTGCATTGCCTCGGTGCCAGCACGGGCGCTTGCCCTGCATTGCCTCGGTGCCAGCACGAGCGCTTGCCCTGCATTGCCTCAGTGCCAGCACGAGCGCTTGCCCTGCATTGCCTCGATGCCAGCACGAGCGCTTGCCCTGCATTGCCTGGGTGCCAGCACGAGCGCTTGCCCTGCATTGTCTCGGTGCCAGCACGAGCGCTTGCCCTGCATTGCCTCAGTGCCAGCACGAGCGCTTGCCCTGCATTGCCTCGATGCCAGCACGAGCGCTTGCCCTGCATTGCCTCAGTGCCAGCACGAGCGCTTGCCCTGCATTGCCTCGATGCCAGCACGCGCGCTTGCCCTGCATTGCCTCGGTGCCAGCACGCGCGCTTGCCCTGCATTGCCTTGGTGCCAGCACGGGCGCTTGCCCTGCATTGCCTCGGTGCCAGCACAAGCGCTTGCCCTGCATTGCCTCGGTGCCAGCACAAGCGCTTGCCCTGCATTGCCTCGATGCCAGCACGAGCGCTTGCCCTGCATTGCCTGGGTGCCAGCACGAGCGCTTGCCCTGCATTGTCTCGGTGCCAGCACGAGCGCTTGCCCTGCATTGCCTCAGTGCCAGCACGAGCGCTTGCCCTGCATTGCCTCGATGCCAGCACGAGCGCTTGCCCTGCATTGCCTCAGTGCCAGCACGAGCGCTTGCCCTGCATTGCCTCGATGCCAGCACGCGCGCTTGCCCTGCATTGCCTCGGTGCCAGCACGGGCGCTTGCCCTGCATTGCCTCGGTGCCAGCACGAGCGCTTGCCCTGCATTGCCTGGGGTGCCAGCACGAGCGCTTGCCCTGCATTGCCTCGGTACCATCACGAGCACTTGCCCTGCATTGCCTCGGTGCCAGCACGAGCGCTTGCCCTGCATTGTCTCGGTGCCAGCACGAGCGCTTGCCCTGCATTGCCTCGGTGCCAGCACGGGCGCTTGCCCTGCATTGCCTCGGTGCCAGCACGGGTGCTTGCCCTGCATTGCCTCGATGCCAGCACGAGCGCTTGCCCTGCATTGCCTGGGGTGCCAGCACGAGTGCTTGCCCTGCATTGCCTCGTTACCATCACGAGCACTTGCCCTGCATTGCCTCGGTGCCAGCACGAGCGCTTGCCCTGCATTGTCTCGGTGCCAGCACGAGCGCTTGCCCTGCATTGCCTCGGTGCCAGCACGGGCGCTTGCCCTGCATTGCCTCGGTGCCAGCACGGGTGCTTGCCCTGCATTGCCTCGATGCCAGCACGAGCGCTTGCCCTGCATTGCCTCGTTGCCAGCACGCGCGCTTGCCCTGCATTGCCTCGGTGCCAGCACGGGCGCTTGCCCTGCATTGCCTCGGTGCCAGCACGAGCGCTTGCCCTGCATTGTCTGGGGTGCCAGCACGAGCGCTTGCCCTGCATTGCCTGGGGTGCCATCACGAGCGCTTGCCCTGCATTGCCTGGGGTGCCAGCACGAGCGCTTGCCCTGCAGTGCCTCGGTGCCAGCACGAGCGCTTGCCCTGCAGTGCCTCGGTGCCAGCACGAGCGCTTGCCCTGCATTGCCTGAGGTGCCAGCACGAGCGCTTGCCCTGCATTGCCTCGGTGCCAGCACGAGCGCTTGCCCTGCATTGCCTGAGGTGCCAGCACAAGCGCTTGCCCTGCAGTATTGGAGTTCTGGACTTTTTGGTTCCGTCCAGAGGTGTCAGGGATAACACCCGAAGACCCCAGAGTTCTACCTGCCTCGGTGCACAAACAAACAGAAACACGGGCTTCTCGATGGTGGCGTCAAAGACCAAAGGTTTATTACTGCAGGGACACAGAAGTCACAGAAACTACACATGGGCAGTATCTAGGAGCCTGTTCGAATTGTACAACGAGGGTTGCTCCTTATATATCGAATATTGGGCTTCAGGCAAAATTCTTTACATGTTAGCACGTTCCAAAACCTTTGTATCTTAAACAATAAATATTTGGCGTTGCACAGGAATCGTCAGCAATATCTGATGTCAAAACATTACGAACGAGGGGTTCCCACTATTCCATCATAATCCTATGTCAACTTTTCATTCAAGACCCGGACCGCCTCATTGTAAATTTCGTTACCTCCCCCTAATAAAGGCCCAGAAGGAAAGGAGCAGAGCCAGGTGCAGAAGATAGAAAAGTAGGATAAGAGATGTTTGTGGGTCGTAAATGGGCAAGGCTACCAGATTCGGCTGCCTAATCATGATCAGGCCAACGAACACGAGAACCAGTATAGCAGGACTGGCCTCAGGCAGTGGAGGCAACTTCTGTCGAGTCATGCGGCCATGGCGTGTTCTGTTCTAAGGTGCACGTGTCGCTAGCAAGGTGAATCTCCGGCTAAAGTCTACGTGTCCTTAGGTGCTAGAGGTCACTGCGTGTCCATTGTCTACGTGAGGGCAAGAAACACAAAATGGCTTCCGTGATCTAAGATGGATGCCATGGGTAGATCAGAAATGTGTTCATAGCAGGAGTGCTCTTGCTCGTAGCATAGCGAAAACACCAGGATATGCTAAATGGATCATTTGCGGTTCACTGATACCAAAATTATGTATTTACGACAATGTTGAAAACACGGGGTCAAATTGTCACGGAACCTCAGACCCTCCTTTTGCCCATACGTAGGCAATTACTCTATGTCCGAGTCTATCTCTATGCTCATCAGGTCAGTGACATGTTGTTGCATCATCATTCTTTCTCGCGCCTTTTCTCCAAACGCAGGTGGTTTTCTGAAACATGTTGCAGCACAAAGACTACACAAAGCGGGACCACACTGGATAATCAGGCAGCATGAGAACAGAAATACTAGGATGACACCAATGACCATCAGAACCTTCCATCCCCACGCTGATACCAGAGTCCAAAACCACTCCATGAAGGACCAGTTTCCCTTGTCTACGTGTATAGAGTCGGAAATCTCGTGTAGCTTAGCGATCGCTTCATAGACGGTTGGAGCATTATTGGGAATAAAAACACAGCAGCTCGATTGGATCATTCTGCATACCCCACCTCGATCTGCAAGTATTACATCTAGAACCATACGGTTCTGCAACGTCATGAGACGATCCGCCTGAAGCTCAGCTGTCAAGTTACTAAGGGCACCAGCAGTTTCTGTAATAGTAGATTCAACTACCCGTGTTAGCTGACGTAGATTTCTACTATTGGCCATAGGCCCCCAAAACGGAAGGAAACCTTTGAAGAAGTCTCCAGCTTCCTGACCAGCGGTATCTTACTTGCTGAAGACACCTCTTGCTACTCTGGTCTTGTGATAATCTGAAGAAGCAGTGTATGTCGGAGGCAACAATCGAGCAATATAACACGAACCTGAAAAGTCAGCAGGCAGCCATGTATACGCTCTGTCTTGACAGATGAAGTAAGTACCCCTAGCAGTAAGGAAGGCAGGGGAAGAGTTAGACGGGAACACGTAAGTCTCAACGCACTCACTCCTCCCTAGCTGAGCTCTCGGATTTCTCCCATTTCCTTGCAAACAGACCTGACCTCGGTGAGGCACGACCCAGACTGGAGTGGAGCTTTTACGCTTGCTTTCTACCAAACTAAGGCGATACTCTGTAGAGTTCCAACCCAAATATACCCGTAATTCATCTCTAGGGTAAGATAGAGTATTATTGACGTTTTTAATCATGTCAATAATTCCCTGGACTAAAGCTTTGTTGGCTGAGTTGTATTTAGTGGAACGTGGTGGACGCGGAGGATAGGTCTCAAGGGCATAGGCAAAAATGGTCTGAAAGGCCTGAAATGATCCATTATAGCTAAAAGGCAAGACTAGATAGGGAATGCCTTTTTCCATAGTGTGGGGTATCAAGCCACACACCCAGCAGTCTGTAGTATTAACTACCAGTTGGTGTTGATGCAAGAGCTGTACAAATGTATTGTTAATAAATTCTGAGCGTCGAGCTTGTTCGTGTTCAGGAAACGAGTGAAAAGAATGCATAAAAGAAACAGTAGAAGTAGCAGGATCAAGGGGAGGTACTGTAGTTACCGGCATAAAAATCAAATGCACATCAAGGACGATTCCACCCACTAACGTTATCAAAACAATTAAAAACGTAACTGCACATTGCATTAGAAAGCATGCTGTGAAGTATTCTGTACAGTCTATTTCTGCGAACATAGATTACATTCTGTCGTTGCAGCTCAGGAAGCTCCATCTTCTACAATCCGCTCGCGACCACTGATGATGTGTACGTAGATGAAAATGCCTCTATCAGCCCTGGGAGTTCCCAGAACTAACAGAAAGATCGACCTTGTGTCTGACCCCCGCAGATTCAACTAGGCACACAGCCACGACCCTACGGCTACCCAGACGGCAAGGCAAAATTTAAAACAACAAAATAATAGCAAACTTCCTGGCGGGAGGCAATGTATCAAAAATTCAAATGTGAAAATAGGCAGTTTCCTGCTTTATTTGTCCATATTGCGAGATCGTAAATTGTATCTCAGTTTTGCAGGAGCTGTCTGATCTGGAAACAATGTATTTTCAGCCGACGTTGCAATGTTCACGTTTGCAGATGACAAATGTTCTTTTGGTGCAGATGACAAATGTTCAGGGTTCAAAAGAGCAGTTTCAGGAGGAGAGCCAGAGTTTGATGTATCAGTGATCAGTTCTGCATCACTGAAAGGAATGAAACTGGGTATTTGTTCTGCTTCAGAGGCACTGATTCCTTTCTTTACCCAGTTGTCGTAAGGAAGTGGCAGAGGCACACGTTTGACGTGTGTCGTGTGGATCCAATTCTTCCGTCCGGCCACACGAATAGCAGTTCTCGTCGCCAATAAGACTTGGAAGGGGCCAACGAATCTGGGCTGAAGATTTTTCGTTCTTGCAAAATTTCTAATGACTACTTGATCCCCAGGTTTCAGCTGATGACCTGGACTCTCCGGTGGCTTTGGCAATGCATCGAAAACCTGTTGGTGAATAAGGCTCAATTTAGCAGTCAAGTCGAAAAGGTAATCAATTAACATTGGGTATTCCAGCTGCTTAAATTCTTTCGGTCTAGGTACCCCCCAAACATTTGCAGGACGACCAAAAATTATTTCATATGGACTAAGCCCTACTCTAGAATGTACAGTTGCTCTTATTGATAACAAAGCCAAAGGCAGTGCATCTGGCCAGGGCAAACCCGTGGACGCTTGTATCTTAGCAAGTTTCAGTTTAAGGGTGTCATTGTAACCCTCAACTAAACCCGCGGACTGGGGATGATTCGCACTGTGAAACTTTTGTTTAATCCCTAGGCCGGCACACACACTCTGCATAACTTTCCCTACGAACTCACTTACTCACTCTTGCAGTCTCCACAATCGTACTCAAAGTCGTTACTGCATAGGCAGCAGTCACGTCACCATTCTCCAATTTGAAGCAAGACCCATCAACATACAACGTGCCATCTGGATCTGATAACGGAGTGTCTTTTAAATCAATTCGTCCTTTTGTCTCTTCCTCAGTTCTGAAACAACAGTCGTGTGGTTCGGAATCACTCGACTCTTGACTAGTCGGCAACAATGTTGCTGGATTCAATACATTGCATCTTTTGATCTGAATATGACTCGCTAGCAGTGTCAGTTCGTAACCTGATAATCTAGCACTGGTAAGGTGCTGCGTCTTGGTTCGGTTCATGAGTGTATCCACAGCATGCGGAACCATAACCACTAGCATGTTGTTCATTACTAAACCAGCAGATTGTCGAATGGAGGCTGCAGCTGCGGCTGTAGCTCTCAAGCAACTAGGCAACGCTCTAGCTACCGGATCTAACGTTGATGAAAAATACGCACAAGGGCGTTGTTTATCACCAAATTTCTGTGTCAGAACACTCAACGCACAACCTTCTCTCTCATGGACATAGAGCGTGAATGGCTTACTGTAATCGGGTGTACCCAATACAGGAGCTGAACACAGTGCATTTCGTAACTCAGAAAAACTCTCCTGACATTCGGCAGACCATGGCACTGGACTCTGAACATTTTTCCCAGTCAAAGCTACCAACGGTTTTGCCAAAAGAGAAAAATTTGGGATCCATTGCCTACAATATGAGGTAATACCTAAAAAGGCACGTACTTCTCTCTGCGTGCTAGGAACATTCATCTGTGTAATTGCTTTTATTCTCTCTGGGGTCAACTTCCTTCCCTCCTTTGACAAGAGATGACCTAGGTAGGTCACTTCTTGGCAACAGTATTGCATTTTTGAAGGTGACACCTTGTGATTCAAATTTGACAAATGATGCAATAAAGAAATTGTAGCTGTTTTGCAAGTTTCCTTGTCATCGGCAGCCACTAGAAGATCATCGACATATTGTACTAAAGCAGAACCAGGAGGAAGTACAAAGGAGTCTAACTGGCTTTTTAATGCTTGACTGTAAATGGATGGGCTTTCACAATAACCTTGTGCAGCACGTTTAAACCTGAAGCTTCGTCCTCCTAGAGAGAAACCGAAGATATCTCTGCTTTCCTCAGCTATCGGAATGCTGAAAAAGGCATTTTTCAAGTCGATAACCGAAAACCATGCTGCTGTAGCAGGAATCAACGTTAACAATGCAGTAATGTCTGGAACCACAGGAAACTGTGGAATCACAATTTTATTAACCTCTCTCAGATCAATTACAAACCTATATACTGGAGGTTTTGTTGGGTCAGTTCGTTTCAGAATAGGCAGTACAGGACTATTACAGACATTACCTCTAGTTTCTTCTACAACGTCTTTCTTGATCAGATCTTGCACTATCAGTAGGAGCGCAGCTCACCTTCACTCGAGATCTTGTATTGTGGTATTCGTGGAAGTTTGGCATTTGCTTTCAAAGTTATTACATAGGGTGGAATTTCTAAAAGACCTACATCATTAGGACCAGTCGCCCAAAGAGTATCAGGGAGAGAACGCAGCTCTGGTGGGAGCGCATCCATCGACAAGTACATTGGAGAGGTGATTCTTTTACCCAACGTAAGCTGTACTCCTTCTGGAGAACAGTACAATGTCGCATATAGGCGTTTTAACAAGTCTAAACCAAGCAGATTTTCATTACAACCTGTCGTCAAAATCAGGGGTGCTTTCAAGTGGCGGGGCCCAACAGAAATAGACAAAGGACCAGAAACAGGGTTGTGAACAGGGGCGCCTGAAAAACCTACTGAAACGTTTGTTGAGCCAGACAAAGGTGCGCCAGGGAGTTTCGCATGTATGATAGAACTTTTTGCTGCACCAGTATCCAACAGAAACGGTTCGACTATACCTGATGTTGCTACTGCGACATAAGGCCCACTCTGATCTACTGGAACTGATACTACTCCCTCTCTTTGTCCTTGGCTGTCCTAGTACTCCCTTGGCTGAACTTCCTCTCTAGCTTCATAGTAGTCTTCAACATGATACTGTTGAGACCTATTTTGTTGGGCAGATTGTCCATTTCGCTGATCGAAATGATTAGAAGGGCGATCACTTGTCTGTGGCGGCATAGCACCTCGTCCTCGACCTCTAGAGTTTTGTATAGAACTACCACGACCTCTCTGAGCTGCCGCAGCATTATTCTGCGCTAAGACTGGACACTCACTCTTATAATGGCCTTCCATTTTGCAATAAGCACACTGATTCCATTGGTACTGTGGCCTCTGAGAATTATACTCCGTCCTTTGATATGACCCTTGCTGCGTATTAGTCTGATTCGTGCGAGGCGGATATGCTTGCTGTAAAAGAACTTTAGTTTTTAAATCTTTTGTCTTCTTCTCTGATTTTTCCTTCTCCTCTTTATCCCTATTTTCATAGTACTGGGCAGTCGCAAGTATTTGCGCAGTCGTAGAGACAGCCCACGCACTCTCGGAATCTTTCAATTTATTACTAAGTTCGTGCAACAAATTGTGTACAAATTTATCAACGAATAGTCTCTGTCCTCCTTCTGTGCTCATATCCTGACACTATGATCCACGAAAGTCTCTTCGAACCTTGTGAAAAAGTCGGAAACACTTTCGTCCTTCTTTTGCCTCCATGCGGACAACTTGTCCCAGTTAACGCGCAATGCCGGCATCAGAGTCTTCATTAATTTAATTATTCTACCGGGTAAATTAGCAATTAAGGGTTCAGGTTTAGAACCCCCAATCTGTTGACCATCCGCTGCAATTATAGCTGCCCAATCACCACCTAGGGCAACTGGATGATTCTCTTTACGAATTTTAGCCCAAATTGGTTGCGGTACTACATTACCAAATAGCAGATCTATGTCCGCTAGATTCAGTACGCAAGCTTCAATTGTCTGAGTCAACTCTTTGTAGTACCCTGCAGGATTTTTACGCGGATCTGGCAAGGCCTGTTTCACTGCTAATACTTCAGCTCGCTTCCATGGAATATGTATCCATACTCTCTGGAATTGGGCTGGAGCGGCTGCAATACCAAGGTTTACATTAGCTTGCACAGCTTCACGCCAAATTGGTGGAACCTCCCTCATTGGGTATTGACGATTTTGTTTCGTACTACGTTTCTCTAACTCCCTCGGTGAACGAAGGGATGGGTCATTCCTATAACTTAAAATCAGTTCCATCGCTTCTTTTATATTTTGACCAACTATCATACGTGCAGCAAACTCTTTCTGAACATTAATTAATTCTTCCTTATTTGATTCAGAGTCATCCTCTTCCAATTCCTCACGTAGAAGGAAGCACATTTCATCGAACACATATCGTTGTGTCGGTTCGTTCCATTGCATAAATGTATCTAATACATCTTGTACATTATATCTTCCAACTTTCGAAACCCATCTAAGAGCAGTGGAATCTAATATTCCTCGTTCTTCAGTACTGGGAAGCTGACTACGTCTCTGCACAGAGTCAGAGGTAGGAGTCTTAATCAGAGTTTTATAGAAGGGAGATAGAATATTAGAGACAGAATCAGTGATTCTCCGACGAACAGAAAGCGGAGTCATAATATTAGCAGAAGCAGTAAATAGAGTAGCAGTTGGAACAGATAGAACAGGAACAGTAGGAGTAGCGGGCAAAATAGCCTGTGAACTAGCAGGTGTGAGCGATACAGGTATAGGTAAAGAAGCCGGCAACCCTGGAAGAGGGGGTGTCGAAGGAACATTAATATTAACCACAGGAGGTACAGGAACTTGATTTAGAGGAGCAGGAACACCAGGTTGTCCAGCAACCGGTAATTGAACATTCGGTATAGGTGGAGCCGTAGCACCCTGTGCATACGGTGGGGGTGATCGTAACAAGTAAGACAACAGGGGATCCTTTTCGGGGTCCTCTACTATCTTAGCTGTACTCGATGGCAAAGCAGGATAGCACTTGTCTATCGCTAAATTACGCTCTCTATTGGCCACCTCCATCGCCTTCTCAGACTCGTTGAGTTGCAGCTGCTTAGCAGACTGTTCTAAAGTCAACTCTTGCTCTTTCTGTTCTTTCTTCAACTTTTTAATTTCTCTCTGTTTAGATTCTTTTCGGCAATAACGGAAAGAATCAAACATTGCCGGCCGGGCTTTCTTCTTGAACAATTTCGTTTCTAAATTATCAAGAACTTGGGGTTCAAAACTACCATGCAGTGGCCAACTAAGGACACCATCTTTCTCTGTATAGTGGATCCATACCTCGTTATAAGAGATAGGGCCCACACCAAATTTGCAATATAGATCATAAAGGGGAGTTCCAATCGGAGGAACCGAACACGAGTCCTCCAACTGGGAATCACTGTTGCAACTAAAACAAGACAACATACAATTTTTCCGACTTACCATTTTATAATCCGGAACACAGAACAGACAAAACACAAACAAAAAGGTGCGCACTCGAACCAAGAACTTAGGCCTACCAAAGCGAACAAATGTATCGATACCCAAACTAAACCAAATGATTATCGTGACTAGAACAACCAGTGATAATCTTACGAAACCAAACCAAACCAAGAACTGAAAAGGGATTTAATCCTAACAGGAACAACCCTTACGAAGTAACCAACTAGCAACCACTTAATACTTAACTGAGGCACTGAAGACGTCACCAAGGAGAAACCCGTCTCGTCTCGCCGCACTAAGGACTGCACCTCGGGTCCAAGACAGGGCGACGGTCAAGGCAACGGACCACTGCAGCCGTCTGAACGGGAACCCTCGTGGAAGAGAACGTCGGGCCACTTTTGCGATATGCCGGGATCGATGAAGTGGGGCGCCTCCCTCAGGAATCTTCACACGAAGCTTCTCGAACTCTTCAGGCTTCTTGAACCGGTACCGAATGACGGCGCCCCACGTTGGGCGCCAATTGGAGTTCTGGACTTTTTGGTTCCGTCCAGAGGTGTCAGGGATAACACCCGAAGACCCCAGAGTTCTACCTGCCTCGGTGCACAAACAAACAGAAACACGGGCTTCTCGATGGTGGCGTCAAAGACCAAAGGTTTATTACTGCAGGGACACAGAAGTCACAGAAACTACACATGGGCAGTATCTAGGAGCCTGTTCGAATTGTACAACGAGGGTTGCTCCTTATATATCGAATATTGGGCTTCAGGCAAAATTCTTTACATGTTAGCACGTTCCAAAACCTTTGTATCTTAAACAATAAATATTTGGCGTTGCACAGGAATCGTCAGCAATATCTGATGTCAAAACATTACGAACGAGGGGTTCCCACTATTCCATCATAATCCCATGTCAACTTTTCATTCAAGACCCGGACCGCCTCATTGTAAATTTCGTTACCTCCCCCTAATAAAGGCCCAGAAGGAAAGGAGCAGAGCCAGGTGCAGAAGATAGAAAAGTAGGATAAGAGATGTTTGTGGGTCGTAAATGGGCAAGGCTACCAGATTCGGCTGCCTAATCATGATCAGGCCAAAAAACACGAGAACCAGTATAGCAGGACTGGCCTCAGGCAGTGGAGGCAACTTCTGTCGAGTCATGCGGCCATGGCGTGTTCTGTTCTAAGGTGCACGTGTCGCTAGCAAGGTGAATCTCCGGCTAAAGTCTACGTGTCCTTAGGTGCTAGAGGTCACTGCGTGTCCATTGTCTACGTGAGGGCAAGAAACACAAAATGGCTTCCGTGATCTAAGATGGATGCCATGGGTAGATCAGAAATGTGTTCATAGCAGGAGTGCTCTTGCTCGTAGCATAGCGAAAACACCAGGATATGCTAAATGGATCATTTGCGGTTCACTGATACCAAAATTATGTATTTACGACAATGTTGAAAACACGGGGTCAAATTGTCACGGAACCTCAGTGCCTCGGTGCCAGCACGAGCGCTTGCCCTGCAGTGCCTCGGTGCCAGCACGAGCGCTTGCCCTGCATTGCCTGGGGTGCCAGCACAAGCGCTTGCCCTGCAGTGCCTCGTGCCAGCACAGGCGCTTGCCCTGCAGTGCCTCGGTGCCAGCACAGGCGCTTGCCCTGCAGTGCCTCGGTGCCAGCACAGGCGCTTGCCCTGCATTGCCTCAGTGCCAGCACGAGAGCTTGCCCTGCATTGCCTCGGTGCCAGCACGAGCGCTTTCCCTGCATTGCCTCGGTGCCAGCACGAGCGCTTGCCCTGCAGTGCCTCGGTGCCATCACGAGCGCTTGCCCTGCATTGCCTGGGGTGCCAGCACCAGCGCTTGCCCTGCATTGCCTCAGTGCCAGCATGGGCGCTTGCCCTACATTGCCTCGGTGCCAGCACCAGCGCTTGCCCTGCATTGCCTCGGTGCCAGCACGAGCGCTTGCCCTGCAGTGCCTGGGGCGCCAGCACGAGCGCTTGCCCTGCATTGCCTCGGTGCCAGCACAAGCGTTTGCCCTGCATTGCCTGGGGTGCCAGCACGAGCGCTTGCACTGCATTGACTCAGTGCCAGCACGGGCGCTTGCCCTACATTGCCTCGGTGCCAGCACCAGCGCTTGCCCTGCATTGCCTCGGTGCCAGCACAAGCGCTTGCCCTGCAGTGCCTGGGGTGCCAGCACGAGCGCTTGCCCTGCATTGCCTCAGTGCCAGCACAAGCGATTGCCCTGCATTGCCTCAGTGCCAGCACGAGCGCTTGCCCTGCAGTGCCTCGGTGCCATCACGAGCACTTGCCCTGCATTGCCTCGGTGCCATCACGGGCGCTTGCCCTGCATTGCCTCGGTGCCAGCACAAGCGCTTGCCCTGCAGTGCCTCGGTGCCATCACGAGCACTTGCCCTGCATTGCCTCGGTGCCATCACGGGCGCTTGCCCTGCATTGCCTCAGTGCCAGCACGGGCGCTTGCCCTACATTGCCTCGGTGCCAGCACCAGCGCTTGCCCTGCATTGCCTCGGTGCCAGCACGAGCGCTTGCCCTGCAGTGCCTGGGGTGCCAGCACGAGCGCTTGCCCTGCATTGCCTCAGTGCCAGCACGAGCGCTTGCCCTGCATTGCCTCGGTGCCAGCACGGGCGCTTGCCCTGCATTGCCTCGGTGCCAGCACCAGCGCTTGCCCTGCATTGCCTCAGTGCCAGCACGAGCGCTTGCCCTGCATTGCCTCGGTGCCAGCACGGGCGCTTGCCCTGCATTGCCTCGGTGCCAGCACGGGTGCTTGCCCTGCATTGCCTCGATGCCAGCACGAGCGCTTGCCCTGCATTGCCTCGGTGCCAGCACGCGCGCTTGCCCTGCATTGCCTCGGTGCCAGCACGGGCGCTTGCCCTGCATTGCCTCGGTGCCAGCACAAGCGCTTGCCCTGCATTGCCTCGGTGCCAGCACAAGCGCTTGCCCTGCATTGCCTCGGAGCCAGCACGGGCGCTTGCCCTGCATTGCCTCGGTGCCAGCACGAGCGCTTGCCCTGCATTGCCTCAGTGCCAGCACGAGCGCTTGCCCTGCATTGCCTCGATGCCAGCACGAGCGCTTGCCCTGCATTGCCTCGGTGCCAGCACGAGCGCTTGCCCTGCATTGTCTCGGTGCCAGCACGAGCGCTTGCCCTGCATTGCCTCAGTGCCAGCACGAGCGCTTGCCCTGCATTGCCTCGATGCCAGCACGAGCGCTTGCCCTGCATTGCCTCAGTGCCAGCATGAGCGCTTGCCCTGCATTGCCTAAATGCCAGCACGCGCGCTTGCCCTGCATTGGCTCGGTGCCAGCACGGGCGCTTGCCCTGCATTGCCTCGGTGCCAGCACGAGCGCTTGCCCTGCATTGCCTGGGGTGCCAGCATGAGCGCTTGCCCTGCATTGCCTCGGTACCATCACGAGCACTTGCCCTGCATTGCCTCGGTGCCAGCACGAGCGCTTGCCCTGCATTGTCTCGGTGCCAGCACGAGCGCTTGCCCTGCATTGCCTCGGTGCCAGCACGGGCGCTTGC
The DNA here is from genome assembly GCF_964261635.1 of Lissotriton helveticus. Lineage (NCBI taxonomy): Eukaryota > Metazoa > Chordata > Amphibia > Caudata > Salamandridae > Lissotriton > Lissotriton helveticus. Next base: position 494,470,456 of record NC_136062.1, read on the forward strand.
CGTGCATTGCCTCGGTGCCAGCACGGGTGCTTGCCCTGCATTGCCTCGATGCCAGCACGAGCGCTTGCCCTGCATTGCCTCTGTGCCAGCACGCGCGCTTGCCCTGCATTGCCTCGGTGCCAGCACGGGCGCTTGCCCTGCATTGCCTCGGTGCCAGCACGAGCGCTTGCCATGCATTGCCTGGGGTGCCAGCACGAGCGCTTGCCCTGCATTGCCTCGGTGCCAGCACAAACGCATGCCCTGCATTGCCTCGGTGCCAGCACGAGCGCTTGCCCTGCATTGCCTGGGGTGCCAGCACGGGCGCTTGCCCTGCATTGCCTCGGTGCCAGCACCAGCGCTTGCCCTGCATTGCCTCAGTGCCAGCACGAGCGCTTGCCCTGCATTGCCTCGGTGCCAGCACGGGCGCTTGCCCTGCATTGCCTCGGTGCCAGCACGGGTGCTTGCCCTGCATTGCCTCGATGCCAGCACGAGCGCTTGCCCTGCATTGCCTCGGTGCCAGCACGCGCGCTTGCCCTGCATTGCCTCGGTGCCAGCACGGGCGCTTGCCCTGCATTGCCTCGGTGCCAGCACAAGCGCTTGCCCTGCATTGCCTCGGTGCCAGCACAAGCGCTTGCCCTGCATTGCCTCGGTGCCAGCACGGGCGCTTGCCCTGCATTGCCTCGGTGCCAGCACGAGCGCTTGCCCTGCATTGCCTCAGTGCCAGCACGAGCGCTTGCCCTGCATTGCCTCGATGCCAGCACGAGCGCTTGCCCTGCATTGCCTCGGTGCCAGCACGAGCGCTTGCCCTGCATTGTCTCGGTGCCAGCACGAGCGCTTGCCCTGCATTGCCTCAGTGCCAGCACGAGCGCTTGCCCTGCATTGCCTCGATGCCAGCACGAGCGCTTGCCCTGCATTGCCTCAGTGCCAGCACGAGCGCTTGCCCTGCATTGCCTAAATGCCAGCACGCGCGCTTGCCCTGCATTGGCTCGGTGCCAGCACGGGCGCTTGCCCTGCATTGCCTCGGTGCCAGCACGAGCGCTTGCCCTGCATTGCCTGGGGTGCCAGCATGAGCGCTTGCCCTGCATTGCCTCGGTACCATCACGAGCACTTGCCCTGCATTGCCTCGGTGCCAGCACGAGCGCTTGCCCTGCATTGTCTCGGTGCCAGCACGAGCGCTTGCCCTGCATTGCCTCGGTGCCAGCACGGGCGCTTGCCCTGCATTGCCTCGGTGCCAGCACGGGTGCTTGCCCTGCATTGCCTCGATGCCAGCACGAGCGCTTGCCCTGCATTGCCTCGGTGCCAGCACGCGCGCTTGCCCTGCATTGCCTCGGTGCCAGCATGGGCGCTTGCCCTGCATTGCCTCGATGCCAGCACAAGCGCTTGCCCTGCATTGCCTGGGGTGCCAGCACGAGCGCTTGCCCTGCATTGCCTCGGTGCCAGCACAAGCGCATGCCCTGCATTGCCTCGGTGCCAGCACGAGCGCTTGCCCTGCATTGCCTGGGGTGCCAGCACGAGCGCTTGCCCTGCATTGCCTCGGTGCCAGCACGAGCGCTTGCCCTGCATTGCCTCGGTGCCAGCACGAGCGCTTGCCCTGCATTGTCTCAGTGCCAGCACGGGCGCTTGCCCTGCAGTGCCTGGGGTGCCAGCACGAGCGCTTGCCCTGCATTGCCTCAGTGCCAGCACGAGCGCTTGCCCTGCATTGCCTCGGTACCATCACGAGCACTTGCCCTGCATTGCCTCAGTGCCAGCACGAGCGCTTGCCCTGCATTGCCTGGGGTGCCAGCACGAGTGCTTGCCCTGCATTGCCTCGGTACCATCACGAGCACTTGCCCTGCATTGCCTCGGTGCCAGCACGAGCGCTTGCCCTGCATTGCCTTGGTACCATCACGAGCGCTTGCCCTGCATTGCCTCGGTGCCAGCACGAGCGCTTGCCCTGCATTGTCTCGGTGCCAGCACGAGCGCTTGCCCTGCATTGCCTCGGTGCCAGCACGGGCGCTTGCCCTGCATTGCCTCGGTGCCAGCACGGGTGCTTGCCCTGCATTGCCTCGATGCCAGCACGAGCGCTTGCCCTGCATTGCCTCGGTGCCAGCACGCGCGCTTGCCCTGCATTGCCTCGGTGCCAGCACGGGCGCTTGCCCTGCATTGCCTCGGTGCCAGCACAAGCGCTTGCCCTGCATTGCCTCGGTGCCAGCACAAGCGCTTGCCCTGCATTGCCTCGGTGCCAGCACGGGCGCTTGCCCTGCATTGCCTCGGTGCCAGCACAAGCGCTTGCCCTGCATTGCCTCAGTGCCAGCACGAGCGCTTGCCCTGCATTGCCTCGATGCCAGCACGAGCGCTTGCCCTGCATTGCCTCAGTGCCAGCACGAGCGCTTGCCCTGTATTGCCTCAATGCCAGCACGCGCGCTTGCCCTGCATTGCCTCGGTGCCAGCACGGGCGCTTGCCCTGCATTGCCTCGGTGCCAGCACGAGCGCTTGCCCTGCATTGCCTGGGGTGCCAGCACGAGCGCTTGCCCTGCATTGCCTCGGTACCATCACGAGCACTTGCCCTGCATTGCCTCGGTGCCAGCACGAGCGCTTGCCCTGCATTGTCTCGGTGCCAGCACGAGCGCTTGCCCTGCATTGCTTCGGTGCCAGCATGGGCGCTTGCCCTGCATTGCCTCGGTGCCAGCACAAGCGCTTGCCCTGCATTGCCTCAGTGCCAGCACGAGCGCTTGCCCTGCATTGCCTCGATGCCAGCACGCGCGCTTGCCCTGCATTGCCTCGGTGCCAGCACGGGCGCTTGCCCTGCATTGCCTCGGTGCCAGCACGAGCGCTTGCCCTGCATTGCCTGGGGTGCCAGCACGTGCGCTTGCCCTGCATTGCCTCGGTGCCAGCACGGGCGCTTGCCCTGCATTGCCTCGGTGCCAGCACGGGCGCTTGCCCTGCATTGCCTCGGTGCCAGCACGGGTGCTTGCCCTGCATTGCCTCGGTGCCAGCACGCGCGCTTGCCCTGCATTGCCTCGATGCCAGCACGCGCGCTTGCCCTGCATTGCCTCGGTGCCAGCACGGGCGCTTGCCCTGCATTGCCTCGGTGCCAGCACGAGCGCTTGCCCTGCATTGCCTGGGGTGCCAGCACGAGCGCTTGCCCTGCATTGCCTCGGTGCCAGCACGGGCGCTTGCCCTGCATTGCCTCGATGCCAGCACGAGCGCTTGCCCTGCATTGCCTCGGTGCCAGCAGGCGCGCTTGCCCTGCATTGCCTCGGTGCCAGCACGGGCGCATGCCCTGCATTGCCTCGGTGCCAGCACGAGCGCTTGCCCTGCATTGCCTCGGTGCCAGCACAAGCGCTTGCCCTGCATTGCCTCAGTGCCAGCACGAGCGCTTGCCCTGCATTGCCTCGATGCCAGCACGAGCGCTTGCCCTGCATTGCCTCAGTGCCAGCACGAGCGCTTGCCCTGCATTGCCTCGATGCCAGCACGCGCGCTTGCCCTGCATTGCCTCGGTGCCAGCACGGGCGCTTGCCCTGCATTGCCTCGGTGCCAGCACGAGCGCTTGCCCTGCATTGCCTGGGGTGCCAGCACGAGCGCTTGCCCTGCATTGCCTCGGTACCATCACGAGCACTTGCCCTGCATTGCCTCGGTGCCAGCACGAGCGCCTGCCCTGCTTTGTCTCAGTGCCAGCACGAGCGCTTGCCCTGCATTGCCTCGGTGCCAGCACGGGCGCTTGCCCTGCATTGCCTCGGTGCCAGCACGGTTGCTTGCCCTGCATTGCCTCGATGCCAGCACGAGCGCTTGCCCTGCATTGCCTCGGTGCCAGCACGCGCGCTTGCCCTGCATTGCCTCGGTGCCAGCACGGGCGCTTGCCCTGCATTGCCTCGGTGCCAGCACAAGCGCTTGCCCTGCATTGCCTCGGTGCCAGCACAAGCGCTTGCCCTGCATTGCCTCGGTGCCAGCACGGGCGCTTGCCCTGCATTGCCTCGGTGCCAGCACGAGCGCTTGCCCTGCATTTTCTCGGTGCCAGCACAAGCGCTTGCCCTGCATTGCCTCAGTGCCAGCACGAGCGCTTGCCCTGCATTGCCTCGATGCCAGCACGAGCACTTGCCCTGCATTGCCTCGGTGCCAGCACGGGCACTTGCCCTGCATTGCCTGGGGTGCCAGCACAAGCGCTTGCCCTGCATTGCCTCGGTGCCAGCACGGGTGCTTGCCCTGCATTGCCTCGATGCCAGCACGAGCGCTTGCCCTGCATTGCCTTGGGTGCCAGCACAAGCGCTTGCGCTGCATTGCCTCGGTGCCAGCACGAGCGCTTGCCCTGCATTGCCTCGATGCCAGCACGAGCGCTTGCCCTGCATTGCCTCGGTGCCAGCACGGGCGCTTGCCCTGCATTGCCTCGGTGCCAGCACGAGCGCTTGCCCTGCATTGCCTCGGTGCCAGCACGAGCGCTTGCCCTGCATTGCCTCGGTGCCAGCACAAGCGCTTGCCCTGCATTGCCTCGGTGCCAGCACGAGCGCTTGACCTGCAGTGCCTGGGGTGCCAGCACGGGCACTTGCCCTGCATTGCCTCGGTGCCAGCACAAGCACTTGCCCTGCATTGCCTCGGTGCCAGCACGAGCGCTTGCCCTGCATTGCCTCGGTGCCAGCACGGGCGCTTGCCCTGCATTGCCTCGGTGCCAGCACAGGTGCTTGCCCTGCATTGCCTCGATGCCAGCACGAGCGCTTGCCCTGCATTGCCTCGGTGCCAGCACGCGCGCTTGCCCTGCATTGCCTCGGTGCCAGCACGTGCGCTTGCCCTGCATTGCCTCTGTGCCAGCACAAGCGCTTGCCCTGCATTGCCTCGGTGCCAGCACAAGCGCTTGCCCTGCATTGCCTCGGTGCCAGCACGGGCGCTTGCCCTGCATTGCCTCGGTGCCAGCACGAGCGCTTGCCCTGCATTGCCTCGGTGCCAGCACAAGCGCTTGCCCTGCATTGCCTCAGTGCCAGCACGAGCGCTTGCCCTGCATTGCCTCGATGCCAGCACAAGCGCTTGCCCTGCATTGCCTCGGTGCCAGCACGGGCGCTTGCCCTGCATTGCCTCGGTGCCAGCACAAGCGCTTGCCCTGCATTGCCTCAGTGCCAGCACGAGCGCTTGCCCTGCATTGCCTCGATGCCAGCACGAGCGCTTGCCCTGCATTGCCTCAGTGCCAGCACGAGCGCTTGCCCTGTATTGCCTCTATGCCAACACGCGCGCTTGCCCTGCATTGCCTCGGTGCCAGCACGGCGCTTGCCCTGCATTGCCTCGGTGCCAGCACGAGCGCTTGCCCTGCATTGCCTGGGGTGCCAGCACGAGCGCTTGCCCTGCATTGCCTCGGTACCATCACGAGCACTTGCCCTGCATTGCCTCGGTGCCAGCACGAGCGCTTGCCCTGCATTGTCTCGGTGCCAGCACGAGCGCTTGCCCTGCATTGCCTCGGTGCCAGCATGGGCGCTTGCCCTGCATTGCCTCGGTGCCAGCACAAGCGCTTGCCCTGCATTGCCTCAGTGCCAGCACGAGCGCTTGCCCTGCATTGCCTCGATGCCAGCACGCGCGCTTGCCCTGCATTGCCTCGGTGCCAGCACAGGCGCTTGCCCTGCATTGCCTCGGTGCCAGCACGAGCGCTTGCCCTGCATTGCCTGGGGTGCCAGCCCGAGCGCTTGCCCTGCATTGCCTCGGTGCCAGCACGGGCGCTTGCCCTGCATTGTCTCGGTGCCAGCACGGGTGCTTGCCCTGCATTGCCTCGATGCCAGCACGAGCGCTTGCCCTGCATTGCCTCGGTGCCAGCACGCGCGCTTGCCCTGCATTGCCTCGGTGCCAGCACGGGCGCTTGCCCTGCATTGCCTCGGTGCCAGCACGAGCGCTTGCCCTGCATTGCCTCGGTGCCAGCACAAGCGCTTGCCCTGCATTGCCTCAGTGCCAGCACAAGCGCTTGCCCTGCATTGCCTCGATGCCAGCACGAGCGCTTGCCCTGCATTGCCTCAGTGCCAGCACGAGCGCTTGCCCTGCATTGCCTCGATGCCAGCACGCGCGCTTGCCCTGCATTGCCTCGGTGCCAGCACGGGCGCTTGCCCTGCATTGCCTCGGTGCCAGCACGAGCGCTTGCCCTGCATTGCCTGGGGTGCCAGCACGAGCGCTTGCCCTGCACTGCCTCGGTACCATCACGAGCACTTGCCCTGCATTGCCTCGGTGCCAGCACGAGCGCCTGCCCTGCTTTGTCTCAGTGCCAGCACGAGCGCTTGCCCTGCATTGCCTCGGTGCCAGCACGGGCGCTTGCCCTGCATTGCCTCGGTGCCAGCACGGTTGCTTGCCCTGCATTGCCTCGATGCCAGCACGAGCGCTTGCCCTGCATTGCCTCGGTGCCAGCACGCGCGCTTGCCCTGTATTGCCTCGGTGCCAGCATGGGCGCTTGCCCTGCATTGCCTCGGTGCCAGCACGAGCGCTTGCCCTGCATTTCCTCGGTGCCAGCACAAGCGCTTGCCCTGCATTGCCTCAGTGCCAGCACGAGCGCTTGCCCTGCATTGCCTCGATGCCAGCACGAGCACTTGCCCTGCATTGCCTCGCTGCCAGCACGGGCACTTGCCCTGCATTGCCTGGGGTGCCAGCACAAGCGCTTGCCCTGCATTGCCTCGGTGCCAGCACGGGTGCTTGCCCTGCATTGCCTCGATGCCAGCACGAGCGCTTGCCCTGCATTGCCTGGGGTGCCAGCACAAGCGCTTGCGCTGCATTGCCTCGGTGCCAGCACGAGCGCTTGCCCTGCATTGCCTCGATGCCAGCACGAGCGCTTGCCCTGCATTGCCTCGGTGCCAGCACGGGCGCTTGCCCTGCATTGCCTCGGTGCCAGCACGAGCGCTTGCCCTGCATTGCCTCGGTGCCAGCACGAGCGCTTGGCCTGCAGTGCCTGGGGTGCCAGCACGGGCACTTGCCCTGCATTGCCTCGGTGCCAGCACAAGCACTTGCCCTGCATTGCCTCGATGCCAGCATGAGCGCTTGCCCTGCATTGCCTCGGTGCCAGCACGGGCGCTTGCCCTGCATTGCCTCGGTGCCAGCACGGGTGCTTGCCCTGCATTGCCTTGATGCCAGCACGAGCGCTTGCCCTGCATTGCCTCGGTGCCAGCACGCGCGCTTGCCCTGCATTGCCTCGGTGCCAGCACGGGCGCTTGCCCTGCATTGCCTCGGTGCCAGCACAAGCGCTTGCCCTGCATTGCCTCGGTGCCAGCACAAGCGCTTGCCCTGCATTGCCTCGGTGCCAGCACGGGCGCTTGCCCTGCATTGCCTCGGTGCCAGCACGAGCGCTTGCCCTGCATTGCCTCGGTGCCAGCACAAGCGCTTGCCCTGCATTGCCTCAGTGCCAGCACGAGCGCTTGCCCTGCATTGCCTCGATGCCAGCACGAGCGCTTGCCCTGCATTGCCTCAGTGCCAGAACGAGCGCTTGCCCTGTATTGCCTCAATGCCAGCACGCGCGCTTGCCCTGCATTGCCTCGGTGCCAGCACGAGCGCTTGCCCTGCATTGCCTGGGGTGCCAGCACGAGCGCTTGCCCTGCATTGCCTCGGTACCATCACGAGCACTTGCCCTGCATTGCCTCGGTGCCAGCACGAGCGCTTGCCCTGCATTGTCTCAGTGCCAGCACGAGCGCTTGCCCTGCATTGCCTCGGTGCCAGCACGGGCGCTTGCCCTGCATTGCCTAGGTGCCAGCACGGGTGCTTGCCCTGCATTGCCTCGATGCCAGCACGAGCGCTTGCCCTGCATTGCCTCGGTGCCAGCACGCGCGCTTGCCCTGCATTGCCTCGGTGCCAGCACGGGCGCTTGCCCTGCATTGCCTCGGTGCCAGCACGAGCGCTTGCCCTGCATTGCCTCGGTGCCAGCACAAGCGCTTGCCCTGCATTGCCTCAGTGCCAGCACGAGCGCTTGCCCTGCATTGCCTCGATGCCAGCACGAGCGCTTGCCCTGCATTGCCTCAGTGCCAGCACGAGCGCTTGCCCTGCATTGCCTCGGTGCCAGCACGGGCGCTTGCCCTGCATTGTCTCGGTGCCAGCACGGGTGCTTGCCCTGCATTGCCTCGATGCCAGCACGAGCGCTTGCCCTGCATTGCCTCGGTGCCAGCACGCGCGCTTGCCCTGCATTGCCTCGGTGCCAGCACGGGCGCTTGCCCTGCATTGCCTCGGTGCCAGCACGAGCGCTTGCCCTGCATTGCCTCGGTGCCAGCACAAGCGCTTGCCCTGCATTGCCTCAGTGCCAGCACAAGCGCTTGCCCTGCATTGCCTCGATGCCAGCACGAGCGCTTGCCCTGCATTGCCTCAGTGCCAGCACGAGCGCTTGCCCTGCATTGCCTCGATGCCAGCACGCGCGCTTGCCCTGCATTGCCTCGGTGCCAGCACGGGCGCTTGCCCTGCATTGCCTCGGTGCCAGCACGAGCGCTTGCCCTGCATTGCCTGGGGTGCCAGCACGAGCGCTTGCCCTGCACTGCCTCGGTACCATCACGAGCACTTGCCCTGCATTGCCTCGGTGCCAGCACGAGCGCCTGCCCTGCTTTGTCTCAGTGCCAGCACGAGCGCTTGCCCTGCATTGCCTCGGTGCCAGCACGGGCGCTTGCCCTGCATTGCCTCGGTGCCAGCACGGTTGCTTGCCCTGCATTGCCTCGATGCCAGCACGAGCGCTTGCCCTGCATTGCCTCGGTGCCAGCACGCGCGCTTGCCCTGTATTGCCTCGGTGCCAGCACGGGCGCTTGCCCTGCATTGCCTCGGTGCCAGCACAAGCGCTTGCCCTGCATTGCCTCGGTGCCAGCACAAGCGCTTGCCCTGCATTGCCTCGGTGCCAGCACGGGCGCTTGCCCTGCATTGCCTCGGTGCCAGCACGAGCGCTTGCCCTGCATTTCCTCGGTGCCAGCACAAGCGCTTGCCCTGCATTGCCTCAGTGCCAGCACGAGCGCTTGCCCTGCATTGCCTCGATGCCAGCACGAGCACTTGCCCTGCATTGCCTCGGTGCCAGCACGGGCACTTGCCCTGCATTGCCTGGGGTGCCAGCACAAGCGCTTGCCCTGCATTGCCTCGGTGCCAGCACGGGTGCTTGCCCTGCATTGCCTCGATGCCAGCACGAGCGCTTGCCCTGCATTGCCTGGGGTGCCAGCACAAGCGCTTGCGCTGCATTGCCTCGGTGCCAGCACGAGCGCTTGCCCTGCATTGCCTCGATGCCAGCACGAGCGCTTGCCCTGCATTGCCTCGGTGCCAGCACGGGCGCTTGCCCTGCATTGCCTCGGTGCCAGCACGAGCGCTTGCCCTGCATTGCCTCGGTGCCAGCACGAGCGCTTGGCCTGCAGTGCCTGGGGTGCCAGCACGGGCACTTGCCCTGCATTGCCTCGGTGCCAGCACAAGCACTTGCCCTGCATTGCCTCGGTGCCAGCATGAGCGCTTGCCCTGCATTGCCTCGGTGCCAGCACGGGCGCTTGCCCTGCATTGCCTCGGTGCCAGCACGGGTGCTTGCCCTGCATTGCCTTGATGCCAGCACGAGCGCTTGCCCTGCATTGCCTCGGTGCCAGCACGCGCGCTTGCCCTGCATTGCCTCGGTGCCAGCACGGGCGCTTGCCCTGCATTGCCTCGGTGCCAGCACAAGCGCTTGCCCTGCATTGCCTCGGTGCCAGCACAAGCGCTTGCCCTGCATTGCCTCGGTGCCAGCACGGGCGCTTGCCCTGCATTGCCTCGGTGCCAGCACGAGCGCTTGCCCTGCATTGCCTCGGTGCCAGCACAAGCGCTTGCCCTGCATTGCCTCAGTGCCAGCACGAGCGCTTGCCCTGCATTGCCTCGATGCCAGCACGAGCGCTTGCCCTGCATTGCCTCAGTGCCAGAACGAGCGCTTGCCCTGTATTGCCTCAATGCCAGCACGCGCGCTTGCCCTGCATTGCCTCGGTGCCAGCACGAGCGCTTGCCCTGCATTGCCTGGGGTGCCAGCACGAGCGCTTGCCCTGCATTGCCTCGGTACCATCACGAGCACTTGCCCTGCATTGCCTCGGTGCCAGCACGAGCGCTTGCCCTGCATTGTCTCAGTGCCAGCACGAGCGCTTGCCCTGCATTGCCTCGGTGCCAGCACGGGCGCTTGCCCTGCATTGCCTAGGTGCCAGCACGGGTGCTTGCCCTGCATTGCCTCGATGCCAGCACGAGCGCTTGCCCTGCATTGCCTCGGTGCCAGCACGCGCGCTTGCCCTGCATTGCCTCGGTGCCAGCACGGGCGCTTGCCCTGCATTGCCTCGGTGCCAGCACGAGCGCTTGCCCTGCATTGCCTCGGTGCCAGCACAAGCGCTTGCCCTGCATTGCCTCAGTGCCAGCACGAGCGCTTGCCCTGCATTGCCTCGATGCCAGCACGAGCGCTTGCCCTGCATTGCCTCAGTGCCAGCACGAGCGCTTGCCCTGCATTGCCTCGATGCCAGCACGTGCGCTTGCCCTGCATTGCCTCGGTGCCAGCACGGGCGCTTGCCCTGCATTGCCTCGGTGCCAGCACGAGCGCTTGCCCTGCATTGCCTGGGGTGCCAGCACGAGCGCTTGCCCTGCATTGCCTCGGTACCATCACGATCACTTGCCCTGCATTGCCTCGGTGCCAGCACGGGTGCTTGCCCTGCATTGCCTCGATGCCAGCACGAGCGCTTGCCCTGCATTGCCTCGGTGCCAGCACGCGCGCTTGCCCTGCATTGCCTCGGTGCCAGCACGGGCGCTTGCCCTGCATTGCCTCGGTGCCAGCACAAGCGCTTGCCCTGCATTGCCTCGGTGCCAGCACAAGCGCTTGCCCTGCATTGCCTCGGTGCCAGCACGGGTGCTTGCCCTGCATTGCCTCGGTGCCAGCACGAGCGCTTGCCCTGCATTGCCTCGGTGCCAGCACAAGCGCTTGCCCTGCATTGCCTCAGTGCCAGCACGAGCGCTTGCCCTGCATTGCCTCGATGCCAGCACGAGCGCTTGCCCTGCATTGCCTCGGTGCCAGCACGGGCACTTGCCCTGCATTGCCTGGGGTGCCAGCACAAGCGCTTGCCCTGCATTGCCTCGGTGCCAGCACGGGTGCTTGCCCTGCATTGCCTCGATGCCAGCACGAGCGCTTGCCCTGCATTGCCTGGGGTGCCAGCACAAGCGCTTGCCCTGCATTGCCTCGGTGCCAGCACGAGCACTTGCCCTGCATTGCCTCGATGCCAGCACGAGCGCTTGCCCTGCATTGCCTCGGTGCCAGCACGGGCGCTTGCCCTGCATTGCCTCGGTGCCAGCACGAGCGCTTGCCCTGCATTGCCTCGGTGCCAGCACGAGCGCTTGCCCTGCATTGCCTCGGTGCCAGCACAAGCGCTTGCCCTGCATTGCCTCGGTGCCAGCACGAGTGCTTGGCCTGCAGTGCCTGGGGTGCCAGCACGGGCACTTGCCCTGCATTGCCTCGGTGCCAGCACAAGCACTTGCCCTGCATTGCCTCGGTGCCAGCACGAGCGCTTGCCCTGCATTGCCTCGGTGCCAGCACGGGCGCTTGCCCTGCATTGCCTCGGTGCCAGCACGGGTGCTTGCCCTGCATTGCCTCGATGCCAGCACGAGCGCTTGCCCTGCATTGCCTCGGTGCCAGCACGGGCACTTGCCCTGCATTGCCTGGGGTGCCAGCACAAGCGCTTGCCCTGCATTGCCTCGATGCCAGCACGAGCGCTTGCCCTGCATTGCCTCAGTGCCAGCACGGGCGCTTGCCCTGCATTGCCTCGGTGCCAGCACGAGCGCTTGCCCTGCATTGCCTCGGTGCCAGCACGAGCGCTCTCCCTGCATTGCCTCGGTGCCAGCCCAAGCACTTGCCCTGCATTGCCTCGGTGCCAGCACGAGCGCTTGCCCTGCATTGCCTCGGTGCCAGCACGGGCGCTTGCCCTGCATTGCCTCGGTGCCAGCACGGGTGCTTGCCCTGCATTGCCTCGATGCCAGCACGAGCGCTTGCCCTGCATTGCCTCGGTGCCAGCACGGGCACTTGCCCTGCATTGCCTGGGGTGCCAGCACAAGCGCTTGCCCTGCATTGCCTCGGTGCCAGCACGGGTGCTTGCCCTGCATTGCCTCGATGCCAGCACGAGCGCTTGCCCTGCATTGCCTTGGTGCCAGCACGGGCGCTTGCCCTGCATTGCCTCGGTGCCAGCACAAGCGCTTGCCCTGCATTGCCTCGGTGCCAGCACGAGCGTTTGCCCTGCATTGCCTCGGTGCCAGCACAAGCACTTGCCCTGCATTGCCTCGGTGCCAGCACGAGCGCTTGCCCTGCATTGCCTCGGTGCCAGCACGGGCGCTTGCCCTGCATTGCCTCGGTGCCAGCACGGGTGCTTGCCCTGCATTGCCTCGATGCCAGCATGAGCGCTTGCCCTGCATTGCATCGGTGCCAGCACGGGCACTTGCCCTGCATTGTCTTGGGTGCCAGCACAAGCGCTTGCCCTGCATTGCCTCGGTGCCAGCACGGGTGCTTGCCCTGCATTGCCTGGGGTGCCAGCACAAGCGCTTGCCCTGCATTGCCTCGGTGCCAGCACGAGCGCTTGCCCTGCATTGCCTCGGTGCCAGCACAAGCGCTTGCCCTGCATTGCCTGGGGTGCCAGCACAAGCGCTTGCCCTGCATTGCCTCGGTGCCAGCACGAGCGCTTGCCCTGCATTGCCTCGATGCCAGCACGAGCGCTTGCCCTGCATTGCCTCGTGCCAGCACAGGCGCTTGCCCTGCATTGCCTCGGTGCCAGCACGAGCGCTTGCCCTGCATTGCCTCGGTGCCAGCACGAGCGCTTGCCCTGCATTGCCTCGGTGCCAGCACGAGCGCTTGCCCTGCATTGCCTCGATGCCAGCACGAGCGCTTGCCCTGCATTGCCTCGGTGCCAGCACGGGCGCTTGCCCTGCATTGTCTCGGTGCCAGCACGAGCGCTTGCCCTGCATTGCCTCGGTGCCAGCACGAGCGCTTGCCCTGCAGTGCCTCGTTGCCAGCACGAGCGCTTGCCCTGCAGTGCCTGGGGTGCCAGCACGAGCGCTTGCCCTGCATTGCCTCAGTGCCAGCACGAGCGCTTGCCCTGCATTGCCTCGGTACCATCACGAGCACTTGCCCTGCATTGCCTCAGTGCCAGCACAAGCGCTTGCCCTGCATTGCTTGGGGTGCCAGCACGAGCGCTTGCCCTGCATTGCCTCGGTACCATCACGAGCACTTGCCCTGCATTGCCTCGGTGCCAGCACGAGCGCTTGCCCTGCATTGCCTCGGTACCATCACGAGCACTTGCCCTGCATTGCCTCGGTGCCAGCACGAGCGATTGCCCTGCATTGTCTCGGTGCCAGCACGAGCGCTTGCCCTGCATTGCCTCGGTGCCAGCACGGGCGCTTGCCCTGCATTGCCTCGGTGCCAGCACGGGTGCTTGCCCTGCATTGCCTCGATGCCAGCACGTGCGCTTGCCCTGCATTGCCTCGGTGCCAGCACAAGCGCTTGCCCTGCATTGCCTCGGTGCCAGCACAGGCGCTTGCCCTGCATTGCCTCGGTGCCAGCACAAGCGCTTGCCCTGCATTGCCTCGGTGCCAGCACAAGCGCTTGCCCTGCATTGCCTCGGTGCCAGCACGGGCGCTTGCCCTGCATTGCCTCGGTGCCAGCACGAGCGCTTGCCCTGCATTTCCTCGGTGCCAGCACAAGCGCTTGCCCTGCATTGCCTCAGTGCCAGCACGAGCGCTTGCCCTGCATTGCCTCGATGCCAGCACGAGCGCTTGCCCTGCATTGCCTCAGTGCCAGCACGAGCGCTTGCCCTGCATTGCCTCAATGCCAGCACGCGCGCTTGCCCGGCATTGCCTCGGTGCCAGCACGGGCGCTTGCCCTGCATTGCCTCGGTGCCAGCACGAGCGCTTGCCCTGCATTGCCTGGGGTGCCAGCACGAGCGCTTGCCCTGCATTGCCTCGGTACCATCACGAGCACTTGCCCTGCATTGCCTCGGTGCCAGCACGAGCGCTTGCCCTGCATTGTCTCGGTGCCAGCACGAGCGCTTGCCCTGCATTGCCTCGGTGCCAGCACGGGCGCTTGCCCTGCATTGCCTCGGTGCCAGCACGAGCGCTTGCCCTGCATTGCCTCGGTACCATCACGAGCACTTGCCCTGCATTGCCTCGGTGCCAGCACGAGCGCTTGCCCTGCATTGTCTCGGTGCCAGCACGAGCGCTTGCCCTGCATTGCCTCGGTGCCAGCATGGGCGCTTGCCCTGCATTGCCTCGGTGCCAGCACGGGTGCTTGCCCTGCATTGCCTCGATGCCAGCATGAGCGCTTGCCCTGCATTGCCTCGGTGCCAGCACGCGCGCTTGCCCTGCATTGCCTCGGTGCCAGCACGGGGGCTTGCCCTGCATTGCCTCGGTGCCAGCACAAGCGCTTGCCCTGCATTGCCTCGATGCCAGCACGAGCGCTTGCCCTGCATTGCCTCGGTGCCAGCACGGGCACTTGCCCTGCATTGCCTGGGGTGCCAGCACAAGCGCTTGCCCTGCATTGCCTCGGTGCCAGCACGGGTGCTTGCCCTGCATTGCCTCGATGCCAGCATGAGCGCTTGCCCTGCATTGCCTGGGGTGCCAGCACAAGCGCTTGCCCTGCATTGCCTCGGTGCCAGCACGAGCGCTTGCCCTGCATTGCCTCGATGCCAGCACGAGCGCTTGCCCTGCATTGCCTCGGTGCCAGCACGGGCGCTTGCCCTGCATTGCCTCAGTGCCAGCACGAGCGCTTGCCCTGCATTGCCTCGGTGCCAGCATGAGCGCTTGCCCTGCATTGCCTCGGTGCCAGCACAAGCGCTTGCCCTGCATTGCCTCGGTGCCAGCACGAGTGCTTGGCCTGCAGTGCCTGGGGTGCCAACACGGGCACTTGCCCTGCATTGCCTCGGTGCCAGCACAAGCACTTGCCCTGCATTGCCTCGGTGCCAGCACGAGCGCTTGCCCTGCATTGCCTCGGTGCCAGCACGGGCGCTTGCCCTGCATTGCCTCGGTGCCAGCACGGGTGCTTGCCCTGCATTGCCTCGATGCCAGCACGAGCGCTTGCCCTGCATTGCCTCGGTGCCAGCACGGGCACTTGCCCTGCATTGCCTGGGGTGCCAGCACAAGCGCTTGCCCTGCATTGCCTCGATGCCAGCACGAGCGCTTGCCCTGCATTGCCTCAGTGCCAGCACGGGCGCTTGCCCTGCATTGCCTCGGTGCCAGCACGAGCGCTTGCCCTGCATTGCCTCGGTGCCAGCACGAGCGCTCTCCCTGCATTGCCTCGGTGCCAGCCCAAGCACTTGCCCTGCATTGCCTCGGTGCCAGCACGAGCGCTTGCCCTGCATTGCCTCGGTGCCAGCACGGGCGCTTGCCCTGCATTGCCTCGGTGCCAGCACGGGTGCTTGCCCTGCATTGCCTCGATGCCAGCACGAGTGCTTGCCCTGCATTGCCTCGGTGCCAGCACAGGCACTTGCCCTGCATTGCCTGGGGTGCCAGCACAAGCGCTTGCCCTGCATTGCCTCGGTGCCAGCACGGGTGCTTGCCCTGCATTGCCTCGATGCCAGCACGAGCGCTTGCCCTGCATTGCCTCGGTGCCAGCACGGGCGCTTGCCCTGCATTGCCTCGGTGCCAGCACAAGCGCTTGCACTGCATTGCCTCGGTGCCAGCACGAGCGTTTGCCCTGCATTGCCTCGGTGCCAGCACAAGCACTTGCCCTGCATTGCCTCGGTGCCAGCACGAGCGCTTGCCCTGCATTGCCTCGGTGCCAGCACGGGCGCTTGCCCTGCGTTGCCTCGGTGCCAGCACGGGTGCTTGCCCTGCATTGCCTCGATGCCAGCACGAGCGCTTGCCCTGCATTGCCTCGGTGCCAGCACGGGCACTTGCCCTGCATTGCCTTGGGTGCCAGCACAAGCGCTTGCCCTGCATTGCCTCGGTGCCAGCACGGGTGCTTGCCCTGCATTGCCTGGGGTGCCAGCACAAGCGCTTGCCCTGCATTGCCTCGGTGCCAGCACGAGCGCTTGCCCTGCATTGCCTCGGTGCCAGCACAAGCTTTTGCCCTGCATTGCCTGGGGTGCCAGCACAAGCGCTTGCCCTGCATTGCCTCGGTGCCAGCACGAGCGCTTGCCCTGCATTGCCTCGATGCCAGCACGAGCGCTTGCCCTGCATTGCCTCGGTGCCAGCACGGGCGCTTGCCCTGCATTGCCTCGGTGCCAGCACGAGCGCTTGCCCTGCATTGCCTCGGTGCCAGCACGAGCGCTTGCCCTGCATTGCCTCGGTGCCAGCACGAGCGCTTGCCCTGCATTGCCTCGATGCCAGCATGAGCGCTTGCCCTGCATTGCCTCGGTGCCAGCACGGGCGCTTGCCCTGCATTGTCTCGGTGCCAGCACGAGCGCTTGCCCTGCATTGCCTCGGTGCCAGCACGAGCGCTTGCCCTGCATTGCCTCGTTGCCAGCACGAGCGCTTGCCCTGCAGTGCCTGGGGTGCCAGCACGAGCGCTTGCCCTGCATTGCCTCAGTGCCAGCACGAGCGCTTGCCCTGCATTGCCTCGGTACCATCACGAGCACTTGCCCTGCATTGCCTCAGTGCCAGCACAAGCGCTTGCCCTGCATTGCTTGGGGTGCCAGCACGAGCGCTTGCCCTGCATTGCCTCGGTACCATCACGAGCACTTGCCCTGCATTGCCTCGGTGCCAGCACGAGCGCTTGCCCTGCATTGCCTCGGTACCATCACGAGCACTTGCCCTGCATTGCCTCGGTGCCAGCACGAGCGATTGCCCTGCATTGTCTCGGTGCCAGCACGAGCGCTTGCCCTGCATTGCCTCGGTGCCAGCACGGGCGCTTGCCCTGCATTGCCTCGGTGCCAGCACGGGTGCTTGCCCTGCATTGCCTCGATGCCAGCACGAGCGCTTGCCCTGCATTGCCTCGGTGCCAGCACAAGCGCTTGCCCTGCATTGCCTCGGTGCCAGCACGGGCGCTTGCCCTGCATTGCCTCGGTGCCAGCACAAGCGCTTGCCCTGCATTGCCTCGGTGCCAGCACAAGCGCTTGCCCTGCATTGCCTCGGTGCCAGCACGGGCGCTTGCCCTGCATTGCCTCGGTGCCAGCACGAGCGCTTGCCCTGCATTTCCTCGGTGACAGCACAAGCGCTTGCCCTGCATTGCCTCAGTGCCAGCACGAGCGCTTGCCCTGCATTGCCTCGATGCCAGCACGAGCGCTTGCCCTGCATTGCCTCAGTGCCAGCACGAGCGCTTGCCCTGCATTGCCTCAATGCCAGCACGCGCGCTTGCCCTGCATTGCCTCGGTGCCAGCACGGGCGCTTGCCCTGCATTGCCTCGGTGCCAGCACGAGCGCTTGCCCTGCATTGCCTGGGGTGCCAGCACGAGCGCTTGCCCTGCATTGCCTCGGTACCATCACGAGCACTTGCCCTGCATTGCCTCGGTGCCAGCACGAGCGCTTGCCCTGCATTGTCTCGGTGCCAGCACGAGCGCTTGCCCTGCATTGCCTCGGTGCCAGCACGGGCGCTTGCCCTGCATTGCCTCGGTGCCAGCACGAGCGCTTGCCCTGCATTGCCTCGGTACCATCACGAGCACTTGCCCTGCATTGCCTCGGTGCCAGCACGAGCGCTTGCCCTGCATTGTCTCGGTGCCAGCACGAGCGCTTGCCCTGCATTGCCTCGGTGCCAGCATGGGCGCTTGCCCTGCATTGCCTCGGTGCCAGCACGGGTGCTTGCCCTGCATTGCCTCGATGCCAGCATGAGCGCTTGCGCTGCATTGCCTCGGTGCCAGCACGCGCGCTTGCCCTGCATTGCCTCGGTGCCAGCACGGGGGCTTGCCCTGCATTGCCTCGGTGCCAGCACAAGCGCTTGCCCTGCATTGCCTCGGTGCCAGCACAAGCGCTTGCCCTGCATTGCCTCGGTGCCAGCACGGGCGCTTGCCCTGCATTGCCTCGGTGCCAGCACGAGCGCTTGCCCTGCATTGCCTCAGTGCCAGCACGAGCGCTTGCCCTGCATTGCCTCGATGCCAGCACGAGCGCTTGCCCTGCATTGCCTCGGTGCCAGCACGAGCGCTTGCCCTGCATTGTCTCGGTGCCAGCACGAGCGCTTGCCCTGCATTGCCTCAGTGCCAGCACGAGCGCTTGCCCTGCATTGCCTCGATGCCAGCACGAGCGCTTGCCCTGCATTGCCTCAGTGCCAGCACGAGCGCTTGCCCTGCATTGCCTAAATGCCAGCACGCGCGCTTGCCCTGCATTGGCTCGGTGCCAGCACGGGCGCTTGCCCTGCATTGCCTCGGTGCCAGCACGAGCGCTTGCCCTGCATTGCCTGGGGTGCCAGCATGAGCGCTTGCCCTGCATTGCCTCGGTACCATCACGAGCACTTGCCCTGCATTGCCTCGGTGCCAGCACGAGCGCTTGCCCTGCATTGTCTCGGTGCCAGCACGAGCGCTTGCCCTGCATTGCCTCGGTGCCAGCACGGGCGCTTGCCCTGCATTGCCTCGGTGCCAGCACGGGTGCTTGCCCTGCATTGCCTCGATGCCAGCACGAGCGCTTGCCCTGCATTGCCTCGGTGCCAGCACGCGCGCTTGCCCTGCATTGCCTCGGTGCCAGCATGGGCGCTTGCCCTGCATTGCCTCGATGCCAGCACAAGCGCTTGCCCTGCATTGCCTGGGGTGCCAGCACGAGCGCTTGCCCTGCATTGCCTCGGTGCCAGCACAAGCGCATGCCCTGCATTGCCTCGGTGCCAGCACGAGCGCTTGCCCTGCATTGCCTGGGGTGCCAGCACGAGCGCTTGCCCTGCATTGCCTCGGTGCCAGCACGAGCGCTTGCCCTGCATTGCCTCGGTGCCAGCACGAGCGCTTGCCCTGCATTGTCTCAGTGCCAGCACGGGCGCTTGCCCTGCAGTGCCTGGGGTGCCAGCACGAGCGCTTGCCCTGCATTGCCTCAGTGCCAGCACGAGCGCTTGCCCTGCATTGCCTCGGTACCATCACGAGCACTTGCCCTGCATTGCCTCAGTGCCAGCACGAGCGCTTGCCCTGCATTGCCTGGGGTGCCAGCACGAGTGCTTGCCCTGCATTGCCTCGGTACCATCACGAGCACTTGCCCTGCATTGCCTCGGTGCCAGCACGAGCGCTTGCCCTGCATTGCCTTGGTACCATCACGAGCGCTTGCCCTGCATTGCCTCGGTGCCAGCACGAGCGCTTGCCCTGCATTGTCTCGGTGCCAGCACGAGCGCTTGCCCTGCATTGCCTCGGTGCCAGCACGGGCGCTTGCCCTGCATTGCCTCGGTGCCAGCACGGGTGCTTGCCCTGCATTGCCTCGATGCCAGCACGAGCGCTTGCCCTGCATTGCCTCGGTGCCAGCACGCGCGCTTGCCCTGCATTGCCTCGGTGCCAGCACGGGCGCTTGCCCTGCATTGCCTCGGTGCCAGCACAAGCGCTTGCCCTGCATTGCCTCGGTGCCAGCACAAGCGCTTGCCCTGCATTGCCTCGGTGCCAGCACGGGCGCTTGCCCTGCATTGCCTCGGTGCCAGCACAAGCGCTTGCCCTGCATTGCCTCAGTGCCAGCACGAGCGCTTGCCCTGCATTGCCTCGATGCCAGCACGAGCGCTTGCCCTGCATTGCCTCAGTGCCAGCACGAGCGCTTGCCCTGTATTGCCTCAATGCCAGCACGCGCGCTTGCCCTGCATTGCCTCGGTGCCAGCACGGGCGCTTGCCCTGCATTGCCTCGGTGCCAGCACGAGCGCTTGCCCTGCATTGCCTGGGGTGCCAGCACGAGCGCTTGCCCTGCATTGCCTCGGTACCATCACGAGCACTTGCCCTGCATTGCCTCGGTGCCAGCACGAGCGCTTGCCCTGCATTGTCTCGGTGCCAGCACGAGCGCTTGCCCTGCATTGCTTCGGTGCCAGCATGGGCGCTTGCCCTGCATTGCCTCGGTGCCAGCACAAGCGCTTGCCCTGCATTGCCTCAGTGCCAGCACGAGCGCTTGCCCTGCATTGCCTCGATGCCAGCACGCGCGCTTGCCCTGCATTGCCTCGGTGCCAGCACGGGCGCTTGCCCTGCATTGCCTCGGTGCCAGCACGAGCGCTTGCCCTGCATTGCCTGGGGTGCCAGCACGTGCGCTTGCCCTGCATTGCCTCGGTGCCAGCACGGGCGCTTGCCCTGCATTGCCTCGGTGCCAGCACGGGCGCTTGCCCTGCATTGCCTGGGGTGCCAGCACGTGCGCTTGCCCTGCATTGCCTCGGTGCCAGCACGGGCGCTTGCCCTGCATTGCCTCGGTGCCAGCACGGGTGCTTGCCCTGCATTGCCTCGGTGCCAGCACGCGCGCTTGCCCTGCATTGCCTCGATGCCAGCACGCGCGCTTGCCCTGCATTGCCTCGGTGCCAGCACGGGCGCTTGCCCTGCATTGCCTCGGTGCCAGCACGAGCGCTTGCCCTGCATTGCCTGGGGTGCCAGCACGAGCGCTTGCCCTGCATTGCCTCGGTGCCAGCACGGGCGCTTGCCCTGCATTGCCTCGATGCCAGCACGAGCGCTTGCCCTGCATTGCCTCGGTGCCAGCAGGCGCGCTTGCCCTGCATTGCCTCGGTGCCAGCACGGGCGCATGCCCTGCATTGCCTCGGTGCCAGCACGAGCGCTTGCCCTGCATTGCCTCGGTGCCAGCACAAGCGCTTGCCCTGCATTGCCTCAGTGCCAGCACGAGCGCTTGCCCTGCATTGCCTCGATGCCAGCACGAGCGCTTGCCCTGCATTGCCTCAGTGCCAGCACGAGCGCTTGCCCTGCATTGCCTCGATGCCAGCACGCGCGCTTGCCCTGCATTGCCTCGGTGCCAGCACGGGCGCTTGCCCTGCATTGCCTCGGTGCCAGCACGAGCGCTTGCCCTGCATTGCCTGGGGTGCCAGCACGAGCGCTTGCCCTGCATTGCCTCGGTACCATCACGAGCACTTGCCCTGCATTGCCTCGGTGCCAGCACGAGCGCCTGCCCTGCTTTGTCTCAGTGCCAGCACGAGCGCTTGCCCTGCATTGCCTCGGTGCCAGCACGGGCGCTTGCCCTGCATTGCCTCGGTGCCAGCACGGTTGCTTGCCCTGCATTGCCTCGATGCCAGCACAAGCGCTTGCCCTGCATTGCCTCGGTGCCAGCACGCGCGCTTGCCCTGCATTGCCTCGGTGCCAGCACGGGCGCTTGCCCTGCATTGCCTCGGTGCCAGCACAAGCGCTTGCCCTGCATTGCCTCGGTGCCAGCACAAGCGCTTGCCCTGCATTGCCTCGGTGCCAGCACGGGCGCTTGCCCTGCATTGCCTCGGTGCCAGCACGAGCGCTTGCCCTGCATTTTCTCGGTGCCAGCACAAGCGCTTGCCCTGCATTGCCTCAGTGCCAGCACGAGCGCTTGCCCTGCATTGCCTCGATGCCAGCACGAGCACTTGCCCTGCATTGCCTCGGTGCCAGCACGGGCACTTGCCCTGCATTGCCTGGGGTGCCAGCACAAGCGCTTGCCCTGCATTGCCTCGGTGCCAGCACGGGTGCTTGCCCTGCATTGCCTCGATGCCAGCACGAGCGCTTGCCCTGCATTGCCTTGGGTGCCAGCACAAGCGCTTGCGCTGCATTGCCTCGGTGCCAGCACGAGCGCTTGCCCTGCATTGCCTCGATGCCAGCACGAGCGCTTGCCCTGCATTGCCTCGGTGCCAGCACAGGCGCTTGCCCTGCATTGCCTCGGTGCCAGCACGAGCGCTTGCCCTGCATTGCCTCGGTGCCAGCACGAGCGCTTGCCCTGCATTGCCTCGGTGCCAGCACAAGCGCTTGCCCTGCATTGCCTCGGTGCCAGCACGAGCGCTTGGCCTGCAGTGCCTGGGGTGCCAGCACGGGCACTTGCCCTGCATTGCCTCGGTGCCAGCACAAGCACTTGCCCTGCATTGCCTCGGTGCCAGCACGAGCGCTTGCCCTGCATTGCCTCGGTGCCAGCACGGGCGCTTGCCCTGCATTGCCTCGGTGCCAGCACAGGTGCTTGCCCTGCATTGCCTCGATGCCAGCACGAGCGCTTGCCCTGCATTGCCTCGGTGCCAGCACGCGCGCTTGCCCTGCATTGCCTCGGTGCCAGCACGGGCGCTTGCCCTGTATTGCCTCGGTGCCAGCACGAGCGCTTGCCCTGCATTGCCTCGGTGCCAGCACAAGCGCTTGCCCTGCATTGCCTCAGTGCCAGCACGAGCGCTTGCCCTGCATTGCCTCGATGCCAGCACAAGCGCTTGCCCTGCATTGCCTCGGTGCCAGCACGGGCGCTTGCCCTGCATTGCCTCGGTGCCAGCACAAGCGCTTGCCCTGCATTGCCTCAGTGCCAGCACGAGCGCTTGCCCTGCATTGCCTCGATGCCAGCACGAGCGCTTGCCCTGCATTGCCTCAGTGCCAGCACGAGCGCTTGCCCTGTATTGCCTCTATGCCAACACGCGCGCTTGCCCTGCATTGCCTCGGTGCCAGCACGGCGCTTGCCCTGCATTGCCTCGGTGCCAGCACGAGCGCTTGCCCTGCATTGCCTGGGGTGCCAGCACGAGCGCTTGCCCTGCATTGCCTCGGTACCATCACGAGCACTTGCCCTGCATTGCCTCGGTGCCAGCACGAGCGCTTGCCCTGCATTGTCTCGGTGCCAGCACGAGCGCTTGCCCTGCATTGCCTCGGTGCCAGCATGGGCGCTTGCCCTGCATTGCCTCGGTGCCAGCACAAGCGCTTGCCCTGCATTGCCTCAGTGCCAGCACGAGCGCTTGCCCTGCATTGCCTCGGTGCCAGCACAGGCGCTTGCCCTGCATTGCCTCGGTGCCAGCACGAGCGCTTGCCCTGCATTGCCTGGGGTGCCAGCACGAGCGCTTGCCCTGCATTGCCTCGGTGCCAGCACGGGCGCTTGCCCTGCATTGTCTCGGTGCCAGCACGGGTGCTTGCCCTGCATTGCCTCGATGCCAGCACGAGCGCTTGCCCTGCATTGCCTCGGTGCCAGCACGCGCGCTTGCCCTGCATTGCCTCGGTGCCAGCACGGGCGCTTGCCCTGCATTGCCTCGGTGCCAGCACGAGCGCTTGCCCTGCATTGCCTCGGTGCCAGCACAAGCGCTTGCCCTGCATTGCCTCAGTGCCAGCACAAGCGCTTGCCCTGCATTGCCTCGATGCCAGCACGAGCGCTTGCCCTGCATTGCCTCAGTGCCAGCACGAGCGCTTGCCCTGCATTGCCTCGATGCCAGCACGCGCGCTTGCCCTGCATTGCCTCGGTGCCAGCACGGGCGCTTGCCCTGCATTGCCTCGGTGCCAGCACGAGCGCTTGCCCTGCATTGCCTGGGGTGCCAGCACGAGCGCTTGCCCTGCACTGCATCGGTACCATCACGAGCACTTGCCCTGCATTGCCTCGGTGCCAGCACGAGCGCCTGCCCTGCTTTGTCTCAGTGCCAGCACGAGCGCTTGCCCTGCATTGCCTCGGTGCCAGCACGGGCGCTTGCCCTGCATTGCCTCGGTGCCAGCACGGTTGCTTGCCCTGCATTGCCTCGATGCCAGCACGAGCGCTTGCCCTGCATTGCCTCGGTGCCAGCACGCGCGCTTGCCCTGTATTGCCTCGGTGCCAGCACGGGCGCTTGCCCTGCATTGCCTCGGTGCCAGCACGAGCGCTTGCCCTGCATTTCCTCGGTGCCAGCACAAGCGCTTGCCCTGCATTGCCTCAGTGCCAGCACGAGCGCTTGCCCTGCATTGCCTCGATGCCAGCACGAGCACTTGCCCTGCATTGCCTCGGTGCCAGCACGGGCACTTGCCCTGCATTGCCTGGGGTGCCAGCACAAGCGCTTGCCCTGCATTGCCTCGGTGCCAGCACGGGTGCTTGCCCTGCATTGCCTCGATGCCAGCACGAGCGCTTGCCCTGCATTGCCTGGGGTGCCAGCACAAGCGCTTGCGCTGCATTGCCTCGGTGCCAGCACGAGCGCTTGCCCTGCATTGCCTCGATGCCAGCACGAGCGCTTGCCCTGCATTGCCTCGGTGCCAGCACGGGCGCTTGCCCTGCATTGCCTCGGTGCCAGCACGAGCGCTTGCCCTGCATTGCCTCGGTGCCAGCACGAGCGCTTGGCCTGCAGTGCCTGGGGTGCCAGCACGGGCACTTGCCCTGCATTGCCTCGGTGCCAGCACAAGCACTTGCCCTGCATTGCCTCGGTGCCAGCATGAGCGCTTGCCCTGCATTGCCTCGGTGCCAGCACGGGCGCTTGCCCTGCATTGCCTCGGTGCCAGCACGGGTGCTTGCCCTGCATTGCCTTGATGCCAGCACGAGCGCTTGCCCTGCATTGCCTCGGTGCCAGCACGCGCGCTTGCCCTGCATTGCCTCGGTGCCAGCACGGGCGCTTGCCCTGCATTGCCTCGGTGCCAGCACAAGCGCTTGCCCTGCATTGCCTCGGTGCCAGCACAAGCGCTTGCCCTGCATTGCCTCGGTGCCAGCACGGGCGCTTGCCCTGCATTGCCTCGGTGCCAGCACGAGCGCTTGCCCTGCATTGCCTCGGTGCCAGCACAAGCGCTTGCCCTGCATTGCCTCAGTGCCAGCACGAGCGCTTGCCCTGCATTGCCTCGATGCCAGCACGAGCGCTTGCCCTGCATTGCCTCAGTGCCAGAACGAGCGCTTGCCCTGTATTGCCTCAATGCCAGCACGCGCGCTTGCCCTGCATTGCCTCGGTGCCAGCACGAGCGCTTGCCCTGCATTGCCTGGGGTGCCAGCACGAGTGCTTGCCCTGCATTGCCTCGGTACCATCACGAGCACTTGCCCTGCATTGCCTCGGTGCCAGCACGAGCGCTTGCCCTGCATTGTCTCAGTGCCAGCACGAGCGCTTGCCCTGCATTGCCTCGGTGCCAGCACGGGCGCTTGCCCTGCATTGCCTAGGTGCCAGCACGGGTGCTTGCCCTGCATTGCCTCGATGCCAGCACGAGCGCTTGCCCTGCATTGCCTCGGTGCCAGCACGCGCGCTTGCCCTGCATTGCCTCGGTGCCAGCACGGGCGCTTGCCCTGCATTGCCTCGGTGCCAGCACGAGCGCTTGCCCTGCATTGCCTCGGTGCCAGCACAAGCGCTTGCCCTGCATTGCCTCAGTGCCAGCACGAGCGCTTGCCCTGCATTGCCTCGATGCCAGCACGAGCGCTTGCCCTGCATTGCCTCAGTGCCAGCACGAGCGCTTGCCCTGCATTGCCTCGGTGCCAGCACGGGCGCTTGTCCTGCATTGTCTCGGTGCCAGCACGGGTGCTTGCCCTGCATTGCCTCGATGCCAGCACGAGCGCTTGCCCTGCATTGCCTCGGTGCCAGCACGCGCGCTTGCCCTGCATTGCCTCGGTGCCAGCACGGGCGCTTGCCCTGCATTGCCTCGGTGCCAGCACGAGCGCTTGCCCTGCATTGCCTCGGTGCCAGCACAAGCGCTTGCCCTGCATTGCCTCAGTGCCAGCACAAGCGCTTGCCCTGCATTGCCTCGATGCCAGCACGAGCGCTTGCCCTGCATTGCCTCAGTGCCAGCACGAGCGCTTGCCCTGCATTGCCTCGATGCCAGCACGCGCGCTTGCCCTGCATTGCCTCGGTGCCAGCACGGGCGCTTGCCCTGCATTGCCTCGGTGCCAGCACGAGCGCTTGCCCTGCATTGCCTGGGGTGCCAGCACGAGCGCTTGCCCTGCACTGCCTCGGTACCATCACGAGCACTTGCCCTGCATTGCCTCGGTGCCAGCACGAGCGCCTGCCCTGCTTTGTCTCAGTGCCAGCACGAGCGCTTGCCCTGCATTGCCTCGGTGCCAGCACGGGCGCTTGCCCTGCATTGCCTCGGTGCCAGCACGGTTGCTTGCCCTGCATTGCCTCGATGCCAGCACGAGCGCTTGCCCTGCATTGCCTCGGTGCCAGCACGCGCGCTTGCCCTGTATTGCCTCGGTGCCAGCACGGGCGCTTGCCCTGCATTGCCTCGGTGCCAGCACAAGCGCTTGCCCTGCATTGCCTCGGTGCCAGCACAAGCGCTTGCCCTGCATTGCCTCGGTGCCAGCACGGGCGCTTGCCCTGCATTGCCTCGGTGCCAGCACGAGCGCTTGCCCTGCATTTCCTCGGTGCCAGCACAAGCGCTTGCCCTGCATTGCCTCAGTGCCAGCACGAGCGCTTGCCCTGCATTGCCTCGATGCCAGCACGAGCACTTGCCCTGCATTGCCTCGGTGCCAGCACGGGCACTTGCCCTGCATTGCCTGGGGTGCCAGCACAAGCGCTTGCCCTGCATTGCCTCGGTGCCAGCACGGGTGCTTGCCCTGCATTGCCTCGATGCCAGCACGAGCGCTTGCCCTGCATTGCCTGGGGTGCCAGCACAAGCGCTTGCGCTGCATTGCCTCGGTGCCAGCACGAGCGCTTGCCCTGCATTGCCTCGATGCCAGCACGAGCGCTTGCCCTGCATTGCCTCGGTGCCAGCACGGGCGCTTGCCCTGCATTGCCTCGGTGCCAGCACGAGCGCTTGCCCTGCATTGCCTCGGTGCCAGCACGAGCGCTTGGCCTGCAGTGCCTGGGGTGCCAGCACGGGCACTTGCCCTGCATTGCCTCGGTGCCAGCACAAGCACTTGCCCTGCATTGCCTCGGTGCCAGCATGAGCGCTTGCCCTGCATTGCCTCGGTGCCAGCACGGGCGCTTGCCCTGCATTGCCTCGGTGCCAGCACGGGTGCTTGCCCTGCATTGCCTTGATGCCAGCACGAGCGCTTGCCCTGCATTGCCTCGGTGCCAGCACGCGCGCTTGCCCTGCATTGCCTCGGTGCCAGCACGGGCGCTTGCCCTGCATTGCCTCGGTGCCAGCACAAGCGCTTGCCCTGCATTGCCTCGGTGCCAGCACAAGCGCTTGCCCTGCATTGCCTCGGTGCCAGCACGGGCGCTTGCCCTGCATTGCCTCGGTGCCAGCACGAGCGCTTGCCCTGCATTGCCTCGGTGCCAGCACAAGCGCTTGCCCTGCATTGCCTCAGTGCCAGCACGAGCGCTTGCCCTGCATTGCCTCGATGCCAGCACGAGCGCTTGCCCTGCATTGCCTCAGTGCCAGAACGAGCGCTTGCCCTGTATTGCCTCAATGCCAGCACGCGCGCTTGCCCTGCATTGCCTCGGTGCCAGCACGAGCGCTTGCCCTGCATTGCCTGGGGTGCCAGCACGAGCGCTTGCCCTGCATTGCCTCGGTACCATCACGAGCACTTGCCCTGCATTGCCTCGGTGCCAGCACGAGCGCTTGCCCTGCATTGTCTCAGTGCCAGCACGAGCGCTTGCCCTGCATTGCCTCGGTGCCAGCACGGGCGCTTGCCCTGCATTGCCTAGGTACCAGCACGGGTGCTTGCCCTGCATTGCCTCGATGCCAGCACGAGCGCTTGCCCTGCATTGCCTCGGTGCCAGCACGCGCGCTTGCCCTGCATTGCCTCGGTGCCAGCACGGGCGCTTGCCCTGCATTGCCTCGGTGCCAGCACGAGCGCTTGCCCTGCATTGCCTCGGTGCCAGCACAAGCGCTTGCCCTGCATTGCCTCAGTGCCAGCACGAGCGCTTGCCCTGCATTGCCTCGATGCCAGCACGAGCGCTTGCCCTGCATTGCCTCAGTGCCAGCACGAGCGCTTGCCCTGCATTGCCTCGATGCCAGCACGTGCGCTTGCCCTGCATTGCCTCGGTGCCAGCACGGGCGCTTGCCCTGCATTGCCTCGGTGCCAGCACGAGCGCTTGCCCTGCATTGCCTGGGGTGCCAGCACGAGCGCTTGCCCTGCATTGCCTCGGTACCATCACGATCACTTGCCCTGCATTGCCTCGGTGCCAGCACGGGTGCTTGCCCTGCATTGCCTCGATGCCAGCACGAGCGCTTGCCCTGCATTGCCTCGGTGCCAGCACGCGCGCTTGCCCTGCATTGCCTCGGTGCCAGCACGGGCGCTTGCCCTGCATTGCCTCGGTGCCAGCACAAGCGCTTGCCCTGCATTGCCTCGGTGCCAGCACAAGCGCTTGCCCTGCATTGCCTCGGTGCCAGCACGGGTGCTTGCCCTGCATTGCCTCGGTGCCAGCACGAGCGCTTGCCCTGCATTGCCTCGGTGCCAGCACAAGCGCTTGCCCTGCATTGCCTCAGTGCCAGCACGAGCGCTTGCCCTGCATTGCCTCGATGCCAGCACGAGCGCTTGCCCTGCATTGCCTCGGTGCCAGCACGGGCACTTGCCCTGCATTGCCTGGGGTGCCAGCACAAGCGCTTGCCCTGCATTGCCTCGGTGCCAGCACGGGTGCTTGCCCTGCATTGCCTCGATGCCAGCACGAGCGCTTGCCCTGTATTGCCTGGGGTGCCAGCACAAGCGCTTGCCCTGCATTGCCTCGGTGCCAGCACGAGCACTTGCCCTGCATTGCCTCGATGCCAGCACGAGCGCTTGCCCTGCATTGCCTCGGTGCCAGCACGGGCGCTTGCCCTGCATTGCCTCGGTGCCAGCACGAGCGCTTGCCCTGCATTGCCTCGGTGCCAGCACGAGCGCTTGCCCTGCATTGCCTCGGTGCCAGCACAAGCGCTTGCCCTGCATTGCCTCGGTGCCAGCACGAGTGCTTGGCCTGCAGTGCCTGGGGTGCCAGCACGGGCACTTGCCCTGCATTGCCTCGGTGCCAGCACAAGCACTTGCCCTGCATTGCCTCGGTGCCAGCACGAGCGCTTGCCCTGCATTGCCTCGGTGCCAGCACGGGCGCTTGCCCTGCATTGCCTCGGTGCCAGCACGGGTGCTTGCCCTGCATTGCCTCGATGCCAGCACGAGCGCTTGCCCTGCATTGCCTCGGTGCCAGCACGGGCACTTGCCCTGCATTGCCTGGGGTGCCAGCACAAGCGCTTGCCCTGCATTGCCTCGATGCCAGCACGAGCGCTTGCCCTGCATTGCCTCAGTGCCAGCACGGGCGCTTGCCCTGCATTGCCTCGGTGCCAGCACGAGCGCTTGCCCTGCATTGCCTCGTTGCCAGCACGAGCGCTCTCCCTGCATTGCCTCGGTGCCAGCCCAAGCACTTGCCCTGCATTGCCTCGGTGCCAGCACGAGCGCTTGCCCTGCATTGCCTCGGTGCCAGCACGGGCGCTTGCCCTGCATTGCCTCGGTGCCAGCACGGGTGCTTGCCCTGCATTGCCTCGATGCCAGCACGAGCGCTTGCCCTGCATTGCCTCGGTGCCAGCACGGGCACTTGCCCTGCATTGCCTGGGGTGCCAGCACAAGCGCTTGCCCTGCATTGCCTCGGTGCCAGCACGGGTGCTTGCCCTGCATTGCCTCGATGCCAGCACGAGCGCTTGCCCTGCATTGCCTTGGTGCCAGCACGGGCGCTTGCCCTGCATTGCCTCGGTGCCAGCACAAGCGCTTGCCCTGCATTGCCTCGGTGCCAGCACGAGCGTTTGCCCTGCATTGCCTCGGTGCCAGCACAAGCACTTGCCCTGCATTGCCTCGGTGCCAGCACGAGCGCTTGCCCTGCATTGCCTCGGTGCCAGCACGGGCGCTTGCCCTGCATTGCCTCGGTGCCAGCACGGGTGCTTGCCCTGCATTGCCTCGATGCCAGCATGAGCGCTTGCCCTGCATTGCATCGGTGCCAGCACGGGCACTTGCCCTGCATTGTCTTGGGTGCCAGCACAAGTGCTTGCCCTGCATTGCCTCGGTGCCAGCACGGGTGCTTGCCCTGCATTGCCTGGGGTGCCAGCACAAGCGCTTGCCCTGCATTGCCTCGGTGCCAGCACGAGCGCTTGCCCTGCATTGCCTCGGTGCCAGCACAAGCGCTTGCCCTGCATTGCCTGGGGTGCCAGCACAAGCGCTTGCCCTGCATTGCCTCGGTGCCAGCACGAGCGCTTGCCCTGCATTGCCTCGATGCCAGCACGAGCGCTTGCCCTGCATTGCCTCGGTGCCAGCACAGGCGCTTGCCCTGCATTGCCTCGGTGCCAGCACGAGCGCTTGCCCTGCATTGCCTCGGTGCCAGCACGAGCGCTTGCCCTGCATTGCCTCGGTGCCAGCACGAGCGCTTGCCCTGCATTGCCTCGATGCCAGCACGAGCGCTTGCCCTGCATTGCCTCGGTGCCAGCACGGGCGCTTGCCCTGCATTGTCTCGGTGCCAGCACGAGCGCTTGCCCTGCATTGCCTCGGTGCCAGCACGAGCGCTTGCCCTGCATTGCCTCGTTGCCAGCACGAGCGCTTGCCCTGCAGTGCCTGGGGTGCCAGCACGAGCGCTTGCCCTGCATTGCCTCAGTGCCAGCACGAGCGCTTGCCCTGCATTGCCTCGGTACCATCACGAGCACTTGCCCTGCATTGCCTCAGTGCCAGCACAAGCGCTTGCCCTGCATTGCTTGGGGTGCCAGCACGAGCGCTTGCCCTGCATTGCCTCGGTACCATCACGAGCACTTGCCCTGCATTGCCTCGGTGCCAGCACGAGCGCTTGCCCTGCATTGCCTCGGTACCATCACGAGCACTTGCCCTGCATTGCCTCGGTGCCAGCACGAGCGATTGCCCTGCATTGTCTCGGTGCCAGCACGAGCGCTTGCCCTGCATTGCCTCGGTGCCAGCACGGGCGCTTGCCCTGCATTGCCTCGGTGCCAGCACGGGTGCTTGCCCTGCATTGCCTCGATGCCAGCACGTGCGCTTGCCCTGCATTGCCTCGGTGCCAGCACAAGCGCTTGCCCTGCATTGCCTCGGTGCCAGCACAGGCCCTTGCCCTGCATTGCCTCGGTGCCAGCACAAGCGCTTGCCCTGCATTGCCTCGGTGCCAGCACAAGCGCTTGCCCTGCATTGCCTCGGTGCCAGCACGGGCGCTTGCCCTGCATTGCCTCGGTGCCAGCACGAGCGCTTGCCCTGCATTTCCTCGGTGCCAGCACAAGCGCTTGCCCTGCATTGCCTCAGTGCCAGCACGAGCGCTTGCCCTGCATTGCCTCGATGCCAGCACGAGCGCTTGCCCTGCATTGCCTCAGTGCCAGCACGAGCGCTTGCCCTGCATTGCCTCAATGCCAGCACGCGCGCTTGCCCTGCATTGCCTCGGTGCCAGCACGGGCGCTTGCCCTGCATTGCCTCGGTGCCAGCACGAGCGCTTGCCCTGCATTGCCTGGGGTGCCAGCACGAGCGCTTGCCCTGCATTGCCTCGGTACCATCACGAGCACTTGCCCTGCATTGCCTCGGTGCCAGCACGAGCGCTTGCCCTGCATTGTCTCGGTGCCAGCACGAGCGCTTGCCCTGCATTGCCTCGGTGCCAGCACGGGCGCTTGCCCTGCATTGCCTCGGTGCCAGCACGAGCGCTTGCCCTGCATTGCCTCGGTACCATCACGAGCACTTGCCCTGCATTGCCTCGGTGCCAGCACGAGCGCTTGCCCTGCATTGTCTCGGTGCCAGCACGAGCGCTTGCCCTGCATTGCCTCGGTGCCAGCATGGGCGCTTGCCCTGCATTGCCTCGGTGCCAGCACGGGTGCTTGCCCTGCATTGCCTCGATGCCAGCATGAGCGCTTGCCCTGCATTGCCTCGGTGCCAGCACGCGCGCTTGCCCTGCATTGCCTCGGTGCCAGCACGGGGGCTTGCCCTGCATTGCCTCGGTGCCAGCACAAGCGCTTGCCCTGCATTGCCTCGATGCCAGCACGAGCGCTTGCCCTGCATTGCCTCGGTGCCAGCACGGGCACTTGCCCTGCATTGCCTGGGGTGCCAGCACAAGCGCTTGCCCTGCATTGCCTCGGTGCCAGCACGGGTGCTTGCCCTGCATTGCCTCGATGCCAGCATGAGCGCTTGCCCTGCATTGCCTGGGGTGCCAGCACAAGCGCTTGCCCTGCATTGCCTCGGTGCCAGCACAAGCGCTTGCCCTGCATTGCCTCGATGCCAGCACGAGCGCTTGCCCTGCATTGCCTCGGTGCCAGCACGGGCGCTTGCCCTGCATTGCCTCGGTGCCAGCACGAGCGCTTGCCCTGCATTGCCTCGGTGCCAGCATGAGCGCTTGCCCTGCATTGCCTCGGTGCCAGCACAAGCGCTTGCCCTGCATTGCCTCGGTGCCAGCATGAGTGCTTGGCCTGCAGTGCCTGGGGTGCCAACACGGGCACTTGCCCTGCATTGCCTCGGTGCCAGCACAAGCACTTGCCCTGCATTGCCTCGGTGCCAGCACGAGCGCTTGCCCTGCATTGCCTCGGTGCCAGCACGGGCGCTTGCCCTGCATTGCCTCGGTGCCAGCACGGGTGCTTGCCCTGCATTGCCTCGATGCCAGCACGAGCGCTTGCCCTGCATTGCCTCGGTGCCAGCACGGGCACTTGCCCTGCATTGCCTGGGGTGCCAGCACAAGCGCTTGCCCTGCATTGCCTCGATGCCAGCACGAGCGCTTGCCCTGCATTGCCTCAGTGCCAGCACGGGCGCTTGCCCTGCATTGCCTCGGTGCCAGCACGAGCGCTTGCCCTGCATTGCCTCGGTGCCAGCACGAGCGCTCTCCCTGCATTGCCTCGGTGCCAGCCCAAGCACTTGCCCTGCATTGCCTCGGTGCCAGCACGAGCGCTTGCCCTGCATTGCCTCGGTGCCAGCACGGGCGCTTGCCCTGCATTGCCTCGGTGCCAGCACGGGTGCTTGCCCTGCATTGCCTCGATGCCAGCACGAGCGCTTGCCCTGCATTGCCTCGGTGCCAGCACAGGCACTTGCCCTGCATTGCCTGGGGTGCCAGCACAAGCGCTTGCCCTGCATTGCCTCGGTGCCAGCACGGGTGCTTGCCCTGCATTGCCTCGATGCCAGCACGAGCGCTTGCCCTGCATTGCCTCGGTGCCAGCACGGGCGCTTGCCCTGCATTGCCTCGGTGCCAGCACAAGCGCTTGCACTGCATTGCCTCGGTGCCAGCACGAGCGTTTGCCCTGCATTGCCTCGGTGCCAGCACAAGCACTTGCCCTGCATTGCCTCGGTGCCAGCACGAGCGCTTGCCCTGCATTGCCTCGGTGCCAGCACGGGCGCTTGCCCTGCGTTGCCTCGGTGCCAGCACGGGTGCTTGCCCTGCATTGCCTCGATGCCAGCACGAGCGCTTGCCCTGCATTGCCTCGGTGCCAGCACGGGCACTTGCCCTGCATTGCCTTGGGTGCCAGCACAAGCGCTTGCCCTGCATTGCCTCGGTGCCAGCACGGGTGCTTGCCCTGCATTGCCTGGGGTGCCAGCACAAGCGCTTGCCCTGCATTGCCTCGGTGCCAGCACGAGCGCTTGCCCTGCATTGCCTCGGTGCCAGCACAAGCTTTTGCCCTGCATTGCCTAGGGTGCCAGCACAAGCGCTTGCCCTGCATTGCCTCGGTGCCAGCACGAGCGCTTGCCCTGCATTGCCTCGATGCCAGCACGAGCGCTTGCCCTGCATTGCCTCGGTGCCAGCACGGGCGCTTGCCCTGCATTGCCTCGGTGCCAGCACGAGCGCTTGCCCTGCATTGCCTCGGTGCCAGCACGAGCGCTTGCCCTGCATTGCCTCGGTGCCAGCACGAGCGCTTGCCCTGCATTGCCTCGATGCCAGCACGAGCGCTTGCCCTGCATTGCCTCGGTGCCAGCACGGGCGCTTGCCCTGCATTGTCTCGGTGCCAGCACGAGCGCTTGCCCTGCATTGCCTCGGTGCCAGCACGAGCGCTTGCCCTGCATTGCCTCGTTGCCAGCACGAGCGCTTGCCCTGCAGTGCCTGGGGTGCCAGCACGAGCGCTTGCCCTGCATTGCCTCAGTGCCAGCACGAGCGCTTGCCCTGCATTGCCTCGGTACCATCACGAGCACTTGCCCTGCATTGCCTCAGTGCCAGCACAAGCGCTTGCCCTGCATTGCTTGGGGTGCCAGCACGAGCGCTTGCCCTGCATTGCCTCGGTACCATCACGAGCACTTGCCCTGCATTGCCTCGGTGCCAGCACGAGCGCTTGCCCTGCATTGCCTCGGTACCATCACGAGCACTTGCCCTGCATTGCCTCGGTGCCAGCACGAGCGATTGCCCTGCATTGTCTCGGTGCCAGCACGAGCGCTTGCCCTGCATTGCCTCGGTGCCAGCACGGGCGCTTGCCCTGCATTGCCTCGGTGCCAGCACGGGTGCTTGCCCTGCATTGCCTCGATGCCAGCACGAGCGCTTGCCCTGCATTGCCTCGGTGCCAGCACAAGCGCTTGCCCTGCATTGCCTCGGTGCCAGCACGAGCGCTTGCCCTGCATTGCCACGATGCCAGCACGAGCGCTTGCCCTGCATTGCCTCAATGCCAGCACGCGCGCTTGCCCTGCATTGCCTCGGTGCCAGCACGGGCGCTTGCCCTGCATTGCCTCGGTGCCAGCACGAGCGCTTGCCCTGCATTGCCTGGGGTGCCAGCACGAGCGCTTGCCCTGCATTGCCTCGGTACCATCACGAGCACTTGCCCTGCATTGCCTCGGTGCCAGCACGAGCGCTTGCCCTGCATTGTCTCGGTGCCAGCACGAGCGCTTGCCCTGCATTGCCTCGGTGCCAGCACGGGCGCTTGCCCTGCATTGCCTCGGTGCCAGCACGAGCGCTTGCCCTGCATTGCCTCGGTACCATCACGAGCACTTGCCCTGCATTGCCTCGGTGCCAGCACGAGCGCTTGCCCTGCATTGTCTCGGTGCCAGCACGAGCGCTTGCCCTGCATTGCCTCGGTGCCAGCATGGGCGCTTGCCCTGCATTGCCTCGGTGCCAGCACGGGTGCTTGCCCTGCATTGCCTCGATGCCAGCATGAGCGCTTGCGCTGCATTGCCTCGGTGCCAGCACGCGCGCTTGCCCTGCATTGCCTCGGTGCCAGCACGGGGGCTTGCCCTGCATTGCCTCGGTGCCAGCACAAGCGCTTGCCCTGCATTGCCTCGGTGCCAGCACAAGCGCTTGCCCTGCATTGCCTCGGTGCCAGCACGGGCGCTTGCCCTGCATTGCCTCGGTGCCAGCACGAGCGCTTGCCCTGCATTGCCTCGGTGCCAGCACAAGCGCTTGCCCTGCATTGCCTCAGTGCCAGCACGAGCGCTTGCCCTGCATTGCCTTGATGCCAGCACGAGCGCTTGCCCTGCATTGCCTCAGTGCCAGCACGAGCGCTTGCCCTGCATTGCCTCAATGCCAGCACGCGCGCTTGCCCTGCATTGCCTCGGTGCCAGCACGGGCGCTTGCCCTGCATTGCCTCGGTGCCAGCACGAGCGCTTGCCCTGCATTGCCTGGGGTGCCAGCACGAGCGCTTGCCCTGCATTGCCTCGGTACCATCACGAGCACTTGCCCTGCATTGCCTCGGTGCCAGCACGAGCGCTTGCCCTGCATTGCCTCAATGCCAGCACGCGCGCTTGCCCTGCATTGCCTCGGTGCCAGCACGAGCGCTTGCCCTGCATTGTCTCGGTGCCAGCACGAGCGCTTGCCCTGCATTGCCTCGGTGCCAGCATGGGCGCTTGCCCTGCATTGCCTCGGTGCCAGCACGGGTGCTTGCCCTGCATTGCCTCGGTGCCAGCACGCGCGCTTGCCCTGCATTGCCTCGGTGCCAGCACGCGCGCTTGCCCTGCATTGCCTCGGTGCCAGCACGGGCGCTTGCCCTGCATTGCCTCGGTGCCAGCACGAGCGCTTGCCCTGCATTGCCTTGGTGCCAGCACAAGCGCTTGCCCTGCATTGCCTCAGTGCCAGCACGAGCGCTTGCCCTGCATTGCCTCGATGCCAGCACGAGCGCTTGCCCTGCATTGCCTCAGTGCCAGCACGAGCGCTTGCCCTGCATTGCCTCGATGCCAGCACGCGCGCTTGCCCTGCATTGCCTCGGTGCCAGCACGGGCACTTGCCCTGCATTGCCTCGGTGCCAGCACGAGCGCTTGCCCTGCATTGCCTGGGGTGCCAGCACGAGCGCTTGCCCTGCATTGCCTCGGTACCATCACGAGCACTTGCCCTGCATTGCCTCGGTGCCAGCACGAGCGCTTGCCCTGCATTGTCTCGGTGCCAGCACGAGCGCTTGCCCTGCATTGCCTCGGTGCCTGCACGCGCGCTTGCCCTGCATTGCCTCGGTGCCAGCACGGGCGCTTGCCCTGCATTGCCTCGGTGCCAGCACGAGCGCTTGCCCTGCATTGCCTCGGTGCCAGCACAAGCGCTTGCCCTGCATTGCCTCAGTGCCAGCACGAGCGCTTGCCCTGCATTGCCTCGATGCCAGCACGAGCGCTTGCCCTGCATTGCCTCAGTGCCAGCACAAGCGCTTGCCCTGCATTGCCTCGATGCCAGCACGCGCGCTTGCCCTGCATTGCCTCGGTGCCAGCACGGGCGCTTGCCCTGCATTGCCTCGGTGCCAGCACGAGTGCTTGCCCTGCATTGCCTGGGGTGCCAGCACGAGCGCTTGCCCTGCATTGCCTCGGTACCATCACGATCACTTGCCCTGCATTGCCTCGGTGCCAGCACGAGCGCCTGCCCTGCTTTGCCTCGGTGCCAGCACGCGCGCTTGCCCTGCATTGCCTCGGTGCCAGCACGTGCGCTTGCCCTGCATTGCCTCGGTGCCAGCACGAGCGCTTGCCCTGCATTGCCTCGGTGCCAGCACAAGCGCTTGCCCTGCATTGCCTCAGTGCCAGCACGAGCGCTTGCCCTGCATTGCCTCGATGCCAGCACGAGCGCTTGCCCTGCATTGCCTCAGTGCCAGCACGAGCGCTTGCCCTGCATTGCCTCGATGCCAGCACGCGCGCTTGCCCTGCATTGCCTCGGTGCCAGCACGGGCACTTGCCCTGCATTGCCTCGGTGCCAGCACGAGCGCTTGCCCTGCATTGCCTGGGGTGCCAGCACGAGCGCTTGCCCTGCATTGCCTCGGTACCATCACGAGCACTTGCCCTGCATTGCCTCGGTGCCAGCACGAGCGCTTGCCCTGCATTGTCTCGGTGCCAGCATGAGCGCTTGCCCTGCATTGCCTCGGTGCCTGCACGCGCGCTTGCCCTGCATTGCCTCGGTGCCAGCACGGGCGCTTGCCCTGCATTGCCTCGGTGCCAGCATGAGCGCTTGCCCTGCATTGCCTCGGTGCCAGCACAAGTGCTTGCCCTGCATTGCCTCAGTGCCAGCACGAGCGCTTGCCCTGCATTGCCTCGGTACCATCACGATCACTTGCCCTGCATTGCCTCGGTGCCAGCACGAGCGCCTGCCCTGCTTTGTCTCGGTGCCAGCACGAGCGCTTGCCCTGCATTGCCTCGGTGCCAGCACGGGCGCTTGCCCTGCATTGCCTCGGTGCCAGCACGGGTGCTTGCCCTGCATTGCCTCGATGCCAGCACGAGCGCTTGCCCTGCATTGCCTCGGTGCCAGCACGCGCGCTTGCCCTGCATTGCCTCGGTGCCAGCACGGGCGCTTGCCCTGCATTGCCTCGGTGCCAGCACAAGCGCTTGCCCTGCATTGCCTCGGTGCCAGCACAAGCGCTTGCCCTGCATTGCCTCGGTGCCAGCACGGGCGCTTGCCCTGCATTGCCTCGGTGCCAGCACGAGCGCTTGCCCTGCATTGCCTCGGTGCCAGCACAAGCGCTTGCCCTGCATTGCCTCAGTGCCAGCACGAGCGCTTGCCCTGCATTGCCTCGATGCCAGCACGAGCGCTTGCCCTGCATTGCCTCGGTGCCAGCACGGGCACTTGCCCTGCATTGCCTGGGGTGCCAGCACAAGCGCTTGCCCTGCATTGCCTCGGTGCCAGCACGGGTGCTTGCCCTGCATTGCCTCGATGCCAGCACGAGCGCTTGCCCTGCATTGCCTGGGGTGCCAGCACAAGCGCTTGCCCTGCATTGCCTCGGTGCCAGCACGAGCGCTTGCCCTGCATTGCCTCGATGCCAGCACGAGCGCTTGCCCTGCATTGCCTCGGTGCCAGCACGGGCGCTTGCCCTGCATTGCCTCGGTGCCAGCACGAGCGCTTGCCCTGCATTGCCTCGGTGCCAGCACGAGCGCTTGCCCTGCATTGCCTCGGTGCCAGCACAAGCGCTTGCCCTGCATTGCCTCGGTGCCAGCACGAGCGCTTGGCCTGCAGTGCCTGGGGTGCCAGCACGGGCACTTGCCCTGCATTGCCTCGGTGCCAGCACAAGCACTTGCCCTGCATTGCCTCGGTGCCAGCACGAGAGCTTGCCCTGCATTGCCTCGGTGCCAGCACGAGCGCTTGCCCTGCATTGCCTCGGTACCATCACGATCACTTGCCCTGCATTGCCTCGGTGCCAGCACGAGCGCCTGCCCTGCTTTGTCTCGGTGCCAGCACGAGCGCTTGCCCTGCATTGTCTCGGTGCCAGCACGAGCGCTTGCCCTGCATTGCCTCGGTGCCTGCACGCGCGCTTGCCCTGCATTGCCTCGGTGCCAGCACGGGCGCTTGCCCTGCATTGCCTCGGTGCCAGCACGAGCGCTTGCCCTGCATTGCCTCGGTGCCAGCACAAGCGCTTGCCCTGCATTGCCTCAGTGCCAGCACGAGCGCTTGCCCTGCATTGCCTCGATGCCAGCACGAGCGCTTGCCCTGCATTGCCTCAGTGCCAGCACGAGCGCTTGCCCTGCATTGCCTCGATGCCAGCACGCGCGCTTGCCCTGCATTGCCTCGGTGCCAGCACGGGCGCTTGCCCTGCATTGCCTCGGTGCCAGCACGAGTGCTTGCCCTGCATTGCCTGGGGTGCCAGCACGAGCGCTTTCCCTGCATTGCCTCGGTACCATCACGATCACTTGCCCTGCATTGCCTCGGTGCCAGCACGAGCGCCTGCCCTGCTTTGCCTCGGTGCCAGCACGCGCGCTTGCCCTGCATTGCCTCGGTGCCAGCACGGGCGCTTGCCCTGCATTGCCTCGGTGCCAGCACGAGCGCTTGCCCTGCATTGCCTCGGTGCCAGCACAAGCGCTTGCCCTGCATTGCCTCAGTGCCAGCACGAGCGCTTGCCCTGCATTGCCTCGATGCCAGCACGAGCGCTTGCCCTGCATTGCCTCAGTGCCAGCACGGGCACTTGCCCTGCATTGCCTCGGTGCCAGCACAAGCACTTGCCCTGCATTGCCTCGGTGCCAGCACGAGCGCTTGCCCTGCATTGCCTCGGTGCCAGCACGAGCGCTTGCCCTGCATTGCCTCGGTACCATCACAATCACTTGCCCTGCATTGCCTCGGTGCCAGCACGAGCGCCTGCCCTGCTTTGTCTCGGTGCCAGCACGAGCGCTTGCCCTGCATTGCCTCGGTGCCAGCACGGGCGCTTGCCCTGCATTGCCTCGGTGCCAGCACGGGTGCTTGCCCTGCATTGCCTCGATGCCAGCACGAGCGCTTGCCCTGCATTGCCTCGGTGCCAGCACGCGCGCTCGCCCTGCATTGCCTCGGTGCCAGCACGGGCGCTTGCCCTGCATTGCCTCGGTGCCAGCACAAGCGCTTGCCCTGCATTGCCTCGGTGCCAGCACAAGCGTTTGCCCTGCATTGCCTCGGTGCCAGCACGGGCGCTTGCCCTGCATTGCCTCGGTGCCAGCACGAGCGCTTGCCCTGCATTGCCTCAGTGCCAGCACGAGCGCTTGCCCTGCATTGCCTCGATGCCAGCACGCGCGCTTGCCCTGCATTGCCTCGGTGCCAGCACGGGCACTTGCCCTGCATTGCCTCGGTGCCAGCACGAGCGCTTGCCCTGCATTGCCTGGGGTGCCAGCACGAGCGCTTGCCCTGCATTGCCTCGGTACCATCACGAGCACTTGCCCTGCATTGCCTCGGTGCCAGCACGAGCGCTTGCCCTGCATTGTCTCGGTGCCAGCACGAGCGCTTGCCCTGCATTGCCTCGGTGCCTGCACGCGCGCTTGCCCTGCATTGCCTCGGTGCCAGCACGGGCGCTTGCCCTGCATTGCCTCGGTGCCAGCATGAGCGCTTGCCCTGCATTGCCTCGGTGCCAGCACAAGTGCTTGCCCTGCATTGCCTCAGTGCCAGCACGAGCGCTTGCCCTGCATTGCCTCGGTACCATCACGATCACTTGCCCTGCATTGCCTCGGTGCCAGCACGAGCGCCTGCCCTGCTTTGTCTCGGTGCCAGCACGAGCGCTTGCCCTGCATTGCCTCGGTGCCAGCACGGGCGCTTGCCCTGCATTGCCTCGGTGCCAGCACGGGTGCTTGCCCTGCATTGCCTCGATGCCAGCACGAGCGCTTGCCCTGCATTGCCTCGGTGCCAGCACGCGCGCTTGCCCTGCATTGCCTCGGTGCCAGCACGGGCGCTTGCCCTGCATTGCCTCGGTGCCAGCACAAGCGCTTGCCCTGCATTGCCTCGGTGCCAGCACAAGCGCTTGCCCTGCATTGCCTCGGTGCCAGCACGGGCGCTTGCCCTGCATTGCCTCGGTGCCAGCACGAGCGCTTGCCCTGCATTGCCTCGGTGCCAGCACAAGCGCTTGCCCTGCATTGCCTCAGTGCCAGCACGAGCGCTTGCCCTGCATTGCCTCGATGCCAGCACGAGCGCTTGC
Organism: Lissotriton helveticus; assembly: GCF_964261635.1. Classification (NCBI taxonomy): domain Eukaryota; kingdom Metazoa; phylum Chordata; class Amphibia; order Caudata; family Salamandridae; genus Lissotriton; species Lissotriton helveticus. Next base: position 494,510,645 of record NC_136062.1, read on the forward strand.
CCTGCATTGCCTCGGTGCCAGCACGGGCACTTGCCCTGCATTGCCTGGGGTGCCAGCACAAGCGCTTGCCCTGCATTGCCTCGGTGCCAGCACGGGTGCTTGCCCTGCATTGCCTCGATGCCAGCACGAGCGCTTGCCCTGCATTGCCTGGGGTGCCAGCACAAGCGCTTGCCCTGCATTGCCTCGGTGCCAGCACGAGCGCTTGCCCTGCATTGCCTCGATGCCAGCACGAGCGCTTGCCCTGCATTGCCTCGGTGCCAGCACGGGCGCTTGCCCTGCATTGCCTCGGTGCCAGCACGAGCGCTTGCCCTGCATTGCCTCGGTGCCAGCACGAGCGCTTGCCCTGCATTGCCTCGGTGCCAGCACAAGCGCTTGCCCTGCATTGCCTCGGTGCCAGCACGAGCGCTTGGCCTGCAGTGCCTGGGGTGCCAGCACGGGCACTTGCCCTGCATTGCCTCGGTGCCAGCACAAGCACTTGCCCTGCATTGCCTCGGTGCCAGCACGAGAGCTTGCCCTGCATTGCCTCGGTGCCAGCACGAGCGCTTGCCCTGCATTGCCTCGGTACCATCACGATCACTTGCCCTGCATTGCCTCGGTGCCAGCACGAGCGCCTGCCCTGCTTTGTCTCGGTGCCAGCACGAGCGCTTGCCCTGCATTGTCTCGGTGCCAGCACGAGCGCTTGCCCTGCATTGCCTCGGTGCCTGCACGCGCGCTTGCCCTGCATTGCCTCGGTGCCAGCACGGGCGCTTGCCCTGCATTGCCTCGGTGCCAGCACGAGCGCTTGCCCTGCATTGCCTCGGTGCCAGCACAAGCGCTTGCCCTGCATTGCCTCAGTGCCAGCACGAGCGCTTGCCCTGCATTGCCTCGATGCCAGCACGAGCGCTTGCCCTGCATTGCCTCAGTGCCAGCACGAGCGCTTGCCCTGCATTGCCTCGATGCCAGCACGCGCGCTTGCCCTGCATTGCCTCGGTGCCAGCACGGGCGCTTGCCCTGCATTGCCTCGGTGCCAGCACGAGTGCTTGCCCTGCATTGCCTGGGGTGCCAGCACGAGCGCTTTCCCTGCATTGCCTCGGTACCATCACGATCACTTGCCCTGCATTGCCTCGGTGCCAGCACGAGCGCCTGCCCTGCTTTGCCTCGGTGCCAGCACGCGCGCTTGCCCTGCATTGCCTCGGTGCCAGCACGGGCGCTTGCCCTGCATTGCCTCGGTGCCAGCACGAGCGCTTGCCCTGCATTGCCTCGGTGCCAGCACAAGCGCTTGCCCTGCATTGCCTCAGTGCCAGCACGAGCGCTTGCCCTGCATTGCCTCGATGCCAGCACGAGCGCTTGCCCTGCATTGCCTCAGTGCCAGCACGGGCACTTGCCCTGCATTGCCTCGGTGCCAGCACAAGCACTTGCCCTGCATTGCCTCGGTGCCAGCACGAGCGCTTGCCCTGCATTGCCTCGGTGCCAGCACGAGCGCTTGCCCTGCATTGCCTCGGTACCATCACAATCACTTGCCCTGCATTGCCTCGGTGCCAGCACGAGCGCCTGCCCTGCTTTGTCTCGGTGCCAGCACGAGCGCTTGCCCTGCATTGCCTCGGTGCCAGCACGGGCGCTTGCCCTGCATTGCCTCGGTGCCAGCACGGGTGCTTGCCCTGCATTGCCTCGATGCCAGCACGAGCGCTTGCCCTGCATTGCCTCGGTGCCAGCACGCGCGCTTGCCCTGCATTGCCTCGGTGCCAGCACGGGCGCTTGCCCTGCATTGCCTCGGTGCCAGCACAAGCGCTTGCCCTGCATTGCCTCGGTGCCAGCACAAGCGTTTGCCCTGCATTGCCTCGGTGCCAGCACGGGCGCTTGCCCTGCATTGCCTCGGTGCCAGCACGAGCGCTTGCCCTGCATTTCCTCGGTGCCAGCACAAGCGCTTGCCCTGCATTGCCTCAGTGCCAGCACGAGCGCTTGCCCTGCATTGCCTCGATGCCAGCACGAGCGCTTGCCCTGCATTGCCTCGGTGCCAGCACGGGCACTTGCCCTGCATTGCCTGGGGTGCCAGCACGAGCGCTTGCCCTGCATTGCCTCGGTGCCAGCACGGGCGCTTGCCCTGCATTGCCTCGGTGCCAGCACGGGTGCTTGCCCTGCATTGCCTCGATGCCAGCACGAGCGCTTGCCCTGCATTGCCTCGGTGCCAGCACGCGCGCTTGCCCTGCATTGCCTCGGTGCCAGCACGGGCGCTTGCCCTGCATTGCCTCGGTGCCAGCACAAGCGCTTGCCCTGCATTGCCTCGGTGCCAGCACAAGCGCTTGCCCTGCATTGCCTCGGTGCCAGCACGGGCGCTTGCCCTGCATTGCCTCGGTGCCCGTTACGAGCGCTTGCCCTGCATTGCCTCGGTCCCAGCACAAGCGCTTGCCCTGCATTGCCTCAGTGCCAGCACGAGCGCTTGCCCTGCATTGCCTCGGTGCCAGCACGAGCGCTTGCCCTGCATTGCCTCGGTGCCAGCACAAGCGCTTGCCCTGCATTGCCTCGGTGCCAGCACGAGCGCTTGGCCTGCAGTGCCTGGGGTGCCAGCACGGGCACTTGCCCTGCATTGCCTCGGTGCCAGCACAAGCACTTGCCCTGCATTGCCTCGGTGCCAGCACGAGCGCTTGCCCTGCATTGCCTCGGTGCCAGCACGAGCGCTTGCCCTGCATTGCCTCGGTACCATCACGATCACTTGCCCTGCATTGCCTCGGTGCCAGCACGAGCGCCTGCCCTGCTTTGTCTCGGTGCCAGCACGAGCGCTTGCCCTGCATTGCCTCGGTGCCAGCACGGGCGCTTGCCCTGCATTGCCTCGGTGCCAGCACGGGTGCTTGCCCTGCATTGCCTCGATGCCAGCACGAGCGCTTGCCCTGCATTGCCTCGGTGCCAGCACGCGCGCTTGCCCTGCATTGCCTCGGTGCCAGCACGGGCGCTTGCCCTGCATTGCCTCGGTGCCAGCACAAGCGCTTGCCCTGCATTGCCTCGGTGCCAGCACAAGCGCTTGCCCTGCATTGCCTCGGTGCCAGCACGGGCGCTTGCCCTGCATTGCCTCGGTGCCAGCACGAGCGCTTGCCCTGCATTGCCTCGGTGCCAGCACAAGCGCTTGCCCTGCATTGCCTCAGTGCCAGCACGAGCGCTTGCCCTGCATTGCCTCGATGCCAGCACGAGCGCTTGCCCTGCATTGCCTCGGTGCCAGCACGGGCACTTGCCCTGCATTGCCTGGGGTGCCAGCACAAGCGCTTGCCCTGCATTGCCTCGGTGCCAGCACGGGTGCTTGCGCTGCATTGCCTCGATGCCAGCACGACCGCTTGCCCTGCATTGCCTGGGGTGCCAGCACAAGCGCTTGCCCTGCATTGCCTCGGTGCCAGCACGAGCGCTTGCCCTGCATTGCCTCGATGCCAGCACGAGCGCTTGCCCTGCATTGCCTCGGTGCCAGCACGGGCGCTTGCCCTGCATTGCCTCGGTGCCAGCACGAGCGCTTGCCCTGCATTGCCTCGGTGCCAGCACGAGCGCTTGCCCTGCATTGCCTCGGTGCCAGCACAAGCGCTTGCCCTGCATTGCCTCGGTGCCAGCACGAGCGCTTGGCCTGCAGTGCCTGGGGTGCCAGCACGGGCACTTGCCCTGCATTGCCTCGGTGCCAGCACAAGCACTTGCCCTGCATTGCCTCGGTGCCAGCACGAGCGCTTGCCCTGCATTGCCTCGGTGCCAGCACGGGCGCTTGCCCTGCATTGCCTCGGTGCCAGCACGGGTGCTTGCCCTGCATTGCCTCGATGCCAGCACGAGTGCTTGCCCTGCATTGCCTCGGTGCCAGCACGGGCACTTGCCCTGCATTGCCTGGGGTGCCAGCACAAGCGCTTGCCCTGCATTGCCTCGATGCCAGCACGAGCGCTTGCCCTGCATTGCCTCAGTGCCAGCACGGGCGCTTGCCCTGCATTGCCTCGGTGCCAGCACGAGCGCTTGCCCTGCATTGCCTCGGTGCCAGCACGAGCGCTTGCCCTGCATTGCCTCGGTGCCAGCCCAAGCACTTGCCCTGCATTGCCTCGGTGCCAGCACGAGCGCTTGCCCTGCATTGCCTCGGTGCCAGCACGGGCGCTTGCCCTGCATTGCCTCGGTGCCAGCACGGGTGCTTGCCCTGCATTGCCTCGATGCCAGCACGAGCGCTTGCCCTGCATTGCCTCGGTGCCAGCACGGGCACTTGCCCTGCATTGCCTGGGGTGCCAGCACAAGCGCTTGCCCTGCATTGCCTCGGTGCCAGCACGGGTGCTTGCCCTGCATTGCCTCGATGCCAGCACGAGCGCTTGCCCTGCATTGCCTCGGTGCCAGCACGGGCGCTTGCCCTGCATTGCCTCGGTGCCAGCACAAGCGCTTGCCCTGCATTGCCTCGGTGCCAGCACGAGCGCTTGCCCTGCATTGCCTCGGTGCCAGCACAAGCACTTGCCCTGCATTGCCTCGGTGCCAGCACGAGCGCTTGCCCTGCATTGCCTCGGTGCCAGCACGGGCGCTTGCCCTGCATTGCCTCGGTGCCAGCACGGGTGCTTGCCCTGCATTGCCTCGATGCCAGCACGAGCGCTTGCCCTGCATTGCCTCGGTGCCAGCACGGGCACTTGCCCTGCATTGCCTGGGGTGCCAGCACAAGCGCTTGCCCTGCATTGCCTCGGTGCCAGCACGGGTGCTTGCCCTGCATTGCCTGGGGTGCCAGCACAAGCGCTTGCCCTGTATTGCCTCGGTGCCAGCACGAGCACTTGCCCTGCATTGCCTCGGTGCCAGCACAAGCGCTTGCCCTGCATTGCCTGGGGTGCCAGCACAAGCGCTTGCCCTGCATTGCCTGGGGTGCCAGCACAAGCGCTTGCCCTGCATTGCCTCGGTGCCAGCACGAGCGCTTGCCCTGCATTGCCTCGATGCCAGCACGAGCGCTTGCCCTGCATTGCCTCGGTGCCAGCACGGGCGCTTGCCCTGCATTGCCTCGGTGCCAGCACGAGCGCTTGCCCTGCATTGCCTCGGTGCCAGCACGAGCGCTTGGCCTGCAGTGCCTGGGGTGCCAGCACGGGCACTTGCCCTGCATTGCCTCGGTGCCAGCACAAGCACTTGCCCTGCATTGCCTCGGTGCCAGCACGAGCGCTTGCCCTGCATTGCCTCGGTGCCAGCACGGGCGCTTGACCTGCATTGCCTCGGTGCCAGCACAGGTGCTTGCCCTGCATTGCCTCGATGCCAGCACGGGCGCTTGCCCTGCATTGCCTCGGTGCCAGCACAAGCGCTTGCCCTGCATTGCCTCGGTGCCAGCACAAGCGCTTGCCCTGCATTGCCTCGGTGCCAGCACGGGCGCTTGCCCTGCATTGCCTCGGTGCCAGCACGAGCGCTTGCCCTGCATTGCCTCGGTGCCAGCACAAGCGCTTGCCCTGCATTGCCTCAGTGCCAGCACGAGCGCTTGCCCTGCATTGCCTCGATGCCAGCACGAGCGCTTGCCCTGCATTGCCTCAGTGCCAGCACGAGCGCTTGCCCTGCATTGCCTCAATGCCAGCACGCGCGCTTGCCCTGCATTGCCTCGGTGCCAGCACGGGCGCTTGCCCTGCATTGCCTCGGTGCCAGCACGAGCGCTTGCCCTGCATTGCCTGGGGTGCCAGCACGAGCGCTTGCCCTGCATTGCCTCGGTACCATCACGAGCACTTGCCCTGCATTGCCTCGGTGCCAGCACGAGCGCTTGCCCTGCATTGTCTCGGTGCCAGCACGAGTGCTTGCCCTGCATTGCCTCGGTGCCAGCACGGGCGCTTGCCCTGCATTGCCTCGGTGCCAGCACGGGTGCTTGCCCTGCATTGCCTCGGTGCCAGCACGAGCGCTTGCCCTGCATTGCCTCGGTGCCAGCACGCACGCTTGCCCTGCATTGCCTCGGTGCCAGCACGGGCGCTTGCCCTGCATTGCCTCGCTGCCAGCACGAGCGCTTGCCCTGCATTGCCTCGGTGCCAGCACAAGCGCTTGCCCTGCATTGCCTCGGTGCCAGCACGAGCGCTTGCCCTGCATTGCCTCGGTGCCAGCACAAGCGCTTGCCCTGCATTGCCTCAGTGCCAGCACGAGCGCTTGCTCTGCATTGCCTCGATGCCAGCACGCGCGCTTGCCCTGCATTGCCTCGGTGCCAGCACGGGCACTTGCCCTGCATTGCCTCGGTGCCAGCACGAGCGCTTGCCCTGCATTGCCTGGGGTGCCAGCACGAGCGCTTGCCCTGCATTGCCTCGGTGCCAGCACGAGCACTTGCCCTGCATTGCCTCGGTGCCAGCACGAGCGCTTGCCCTGCATTGTCTCGGTGCCAGCACGAGCACTTGCCCTGCATTGCCTCGGTGCCAGCACGAGCGCTTGCCCTGCATTGTCTCGGTGCCAGCACGAGCGCTTGCCCTGCATTGCCTCGGTGCCTGCACACGCGCTTGCCCTGCATTGCCTCGGTGCCAGCACGGGCGCTTGCCCTGCATTGCCTCGGTGCCAGCACGAGCGCTTGCCCTGCATTGCCTCAGTGCCAGCACGAGCGCTTGCCCTGCATTGCCTCGATGCCAGCACGAGCGCTTGCCCTGCATTGCCTCAGTGCCAGCACGAGCGCTTGCCCTGCATTGCCTCAATGCCAGCACGCGCGCTTGCCCTGCATTGCCTCGGTGCCAGCACGGGCGCTTGCCCTGCATTGCCTCGGTGCCAGCACGAGCGCTTGCCCTGCATTGCCTGGGGTGCCAGCACGAGCGCTTGCCCTGCATTGCCTCGGTACCATCACGAGCACTTGCCCTGCATTGCCTCGGTGCCAGCACGAGCGCTTGCCCTGCATTGTCTCGGTGCCAGCACCAGCGCTTGCCCTGCATTGCCTCGGTGCCAGCACGGGCGCTTGCCCTGCATTGCCTCGGTGCCAGCACGAGCGCTTGCCCTGCATTGCCTCGGTACCATCATGAGCACTTGCCCTGCACTGCCTCGGTTCCAGCACGAGCGCTTGCCCTGCAGTGCCTCGGTGCCAGCACGAGCGCTTGCCCTGCAGTGCCTCGGTGCCAGCACAGGCGCTTGCCCTGCAGTGCCTCGGTGCCAGCCCGGGCGCTTGCCCTGCATTGCCTCGATGCCAGCACTAGCGCTTGCCCTGCATTGCCTCAGTGCCAGCACGGGCGCTTGCCCTGCATTGCCTCGGTGCCAGCACGAGCGCTTGCCCTGCATTGCCTCGGTGCCAGCACAAGCGCTTGCCCTGCATTGCCTCGGTGCCAGCACGAGCGCTTGCCCTACAGTGCCTGGGGTGCCAGCACGAGCGCTTGCCCTGCATTGCCTCAGTGCCAGCACGAGCGCTTGCCCTGCATTGCCTCGGTACCATCACGAGCACTTGCCCTGCATTGCCTCAGTGCCAGCACGAGCGCTTGCCCTGCATTGCCTGGGGTGCCAGCACGAGCGCTTGCCCTGCATTGCCTCGGTACCATCACGAGCACTTGCCCTGCATTGCCTCGGTGCCAGCACGAGCGCTTGCCCTGCATTGCCTCGGTACCATCACGAGCACTTGCCCTGCATTGCCTCGGTGCCAGCACGAGCGCTTGCCCTGCATTGTCTCGGTGCCAGCACGAGCGCTTGCCCTGCATTGCCTCGGTGCCAGCACGGGCGCTTGCCCTGCATTGCCTCGGTGCCAGCACGGGTGCTTGCCCTGCATTGCCTCGATGCCAGCACGAGCGCTTGCCCTGCATTGCCTCGGTGCCAGCACGCGCGCTTGCCCTGCATTGCCTCGGTGCCAGCACGGGCGCTTGCCCTGCATTGCCTCGGTGCCAGCACAAGCGCTTGCCCTGCATTGCCTCGGTGCCAGCACAAGCGCTTGCCCTGCATTGCCTCGGTGCCAGCACGGGCGCTTGCCCTGCATTGCCTCGGTGCCAGCACGAGCGCTTGCCCTGCATTGCCTCGGTGCCAGCACAAGCGCTTGCCCTGCATTGCCTCAGTGCCAGCACGAGCGCTTGCCCTGCATTGCCTCGATGCCAGCACGAGCGCTTGCCCTGCATTGCCTCAGTGCCAGCACGAGCGCTTGCCCTGCATTGCCTCAATGCCAGCACGCGCGCTTGCCCTGCATTGCCTCGGTGCCAGCACGGGCGCTTGCCCTGCATTGCCTCGGTGCCAGCACGAGCGCTTGCCCTGCATTGCCTGGGGTGCCAGCACAAGCGCTTGCCCTGCATTGCCTCGGTACCATCACGAGCACTTGCCCTGCATTGCCTCGGTGCCAGCACGAGCGCTTGCCCTGCATTGTCTCGGTGCCAGCACGAGTGCTTGCCCTGCATTGCCTCGGTGCCAGCACGGGCGCTTGCCCTGCATTGCCTCGGTGCCAGCACGGGTGCTTGCCCTGCATTGCCTCGGTGCCAGCACGAGCGCTTGCCCTGCATTGCCTCGGTGCCAGCACGCGCGCTTGCCCTGCATTGCCTCGGTGCCAGCACGGGCGCTTGCCCTGCATTGCCTCGGTGCCAGCACGAGCGCTTGCCCTGCATTGCCTCGGTGCCAGCACAAGCGCTTGCCCTGCATTGCCTCAGTGCCAGCACGAGCGCTTGCCCTGCATTGCCTCGATGCCAGACGAGCGCTTGCCCTGCATTGCCTCAGTGTAAGCACGAGCGCTTGCCCTGCATTGCCTCGATGCCAGCACGCGCGCTTGCCCTGCATTGCCTCGGTGCCAGCACGGGCACTTGCCCTGCATTGCCTCGGTGCCAGCACGAGCTCTTGCCCTGCATTGCCTCGATGCCAGCACGAGCGCTTGCCCTGCATTGCCTCAGTGCCAGCACGAGCGCTTGCCCTGCATTGCCTTGGTGCCAGCACGAGCGCTTGCCCTGCATTGTCTCGGTGCCAGCACGAGCGCTTGCCCTGCATTGCCTCGGTGCCAGCACGAGCGCTTGCCCTGCATTGCCTGGGGTGCCAGCACGAGCGCTTGCCCTGCATTGCCTCGGTACCATCACAAGCACTTGCCCTGCATTGCCTCGGTGCCAGCACGAGCGCTTGCCCTGCATTGTCTCGGTGCCAGCACGAGCGCTTGCCCTGCATTGTCTCGGTACCATCACGAGCACTTGCCCCGCATTGCCTCGGTGCCAGCACGAGCGCTTGCCCTGCATTGCCTCGATGCCAGCACGAGCGCTTGCCCTGCATTGCCTCAGTGCCAGCACGAGCGCTTGCCCTGCATTGCCTCAATGCCAGCACGCGCGCTTGCCCTGCATTGCCTCGGTGCCAGCACGGGCGCTTGCCCTGCATTGCCTCGGTGCCAGCACGAGCGCTTGCCCTGCATTGCCTGGGGACCCAGCACGAGCGCTTGCCCTGCATTGCCTCGGTGCCAGCACGAGCGCTTGCCCTGCATTGTCTCGGTGCCAGCACGAGCGCTTGCCCTGCATTGCCTCGGTGCCAGCACGGGCGCTTGCCCTGCATTGCCTCGGTGCCAGCACGGGTGCTTGCCCTGCATTGCCTCGGTGCCAGCACGAGCGCTTGCCCTGCATTGCCTCGGTGCCAGCACGCGCGCTTGCCCTGCATTGCCTCGGTGCCAGCACGGGCACTTGCCCTGCATTGCCTCGGTGCCAGCACGAGCGCTTGCCCTGCATTGCCTCGGTGCCAGCACAAGCGCTTGCCCTGCATTGCCTCAGTGCCAGCTCGAGCGCTTGCCCTGCATTGCCTCGATGCCAGCACGAGCGCTTGCCCTGCATTGCCTCAGTGCCAGCACGAGCGCTTGCCCTGCATTGCCTCGATGCCAGCATACGCGCTTGCCCTGCATTGCCTCGGTGCCAGCACGGGCACTTGCCCTGCATTGCCTCGGTGCCAGCACGAGCGCTTGCCCTGCATTGCCTCGGTACCATCACAAGCAATTGCCCTGCATTGCCTCGGTGCCAGCACGAGCGCTTGCCCTGCATTGTCTCGGTGCCAGCACGAGCGCTTGCCCTGCATTGCCTCGGTGCCAGCACGGGCGCTTGCCCTGCATTGCCTCGGTGCCAGCACAAGCGCTTGCCCTGCATTGCCTCGGTGCCAGCACGAGCGCTTGCCCTGCACTGCCTCGGTGCCAGCACAAGCGCTTGCCCTGCAGTGCCTTGGTGCCAGCACAGGCGCTTGCCCTGCAGTGCCTCGGTGCCAGCACAGGCGCTTGCCCTGCAGTGCCTCGGTGCCAGCACGGGCACTTGCCCTGCATTGCCTCGGTGCCAGCACGGGCGCTTGCCCTGCATTGCCTCGGTGCCAGCACGGGTGCTTGCCCTGCATTGCCTCGATGCCAGCACGAGCGCTTGCCCTGCATTGCCTCGATACCAGCACGCGCGCTTGCCCTGCATTGCCTCGGTGCCAGCACGGGCGCTTGCCCTGCATTGCCTCGGTGCCAGCACAAGCGCTTGCCCTGCATTGCCTCGGTGCCAGCACAAGCGCTTGCTCTGCATTGCCTCGGTGCCAGCACGGGCGCTTGCCCTGCATTGCCTCAGTGCCAGCACGAGCGCTTGCCCTGCATTGCCTCGGTGCCAGCACAAGCGCTTGCCCTGCATTGCCTCAGTGCCAGCACGAGCGCTTGCCCTGCATTGCCTCGATGCCAGCACGAGCGCTTGCCCTGCATTGCCTCGGTGCCAGCACGGGCACTTGCCCTGCATTGCCTGGGGTGCCAGCACAAGAGCTTGCCCTGCATTGCCTCGGTGCCAGCACGGGTGTATTTGCCCTGCATTGCCTCGGTGCCAGCACGAGCTCTTGCCCTGCATTGCCTCGATGCCAGCACGAGCGCTTGCCCTGCATTGCCTCAGTGCCAGCACGAGCGCTTGCCCTGCATTGCCTTGGTGCCAGCACGAGCGCTTGCCCTGCATTGTCTCGGTGCCAGCACGAGCGCTTGCCCTGCATTGCCTCGGTGCCAGCACGAGCGCTTGCCCTGCATTGCCTGGGGTGCCAGCACGAGCGCTTGCCCTGCATTGCCTCGGTACCATCACAAGCACTTGCCCTGCATTGCCTCGGTGCCAGCACGAGCGCTTGCCCTGCATTGTCTCGGTGCCAGCACGAGCGCTTGCCCTGCATTGTCTCGGTACCATCATGAGCACTTGCCCCGCATTGCCTCGGTGCCAGCACGAGCGCTTGCCCTGCATTGCCTCGATGCCAGCACGAGCGCTTGCCCTGCATTGCCTCAGTGCCAGCACGAGCGCTTGCCCTGCATTGCCTCAATGCCAGCACGCGCGCTTGCCCTGCATTGCCTCGGTGCCAGCACGGGCGCTTGCCCTGCATTGCCTCGGTGCCAGCACGAGCGCTTGCCCTGCATTGCCTGGGGACCCAGCACGAGCGCTTGCCCTGCATTGCCTCGGTGCCAGCACGAGCGCTTGCCCTGCATTGTCTCGGTGCCAGCACGAGCGCTTGCCCTGCATTGCCTCGGTGCCAGCACGGGCGCTTGCCCTGCATTGCCTCGGTGCCAGCACGGGTGCTTGCCCTGCATTGCCTCGGTGCCAGCACGAGCGCTTGCCCTGCATTGCCTCGGTGCCAGCACGCGCGCTTGCCCTGCATTGCCTCGGTGCCAGCACGGGCACTTGCCCTGCATTGCCTCGGTGCCAGCACGAGCGCTTGCCCTGCATTGCCTCGGTGCCAGCACAAGCGCTTGCCCTGCATTGCCTCAGTGCCAGCTCGAGCGCTTGCCCTGCATTGCCTCGATGCCAGCACGAGCGCTTGCCCTGCATTGCCTCAGTGCCAGCACGAGCGCTTGCCCTGCATTGCCTCGATGCCAGCATACGCGCTTGCCCTGCATTGCCTCGGTGCCAGCACGGGCACTTGCCCTGCATTGCCTCGGTGCCAGCACGAGCGCTTGCCCTGCATTGCCTCGGTACCATCACAAGCAATTGCCCTGCATTGCCTCGGTGCCAGCACGAGCGCTTGCCCTGCATTGTCTCGGTGCCAGCACGAGCGCTTGCCCTGCATTGCCTCGGTGCCAGCACGGGCGCTTGCCCTGCATTGCCTCGGTGCCAGCACAAGCGCTTGCCCTGCATTGCCTCGGTGCCAGCACGAGCGCTTGCCCTGCACTGCCTCGGTGCCAGCACAAGCGCTTGCCCTGCAGTGCCTTGGTGCCAGCACAGGCGCTTGCCCTGCAGTGCCTCGGTGCCAGCACAGGCGCTTGCCCTGCAGTGCCTCGGTGCCAGCACGGGCACTTGCCCTGCATTGCCTCGGTGCCAGCACGGGCGCTTGCCCTGCATTGCCTCGGTGCCAGCACGGGTGCTTGCCCTGCATTGCCTCGATGCCAGCACGAGCGCTTGCCCTGCATTGCCTCGATACCAGCACGCGCGCTTGCCCTGCATTGCCTCGGTGCCAGCACGGGCGCTTGCCCTGCATTGCCTCGGTGCCAGCACAAGCGCTTGCCCTGCATTGCCTCGGTGCCAGCACAAGCGCTTGCTCTGCATTGCCTCGGTGCCAGCACGGGCGCTTGCCCTGCATTGCCTCAGTGCCAGCACGAGCGCTTGCCCTGCATTGCCTCGGTGCCAGCACAAGCGCTTGCCCTGCATTGCCTCAGTGCCAGCACGAGCGCTTGCCCTGCATTGCCTCGATGCCAGCACGAGCGCTTGCCCTGCATTGCCTCGGTGCCAGCACGGGCACTTGCCCTGCATTGCCTGGGGTGCCAGCACAAGAGCTTGCCCTGCATTGCCTCGGTGCCAGCACGGGTGTATTTGCCCTGCATTGCCTCGGTGCCAGCACGAGCGCTTGCCCTGCATTGCCTCGATGCCAGCACGAGCGCTTGCCCTGCATTGCCTCGGTGCCAGCACGGGCGCTTGCCCTGCATTGCCTCGGTGCCAGCACGAGCGCTTGCCCTGCATTGCCTCGGTGCCAGCACGAGCGCTTGCCCTGCATTGCCTCGGTGCCAGCACAAGCGCTTGCCCTGCATTGCCTCGGTGCCAGCACGAGCGCTTGCCCTGCAGTGCCTGGGGTGCCAGCACAAGCGCTTGCCCTGCATTGCCTGGGGTGCCAGCACGAGCGCTTTCCCTGCATTGCCTCGGTGCCAGCACGGGCGCTTGCCCTGCATTGCCTCGGTGCCAGCACGAGCGCTTGCCCTGCATTGCCTCGGTGCCAGCACGAGCGCTTGCCCTGCATTGCCTCGGTGCCAGCACGAGCGCTTGCCCTGCATTGCCTCCGTGCCAGCACGAGCGCTTGCCCTGCATTGCCTCGGTGCCAGCACGAGCGCTTGGCCTGCAGTGCCTGGGGTGCCAGCACGGGCACTTGCCCTGCATTGCCTCGGTGCCAGCACAAGCACTTGCCCTGCATTGCCTCGGTGCCAGCACGAGCGCTTGCCCTGCATTGCCTCGGTGCCAGCACGGGCGCTTGACCTTCCTTGGACTCGGTGCCAGCACGGGTGCTTGCCCTGCATTGCCTCGATGGCAGCACGAGCGCTTGCCCTGCATTGCCTCGGTGCGAGCACGGGCACTTGCCCTGCATTGCCTGGGGTGCCCGCACAAGCGCTTGCCCTGCATTGCCTCGATGCCAGCACGAGCGCTTGCCCTGCATTGCCTCGGTGCCAGCACGGGCGCTTGCCCTGCATTGCCTCGGTGCCAGCACAAGCACTTGCCCTGCATTGCCTCGGTGCCAGCACGAGCGCTTGCCCTGCATTGCCTCGGTGCCAGCACGGGCGCTTGCCCTGCATTGCCTCGGAGCATTGCCTCGATGCCAGCACAAGCGCTTGCCCTGCAGTGCCTTGGTGCCAGCACAGGCGCTTGCCCTGCAGTGCCTCGGTGCCAGCACAGGCGCTTGCCCTGCAGTGCCTCGGTGCCAGCACGGGCACTTGCCCTGCATTGCCTCAGTGCCAGCACGGGCGCTTGCCCTGCATTGCCTCGGTGCCAGCACGGGTGCTTGCCCTGCATTGCCTCGATGCCAGCACGAGCGCTTGCCCTGCATTGCCTCGATACCAGCACGCGCGCTTGCCCTGCATTGCCTCGGTGCCAGCACGGGCGCTTGCCCTGCATTGCCTCGGTGCCAGCACAAGCGCTTGCCCTGCATTGCCTCGGTGCCAGCACAAGCGCTTGCTCTGCATTGCCTCGGTGCCAGCACGGGCGCTTGCCCTGCATTGCCTCGGTGCCAGCACGAGCGCTTGCCCTGCATTGCCTCGGTGCCAGCACAAGCGCTTGCCCTGCATTGCCTCAGTGCCAGCACGAGCGCTTGCCCTGCATTGCCTCGATGCCAGCACGAGCGCTTGCCCTGCATTGCCTCGGTGCCAGCACGGGCACTTGCCCTGCATTGCCTGGGGTGCCAGCACAAGAGCTTGCCCTGCATTGCCTCGGTGCCAGCACGGGTGTATTTGCCCTGCATTGCCTCGGTGCCAGCACGAGCGCTTGCCCTGCATTGCCTCGATGCCAGCACGAGCGCTTGCCCTGCATTGCCTCGGTGCCAGCACGGGCGCTTGCCCTGCATTGCCTCGGTGCCAGCACGAGCGCTTGCCCTGCATTGCCTCGGTGCCAGCACGAGCGCTTGCCCTGCATTGCCTCGGTGCCAGCACAAGCGCTTGCCCTGCATTGCCTCGGTGCCAGCACGAGCGCTTGCCCTGCAGTGCCTGGGGTGCCAGCACGAGCGCTTGCCCTGCATTGCCTGGGGTGCCAGCACGAGCGCTTTCCCTGCATTGCCTCGGTGCCAGCACGGGCGCTTGCCCTGCATTGCCTCGGTGCCAGCACGAGCGCTTGTCCTGCATTGCCTCGGTGCCAGCACAAGCGCTTGCCCTGCATTGCCTCAGTGCCAGCACGAGCGCTTGCCCTGCATTGCCTGGGGTGCCAGCACAAGCGCTTGCCCTGCATTGCCTCGGTGCCAGCACGGGTGCTTGCCCTGCATTGCCTCGATGCCAGCACGAGCGCTTGCCCTGCATTGCCTGGGGTGCCAGCACAAGCGCTTGCCCTGCATTGCCTCGGTGCCAGCACGAGCGCTTGCCCTGCATTGCCTCGATGCCAGCACGAGCGCTTGCCCTGCATTGCCTCGGTGCCAGCACGGGCGCTTGCCCTGCATTGCCTCGGTGCCAGCACGAGCGCTTGCCCTGCATTGCCTCGGTGCCAGCACGAGCGCTTGCCCTGCATTGCCTCCGTGCCAGCACGAGCGCTTGCCCTGCATTGCCTCGGTGCCAGCACGAGCGCTTGGCCTGCAGTGCCTGGGGTGCCAGCACGGGCACTTGCCCTGCATTGCCTCGGTGCCAGCACAAGCACTTGCCCTGCATTGCCTCGGTGCCAGCACGAGCGCTTGCCCTGCATTGCCTCGGTGCCAGCACGGGCGCTTGACCTGCATTGCCTCGGTGCCAGCACGGGTGCTTGCCCTGCATTGCCTCGATGCCAGCACGAGCGCTTGCCCTGCATTGCCTCGGTGCCAGCACGGGCACTTGCCCTGCATTGCCTGGGGTGCCAGCACAAGCGCTTGCCCTGCATTGCCTCGATGCCAGCACGAGCGCTTGCCCTGCATTGCCTCGGTGCCAGCACGGGCGCTTGCCCTGCATTGCCTCGGTGCCAGCACGAGCGCTTGCCCTGCATTGCCTCGGTGCCAGCACGAGCGCTTGCCCTGCATTGCCTCGGTGCCAGCACAAGCACTTGCCCTGCATTGCCTCGGTGCCAGCACGAGCGCTTGCCCTGCATTGCCTCGGTGCCAGCACGGGCGCTTGCCCTGCATTGCCTCGGTGCCAGCACGGGTGCTTGCCCTGCATTGCCTCGATGCCAGCACGAGCGCTTGCCCTTCATTGCCTCGGTGCCAGCACGGGCACTTGCCCTGCATTGCCTGGGGTGCCAGCACGAGCGCTTGCCCTGCATTGCCTCGGTGCCAGCACGGGTGCTTGCCCTGCATTGCCTCGATGCCAGCACGAGCGCTTGCCCTGCATTGCCTCGGTGCCAGCACGGGCGCTTGCCCTGCATTGCCTCGGTGCCAGCACAAGCGCTTGCCCTGCATTGCCTCGGTGCCAGCACGAGCGCTTGCCCTGCATTGCCTCGGTGCCAGCACAAGCACTTGCCCTGCATTGCCTCGGTGCCAGCACGAGCGCTTGCCCTGCATTGCCTCGGTGCCAGCACGGGCGCTTGCCCTGCATTGCCTCGGTGCCAGCACGGGTGCTTGCCCTGCATTGCCTCGATGCCAGCACGAGCGCTTGCCCTGCATTGCCTCGGTGCCAGCACGGGCACTTGCCCTGCATTGCCTGGGGTGCCAGCACAAGCGCTTGCCCTGCATTGCCTCGGTGCCAGCACGGGTGCTTGCCCTGCATTGCCTGGGGTGCCAGCACAAGCGCTTGCCCTGCATTGCCTCGGTGCCAGCACGAGCGCTTGCCCTGCATTGCCTGGGGTGCTAGCACAAGCGCTTGCCCTGCATTGCCTCGGTGCCAGCACGAGCGCTTGCCCTGCATTGCCTGGGGTGCCAGCACAAGCGCTTGCCCTGCATTGCCTCGGTGCCAGCACGAGCGCTTGCCCTGCATTGCCTCGATGCCAGCACGAGCGCTTGCCCTGCATTGCCTCGGTGCCAGCACGGGCGCTTGCCCTACATTGCCTCGGTGCCAGCACGAGCGCTTGCCCTGCATTGCCTCGGTGCCAGCACGAGCGCTTGCCCTGCATTGCCTCGGTGCCAGCACGAGCGCTTGCCCTGCATTGCCTCGATGCCAGCACGAGCGCTTGCCCTGCATTGCCTCGGTGCCAGCACGGGCGCTTGCCCTGCATTGCCTCGGTTCCAGCACGAGCGCTTGCCCTGCATTGCCTCGGTGCCAGCACGAGCGCTTGCCCTGCATTGCCTCGGTGCCAGCACGAGCGCTTGCCCTGCAGTGCCTGGGGTGCCAGCACGAGCGCTTGCCCTGCATTGCCTCAGTGCCAGCACGAGCGCTTGCCCTGCATTGCCTCGGTACCATCACGAGCACTTGCCCTGCATTGCCTCAGTGCCAGCACGAGCGCTTGCCCTGCATTGCCTGGGGTGCCAGCACGAGCGCTTGCCCTGCATTGCCTCGGTACCATCACGAGCACTTGCCCTGCATTGCCTCGGTGCCAGCACGAGCGCTTGCCCTGCATTGCCTCGGTACCATCACGAGCACTTGCCCTGCATTGCCTCGGTGCCAGCACGAGCGATTGCCCTGCATTGTCTCGGTGCCAGCACGAGCGCTTGCCCTGCATTGCCTCGATGCCAGCACGAGCGCTTGCCCTGCATTGCCTCGGGGGCCAGCACGGGTGCTTGCCCTGCATTGCCTCGATGCCAGCACAGGCGCTTGCCCTGCATTGCCTGGGGTGCCAGCACGGGCACTTGCCCTGCATTGCCTCGGTGCCAGCACGGGCACTTGCCCTGCATTGCCTCGGTGCCAGCACGAGCGCTTGCCCTGCATTGCCTGGGGTGCCAGCACGAGCGCTTGCCCTGCATTGCCTCAGTGCCAGCACCAGCGCTTGCCCTGCATTGCCTGGGGTGCCAGCACGGGCGCTTGCCCTGCATTGCCTCGATGCCAGCACGAGCGCTTGCCCTGCATTGCCTCGATGCCAGCACGAGCGCTTGCCCTGCATTGTCTCGGTGCCAGCACGAGCGCTTGCCCTGCATTGCCTCGGTGCCAGCATGAGCGCTTGCCCTGCATTGCCTCGGTGCCAGCACGAGCGCTTGCCCTGCATTGCCTCGGTGCCAGCACAAGCGCTTGCCCTGCATTGCCTCGGTGCCAGCACAAGCGCTTGCCCTGCATTGCCTCGGTGCCAGCACGAGCGCTTGCCCTGCAGTGCCTCGGTGCCAGCACAAGCGCTTGCCCTGCATTGCCTCGGTGCCAGCACGAGCGCTTGCCCTGCAGTGCCTCGGTGCCAGCACGAACGCTGGCCCTGCATTGCCTCGGTGCCAGCACAAGCGCTTGCCCTGCATTGCCTCGGTGCCAGCACGAACGCTGGCCCTGCATTGCCTCGGTGCCAGCACAAGCGCTTGCCCTGCATTGCCTCGGTGCCAGCACGAGCGCTTGCCCTGCATTGCCTCGGTGCCAGTCTGCCTGCGTGCCCGGCATTGCCTCAGATGCCACTTCACAGTAGAGCCCTGTTGTGCCGTGGTTGCCAGTCCTGCACTGCCTCGTTGCCAGCAGGAACGTGTGCACTGCATTCAATGCTACGATCAGGGCTTTAAGTGGGCTGGGTCCAAGTTTTTCAAAGCAGGTGCCGAGACGGGTCCCTATCGATCTCTTCATTTTTACCCTCAGGGTGAAAAAAACCCTCACCTCTGCAATAGTACAACCTGTCGCTGCCTTTGATGTAAGTGTTTTACATGAGCACTGCTAGACCTGGTTATATTAGGGGTGTAGCCCCTTACCCTGACTAGAAGCAAGGGTCCCTATTTGGACAAAGGTGCCAACCATTGCCAACTAGAGACCCCCAAACTAACAAGCACCGGTTACATTACACACGGCAAATTTACTTTTTGAATCACAGAACGTCAGACTCGAACCTGCTTTCTCAGCTCGAAGGGCGGCTGCTCTAGCCTCACGCCACAACCTCGCCCACAAGAGCGAGTAGCATTTTCATTATTATATACAATGAAGTGATAGTTGCTGCTTAATTATCTTATGCAACTTACAACCATTGACAAAGCCGATAGTCCTGGCTTGTTGTAGGAGTAATGTTACTTGATGTATTATATATCTGGAAGAACGGACAGAAGCCGCAAAACACCAGTGGGGCCGCACACTATGTTAAGCACAGATTTTTAGTTTAAGGGTTTTAAGCCACCCCCTTAATTCCAGCAGCCAGGCCTCTATGAGAGACCTCCCCCAGTTTTTTCATCCGAATTAAAGCCCTGGCTACGATGTATTGCAGATGGCTACAGTGCCTCGATGCCAGCTTCCCTTGGTGCCCAACCGCGTGGGTCTTTGGCACTGGTGGTGCCGGGGCCACCCAGGCCTTGAGCGCTGTGTGATGTGCTCTGTGGTGTCTCGGTTGGCCTCCAGGCACGTGATGGGTTAATCCTGGTGTGGAATGACCTTGGCTGCCTCTCAGTTGGTTTATGTTGGCCCCATCACAGTTTCAAACCTAGTTCCTTTTCCGGAACGTAGCGCTGCGAGCTTGGGTGTACATGGCCTTCACTAGCCGCTATTGTGTGGAGGTTTATATCTCCTGGCAGCTCTTCTTCTTTATTCCCTGCCTCAGTGAGGGGTTCACAGTCTTTTTTGGGTCTCGCCTGAGCCAGCGCATGTGCTGCTCTGCAAAACATTTAATAAGTGGGTTTTCAAAGTGCTACCCACAGGCTTTTGCTGGCCTCAAGTTTGCGTTCACGATCGCGTGCATGTGCACAGCTGCCATCTGGGTGTCTGTAAAGGCTCCTCTGCTCGCACTACCCCATCCCTTCTCCCCCTCCCTCCTGGTCAGTTTCATTCAGGCTCCTCTGCTTGCACTCCCCCCTCCCTTTTCCCCCTCTGTTTTCATTTTCCTCTTGTATATCTGTTCTTATTAGTTTAAGCATTTACTTAAGGCCCCGAACACTTGGATTCTTTTTTTCAACAAATGTTTTTTTTTCCTCACGGTGAGATACAGCTCTCCCTCAACAGTGCCCGGCCATGCTTCCTCGGGCTCTGCAGCAGAATGAACTTTAGCCAAGTTTGCTGGCAAAGACCAGACACCAGGCGCGAGGGAGGAATTGGGGGCGGCACTGCCTCTCATCTCCACCTCTCACACTTTTGCTTAAGGGCAGGCCCTGGAAGCAGTGCGGCATGACGCGCCCCCATACAGTTCATTAAAGTTTATGAGATATTTCTTTCAATTACTAATTGCTCCAATGTCCTATCCAATGTCCGCCTTCTCCACGCCCATCCCCCTCCACGTGTCCCTGTCTACTCCCTTATTTTATTCTCATAACCCTTGCTGCCCCCTGCCTACTCTCTTCTTTTATTCTCAAAACCCTTGCTGCCCCGCACGCCCCCCCCTCGTCATAATGCTGTGCTCCTCCTTCTGTCCTCACGTTTTATCAGGCTTATTTCTTGCCATTATGTCCTATGTTTACATTCCTATCCCTGCCTGTCCCCTGCTGACTTCCTGTACCCCTTCACCCATGCGTCCACGCGCCTCTCCTAAGAACCTGTTCACATGCCTCTTTCCCGTTGTTTTCCTCCTCTAACCTTTCTCCTGCATGTTCCTTCTACCTGTTTACGTCTTCCTCCCCCTGCTTTTTGTTCATCCTTCCATTGCTGATTCCCACCTATTGTTTCCTTACTCCTCACTGCCTTACACCTACATCTGCCAAGTTGATTTATCCTACCACATACACCTCTTGACTACATACTCCTACTGGGTCTTCCCTCCCTCTACTTCTTCACTCTGCCTACAACTGCTCTACTTTCCTACTGTCCTCCGATGCTCCCCTTAATGCGACCCTCAGTCTTAAAATGGTATCCTCAGCACCCCGTTCTCCTCCTACGCCATCTACTCTAGGCCTAAACCTGCCCCTCCCACCTTCCTCCTGCCCCATCTCTATTCTGCCCACCCCTGAAGCCTGGTGATGCCGCTGCCCCCCCTTCTGCCCCAGTTCTATTCTGCCCACTCCTGCAGCATGGGCATGGCCCTTCCACCTTCCTTCTTAGTCCGTGGCGAATATGAGCTCCTAGTCAACAGCTGCTAAAAGACACACAATAACTGCTGTATGTGAAGCCGGCCTCTGCCGCTCTGCTGATGGAAAGACTTTTATTTAAGAAAAACAATTAGGGTGACCATATTTTGAAAGCCAAAAAACGGGACGTTTCGCAAAATAGAACAAGCATTGGCATATCCAATAGGTCTCGGCTTTTGGACCCTATAAGTGTTTAGCCATGCAACAGTTAATGTTGTTGCAGTAAGGATATTGTACTGCATAACTAATTACTTATAAGGTCCCAAAGGCGAAACCTATTGGCTATGCCAATGCTTGTTTTTTAAAGTTTCATATAAGCAAATGCTGCAAAACCCAAATGTGGCATAGAACATCATAAACATGGTTTACACTCTTTACTCACACCTCCATTAGATGGGTCCCTTGTTTTGTTTTACTGTACCTCATTGCCTGTGTCCTGCAGCTTTGTCTCGGAGAGAATTCTACTATGGCATCTGCAGCTCTATCTCCAGGTTTCGGTACCTTGGACTGTCACCTGCTGTCAGTCATTCTGCAGCCACATCCCGGGCCGGGACCTTGTTTGTCTTAGACTCTCACCGACTGCGCAAGACATGGCCGCTTTTCTTAGGTGCATCTTGCACCTGCTCCTTTTGATTTGTTTTGCAGTGTATTAGCCGTCTCAGTTCTTACTCACAATGATGTACATTTTTTGTCGATTACTCAGTGATCTTTTTAAATTTTTTCTTGGAACGTTAAGAACCACTGTTTGCATTTGGTGCAATGTGTGATGGAGTTAATTTAGCTTTTGATAAGGTTCATCGTTTGCCTCTATCTTTGTCTAGTGTTTCACCCTTTGCGGGTTCTTTTTTGGCCTAAGGTGCCAGAATCTGCTGGTATCTCTTCATCTCTCTCCTGTGGTCTTTCACCTCTTGTTAGTTCATTCTTTTCCTGTGCCCGCTCCCTCCCTCGACCTGTCTGTCAAACCTCAACCTTACATTCTCTCACCTTCCACTACATCATTAGTCATATGTTTCTCATACGCTGCCCTCTTTCCCTGCCTCTTATCTCTTTCTGTATCTATTGCTTCTTTCTTTTTTCTCTTTCTGCACCTCACCTGCCTCTGTATGCGCCTCACTTGCCACTTTCTGCACCTCACTTGCCTCTTTTTTGTCTTCTGCTCCTCACTTTGCCTGTTTCTGATCAACACATGTCTGTATCTGCATCTCACTTGCCTGCTTCTGTGCCTCATTTGCCTGTTTCTGCGCCTCAATTGCCTGGTTCTGCACCTCATTTGCCTGTATCAGCACCTCTCTTGCCTGTTTATATGCCTCTCTTGCTTTTTTCTGTGCCTCTCTTGCCTGTTTCTATGAATCTCTTGCCTGTTTCCTGTTTCTGCACCTCACTTGCCTGTTTCTGAACCTCTCTTGCGTCTTTATTCACCTCTCTTGCTTCTTTATGTACCTCTCTTGCTTCTTTATGCACCTCCCTTGCTTTTCTGCACCCCTCTTGCTTCGTTCTGCACCTCTCGTTTTTCTGAACCTCTCTTGCTTCTTTATGCACCTCTCTTGCTTCTTTATGCACCTCTATTTCTTTTCTGCACATCTCTTGCTTTTCTGAACCTCTCTTGCCTCTTTCTGCACCTCACATGCCTCTTTCTGCACCTCTCTGGCCACTTTCTGCACCTCTCTTGCTTCTTTCTGCACCTCTCTTGCCTGTTTATGCACTTCTCTTGCCTGCTTATGCACTTCTCTTGCTTTTTTCTGCACCTCTCTTGCTTCTTCCTGTACCTCTCTTGCTTTTTTCTGCACCTCTCTTGCTTCTTCCTGTACCTCTCTTGCTTTTTTCTCCACCTTTATTACTACTTTCCTCACCTATGTCCTTTCTGCACCTTTCCTGCTACTTCCTGCACCTCTCTTGCTTCTTTCTGTACCTCTCTTGCTTCTTTCGGTGCTTCTCTTGCATCTTTCTGCACCTCTCTTGCTTCTTTCTATCTCTCTTGCTTCTTTCTGCACCTTTCATCCTCTTTCACTTCTCTTGCTTTTTTCTATACCTCTCTTGCTTCTTTCTGCTCATTTCTAGCCGCTTTCTGCACTTCTCTTGCCTCGCTATTACCTCATTATGTACTTCTCTAGCCTCTTTCTGCACTTCTCTTGCTTCTTTCTGCACCTCACTTTCTTCTTTCTGCACCTCACTTGCTTCTTTCTGCACCTCACTTGCTTCTTTCTGCACTTCTCTTCCTCCTTCAACACTTCTCTCTTTATACGTCGGGAGTCAGACCTCCAAACTTACGGGTGGACCCTAGCCTTACACACAAGGGGAGGTGTACTCGTTCAAAGACCCCAAAGCTACCACACCAATCCAAGTCCTCAGTGAATGTCGGCCCTAAACATTCAAAAACCCTAACCCGCTCTAAAGGAACACCAAAAAGCTTGGGATTAGCTTGTGTGGCATGACCAGAGATCTATTTATTTCCCTTCATTCCACGTGACTCCCTCCCTATTTTTCTTCTCATCCTGATGCGGTCTGGACTCCCCGTATTTGTAGGTTTGTCTTGTCATGTCACCACTTGCCCGTTGTCCTTTTCTTGTTCCCCTCAGTGCTCTCTGGATGCTGTTTTGGGGCAGGACCCTTTACCTTTGGCCTTACCTTTGGCCCTCCAGATCTCCTGACTGCCCGCTGGTTGCCTGCTCTCCCTCCCGCCGCCGCAGCACACCATCTTTTGTGGCCGCTGTGCGGAGGGAGACTACATCTCCCGGGATCCTTTGCGGCGGAAGCCGCTGCCGCCAATTCTGCGCCCGGAGGCGCTTAAAAGTGATGAGAGCCCCGGTGGAGCACGTGCTCTCTTGACGCTGTTTTGGGGCAGGACGCTTTACCTTTGGCCTTACCTTTGGCCCTCTAGATCTCCTGACTGCCCGCTGGTTGCCTGCTCTCCCTCCCGCCGCCGCAACACACCATCTTTTGCGGCCGCTGTACAGAGGGAAACTACATCTCCCGGGATCCTTTGCGGTGGAAGCCGATGCCCCCAATTCTGCGCCCGGAGGAGCTTAAAAGTGAAGAGAGCCCCGGTGGAGCGGGTGCTTTCTAGACGCTGTTTTGGGGCAGGACACTTTACCTTTGGCCTTACCTTTGGCCCTCTATATGTCCTGACTGCCCGTTGGTTGCCTGCTTTCCCTCCCACCACCGCAGCACACCATCTTTTGCGGCTGCTGTGCGGAGGGCGACTACATCTCCCGTGATCCTTTGCGGCGGAAGCCGCTGCCGCCAATTCTGCGTCCGGAGGCGCTTAAAAGTGACGAGAGCCCCCGCATCGCGGTATCGCGCGTGGGAGCGTCCCGGGAGAAGCCCGGGACAGGGGCGGGACCGTTTGTGGCCGTTAGGGGCCGGTAGAGGCCGGGCTGGGCTACCCCTTTTGGTTTTTATTTTCCAGGACATGGTTATTTTAATGTTTTTCTGGTACCAGATAGACACCATTTTATTTAGAATTACTAGCAATCATTGTATTAAGGACTCAATCGTATGTTTTTAAAAGGAGTCTCTTTAAAAAGAGCCTTTTTTGGGGGAGGAGCCGCGCAGGGGACCAAGATGGCCGCCTGAGCATCAGCTCCGCCGGCCGCGACATCCTGACCGACTATCCGGTACACTATCCTGAACTCCGTCCCCACTATCGGGTGGGGGACCAACACTTGAGTTGCTAGGTGAAATTCGGGCTCGATTGACTGCTTTGGCACTTGAATATCGTCGCTAGAAGAATTGGGGCCTGTGATCTCGGGGACCGGGACCCCGGGTGTGACGCCGTCCGGGGTGAAGTGCGACAACATCGGTCTCCGAGAGTGGAAGTGGCCGGTCGGATCTCACTTTGTTGTACCCGGGTGGCGACTGGAGTGTCCTTGCCCCCTCTATCCTATTCTGAGGTCGTCCGTCACAAGACCCCTCTCCGCTCGACTGAGGAGTGGTGGGTTTCTCCTGCTTTTACGGTTGAGATAACGTCACGAGACCCTGACAAGAACCCGCCGAAAATCCAGAAATCGACTCAGCAGGTCCAGTCAAATCGTATCGACAAGTATGCTGTCTCTAGGGGGTCCCCAGTTGATGCGAAACGGACTCCGACCAGGGGTCCGGATGGAGACCCGGTTGGCGAAGATCCTACCATGAAGGAATTAATGGCCGCCATCAAAGGGGTTCAATCCTCCCTGGGGAAGATCGATACGAAACTGGACACGGTCACTATAGAGGTGGGTCTCATCAGGGCTGACCTCACCAAAACTTCAGAGAAGGTTAAAGACCTAGAGATCAAGACTGGGAGCCTCCTCGAGGATGTCTCGGAACTTCAGAAGGTGGTGTGCGACCTCAAGGTGGCCCGACATCAATTTGATCTGAAACTTGATGAGTATGAAGGTCGGGCGCGCCGCAACAACGTCCGTATCCTGGGGGTTCCGGAGCAATCCGAGAGGGCTACCCGGACCTTTTTGTTGAGGAACTCATCCTGCAACACCTCAAGCCTAATGGCCTCAGCAAGTTCTTTACTGTGGAGAGGGCACATAGGATCCCCGGTGGCCGCCCGAAGGTTGGGGTGCCTCCGCGTCCCATCATCGCCCGAGTCCTGAATTTTCGGGATAGAGACGCTATTCTGCAAACGGCGAGATCCACGGGCCCGTTGGCCTACGAGAACGCTTCACTGTTATTTTTTCCGGACTTCACCCATATGGTACAGAGACAGCGGCAAGGATTCACGTCCGTGAAGTGACGACTACGAGACCGGGACATAAAGTACTCTATGATGTATCCGGCCCGTCTACGGATTGAACATAGTGGAAAGACTCAGGCCCAGATGTAGGTAAAAAATATTTACCGATTCTTAATTACCGAATTTTACCGATTCGGTAATTAAGAATCGGCAAATATGAAGGGTGGACATGTAGGTCCATCCAGATGTGTATTTTACCGATTCGGTAAAAATCGGTATTTACCGAATCGGTAAATACCGACCGGTAATGCTCCATTCATTCCTATGGGCTTTGAAGCCCATAGGAATGAATGGGGCATTACCGGTCGGTATTTACCGAATCGGTAAATACCGATTTTGACAAGGGTGCAGGGGGTGTCACTTTGACACCCTCTAGCACCCCCAAAAAAGGGTCGGGGGCCATATGGCAGGCATACCTGCCCTAAAGGCAGGTCTGCCTGTCATATGGCACAGGTGTGCATGCACACATGTGCATGCACACCTGAATCGGTATTTCACCATCAAATTGAATTTGATGGTAAAATACCGATTTCTTAGGCCTTGTGGGACTCATAAGAGTCCCACCTACATATCAATTTTACCGAATCTGTAAAAATACCGGTCGGTAAATTTACCGACCGGTATATTTACAGATTCGGGAAAATTACCGATCGGTAAATTTACCGAACGGTAATTTTACCGATTCTGCCCCCTACATCTCAAAATACTTTTACCGGTCGGTAACGGCCGAATTCGGCCGTTACCGACCGGTAAAACCCTACCTACATCTGGCCCTTAGTTCTTTGACTCTCCGGAGATAGCCGCGGACTGGCTGGATCGAATCGAAGGTGCCGACCCTGGGACGCAGGCCCGGACCGACGACGAGGAACAATGATCGTTTTGAACTTTGTGCCATACGAAGACTGCCACAGGCACTGAGGAATTGGTGGGGGTTATTTGTTCTCTTCCCCCCCCTTCTGTACTGTTTCATTTATTGGCTTCAATTTCTGTTATCACATAGGGGGTATCTGGTCGATTTGGTGTGGTGGGGGCGAGCGGCCTGTAAGGTCCTCCTCCATTTTTCTACGTTTAGATACCTGTAGTTAGTGGGGGTGACAGGCACACTGCGAGTTGGGGATGTGTATTCATTACATGCAGGGGTGCAGGGTGGGGGGTGTGACAACTGGGGGTTGGAGGGGTTTGTGTGTTGGTTTTTTTGTGGTTTGTGACCGGGGTCTGCTGCGGGAACCTTCGAATCTTCTGTTCTCTGATGTGAAACATGGCTTCCGTTAGACAGGGCCTGGGGTTCTCCATCCTTTGCTGGAATGTGATAAGATAAAGCACACTACCGTGAATCAGTTTATTAGACGACGATCGCCAGATATTGTTCTGTTACAAGAAACTCATTTAATGGGGAAACGCTGTCTGGCACTACACAGGGGTGGGTACAAGCTTGTTGCACATGCTGGTTTCACCTCTGGCTCCAGGGGGGTGGGCATTCTTGTGAAAAACTCCTTTCCCTTCATGATCCAGTCCACCTGGTCTGATAACCGTGGTCGTTATGTCGGTGTTTCGGGTCTTTGGGAGGGCAGAACTGTTTCATTTATATCTATATATGTCCCCCCGGTGCTGCAGGTCGACACGTTTCGTGACTTGGGTCGGATGTTTCTCACCCTACCCATGGGTCTTATGGTGCTTGGTGGCGATTTTAATGCCGTCATGGACGGTGAACTAGATAGGCGCCCCTCCCGTGTGTTGTTGCCCTCCCGCAGATGGCTGCCTGACTTCCTCTTTACTTCGGGGTTGGCAGATGGTTGGCGTCTTCGCCATCCGTGTGCCGTTGAATACATGCATGCATCGGCGGCGCATCATTCCCTTTCCAGGATTGACTACGTTTTGTTGCCGGCGGCCCAGGCGGCCGCAGTCCGTGAGGTGACTCATTTGGCACGGGGGGGTCTCAGACCACTCGCCAATCTGGCTTTGATTGTGTGTGGGACAGGGAGATGTTGGTAGGGTTGCCCCCACTAACGCTTGGCGCTTGAGAGACCCCATGATACAGAGGGAACTGGCGCGAGTCACGGACAGCTACTTTCGTGAAAACAAAGGTTCGGTTACTTCGAAGTGCTCCCTCTGGGAGGCATATAAGACTGTCGTGAGGGGGGCTGTTCTCTCCCTTGTCGATGGGCAGAAGAAGAAGAGAAGGGCAGAACTAGACAGCGTGGAGATGTAGCTCTTGGCCTTAGAAACTGCTGTTTCCTCCAGGGGCGACCCGTGGGCGGATAACCACCTCGGGCTGCTCCGGGACGAATACAAAACTTTAACTCGAGACGGCACCGGGGCGCAACACGACAAAACTCAGGATAGGATTTATGAACATGGCGAGAAGGCCAGGAAGTTGATTGCCTGGCTGGAGAAGGGCAACTGGGAGTCTCGGCTGATTCCGGAGCTGCATATCGCAGGCTCCTCGGCCACGTCGGACCCCCAGTTGATTGTTGATGAGTTCGCTCGGTACTACGAGGAGGTTTATACCTCGACGTGTGCTTATACGGAAACCGAAAATTCCGATATGATACACGACATACCGATGCCGGCTTTGTCGGATGATGATAGGACATTTTTGGATTCTGCTCTCACGAATGATGAGGTGGCGATGGCCATCAGGGTGGTACATTCTGGCAGGGCTTCTGGTCCTAACGGTCTCCCTATCGAATTGTTTAAACCTCACGCTAATAGACTGGCCCCATACTTGAAAAATATGTTAATTGAAAGTCTGGAGCATGGTATGTTGCCTTATGATCAACGGATTGCCAACATTATCGTCATTCATAAGTAGGGTAAGCCTCGGCTGGATTGCTCTTCGTACCGTCCACTCTCTTTGTTGAATGTGGAGCCCAAGGTACTGTCAAAGTTGCTTGCCACTCGTCTGGTGAAGGTTATCTCCACCTTGATCCATCCTGACCAATCCGGCTTCATGCCTAGACGCAATACTGCACTCAATCTTCGACGGCTCCACGGTGTGTTGGCGAGTGCGCCTCACATTCATGAACCTACTGTTTTGTTGTCCCTGGATGCCACTATGGCTTTTGACCGTGTGGAATGGCCCTATCTTTTTGCGGTCTTGGCAAAGCTGGGATTCGGTCCTGTCTTTATTGGTTGGGTTTGCCTTCTGTATTCGGCCCCCTTGTCCCGAGTAGTTGTGAATAACCACAGGTCCCGTGACTTTTCTCTCAGGCATGGCACTTGTCAGGGTTGCCCCCTTTCGCCTCTTTTGTTTGCCCTGGCCCTGGAGCCGTTGGCGGCCTGGGTGCGGTGAGATCGCTCGATCAAGGGGTTGCGTTGGACCCTGGAGTGGGAAGACAAGATTTCGCATTACGCCGATAATATCCTGTTGTATCTGACTTCCCCCCGGGCCTCATTGATTGTCTTTATGGATGTCCTCGCCATCTTTGGACGGTACTCGGGTTTTTTGATCAACTGGGCAAAGTTGGTCCTGTTTGAGCTGAGTGGAGATCCACCCAGGGTGCCGGTGAACTGCCCCCTGAAACTGGAGCCGACTAGTTTTCGCTACCTTGAGATCCACATTTCAAAGGACCCCAGAGTGCGCTTCCGTTTGAATCTATTGCCCCCCCTGGCCAGGCTCCGTGCAGATGTTGCAAGGTGGAAAACGTTGCCGCTTTCCATGCTGGGCCGCGCAGTTCTCTTTAAAATGATGGCCCTCCCGCGATTCCTGTACGCTTTACAGAACTCCTTTGACCCTGTGCCCCCATCGTACTTCCGCGAGATCGAGTCTCTGTGGGAGGGGAGGCCGCGTATCGCGCTCCCCAAACTGATGCTGCCCTGGTATGATGGTGGGATCGGTTTGCCAAACATCCGGAGTAATTACTGGGCGTCTCAGTTGGCTCCCATCAACCACGCAATTTATGGTTCCCCGGTTGACCCGGGCTATGCGATGGACCGTGGTCAGGTGCCAGGGGGAGGGTACACCCGTGTCTTGTACGCGAAGCGTGGCCGTTTTTTATTGAAGGGGCCCACTTTGTGCTCCACGAGAGTGTGGCATGAGGCCAATAATGCTCTTAGATGGGCTGGGCGGTTGACATTGTCTACGCCATTGTGGAGTTCTGAGAGGTTAGGGATGCTTTGGAAATCGAAAGGCTTCGATCGTTGGGACTTGATCGGAATATCGCAGATTCATGACATGTGGGGCAAAGATAGGGTTCTGACGTTCGAGGAGTTGCAGGCCAAATACAGATTGAATGACGCCGAGCGGTTCCGTTACCTCCAGATCCGCCACACCTTGAATGCAGCTATTTCCGGCGAAGAGGTGCTACCGGTGGCATTCTCGCTGGAGGATCGCCTTCTTGATGGCCTTTTGCCCACAAAGGCGATCTCTCTTACATATCGCAAATTGATCAATCACTCTGAGGACCCCTCGGTGCGCTTACGTGACCAATGGGTCGCTGACGGCCTTGTTCTGGACGATGAGGACTGGAGGGAGGCGGTGGCTTCCCCTAAGGAAGTGGCAGTCCCTATGAGGCTCTGTTTGGTTCAACTTAGAATTTTGCATCGCTCTTACATTACGGACCTGGGACTGCAGAGGATGGGATTGGCTGGGTCAGCTGATTGCCGGCGGGGGTGTGGGTTGCCGGGGTCGTTAATGCATATTCTGTGGGAGTGCGAGAGGGTCCGTGCTTTCTGGACGTGGATACATTATAAAATGAGTGAATTGTGGGAGCTGAGGGTTGACCCGGAGGCAAGGAGATGTCTGTTGAATGTGTGGGAGCCCACGGACCTGCCGAGTCATGGTAAGGTTTGGGTGGCTCTCGCTTGTGCAGTCGCCAAACGTAACATTTCACAGCTCTGGGGTGCAACTCGGGCGCCCAGGGTCGGAAAATGGATGGAAGATCTTGACTGGTGTATGTTTCGTGAGAAGTCAGTGTATGTCTCCAGGGGGCAGTCCCGCAAATGTGTCAAGATATGGGGAGCTTGGAATGCTTACCGAGGCAACATTTGTGAACCACTCTTAGGCCTGTTCTATTCTCCTTAATTCATACTGTAATGTATAGAAGTCTGTGTCGATATATTGCAACTGTGGTCACCCTATGCATTCCGGTCATTGTTTAAGTATGCATTTGTTTTTTTTATTTAAATAAAAAGATTTTTTTTTAAAAAGAGCCTATTTTCTTTTTCTTGTATCTCAGTACTGACTTTTTTTTTTGCGTATGTTGGTATTATTGTATTGTGCCTGATAATAAATTATAACTTTGTACATTCATTATAGTGTATGATAATGGGGAAGAATATTTCTGTACAGCCTGCCCCTGTCACGAAACAAAGGGTAGTTTTAAATACTCCTCTCCCTAGTCTGACAGCAATTGACCGAATGCTACAGAAGAGTATAGGGGCGGTCGCCTATGCCATTGAGAGTACGGAAAGGCGTCTTTCGCTTCCTGCTGGTACACTTCCCCCTTTGCCCGCTACAAATATAACGATGTTTACAGTTAACTCCCAGGACTCGATATTAGCACAATCTTTTGCTGCATTGCTGGGGGCCCATCCTATTCCGTTAACTTATGATATTGCCTCTAGGATGGAGAATGTATCTTCTGAACCTCTGCCCTCTTTAACAAGATTATCATTGACACCCACTATCTTTCCAAGCGATGTAATTTCTGAACCTCCACTTTTGATTGAGGATCCTACAGAAAAGATGGGGTGTGACACGCTTTTAAGCCCAATTTCTGTCTCCGCTTCAAATAGTGACAGTCCGCGTGTAACGACTAGAGGACAGAAGGCAAGACGTAAAATAAAGCATAGCAATAAGGAAGGTTTAACTGTAAAAAGTGTTAAAGGGAATGCTGGCCATAAACAAAGAAAGGCTGCTGTAAAACCTACTGGAATAAAGGGAAATAAGATTAGCAATCAGTCAGAGACTGCATTTCCCTCAACTAGTGCAGGAGCTCCAGTAGTTGAAGAGTGCTTTTGGGGAAGGATGGAGACCCTTCTAACAATGCTTTTGGAACCTATCCGTCTTATATTTATGAATATAGAAACTAGGGTAATTAACATGGAGGAAAAGTTTGTTAGTAATCAGCAACCTATCCAGGACAAAAAAATTCCTATATTACCCCAACCAATTCTTACTGATCCAAATGAAAACGCTAAGAATACTTTACGGGTTCCAGTAGCTCAAACTCAGCCTAAAAACTCTATGGTTTATGGACGATTGGAGCCCAATAAACCAAGGGGGAATACTGGAACTAATGCATCCGGTCGGTTTGCTCCTGTTCAAGTAGTTATTAATGAAACTCCATGTCAAACTAGAAGAGTTGAGGATACAAGTGAGGTAAATGCAACCTCAAGCCTACCCATTTTAAATTTGCCCCCTGAAGCGATGCCATACACTGTGGTGCTAGCAAATGTCCCCCCTTACTCCCTAATGTTTTTGAACATTGGTCAACTTTGAGGAATAAATCCCTCCACTTCTTATCGACCAAACTTGGGTTCAATAATTCTTTGTTTTATGAATTTAAGATGGCTAGAAGAGTGAGCTGGTTGGGCACATCAAGTAAATCACTACACAAAATCTTTTAGGTGCAAAAGTTGAACCCATGTCTATAGTGAGTAATGGGGGGAGTGTAAAGGAAGGTGGAGGGAAAGCTTCTAATACAGCCTCTAATAGGTTAAGGATTGTGGACCACTTGGGGAGGTTAGAGGTCCCGGCTGAAGGATTAGAGGTAGGAAGTGAGTATAGGACTATTCCTTCATTTGATGGTCCTATTTCTGTTGCCCCTGTACCTTCCCCATTGGTTCCGAAGCTATGTAAAATTTCCTCTTGGAATATTGCTGGCATTAGATCTAAAATTGCCAACCCAATTTGGTGGGATTTTATTCAGACCCAAGATGTGCTTTGCTTCCAAGAAACATGGAGTCGGGATCCGGTCCATTTAAATGGTTTTAGAACCTTCCATACCCCAGCTGTTGATGTTTCACATGGAAGAGCAGAGGGTGGATTGAGCATATACTTATCAAACAAATTGAATTTAATAAGGGTCACAGAGCCTGTTAAAGATATTTACTTTCAACTTTTGATATTTGTTTTGGCTTTGATACTCCGATTGCTCTCCTTAGTCCTTACGCTATATAATAATATTCCCCTTGGAGATGTATCTATCATCTTAAATAAATTGGCCAAAGCTTTGGTTTTACAGGATAACATTTTCAGACATGATTTGATGACACTCCTGTTTGGGGATTTCAATTGTACTTTGTGCAATATGATGGAGGATAACAGGTGTGGAACCATACGGGAAGATGGCCGTCTCATTCACATTTTGATCACTCTTACCTGGGGGAACAATGTAATGATTTACTTGCCAAATTCGATCTGGGGTTTGCAAATGAAGTTTGAATATCGCCATCTTCCCTACCTTCAACTTTTAATGGGAGGGGTTGTGCCTCTACTATTGATTATGCTATTGTATCAAATAAGTATGATAATAGTATTTACTCCTTTAACCGCATGCGCGCTAGCGGTTTTCCCGCTGCGCGCTGAAAATTCGAAAAACCCGCGTTACGTGACAAAGCCAGCTCGTCATGCGCGTAGCGCAGGTAACGCCCATTACGAGCTGGCTTTGTCATCAGCGCTGAAGGGGTTATGGTCTCAGATATTGCATTAAGCGACCACTTTCCGCTTTGTGTGGCCATTTTGCTACCAAAAACGTCCACTTTAAAAAGTAATAAAGAAAGGGACAGTGTGGACGAAAATCTATCAATTGGTAGTATAAATGGTTACTCGTTAAAATGGGCTATGGTGGACCAATCTGAAATACTTAAAAAAGTGATTGGTAAATGCACATCTGAGTTAGCGATTTGTTTAGGGGAAGATTCTACTCCTGAAATACTCCCTGCATCTTTCCTGACTATTTCTAATGAAATTAGGACCTCCCTTACGAGACGGATTAAAAATGGTAAACAAAAAGGAGGCTGGTTTGACTCTAGCTGTACTAGAGCTTATGCCCTTTTAAAGAAGGAATTGCATAAAAAACCCAGGTGTGCTGAGGAAGTTAGCAGACTCAGGAAAGAGTATGAAATAGCTATAAAAGATAGAAAGAATAAGTTGAAAGTAGAAGCTTGGGAAGCCCTGCAGCTAGCTTCCAGTATGAATGACAGTGCGGGCTTCTGGAAGATCATTAGAACACCCTTTCTTAGGGAAGAGGTTGGTTCCAGGTTGGAAATAGCAATTCCTGAATCGGACTGGATCGGGCATTTTTCTAAAGTATATGAGGGTGAGGGTTTGGTCAGTTCTCACTCCCCCCCTATTGCATACTCCACCTCAAGAAATTTGATGTTCACCATCGAAGAAGTTGAAAAAGCCCTGCATGTAAGTCTGGGTGGAAAGGCCCCTGGCCCGGACGGAGTCCCCATAGATATTTTCAAGGCTACTCCTTCTCTGAGGGACCCCCTTCTGGTCCAGGTGCTTAACGCCAGCTGTATTTCAGAATTTCTGCCCACGTGGGTGGAGTCTGTAATCGTGCCCATCTATAAAAAGGGGGATAGACATGACCCGGGTTGTTATAGACCCATCTTCCTTTTAGATTCTCTTACAAAAGTAGTGGGTCGGATAGTATTGGATCGGCTCCTGGTCTGGGCCAGAGAAAACTCTATTTTATCTGATCTACAGTATGGCTTTCGCTCTGGTTTAGGCACAGTGGAACAGGGTCTAAACCTCCTAATGCTGGTCGGGAAGTATACCAGGGCCAAGAAGGGGAACTTGTTCCTGGCCTTTGTTGACCTCTCGGCCGCATTTGACTGTGTGATTCAGTCCAAACTGTGGATATTATTGGGACAAGTAGGTGTGTGGAAGAAAACATTATTTATTTTCTTAAACGTTTTTATAGCGACGCGTCAGCCCGCGGTCGTTATGGCCTGAAGGGGGAACGTACGGATAAAATCCCAATTAGGAGCGGTGTCAGGCAGGGCTGTGTACTGGCCCCGTTCCTTTTTAATTTGTACATTACTGGATTGGAAAAAGTACTGTACGATAATAGTTTAGATCCCCCATATGTAGCTGGCCGACCAATCCCGGTGCTTCTGTACGCTGACGATGCTGTGCTAATGTCACGTACTCAAGTGGGACACCAGCGCGTGGTGGATAGTTTTACCCTTTTTATGAATGAGCTGGGCTTAAGAGTCAATACGACTACAACTTTCACCATGCACTGTGGCAGGTACAATAAACCTAAGAGGGCCAATTTTATTGCAGGACAGAAGTTTGAATCCACTAAGCAATTTTCCTACCTGGGTATACTGTTTACTCAGAGTGAGTCCTGGACACAGGCAGTGACAGCAAAAAAACTTGCGATGGTTCGCTCAACGGCTGCCCTCAGGACTTTTTCAAAGAAATTAGGTACCAAACCTTCTATGGAGTTACTTAAGATCTATAAAGCCAAATGTGTGTCTGGTGCAATTTACGGTAGCGGGATATGCGGTTTTGCTGACCCTATGCCCGTCCAGGTGGTAGAGAATTCCTTCCTAAAGTTTATCCTTGCAGTTCCCAAGGGCACTCCTAATTATAACTGTCATGCAGAATTAGGTCTTGCCTTTATGTTTGACCTAATTAAGCTGGAGCCTGTGCTATTATGGCATAGGCTGTGGACAGAAGAAGAAATGAAGCTTAATAGAGAAATATTGACATATATTTTAAAATTAGAGGGAGCTATGAGGATACCATGGCTGAGCTAGGTACGTAAATTTTTAACGGATATTGGAAAGTCTGAGTATTTTCTAAATCCTCTAACTATCTCAGCCATTTCACGTAAAGACCTAAAAAAGGAGGGTTTGGCTTTTCTGGATTCTTTAAGAATTACTTCCGAGGTTTTAAAATCTACTGTTCTGCAACATCAAATGATTTTAATAACTTTTAATATTCAACCCTACTTGATCTATGTGCAGGATAATTATGATAGATTCTTATTGTCTCGTTTTAGATTCAGAATTTTCCACAGATTGGTTAGTTTTCCCACAGTAAATAATTGGATGTATGATTTGGGGAACATCACTTACAACGCAACTTTTACCACGCAGTGCTTTTACATCGCAACCATTACAACGCAAACCATTACAACGCATTGCGCTGGGGGGCGCTCTAGGATAGAGAATAGGTTAATATACTATCCAATAACCTTCCCTGCTATCCACGGGGACTGGAGTTGGAATAGTAAATTAAACTATTCACTATCCAGCACCCAAAAGCACTATGCGTTGTAATGGTATGCGTGGTAAAAATCGCGTTGTAAAAGCATGCGATGTAAAAGCATGCGTTGTAATGTCGTACATCCTATGATTTACCTCCCTGTCCCTGTGATGATGCTTCACCCCAGAGTACTATACATGTCCTTCTTTTTTGCAAATTTTATAGTCTGATTAGACATAACGTCTTATTGCCGTTGTTGAGAGAGATGGGTCATCGGCAATCCCGTTTGGCTATGCTAAGTATTCAATATCTAGATAATCATCTATGTGTTGCAACAATTACATTATTTTTGAAAAATGTGATGCATAGTAGAAAAAGTATGGTCACGTAATGCACTTTAAGATAAATGATGTTATGAATTCACTAATCTTTGTTATTGATGAATTTTCCTGTACGCTACTGAGAGATTGTAAAATGAACGAAATGTATCTTTTTAATGAAATGTTTTCTTATGTACACTTTTATGATTGCTTTTTAACAATTGAATAAAGTTATATTTGATTTGATTGAATAAACACTTCTCTTGCCTCTTTCTTCATTTCTCTTGCTTCTTTATGTGCCTTTCTTCGTCTTTCTGTACTTCTCTTGCCTCTTTTGGCATTTCTGATGCTTTTTCCTGCACCTCTCTTGCTTCTTTATGCACCTTTCTTCCTCTTTCTGCACTTCTCATGCCTCTTTATGCATTTGTCAAACGTCTTTCTGCACCTTTCTATCTTTTTCTGCACTTCTCTTGCCTTCTGCATCTGTCTTCCTTCTTTCTGCACATTTTTTCCTCTTTCTGCACTTCTCTTGCCTTCTGCATTTGCCTTGCTTCTTTCTGCACTTTTTTCCTCTTTCTGCACCTCTCTTGCTTCTTTCTGCACTTCTCTTGCCTGTTTCTGTGCCTCACTTGCTTCTTTCGGTGCCGCAGCCATCCCATCCTACGTCGGTCTCCCTGTGCTTACACTTTTCATTATATGTATTCGGGAGCTCCTGGTGTGCTCTTTTCTATCTCACGCACTTCACTTTTTCTGTATTTGTTAATGGTTGTAGAGTCTCAGTGTACGTTTTGGGGAGTCTGTGTACCAGCTCTGTAATCAATTAAATTATGTGTTGCTTTGAGCTCCATACAGTGCCAGCAGGTTATTTGAACCTGCTCTGGGATTCTTATTTTGTTCTCATTTCCCTGCCTTCTATGTAACTTGGACTCCTGCTCAAGTTTACATGACACCCTTACTGTTGGCGACGTCTAATTATGTGAGGTAATGCTTTATTGACATTTCTGAATATGTAATCCTTGCCAAAGCTCAGATTACTGTGTACATACTGGAAGCATCACACAGGTAGAGCATGTTTCTGATGGGCATGATCCCACACCCTGGGTACACCGAGCCTTATAGGACAGCAGTTCGTACGTCCCCCACAGTTTTCTTGTGTGCTAGATACCGAGTACAGATGACACCTGGCCTATTTTGCGTCTTGCGTAAGCAGTGCTTGTGCTGTCTCTTCGAGCCATGCTGTATTCAGGGTATGGGCATTCAACAGGACCAGGGCTTCTGGTTGGTTTGTTGGCCTGCCTTTCTAAATTCCTTTACTCTGGTTGGTCAATACTGTTCATCTGTCCCGCCTTTGTGTAATTGGTTCCCTCCCAGCAGACATCACCAATTGTAGTTTTTTGGTTGGCCATCTGTTGCCTCCTCTGCTCTCACGACCTCTCTCCCCTCATTAATGAAATCCTTCCTGCGGCATGCCCCACCCCCCTGCACAAGACTGTGTGGCTATGGCGGCACGCTGCGCTTTAGCTTTAAACATCTAAAGCAAAGGCATAGCGTGCCGCCATTGCTACAAAAGTCTATACATTTTTAAAAAGGCAGGCGGAAGCCACATTTCTTTTACATTTGTAAAGAAATATCTCAACATTTGAATAATGCAAGATCAATTTCATTGGAAATAGTTGTGCCCATTAGTACCAATTTAACACCCATATTTAGCAATATGTAACAGGTGACCATTCCAGCTTTGCAAAGGACCTTCCGCCACACTGCAACATGTGCTGCTGCATTTTTGGTAAAGTTTGAGCCGTTTGAGCTAGAAACAAGATTTTTTTTTAATTCACATCTACAGAGTATGAGGCAGATGGTGGATTATATGGCAAATGCGGTAATTTGATAATTATGCAAAAATCGGCGCAGCCGAACAATCGCATAATTCCAGTGGCCATGCTCATCATACCTCTGACTAGGTCCAGAAGTGCTCCTCTGTGGTTGCTTCTTTCTTTGTGTCTCATTGAGTTTATAGTTGAGCCTCTATGGAAAAGAGGAAGATTAAACCTGAAGTTACCACTCCACAACACACATTACCATACCAAATAATTATACTCCATAACACATAATCCCACTCCACATAATTCCTATACACCAAATATCAAATACTTTCTATCCACTTTCCACTGCACATCATACCACATAATTCCACTACATACAAGGTGCATCCACTCTACTCCAAAATACATTAATAAAAAACATTTAATTTACAACACCAATAGCTCTAACTATCTCAAATGAGACTTATTGCATTGCAAATGTTTGTTTAATGTGTTACCTCTTTGGCTCACTTGGGAGCTGACTGGGGCACGGAAAATATGTGATGTTAGCCCTGTCCGAAGTGAGACAGGAAGACCGTCACTGTGACCCGACAATAGAGTGGTGGACAAACTACTGAGTCAGGGGTTTCTGACGACGAAGCCGCCTGAGTCTCCCTGTGTAAAACCTGTGATTCCCCCAACTCTAAATGAGGAAGGAGTAGCAGAAGCAGAAACACCCACATATATGGCAGTGCTTGAGCACCGCCAAACTCTGTCACGGCAATTCACAAAGATAACTTACACTTGTGAGTAATTTACATGTGTAATTGACTCTTACACTTTGATTAACTTTGCCACTTTTGGCTATTCACCACATCTGAGTAAAGTGCAGATATATATATCTTGATGCAAAATTGTCAGTATAAGTTACTACTGCGAAAAAAAGAAGCAGTATTAAATCTAGCACCACACATGGCCAATCACTAGTACTGCAGCACCCATCCACAGAAAATAATGGAGGAAGGGACTAAAAATAAATTCCCATAGAGAATAATGTTAAATTAAACTAAATCTTTTACAATAGTTAAAAATATAAATATAATTTATTGTTAAAAAAATATGCTTTAATTATCATTTTAAATGTATAAATCAATGTAACATAAATTTTATTGAACTATGTTTAATTCATTCTTTACACCACTTTAATCATTATTAATGCATAACAAAATGTTTTTTTACCTTGAAATGGGAATTAATTTTTGTAATTTAAACTTCAGAAAAGAATTTTTAATTAAAAAAGCGTTAGTGAGCAGGACTTTAATGGACGGTATAGACCGATACGGAGGGCTATAAGGCTATTAGAACACCCCCCGCCCCTATGAGGGCTGAATGTTCTAATTGAAAAAAAAAACAGTGAAACTCGGGGAGTTTACCATCCCTTTCACCTCCAAGTCTTCAGAGCCTTTCACAGCACTTGCTGTGGTGTCTGGCCGTTACCAGCCGTGCACATGTTAAAATATTTTACTGTGGTCAACACTCAGCCCCTCTCTCCTCTCGCCTTGGGCTCTGCCAACCCAAAATCATTCAGCAGAGCCGCGGGAGACGAGAGCTGAGCAGAATTCCTTCCTCCACCCTTCCGAGGCTCCAGTGACACCTTGAGCAATGGAAGGATGGAGGGGGCAGACTCTGAAAGACCCCCGCTTCCCCTTGCTTAGACGGTGTATTCTGGAGAGGAAGAGGAACGAGCGAGGAACAGGCTGTGGATTAGGACATTGTAATGTCGAGAGCAGCGGGCCTATACCAGCTTTTTTACGCCACTCCTGCTCCATCGTCGCCAATGGAGCTCGCAGCATTTCAACATTCCAATGGTCTCATTTTAAATATTTTAAGTAATAAAAGATTTCATAGTGCTGTAGCATTTTTCTATTTGGTATACATTTAAAATAAACAAAGTTATTGATTCACTATAATGTTTAATAAAAGTTTTACCTTTTTCTCATAATTTATCATCGTGAGATCTCCATCACAACTGTGGGACCGCGCTGTGGTAAAGTACAGGGAAAAGTTCAAAGGTTTACTTAACTCAAAACAAATTAGTACAAATATTTTTAGGCTCTGAACATGGGTAATTTACAACAGTTTTTGTCCTTTTTTGGTTAAAGAAACTTTAGAAGAGCAGTTTGTGAATAACAATGGGCTTAATCTTTTGTCAGAGGGCGCTTGTTGCTCCTTACACCCCGCAATCCCATCGGTACCCCTCCTTGCTCCTCCTTCATAAGCCCCTCCCATTTAATAGTATCTACGCCCCGTTTTCCAGCCGCTCTTTCTGCCCCGCCTCCTCTTGATAGTAAAGTAGCAAATGTACTCATGTGAGGATTCCCCTATAGAAACGACGGGAGACGTGGAGGTTTACGCTCGTAGGTTTGTGAATAGTGTTCTGTAGTACTTACATTTTATATTGTAGCCCTACTACTAAAGATCTGCAAAATGCTGTTTGTGAATAGGCCCCTGTATGAGGCCAAAAATATAATTGTGTTACTGTGATATGTAGAAAGTGTTACAAAAGAGGGTCTAAAAATATATTTTTAAAAAGAATACCGAAGAATGAGAAACAAAAGAACATATTTTAAAATAATTACATAAAAAAACATTACAAAATGAAAATATTACTGTGAAAGACCTTTTGGTGACACTGAGGGATGCCAGCCGGACCCACCATGGTCCAGCCAGTGAACTTGAAGACCTTTTTTAATTTCCAAAAACCCCCCAAAAAACTAAAGGGGCTGTTGTTTATGGAAAACTAAAAATCAATGTCTGTGGCACACTCAGAGATTTCTCCCAGTAGATGGGGCATTGGTAGTTGATTTTCTGCCACCTGAACCGCCCTGCAATGCGTATGGCATAAAGAGACAGGGCGGGCGGGGCTTCTGATGCCATAGAGCAGGCTGGCTCGCTGGAACGGTATTTATGACATAAAAAAGCACATATTCGCCACCGTCGAGGTGGCGGGGGACCAAGAAGTCGTCCACTGAACTAACTGCACCCGTGACACGTGCCATTCAATGGGGGGGCTCCTATTCTGGCCTTTTTTGGTCACAGCCTACCTGAAAGTGCAGCTGTCTGTTTGACAGACATATTGGGACATGCTGAAAGCTGTTCTAGGATTGAATCCTGCCCATGCTTAGCATTGGCTTCGTGTTCTGTCAATCACAATAGCTTGCTTTCTATTCGCTGGCTTTGTTTTAGTCTGTCCAGCATGTCTTTGTCCCTCCCGTGGAGCTGAGATTGTTTACCATCTCTCGGATTGGCCCCTTCTATTCAAGGCGGGGCTGACCATACCGGGCATCAGGTGTTTTTTCAGGAGGCTGGAAGGGTTGGGGCCAGGTCAGTAGCAGTGCTGCAGTTTGAAAAGCAATATAGAGTTCCTTGTATATCCAACAGTTTTCAGGCAACAATAAAAGCGCCAAGATCACTCTTGTGATTAATGTCCCTGCTGGAGAGAGATCTGAGTTTTGTTATAGTGGCAGCTTTGACTCATCTAAGGTAGCGCAGAGGGGTAATACGCCTGCTGCAAAGGGCGTGTACAATGCAGATCACAGAGCAGTATTTTATGTGCAGCGCTCAGTGGGTTACTGCTTTTGACACACAGGGGCGGGGTCTCGCCTCTGGCTGGTTTCTCTTGTGTCTTCAGTGCACAGGGCGGAGCCCTGCCTGCGGTTGTGTGTCTGCGGGCCGACCGACACATCCCCGCAGGGGAGACTCGTAAGAGGGGGGCCCCTTAGTGCCACAAGTTGGCACATGGGCAGCCCAGTGTTCCACGACTCTAAGGGGTCCTGGACGTCACTTCCGGCCGTGGTCGAAGGCGGGGAGAGGTATATATTCCTCCCCCGCCCACCGGGTGGCCTCTTTGTCCCCTCACCCTGACGCCGTTTGTGCTGCCCCACGCGCCGTCTCTGAGGTCTCCCCTTTGGTGTGTTGTGTCTCATCGCGCCGTTTAGCCAGGGAGCAGTGTCGG
The DNA here is from genome assembly GCF_964261635.1 of Lissotriton helveticus. Taxonomy (NCBI): domain Eukaryota; kingdom Metazoa; phylum Chordata; class Amphibia; order Caudata; family Salamandridae; genus Lissotriton; species Lissotriton helveticus. The sequence goes on from NC_136062.1 coordinate 494,552,154, forward strand.
TGATTTCTAGCGTAGAGTGCGGGGCCCACTGGGGCATTTCAGTGTCCTACGTTGGCTGATTGATATTGTACAGGGAGCATTGGGCTCGGCGTGACAAAGGTTTGAAGACCCTTATATATCCGGCGGCGCCATTTATACCAATTCATACGGCCCCGGGCGTTTTGGGGTGCGCCTGGTGTAGCGATATGTGGGGCGACAATATGAGCAGCCGCAGGGCAAGGTTTACGAATTTTGATTAGCTGTACAGTTTAACATCACTTTCACAGTGACACTGTACTTAGCTTTAAGAAAGGGCTCGCTCAGAGCGTGGCTCTGTGGGTGTCTTAGTTGATTTGTACTACGAGCATTTGTTATGTTATGTTATGTTATGTTACGTAGATTTGTACTGTGCACAGCTGCCCCAGCTAAGGGGCGTCCTGGCGCACGGCAAGGTAGCACGCAACAACCACAAGAAACACAACAGCTAAAAGAAGGAACCAAGTTAAAATAGGACAGTTTTTATGGCCTTACGAAAAGAAAAAAGATCTTTCAACAACCGAGTCTCCACCGGAAGGGAGTTCCACAGTTCGGCTCCTTTAACCCGGAAGGAGCGACCACCAACACGGCACAGCTTATATCTGGGAGTAATAGTGAGAGCTTGGCCCAAGGATCTCAAATGCCAAGTGGGGACATACCAGGACAGGAGGTCCAAAAGAATTTGAGGAGCCGTACCATTTAAAATCTTGAAGGCTAGACACAGTACCTTGAATTGGATTCTGGCCCTGACTGGCAACCAGTGCAATGCTTTCAGAGTACTGGAAACAGGGCAGAATCGAGGAAGACCGACAATTGCTCTGGCGGCGGCGTTCTGCACCCGCTGGAGGCGGGTGATTTCGGCAAGGTTAGCGCCCGCCAAGAGGGAGCTGGCATAGTCCAGGCGCGATATAACAGTCGCCTGTATTACCAGCTGCCGGGTACGGGGGTCAAAGAACTTCAGGACTGGACGCAGGGCCCGGAGAATTCCAAAACAGCAGGCAGCCGTTTTCTTCGTGTGCCCCACAAAACTAAGAGTGGGATCCATCCATACTCCCAAGTTTTTCAATTCCGTCACCGGAAGAGGGGCCGACCCAAGCTCCGAAGGCCACCACCTATCCCCCCAGAGATCCGCCCTTCTGCCGACGATCATGATCTCGGTTTTCTTCGCGTTGAGCTGGAGACAGTTGGCCTTCATCCAGCTTGCCACCGCCCTAAGTCCACTCTGAAACCTGGGGGCATCCTGGTCTGCATCCCCGCTGATCGTAACCGCTAGCTGGGTGTCATCGGCATATGACACCATGGTCATACCCCACTGCCTGACAACCTCAGCCAGCGGTCTCACGTAGAGATTAAACAACGTGGGACTCAGCGAGGATCCCTGCGGTACCCCCTGTTTCAGAGGATGGAACTTGGACTGGAACGGTGGCACCGCAACGCTGAAGAAACGACCCTCGAGGAAGGACCGGAACCACTGGAGGGCAGATCCCCCCACTCCTATCTCCTCCAGGCGATGCAACAGGATAGGATGAGAGACATTATCAAAGGCGGCGCTTAGATCTAATAGTACAAGCGCCGCCGTCTGTCCTGCATCCATCACTGTGCGAAGATGTTCAGCCATGGTGAGAAGGGCGGTCTCCGTGCTGTGTCCAGCACGGAACCCGTTCTGAGTGGGGTCTAAGATGTTAATTCGGGTAAGGTGGTCGGAAAGAACCTTGTTCACATGGGCCTCCACGATTTTGGTCGGCCAGGGGAGCAAGGAAATAGGCCGATAGCTTTCCGGCTTTTCCGGGTCCAAGGAGGGTTTCTTTAAAATAGGAGAAACCACAGCCCGCTTCCAACTAGCTGGAACCGTACCCGAGGCCAGCGAGATGTTAATCAGGGAGAGTACCGAAGTACGACCCATAAACAGCTGGTCTCTAAAGAGGGCAGGCTTGAGCGGATCAGCGGGCGACCCGGATTTCACCTGCTGCGCCAAGATGTCAAATCCCTTAGTTGTCAACGGGGGCAACACATGCAGGAGGGAATCTCCAGAGATGTTACATGGAGTACCTGCCGGTGGCCTAGTATCAGGGAATGTTAAGTAGATGTTCTGTACTTTTTCTAAAAAGAACAAGGCAAGGGCTTCACAATGCGCCGTCGAACTCGTTGTAGTTACCGAGGCCCGCTTTGCCACAAGGTCCTTTACCACTTTGAAGATGGTTTTTGATGGATTCGGGCTATTGCCGAACTCTGCAGCATAGAAAGCTGCCCGGGCCCGGCATATAGCACGGTGGTAAATTTTAACGGCAGCGAGGTAGATGACCTTCTTCCCGCTGTCGTACACCTTCCGCCATTCCCTCTCTGCTCGTAAAGAACGGATCTAACGGATCTAACGGATCTAACGGATCTAACGTATGGCCGCCTACATGTGTAGGATGCCGCACTATTTGATGGAGTTGAAGGGCCTCCAGATCGGCTAAAATACAACACACCGTAGGGATACTTTGATTCTCAAAATGCAAGTTAAGGTCCCCCAAGATAGAGAAATTGGCACACCCCACCGCCAGTGAGCTAACAGCATCAGGGAAGGCAGCCCTAAATGCCACCTCGCTTCCCGGCGGGCGATAGACTACCATCCTTGAAACGGAAAACTGAGGGTTAACCAAGATTTTAAAGGCAGCACTCTCGCAGCCTGCGATGTTAAGAGCGGACCAACAACAAGAGAGACTAGATTTCACTGCGAGAGCGATGCCCCCTCCCCTAGTTGATCGATTCAGAGTAAAGACCGAAAAATCAGAGGGAAATGCCAGATTGATAATGGCCGTATCATCGTCCTTCAACCACGTTTCCGTGATAGCCACGATGTCAGGGGCCTCGTCTCGCATCAAGTCCCTAACATCTTGGTGATGTTGAGCTAGAGACCTCGCATTCAAGCTCAAGATACGTAGAACATGAGCCTGACGGTTGCTGCGCGAAGCGCCCTGTAAAGCCTCCTGGCATATCTTAACCGGAGAGTCCACTGTCCACTGGCCACAGGCGCACTGATAAGGCCCAGAGCGGATGTAAAGGTGCCTGTAAACATCTCGGGACAGAGCGTCCTAAAGACCGCAGGGTGGTAGCAGAATATACAATCATAGCGCAATCCCGTATATCTGAGCCTGGGAACTACAATTACCTAAGAACCGCCGCGCCCGGCGCGTCCTTGGCGCGGACGGGCAGGACTCAGGTACGACTCCGGCTAAGCGACGGCGTCCCACTGCGCGATCCCGCTGCGCGGGAGAGGACGACTTTAAGTAGGCGAGGCAATCAGCACCCCGAGCGTAAAGACGCTCCAAGATGGCGCTCGTGAAAAGATCTGATTAGCCCAAGGCAAGATGGCGCCCACCAAAGAAACCCCGGGACCCTGGACCCGCCAAAAGGGTCCAGGGTCCCGGACCCTGACCGGACCGAGTTTAATTAGTCTCATTTAGTGATTTTAGTTTATCACATTTGATTTAGGAGTTCTAAAAGCACTGATTAGGTCTTTGGGCTTTAGTGTTTGCCTGGTAGGTATGTTTGTTCATACAAGTATTGACAGATGATTAGGGCATGCCAGGGTGGTTTATGAATTATCAATAGCGTAACACTGGCCCCTTTTATACTTTCTGAAGCAGTATATGGTTTTTTGTACAGTGGCTAAGACAGGCACATGATCGACTTTGTAAGTTACAGAACACTTTGAAACTACTCGGATCAACCCAAGAGACAGAGTCGGTGGGGGAAAATCTTCCTATATTGAAAATGATAATCCAGCATCTTTGCCGAAACGACATCTGAGAAAGAGCATTTACAATTTGTTTCTTTTAAACAATATTTTCTCTCCTCTGAATCACAGGAGACACAGTCAAAAGCTTGCACTTGTAAACCGGGGATATTAGTATTTTTGACGATTCTGTCACATCACAACACGTCCACGGATGCTGATCTGTTGGGGAGGGGTTGGGTCTCCAAGCCTTTTTCATAAACCATCAAACAGAATTTACAAACTGAGTTTTCTCAAGTGCACTGCGTGGGAATCAATTGTGGCCAATGTTCTCCTCAATCTCAGTTACTGACACTTGGTAAACATTTATGATAATTTTCCTTTAGGATTTGACAACTTTCACATACACCAGTTTCTTCTGCTCCAACATCCGCACCATTCCTGGCACATAGAATGTGTTTCTTCTCTAGAGCTCGAGAATGTTTTAACTTTCCTTGAAATAATCCTTTTCGTTGTGTTTCACTAAATTTAAACCTTCTTTTTTCTGTTCATGCTTCTGTCACCTGTAGAAATGGAGTCAAAAATTGTAAATGAACAGAAAGTCGAATTATTTGTGACTTTATACTTTGCACAAAGAAAGCATTAACAAAAACAAGAAAGGAAATCAGTTTGAGTTGCATTTCTGATAGTGGTGAAACAGTGTAGATCAGGAGCTTGGGATCACTGGAAATCAAGGAAGTGAGAGCAAAAGAAGTAAATATTTAAGAAAGAAACACAGATTCTCAGAAGCAGCCACCACTCTCAAATTGCAATTTCAGTGGCAACGCCTGGCGTCATAGTGAGATACTTGTAATTCTTGTGATTAATTACTAGATGTTATTTACTCCACTGCCCACCTAGACTGTTAATCTATTTCTTTTTCCAGTGATCTAAGAGGGGACATTTTATTGAACAGGACAACAGTAAAGGAAGCCAAAAAGGATCAAGAAAAGAAAAACACAAAACAGAGGAAGGAGAAAAAAGGCTATCTTCCACTCTCCAAAATTAACAAAAAAGGGAGGTAGAGTAGGTGAAGTAGGATTCTTACTCCACAGACTTATAGCATAAACAAAAGGAATCCTACCATGGGAAAAGTGCTGCCCATAAGGGTTATGGGAGCACTCAGTGTTTGATAAAATACCCCTCACACACCAAAAGGCCCCTTGGTGTCATGCTTCATCATCGGGGTCTTCGCACCCCTCTAACGGGATGCGGCGTGCTGCGACCTACGACTACGCGGGAGCACTGGTAGATGACTATGTGTGGTGTGTGTGGTGCACGTGATAAGGATAATAATGTGAGTGGTAGTAGGTAGTGAAAAGTTAAAAAGTACCTGGCTTGTAGGTGAAATTTTTTTTTATTCAAGGCCTCGGGCTGGCACTATTAAAAGAAGTGAAGTGCGAGGTAAAGTCTGTCGTGCTAATGAACAGTACCTCATGTGTGCGTCGACATGTTTCGGAGCTTGCGCTCCTTCTTCAGGACGGGAGCACAACTTCCCCACCTTACTCACGTATTACTAGTTTGTAACTCAAAAATACTGGTTAATTAACAAAAAGTGACAAATTATTTTAAGTGATAAAAAGGCTACAATGTGCCTACAGCGGTTTTTTGGCTCAGGATACATGCAGTTGCATGATCTGAAAAAAGAAAACAAAAGGATGGTCACCCAAGGTATGGGTAGTTCTACAGGTGCAGTCACCTGGAACAAACCATTTGGTACAGTTGCCCTGTAAAGGAAAAGGACTCACAAAACATACAACACAGAGAACACACAAGATTGTTTAATTAAAAATACCAAGGAAAAGTGGGTCATACTTAATAGATTTAAGTTGCTTGCTTCATGAGCTCATAGAAGCGTCTGGGGGTTGATTGCTATTTTGTGCAATCTGAGTGGAAAGATAAAAGTAAGAATAAACGAGTCTTAGTGATCAGTTCTTACTCACTTGGGTAGCTGGAGAAAAACTCTGATTACCCTCTCATATACTCACAAGCTGGGGACGAATTATCCACCTTCTTACCCCACACGCTGCTCCGCTCGTATGATTGTGTGAGCTTGCTGTGGGAGGTATTTATACCAGGATATCTTAATTGGTTAGACCGGTATTCAATGGGCGGATTCGGTGTAATGCCCATATATGGGCCATCCGCTAGTCTAATTACCAGGAGATCTTAATTGGTTAGACCGTTATTCAATGGGCGGATTCGGTGTAATGCCTAAATATGGGCAATTCGCTCGCCTAATTACCGGTAGAGGACTAATTACGAGTCCTTAAGCTGATCGCTTAGTTAGAGAGAGAGGCGAGCACTACCTTCGCGTGCGCTGCCGCCAAGCATCACTGTCCCGCGAATGCTCTGTGGCCCCGTAGAGTTTGCGCATGCGCGTCAAAGAGACGCTACCCCATCGCGCATGCACGGTTGGATTACTGGCTCCCTCGATTGCAGAGGGGAGTTTTAACTAGTTAAAACTAGGCTGACAGACGCTGTGGGCCTCATTCACCGGGTTCTTTATTCTCCAGTAGGAGTGGGGCTATATAAAAGAGGGGCTATGTAAAAAGGGGCAAAAGTGGAGGCATAAATGTCCTTTGAAAACTTAGAAAATGGGCTATTGTTCATGACATTTACAGTTTATTAATTTAGGCACATATTCATGAATTGGACAGTTGTGACCAAGGGACATCATCATTTAGTCCGTGAATATGTGTGCCCAAACGGAACACCCATCTTTGTTCTTTTTGAAAGAGGCCTTTTTCAGATGGCAATGATTCTATGATTGTCCAACTCAGGTCATTGACACAGTATTGTTTTTCAAAGTAGTGCGTTGCCATCTTGGTAGTGCTCTTTTTGCACCGGACATTGCTTTTGTGCTCATTTAGCCTTGTTTTCACTGCTCTGGTGGTCATCCCCACGTATTCCAAACCACAGGGGCATGTTATTAAATAGACCACGTTTTTGGTGTTACAATTAGTGAGACGTCGTTGTTCCCAAGTGGTGCCATTCCTGAATGTAAGGATCTTTCTCTTTTTACAAAGCCATGGTACCAGCATGGGCAGTACTTTTGCTCCAAGTCTGGCTGAACTATATGTCCACCATCTAGAGACGAACAAGATACTACATCCAGACAACCCATACAGGAGCAACATCAGTACCTGGAAAAGGTATATTGATGATGTTTTCGTAATCTGGAACGGGGACCACCAATCAGCGGTGGATTTCCTAGCATGGCTTAACAATCAAAATGCCTTCTTAAAATTCACGAGTACTATCTCTGACCATTCCATGGTCTTTCTAGACCTCAATGTCTACACTGAAGGTGGCAAATTGAAAAGTACCCCCCATTTCAAACCCACGGCAAGAAACTGTCTCTTAAGATACGATAGTTTTCATCCCAGACATCTAAGAGAGAATTTGCCATATGGACAATTTTTACGAATAAGACGTAACTGTACCGAGCTGACCGAGTACAAGTCACAGGCCTGTGACCTCAAGGAAAAACTGTTACAGAGGCAGTATCCAGAGAAGATTATCAATAGAGCCATGAAGAGGGCCAAGAATAACCACAGGGAGGCTCTTCTAGAAGATCGAGTACGTGAGACTAGTGACAACAAACGACCGATTTGTGTCACTACCTATACCACTGTGTCCAACGAGGTGTCAAAAATTATAAATAAACATTGGTCTATCCTTAACTGTGGGACGATGAACCTGGAGAAACCCATGCATGCCCACCGTCGTGGACGTAACCTAAAAGACATCTTGGTGAATACCAGACCAAAAACAGATACTGACACAAGGACACAACCTATCGGTATTCAAGGCCACTTTCCATGTGGAAATTGTAGCAGCTGCCACCTGACAAAAAAGAGTAAGATCCTTACATTCAGGAATGGCACCACTTGGGAATAACGACGTCTCACTAATTGTAACACCAAAAACGTGGTCTATTTAATAACATGCCCCTGTGGTTTGGAATACGTGGGGATGACCATCAGAGCAGTGAAAACAAGGCTAAATGAGCACAAAAGCAATGTCCGGTGCAAAAAGAGCACTACCAAGATGGCAACGCACTACTTTGAAAAACAATACTGTGTCAATGACCTGAGTTGGACAATCATAGAATCATTGCCATCTGAAAAAGGCCTCTTTCAAAAAGAACAAAGATGGGTGTTCCGTTTGGGCACACATATTCACGGACTAAATGATGATGTCCCTTGGTCACAACTGTCCAATTCATGAATATATGCCTAAATTAATAAACTGTAAATGTCATGAACAATAGCCCATTTTCTAAGTTTTCAAAGGACATTTATGCCTCCACTTTTGCCCCTTTTTACATAGCCCCTCTTTTATATAGCCCCACTCCTACTGGAGAATAAAGAACCCGGTGAATGAGGCCCATAGCGTCTGTCAGCCTAGTTTTAACTAGTTAAAACTCCCCTCTGCAATCGAGGGAGCCAGTAATCCAACCGCGCATGCGCGGTGGGGTAGCGTCTCTTTGACGCGCATGCGCGAACTCTACGGGGCCACAGCGCATGCGCGGGACAGTGATGCTTGGCGGCAGCGCACGGGAAGGTAGGGCTCGCCTCTCTCTCTAACTAAGCGATCAGCTTAAGGACTCGTAATTAGTCCTCTACCGGTAATTAGGCGAGCGAATTGCCCATATTTAGGCATTACACCGAATCCGCCCATTGAATAACGGTCTAACCAATTAAGATCTCCTGGTAATTAGACTAGCGGATAGCCCATATTTGGGCATTACACCGAATCCGCCCATTGAATACCGGTCTAACCAATTAAGATATCCTGGTATAAATACCTCCCACAGCAGGCTCACACAATCATACAAGCGGAGCAGCGTGTGGGGTAAGAAGGTGGATAATTCGTCCCCAGCTTGTGAGTATATGAGAGGGTAATCAGAGTTTTTCTCCAGCTAACCAAGTGAGTAAGAACTGATCACTAAGACTCGTTTATTCTTACTTTTATCTTTCCACTCAGATTGCACAAAATAGCAATCAACCCCCCAGACGCTTCTATGAGCTCATGAAGCAAGCGACTTAAATCTATTAAGTATGACCCACTTTTCCTTGGTATTTTTAATTAAACAATCTTGTGTGTTCTCTGTGTTGTATGTTTTGTGAGTCCTTTTCCTTTACAGGGCAACTGTACCAAACATACCTTGGGTGACCATCTGTTGGACTTGGCCCGCAGGGCTGGTTCACCCCTGAACTTTTTGCCTTATGTGTGACCCTGTGTCAGTGATTTTGGGTCTCTGCGCACTTTTCCCTGGGTCCCAGAGTGAAAGTGCGTGCGTGTAGCATGGCTGGCCTGCCCTCCCATAGGAATGCATGGGGAATGTGTGTGTCCCTGGTAGTTCCTGATGCGTGGGGAGTGCAGGCTCGAGTTTAGTATGTGTAAACTCGTGAGAGTGAATGCTGCGAGATGGTGTCTGCGACATGTATGTGTCTAGTTGGGAAGTGCTACTTCTGGACATTGAGATATGTGTGCGTGTGCTGTGAGGGTGCTGGAGCGTGATTGGCTGGAGCTGGCTGGCATGCCAGGCTCCAGGAAGTCTGGATGGGTCTGCCCGGTGGTGAGTGGGAGATTAGCATGAGTGATGTGTGGGAGGAGTGTACCTGTGTCCTGGATGGGCTGGGTTTTCCCCACACAATGCTGGCTCCGCCCCCCTGTGGTGTGTCTAACGACCCTAGCCTCCCCAGTGAATGAAATGGGTGGTTGGGCCATTAAGAGTGCTCCAGAGCCAGCTGAAACTGGTTTTCCCCCCACCCTGCACCTTGAAACAAAGGATTTGTTACTATAAGAAGGGGCTGTGTCCCCTTAGAAAATGTTCTGCTTTTGGATCCTGCCAGAGGGGGCTGTTGCTGCTGCTGGGGCCAGGAGGACCGCCACTTGGACTGTCTCCCTGCCTGGAGACCCAGTGTGCTGGCGCTGGCCCAGCCTTGCCCCCCTGCCTGCCTCCAGCCCCTGCTGGAGCCCTGTCCTGTCCTCCAGTGCTGGGGAGCACTGAGGACTTCGTTGCCTGCAGCCTGAGAGCGCTGCTCTCTGCCCTTCAGCGCTAGGAGCGCTGAGATCGCCTGCCTAGCGCTTGAAAACGCTGGATTTTGCCCGAGCGCCGTGAGCGCTGTATTTTGTCCGCCCCGTGTGGTGGTTTGGCGGCGCGGGTGCTACCCCGCTCATTGCCGCGTTGTTGTGCCCGGTTTTGATTGATCTACGAGGGAGCCCACTCCTCGGATCATCTGGGAGCCCGCCTGCCTGCCTAAAGCGAGCCGCCGCGCTGCCCGCGGCGACCCGGAAGTAAAGGGACGGCCGTCCAATCACCGCGCGGCCCGGGAGAGTCAACCCGGAAGTCCCGCCTCCTCCACCGAGCCGCGAGAGAGCCTGCCGAGGCTCCCCGAGAGGAGAGGAGAGCCCCGGGACCAGCGGGAGAGACCCGCCGCCGCTGGAGAGCCCAGCGCGAACCCGGTGAGTGAAGGTGCCTGCAGAGGAGGGGGGGAGCGTCGGGACACATTGCCGGTGTCCGCCCCGCCCCCTCTCTGTAGCGCGACCTCGCGCCTGTAGTCAGAGCCAGAGAGGGCTCAGGGGGCACTTGTGAGCGACCCGAGTCCCCAAGAGGGGGACTCCAACCCGAGCCAGAGAGGCTCCAACTTTGAGAGAAAGCACCTCCGCGTTTTTGGAGCCACGAGGTGCCCCGGGGGCACCTGTAGCATTAGAGCCCAGCGAGGCTCTTGGCAAACTTGATCCCTTTGGGTCCCCAGAGCGAGGGACCCCACAGCCCAGCGAGGCTGCACCTTTTGTTGCTGGAGCCCTGAGAGGCTCAGCAGCCCCCTTACTTGTGTAAGAGAGCCTGAGAGAGGCTCACCAGTGCCACAGTGGTGGTTCTTTGAGCCCAGAGAGGCTCCAACTTTGCGCTAACTTTCCCTGCTCCAGTTGCCCAGCACTTTGTGGGCAACTGCCACGTTTAGGCCCTGACATTGGGACACCGGGACAGTCACAGGTGGTGACTGGTGAGTTTGGGGAAATTGGTATTTGCTCTGCACCTCTGAATGTATTGATTATGCGTCATGTGCCTTTACACCTCTGAATGTTACGGCATCATGTGTTTTGCTTACACCTCTGAATGGGTAGATTATTCATCATGTGTTCTCTTTGTCCTTTTACACCTCTGAATGTTACGACATCATGTGTGTTGCTTTTGCACCCCTACAGGTAGTGTGACGTGTAGGTGGTTGTTTTCTCCCTAGTACAGGTGGTGCTAGTGAGGCCCTGTTACCAGTAATTACTGGTTGTATGCTATTACTGAAAGTATTGCTTTATTACTGAAGGTATTGCTAAAGTGCTATTACTGAAAGTATTGCTTTATTACTGAAGGTATTGCTAAAGTGCTATTACTGAAAGTATTGCTGCTAAAAGTGTTGATACCCTTGACAGTGGTTCAAGTGGCCCTGTCCTGTACAAATATCCCTTGTAAATTCCGCCCGTGCCTGTTGGCACAGTGTAACAAGATGTGTGTTTTATCTGATGTTTATTTATTATAATACAAAGGCTATTTTTATATAACCTTGTGTGGAGTTTCCTTTGTGGTGGGCCTTTGGTTGTTGTTGCTGGGGTGCGTGCGCAAATACTTAGCCTACATCGCCTCCAAGTTTAGCCTTGCTGCTCGCGCCACGTTACCTAGAGGGTGAGTAGGGGTTATCTTGGCGTGTAACTCCCTTGCCCTGACTTGGGAGTGGTGGTCTCTGACTGACTTTGGCGAAAGCCCTGGCCAGCCAGGGATCCCATTTCCAACATTGGTGGCAGCGGTGGGATGAGGATTTGTGTTTGCGTTATACCACAGTAGCGGCTGGCCGCACTTCAAAGCTCTACATTTGTTAGATAACCACATTTTGGGGATTATTGTTTTTGGTGAAATTCCATTGTTTCTTCTCCTGAAGAGTGTCATTTTATAATTGTGTTCAGTACATTTGTCCCCCGCCCTGCTTCCAGAGTTTGGTACCTGTGTCACTTTTGGTCAGGTTGAGAAGTCAGGGGTGGTAGAAACTGCCTTACCGATCCGAGGGGAGGGTGTGTGTGGATGAATGGTGTGTTTCCCTGGACGCATGAGTGAGTTCTTTTTTTAAGGAGAGTGTGGAAGTTTTGGAATTGTGTACTCCTACTTCAGATTGCTAGATCCCTTGTGTTGCACGTGTCTGTGAGCATCCTGTCAAGATGGAATCTCCTTTTAACCTTTGTGGCCTGTTTAAGTACAGTGTGCATGAGTTGGTACGGTTATGTAAGGAGAGAGACATCCCAGTGAGTGAGTCAGACACCCAGTCCAAGCTTAGGGATAACATGATCCTGTGGCAGAAGAGTGACTGGGAGCGTGAGCACAGTGAGAGGGAGAGGGCCCGGACCGCACACCATGAGGGTGGTGGGTCTGAGGGGAGCCCTGAAGAGTCTGATGTGGAGAGTGAGTGTGACAGTGGATGGGCGCCAGCAGAGAGTGAGGACCCCCTAGATAGGGAGTCCCTTGCTGGGTCCAGTGTCAGGTGTAGCACCCCATCCCTTTCCCTGTCCCCAGAGGAGTGGGTGGATAGGAGAGAAGAGAGGGAGCACCAGCTGGCCATGGAGAAGCTCCGGTTAGAGTATGCCAGAGAGATGGCGCAGCTGGGTGTGAATGAGCGGACTGCAGAGGCTGAGAGGGCCTTGGCCAGGGAGAAGATAGCCCTAGAGTGTAGGTTATCCCCTGAGCGCAGTCTTAATTTTCTGGATCCCCCAGGGAGGGTTGAGTCCAGTGGTGGCAGCTATTTAAATCTAAGTCTAGAAAGTCCCAGTTCCCAGAGTATGGTTCCTGTTTCCCCAGAGGAGGAGAACAGGTTGAAGTTCAGGAACCATAGGAAACCGCCTCACCAGAAGTGGGGGTATTTTGTGGATGACTGTTCTGATGCAATGGAGGATTGGCTGGCGGCTAACCCGGACGATGAGAGGGACGGAGTAGTGAGTATGTTCCTCAAAGAGCAGTTGCTCAGTGTTGTGTGTCCAGAGTTGCGCCAGCACCTGCTGAAGTTGAAATGTTTTTGTCCTTGGGACCTTGCAGAGGAAGCAGACCGCTGGGAAAGGGCCAGAGGCTCTGTAGAGTCATTGGTGAGTGACTCCGAAAGTAGTGGGTCAGGGATCTTCCAGCCCAGCGTGGTGGAAGAGGCTCAGTGTAGCCCAGCTAGGTCCCAGTATAGTGAGAAGGGTGTAGGGGCTGACTGCCTGGCTCAGTGGAGCAGGAGTCAGTGGGTGGCTGAGAGCCCCCAGAGGCCCGAAGCCCTGTCTCAGAGCCTGGGTGGTTTCTTGAGGGAACACCAGGTTGGGGACCTAGGCTGTCCTGTTAGCCCATTTGAGGAGGATCTCCTAGTGAGTAGAGGACCTGGAGCGTCTGTAACCAGAGCTCCTGTGGTTCCAGAGGCTGGCAGTACCGCTCCGGTAGGGAGGGTACAGGAGTCCAGCGTGAGGAGTGATTGGGGGATGAGTTTCCCAGTGGATGCACCAGTGGACCAGAGACTAGCCAGGTGGGCTAGATCTTCTTGGAGGGACCCGGGTGGCACCACTTCTGGTCTGGGGGATCGTCACGCACTGTCAGGTGGACAGAGGGCGGGAGATCTGCGCCAGACAGACAGTCACACAACAGATGTGTCATTTGTTAGCCTCAGAGGGATTGTGTGTGAGTCCCAAGAAGTCCTGGAGTGCCAGGCAATTGTTCCACCAAAGGTTTTAGACCGGAGGTTGGATGGCCAGGTTCAGGATCAGCCTGACCTGAAGGGTAGGACGACTGTAACCAGTGTCCTGACCGGTTCTTCTTCCAGAGGAACTTCTCCAGGTGGGAGAGGGCAGACCTCTGGAAGGGGGTGCGGAGGGTGGGAGAGCCCAACTCTGACCCCGGTGCAACCTGAGGGGTTAAACCCTGGGTTGGCATGGCGTTCTAGGTGTCCCCCTCGCACGGGGAGGAGGAACCCTAAAAGAAGAGGTAAGGGGAGGAGAGCCTTCCCTGAGACTCCTGGTCCACCTGAGGTTGTAGACCCTAGGCTGGAGAACCAGTGGCAGTCTAGCCCTGTCTTGCAGACAGGAGGAGTGGAGAATGGCTACTATGTGCCCGGGGTTACTACCCCCCACTTCGTGAGTAGGCAGGAACCAGTGGCACCTGGGTGGCCTAGGGCCTGGTCCTGGCCGCGGACAGCTGAGGAGTACCAGTGGGGTAGCCCAGCTGGTCCTTACAGTAGCTTTAGAAGGAACCCTAGGGGTTCACCGTGGCATAGAACAGGAGGGTGTCCCGGCAGTGGCGGGCCTGCGTCCGTGTTCTATCGCCCCAAGCAGGGAAGTCCATCACGGTGGTGATTGTTCTCCCCTGCGTTTTGGCTGGAAGGGGGTTATGTTGGACTTGGCCCGCAGGGCTGGTTCACCCCTGAACTTTTTGCCTTATGTGTGACCCTGTGTCAGTGATTTTGGGTCTCTGCGCACTTTTCCCTGGGTCCCAGAGTGAAAGTGCGTGCGTGTAGCATGGCTGGCCTGCCCTCCCATAGGAATGCATGGGGAATGTGTGTGTCCCTGGTAGTTCCTGATGCGTGGGGAGTGCAGGCTCGAGTTTAGTATGTGTAAACTCGTGAGAGTGAATGCTGCGAGATGGTGTCTGCGACATGTATGTGTCTAGTTGGGAAGTGCTACTTCTGGACATTGAGATATGTGTGCGTGTGCTGTGAGGGTGCTGGAGCGTGATTGGCTGGAGCTGGCTGGCATGCCAGGCTCCAGGAAGTCTGGATGGGTCTGCCCGGTGGTGAGTGGGAGATTAGCATGAGTGATGTGTGGGAGGAGTGTACCTGTGTCCTGGATGGGCTGGGTTTTCCCCACACAATGCTGGCTCCGCCCCCCTGTGGTGTGTCTAACGACCCTAGCCTCCCCAGTGAATGAAATGGGTGGTTGGGCCATTAAGAGTGCTCCAGAGCCAGCTGAAACTGGTTTTCCCCCCACCCTGCACCTTGAAACAAAGGATTTGTTACTATAAGAAGGGGCTGTGTCCCCTTAGAAAATGTTCTGCTTTTGGATCCTGCCAGAGGGGGCTGTTGCTGCTGCTGGGGCCAGGAGGACCGCCACTTGGACTGTCTCCCTGCCTGGAGACCCAGTGTGCTGGCGCTGGCCCAGCCTTGCCCCCCTGCCTGCCTCCAGCCCCTGCTGGAGCCCTGTCCTGTCCTCCAGTGCTGGGGAGCACTGAGGACTTCGTTGCCTGCAGCCTGAGAGCGCTGCTCTCTGCCCTTCAGCGCTAGGAGCGCTGAGATCGCCTGCCTAGCGCTTGAAAACGCTGGATTTTGCCCGAGCGCCGTGAGCGCTGTATTTTGTCCGCCCCGTGTGGTGGTTTGGCGGCGCGGGTGCTACCCCGCTCATTGCCGCGTTGTTGTGCCCGGTTTTGATTGATCTACGAGGGAGCCCACTCCTCGGATCATCTGGGAGCCCGCCTGCCTGCCTAAAGCGAGCCGCCGCGCTGCCCGCGGCGACCCGGAAGTAAAGGGACGGCCGTCCAATCACCGCGCGGCCCGGGAGAGTCAACCCGGAAGTCCCGCCTCCTCCACCGAGCCGCGAGAGAGCCTGCCGAGGCTCCCCGAGAGGAGAGGAGAGCCCCGGGACCAGCGGGAGAGACCCGCCGCCGCTGGAGAGCCCAGCGCGAACCCGGTGAGTGAAGGTGCCTGCAGAGGAGGGGGGGAGCGTCGGGACACATTGCCGGTGTCCGCCCCGCCCCCTCTCTGTAGCGCGACCTCGCGCCTGTAGTCAGAGCCAGAGAGGGCTCAGGGGGCACTTGTGAGCGACCCGAGTCCCCAAGAGGGGGACTCCAACCCGAGCCAGAGAGGCTCCAACTTTGAGAGAAAGCACCTCCGCGTTTTTGGAGCCACGAGGTGCCCCGGGGGCACCTGTAGCATTAGAGCCCAGCGAGGCTCTTGGCAAACTTGATCCCTTTGGGTCCCCAGAGCGAGGGACCCCACAGCCCAGCGAGGCTGCACCTTTTGTTGCTGGAGCCCTGAGAGGCTCAGCAGCCCCCTTACTTGTGTAAGAGAGCCTGAGAGAGGCTCACCAGTGCCACAGTGGTGGTTCTTTGAGCCCAGAGAGGCTCCAACTTTGCGCTAACTTTCCCTGCTCCAGTTGCCCAGCACTTTGTGGGCAACTGCCACGTTTAGGCCCTGACATTGGGACACCGGGACAGTCACAGGTGGTGACTGGTGAGTTTGGGGAAATTGGTATTTGCTCTGCACCTCTGAATGTATTGATTATGCGTCATGTGCCTTTACACCTCTGAATGTTACGGCATCATGTGTTTTGCTTACACCTCTGAATGGGTAGATTATTCATCATGTGTTCTCTTTGTCCTTTTACACCTCTGAATGTTACGACATCATGTGTGTTGCTTTTGCACCCCTACAGGTAGTGTGACGTGTAGGTGGTTGTTTTCTCCCTAGTACAGGTGGTGCTAGTGAGGCCCTGTTACCAGTAATTACTGGTTGTATGCTATTACTGAAAGTATTGCTTTATTACTGAAGGTATTGCTAAAGTGCTATTACTGAAAGTATTGCTTTATTACTGAAGGTATTGCTAAAGTGCTATTACTGAAAGTATTGCTGCTAAAAGTGTTGATACCCTTGACAGTGGTTCAAGTGGCCCTGTCCTGTACAAATATCCCTTGTAAATTCCGCCCGTGCCTGTTGGCACAGTGTAACAAGATGTGTGTTTTATCTGATGTTTATTTATTATAATACAAAGGCTATTTTTATATAACCTTGTGTGGAGTTTCCTTTGTGGTGGGCCTTTGGTTGTTGTTGCTGGGGTGCGTGCGCAAATACTTAGCCTACATCGCCTCCAAGTTTAGCCTTGCTGCTCGCGCCACGTTACCTAGAGGGTGAGTAGGGGTTATCTTGGCGTGTAACTCCCTTGCCCTGACTTGGGAGTGGTGGTCTCTGACTGACTTTGGCGAAAGCCCTGGCCAGCCAGGGATCCCATTTCCAACACCATCCTTTTGTTTTCTTTTTTCAGATCATGCAACTGCATGTATCCTGAGCCAAAAAACCGCTGTAGGCACATTGTAGCCTTTTTATCACTTAAAATAATTTGTCACTTTTTGTTAATTAACCAGTATTTTTGAGTTACAAACTAGTAATACGTGAGTAAGGTGGGGAAGTTGTGCTCCCGTCCTGAAGAAGGAGCGCAAGCTCCGAAACATGTCGACGCACACATGAGGTACTGTTCATTATCACGACAGACTTTACCTCGCACTTCACTTCTTTTAATAGTGCCAGCCCGAGGCCTTGAATAAAAAAAGAATTTCACCTACGAGCCAGGTACTTTTTAACTTTTCACTACCTACCACCACTCACATTATTATCCTTATCACGTGCACCACACACACCACACATAGTCATCTAACAGTGCTCCCGCGTAGTCGTAGGTCGCAGCACGCCGCATCCCATTAGAGGGGTGCGAAGACCCCGATGATGAAGCATGACACCAAGGGGGCTTTTGGTGTGTGAGGGGTATTTTATCAAACACTGAGTGCTCCCATAACCCTTATGGGCAGCACTTTTCCCATGGTAGGATTCCTTTTGTTTATGCTATCTTCCACTCTCACCACAGGGGTCCAGCACAGGAAACTCTGCAGTAGGTCTGGGTGATAAATTCCGTTCTGCTCGTGGAATTTGCAGAATTTGGGTAATTTTGCGTTCTGCGGAGAACAGGGAATTGCCAAAAATTCTGCAATCCGTGGTTTCGCGGAATTTTCTGCTTGTTTGCGCTTTCAAAATGCGTGTTTGCGAGATATTTCTCCCCGAGCACGCAAACAGCATTTGCGAACAGGAAAAAATCAACGCGAACAGGCGGAACAAGCAATTCCGCGTGTTTGCTGAACTTTTGCGTGCTCGCGGAGATTTTTTACCGTTTCGCGAAGCTTCGCGTAGCGCGACTACTCAAATTCCGCCCACCCCTACTCTTCAGCAGATGCTCGTGAACCCATAAGTTACTTTTAAATACAGTGCCCCCAAGGTCAGCACCAGCTGCAGTTCCACCGGTCGCACCACCCTAAAGCAAGCCATGTGTGCATGTGTGTCCACACACATGTACTGTGTCTTTTGCTTGTAGTAGACAGGACAAAAAAGGGCAGGATGGGAGGACGCAAAGAGATGGAAGTCAGATCCAGAGAGAAAAGACGCCGAAAGACAGACAGAGGGAGGATGGTGTCATGTGGTCTGGAAGAGGTGACAAATGTGCCAATTGTTAAGGAACTGCTGTGGCAAAACTGACCTAAAAAGAATTGGACCCGCACTACACCCCCAACATGTACCAGGGGGAATGTGGATCCAAGCGGTGATTATCGGAAGTTTGATAACAACAAGAATAGTGCAGAGAGGGAGTCAAATGTTGAAGCTGAAGAGACAAAACCAAACAGAGATCAAGAAAGGGAATAGAGAAAGAAGAAACAGGGGAAAAGGAAACTTAGAGTTATAGGAATCCTTACCTGACAGTTATATTATATTTTGTTCTTCCGAGGGTGGCAGCCACGCTGCACTGCCTGGTCATCCCAGAATATCTTGAAAGGAAGTAAAGAAATGGTTTTGCTTCAGACGACAATCACACTTCATCACATTTTACAAATAACCATCCTGAACTTACAAAACAAAAGAATCTCTTGTTCTCTGGATGCCATTGTGAAGCAACTCTGGTTATGAATACATATTTGTTTTTGGTTCAAGAGCCATGATCCTTTGCTGGAAAAGGTCTCTGTGAATATAGAGTGCACCCACAGTCTCAGAGAACAAACCCTGACAACCCGGTCCATGTCTTCATAACCCCCATCTTTCAATTTACCGATCATGAAACTTGCAAATCAAAACAATCTGGTTTGCAAAGGTATGTTAATGTCCTTGTGCATAATTCTGTCCAAACCATGCTCTCGGAGCTACAGCAATTCAAGTTCAAGCTGATGCAGAGTTCGAATGCTGAGCAATGGAAGCAGCAAAGCATCAATGTGTTGGTTCTTTTTATCTATAACTTATCTGAAGGGATGATGCGGAGGGTCAGTATCAATAAACCCTTCACAAGACAAAGCTGGAACATTGAAATGTTTAGACCTCCATTGGAGACAACGGAGCAGCAGCAGACTATACAACCTGATATAGGCCCGCTGCTCTCAACATTACAATGTCCTAATACACAGCCTCTGCCTCTCTGAAATATATGGATTGGGCAGGAGAAGGCAGAAGATGGAGCCTGCAGCAGGGCACACAGGAGCCTCCCCCCTTCCTCCTGCCGTAGATCACAGTGTCACTGGTATCTAAGAAGGAAGAGGGGAGTTCTGCTCATCTCCTGCATCTCCCCGGCTCAACTGAATGATGAAAAGCAGTTTAGCCGAGCCCAGGGAGAGCCAGGGGCTGACTTCAGCCTCCTTTCACAGCTATTGCTGTGACTGTTCAACAATTAACCCCTGTGGTCCTGCATGCGACTGTTAACTGTTTAACATTCACAGCAACAACTGTGAAACAAAGAGGTGTTTCAACCCCCTAGGTCTCTGGGACACCTTTGTTTTATTAATTAACACATTCTGCCCTCATGGGCAAACAGTGTAATGAACTTATAGTCAGCCGTAGCAGGCAATACTGCCTTTAAAGGACCGTTCCCTTGGTAAAGGCACTTGCATTTAGCTTTGGAGTTACAGCAAGCAGTAAGGTCATATTAAAGATTTAAAATAATGGTTACTTAGTCATAGAAATAATCATCATAATATTTGAAGAAGGACCACATACAGTTAACCTCTAAATTAAATCAAAAGCCAGACTCAGATATAACTCTAGATGTAAAGTCAATAGACAGACCACCACAACAACAAACATGTGCTGAGAAATAAGAACATCTTTTTCTATAATATCAAATAGCAAACTGACATAGAATCTGCTTACTTCAAAATAAAGGAAAAGTTCTGACGTACAAAATCAGTGAGACGAGTGACATGTAGCCTGCATTTTGGAAAAGGGTAAAATAGAACAATTGCAGCAAATATCCCAAAACAGTAAATTTTATAAGTTTTTAGACAGAGAGAACACATTATTGACATGGTTCATGATGAGGTAAAAAGGACAACAACCAATGAATGTTCATGAAAACATAGCACAACTAAATGTAATTTTATAAAACACACCTACAAAATGAATAAATAATTGTGGGCTAGATGTAGGTAAGTGGTATTTACCGATTCATAAATACCGAATTTTATCAATTCGGTATTTATGAATCGGTAAATATGAAGGGGGGAGATGTAGGTAATTCCAGATGTGGAATTACCGATTCGGGAATATTCGGTATTTACCGATTCGGTAATTACCGAATCGGTATTTCCTATTGATTCCTATGGGATGTGAAGCCCATAGGAATCAATGGGAAATACCGATTTGGTAATTACCGAATCGGTAAATACCGAATTCTGCAAGGGTGCAGGGGGTGTCACTTTGACACCCTCTGGTACCCCGAAAATAGGCATGTGCGCCATGTGGCACACAGACATGCCCTAAGGGCATGTCTGTCTGTCACATGGCATAGGTGTGCATGCACACATGTGCATGCACACCTGAATTCGGTATTTTAACACCCAATTGGATTGCGTGGTAAAATACCGAATTTGTAGGGCCTTTGGGACTCAGAAGAGTCCCACCTACATCTGAGATTTACTGAATCGATAAAAAATACTGATTCGCTTTTTTACAGAATCGGTAAATTTACTGAATCGGTATATTTACCGATTCTGTAAAAATGTGCCCCTACATGCCGATTCTTAAATACCGGTCGGTAACGACCGAAATCGGCCGTTACCGACCGGTATTTAGGCTCCTACATCTGGCCCTATGACTCTTCATCTTAAAGCAGGAGATTGGCATTGGATCTTGCTTGTTCTACCATACAATACAGCCACATGGGACAACAATAGTATGAATTCTTTTCAGGTCCTTTACTGTCCTCCTTTTTCTACCTGTTTATTTAATTCCTGTGATAGTAGAGTTACATGGGCTCCATATCTCTTCTTTTAGAATGCCTTGCTTAAAATTTTTATCAATGACAGGTATATGCCTTCCTCTGTTTCACGTGTATGGTTGTACTGAGGAGTGTGTGTGTTAGAAATGGGGTTGCCAATTCTACGGGGGTAGCATGGAGCAGAGCGGGCAGGCCAAACTCCTGAGGACATGTGTGAAGCATCCACGCAGTACGCACAGACGACACCCCAGGCACACCACAAAAGAGACACCACACCGGTTGGGATGTAAAAGAATAACTCATGTATTGTCTCCAACCTGCAAAAGTAAGACACGGTAATCATTATGGGGCGCCAACGAGCGCCAGGGCAAAGTATACCAGGGGGATTATTTACAGGGAAAATGTGAAAAGCAAGAAAAAGGTAAGTGCGTTAGTTTCCAGGGCTGAAATAAAGACAAGACGTTATCACATGACATGAAATATCAGCGATATCAATGTGAGGGAAAGAAACACTAGGCGTGAAAGCAGGAAATAAAACATTAGGCGTGAAAGCACATTATGCATAAAAGGTAACATGGGAACCCTAGACAGGGACATCTGCAATCAAACCTGTTGACAGGACATTCACCAGAGGCCCGGGAAACATTAGGCACATTGGTATAGGCAGAACACAGATCTCTCTTTAGCACCCACAGCCTAGCTGCACAAACCCATTCGCCCTGGGCATCAGGCATGACTCGCCCTTGCCGGTGAACAGGGTTCCTCAAAACAACTCAACAGGGCCTCAATAACAACATGGGGCCTCAGCAGTATCTATAAAACAACACTTCCCTGGACCACCTCCGATATAAATCATTCCTTGCACCAGGGAACTTTGCGACAATTCAGCAGAGGCACAGGAACATAAATGTAGGTCACTACAGGCACCGGTTCTCTAAAGGTAGCAGTGTTGATAACCCTGAACAATGTCAGCAACAACCAGGGTGGTTCGGGAGCCTAGTTCCTAAGGCCCCTAATTAGTCCCATCACCACTCTAGGTCTTCGAGGCCTACTGGGCCACCACAGGGCGAACTAGGGCCTACAGGGCCCAACTGCAGTTACCTGAAGGGGAGGGGCGGTCGCGGGGCTGCCTCTTTGATTCTCCGAGGCTCCTCGGCCGGCCCCGCTGTTCCAGTAGCCTCTCGCCCTCCCCCAAGGGGGTTACCTTCGCTGGGGGCCTCCGTGAGGCCTTCACTCTGCAGGCCTGATCGGGGCAGTGTCGGGGGGCTCTCTCCGATGGTCATCGACTGTCCCGGGCCCCTCAATGTCCTTCCCGGCCCAGGGACCAATCAGTGTACAGAGGGGCGGAGGCGCACCCGCAGCCGCCAATAGCAGCGCGTCTCGTGGGGGCGTTGCAGCCTCCACCAATTGCTGCACAGCAGCAGGGGGG
The DNA here is from genome assembly GCF_964261635.1 of Lissotriton helveticus. NCBI lineage: Eukaryota > Metazoa > Chordata > Amphibia > Caudata > Salamandridae > Lissotriton > Lissotriton helveticus. Next base: position 494,574,383 of record NC_136062.1, read on the forward strand.
GCGTGGACAATGACGCGGCCGGCGCCCCGTCACGTGGCGGTACCCGCTCTATCTTCACAGGCCCACCCCGGGCCTTCCTAATACCGCAGCAGGTCCGTCATTCACATGCTCCTCTTCTCTGGCGCCCGGGACAGCGGCGATGCTTGAACCCTTCCCAGCGGACTCTCCTTGATGCTGCGGCGGCCCTCACCTGGCTCCGGGGGCCACGGCGGGAGATGCAGGCCACAGTGCTTCACCGGTTCCCGGCGCCCCCACGCAGAGACATGGCCAGCGGCGGTCAGTTCTGCCGCAGCGCGTCTTCACGCGGGGTAGGCACCCTCTTAGTTTCCAATTATGCAGAAGTGCGGCCTCACCTCCTCCTGCTCCCGGGCTGCGGTAGTGATTCCGGGCAGTTCCCGAGGCGGCGCTAACGCGAGGTAGGCACCCGCTTCTTCTAGGCACCGTAGTGGCAGAATCCAGCTCTGTAGCGCTTGTAAATGCACAGTGCAGGCTATACATACAGCGCTTTGATGGCCATGATGCAGGACACAGCAGGCTACAAAAGTCCTGGACCAAGGTAGCGCTTTGGAGGCACACAGCGCTCCTTCTAGGCACATCGCTTTAGGATTGTGGCGCTTAGGGGGCAGACAGTCCCAGCAGCAAGCCCAGGGGGCCCCAGTGGAACGCCTCTAATCTCCTGGGGGGGGTCCAGTCCAAGGTGCTCCTTCCTTTCCAGGCGCTTTTAGGCGAAGCGCTTGTGTGGCGCCAGGTCCCAGTGGCCTCAGGGACCGAGGCTGGCCCTCCTCACCTCTCAAGGGGCCAGGGGACAGAGCAGCAGGCACTACTGGGCCAGGTAAGCAGTTAGTGGGGACTCATCAGAACAGGGCGGTAGGCTTTCACCATTTTGGGCGCAAAGGCAAGCCCGTCTGCGCCCGTCCGCGCGGACCCGCGCCCAGCACCACTACCCCTGGTCGTTTTCCTCCAGATCCTCCGCAAAGGCTTACATTCAGCCGAGCGCAGCTCTGGAACCTGAGGGGGGGATGTGAGGGAACTGGCTGCATTACCGTGATTCCAGACAAAGAGATGCAGGCAGGCCCACAATGGTGTCCTTTGTGCAAAACGGACCTTCCACCGATTCTCCATGACAAAACTAGGGCTTTTACCCCCACCCCCATCATCAAGGAAAGGCGGGGGGGATCAAATAACAAACTGGCTGCTGATCAATGCCAGATCACTGGTAAAGCACAGTATTGAGTGCGCAGAGTTGATTCAGGACAGAAATGTTCAAATTGCGTTCATTACCGAGACCTGGACCGATGCAGCATCTGGTCCTGATCTAGTTAAGGCTACTCCTCCTAACTACCTCAACTTTGTCCTGGATAGACCTGGGAAAAGGGGAGGAGGTTTGGCCATTATCTATCACGCTTCCATCCAAGGAGTATTTTCGCCTGTGACCTCAGGGGCATGTGAGGCCGTGGGCTTTAAGCTGGTGCTCTCAAACCATCAATCCTTTAAGGGCTTCCTCCTGTATAGACCTCCGGGGACGAAGTCCCTCTTTCTTGAAACAGTGGGCAGCATTTTGGAGGAAGCCCTTTGTGTCAACTCCTTCACGGTACTGGGGGACTTCAACTTCTATTTAGAAGGTGTCATTGACGTGGACACTATGGCCCTAGCCAAAGCGATGCTCGCGGCAGGACTGACTCAGGTGGTCATGGGGGCAACGCACCTTGCCGGGCACACGCTAGATGGGATATTCTCAAACAATCCTGATCTGGTATTCACTAAAGCAGAACCTGTGCCCTGGACGGATCATGGGGCGGTGTTGTTTACCATCCTCAGCCCCCTTGTACAGAAGACTCTGTATGATGGGAAATCAACTAGGATGTGTAGGGCGTGGAAAAATCTTGATGGTAGGGCCTTGGAGGATCTGTTAATGGCCTCTAGGACAGCCTTACCAGTAGATGTGAACAAAGCAATCACGAGTACACGGATTGGATCGATCGGGCCTGTCACAAGCTAGCTCCTCCTAAGTTATGCCAGCCCACTAAGTCGGTTCCATCCGGTCCATGGTTTTCGGACGAGCTCCGAGAAGCCAAAGCAGTATGTAAGAAGTTAGAGCGGACCTGGCAAGTGAATTACAAAGAGCTGGACAAAGAGAGACTGTAAGTCGCTCAAAGGGCATACAAAGATAGTATCAGGAAGGCCAAGAGTGCTTATCACACGGACCGCAATGAGAAGGCCAAGAACTCAGCAAGGGAACTTTTTGACACAGTAGCCAGCCTAACCACCCCTAAACTGGTGACTGTGCCTCCCAATATTGAACTCTGCGAATCCCTGGCCAATTTCTTCCTGAACAAAGTTCAAGCAATTTTTACGACACTTGAACCGCAGGTGGCTCAGAGCCTCTCGGAGGGGTCTCATAGGGCTCCTCTTGCCGTTTCTTCGGGGGTTAAAATATTGGCTTTTGAGCCAGTACGCTCCGAGGACGTTCTAAAATTACTGATGGCAACCAAGTCGGGTTCTCCCCATGATCCCTGCCCCACGTCAATTGCAAAGCTGACAGCATTTCCAATAGCGAACACTCTAGCCAACCTCTTCAACTTGATGTTTGAGAAGGGTGACTTTCCCAATGTCTGGAAGCGGGCATCCATTTCCCCACTACTCAAGAAACCCTCGCTGGATATTATTTATTTATTTATTTATTTCTGACATTTATTGAGCGCGAACGAATACCCGTAGGCGTCTCGGCGCTAGACTATTCAGCTATCTTTCCCCAAGATGTTGATAACTTCGGAAGATCATTGGGCAGTGTCAGCCAGGTTTTTAGTCTCTTCCGAAACTGCAAAAGTGAGGGGGTGGTTCTGATATGTTGTGGCAGGGTGTTCCATATCTTAGTAGCCGCAACTGAAAAGCGGCGGTCACCCCAGGAGACAGTTTTGGAACGTGGGACCACTAATTGGTTGAGAGTTATGGATCGAAGCTGTCTGACTGGTTTATAGGGAATAAGCTGGTCCTTGAGGGGGCGTGGTCCTTGATCGTGAAGTGCCTTGTAGACTATGCAGAGTGATTTAAACTTGATCCTGTTTTGGATCGTCAACCAGTGGTATGTCCTTATAGTATCAGAAATGGGTGCAAACTTGGGTGTTCTAGACAGCAGACGTGCTGCTGCATTCTGTATTGTCTGCAGTTTTTTAGTTACTCTGGCTTGGGCATTTAGAAAAAGTGCATTACAGTAGTCTAAGGATGAAAGTACTAAGGAACTGACCAGTGTTTTAGCAGCAGCATCCGGTAAAAAAGGGATGATTTTCCTAATCATTCTGAGTTTATGATAGGCTGTGGCCGCTACTTTGTTTGCGTGTGGCATGAAGTTGAGATGATCATCAAAAATGACTCCCAAATTCCTAACCTTAGGGGTTGGCTAGGAGGGGTGCCGAAGGCTGGTGGCCACCAGGAGGCAGACCAAATCGGGGAGAGGGGTCCGAAGATGACCACCTCCGTTTTATCGGAGTTGAGCTTCAGGCAGTTACCTGCCATCCACTCTCCAATAGCCATCATTCCATTTTGGAAGCGCTCTGCCACCTCCATCCCGTCACCTTTAATGGCCAACACCAATTGCGTGTCATCAGCGTATGAGGTTAGGCTCATCCCGTATGCTTTGATCACACAAGCAAGGTCCGACACATAAATGTTAAATAGTGTCGGACTAAGGGATGAGCCTTGAGGCACCCCACACAGTAGTGACAACTTGGCCGATTGGTATGGCCCCAGTGTGACCGCCTGCATTCTATCGGCCAGGAACGAGGAGAGCAAGTCTATCGCAGTGTGGTGAATGCCCATCCTTCCGACACGGTCCACCAAGGTCTTGTGGTCGACCGTGTCGAAAGCTGCAGAGAGGTCTAACAATACAAGTAATGCTGTCCCTCCCTGGTCACGGATAATTCTGATGTCGTCTGCTGCTTCGATAAGGGCGATTTCCGTACCGTGATACTTACGGAAACCAAACTGTGTGTCATCCAATAGATGATGTTTCTCTATATACTCTGATAGCGGCTGGTTCATGGCTTTTTCCGCCACTTTAGCTAGGAAAGGGAGGCTTGCTATGGGACTATAATTCTTTAGTTCCTCCTTATCTAAACTAGGTTTCTTCAGCAAAGGTTTAACCAGTGTGTTTTTTAAGGAGTCTGGATATGTCCCTGAACTCAGTATAGTGTTGCAAACATGAGTGATGACCGGAACAGTAGTGTCCATCACCATAGAAAGAACTGAGGAGGGACAAGGGTCCAGAGCCGATCCCGTTTTAATAGACATGACAATGACTTTTGTTTGATCAGTGGTAAGAGCCTTAAAACTAGACAAGGTGTTTCCTGAGGGTATGTGGGAGGGAGAGGCTTTAGTGATATTAGTTTCTGAAGTAAAGGCTTGGTAAATGTCGTTGACTTTGGAGAAAAAGAACTCGGACAATGCGTCACAGAGTGATTGTGACGGGGACGGATCACGGACCCCAATAGTTATAGGCCCATAGCTAGATTGCCGATGCCGGCAAAACTTATCGAAAAAGCCATGAATCTCCAGCTCTGCTCATTCCTGCGTACCTCGAAGGGTCTAGACCCAGCCCAACATGGGTTTAGGGAAGGACACAGCACTGAGACCGCTCTGATTAAGTCCACAGAGGAGGTCCGGAAGGTGCTGGACGATGGGGGCCAGGCAGTGCTGATACTACTGGATCTGTCTGCGGCCTTCAATACGGTCCACCATCCTATTCTGGTGGACCGATTGGAGGACTGCGGGGTCCAGGGTCAAGCACTGAGCATTCTGAAAGCCTTCCTTAAAGACTGGGTTCAAGTGGTGGCAATGGGAGACTTCGAATCAAGACCTTTCAAACTCCCTGGGGGGGTCCCTCAGGGATCCTCCCTAAGCCCCACTTTATTCAACATCTACGTATCCTCTCTCGCCCCGGTAATCCGAGCCTTTGGGTTCGAGTTAACATCCTACTGTGGTAAATAAATAAATAATACCTCTATTTTTGACTAGATATAACAATAACAGATAGCTCAATAAATAAGAGTCAAGATTCGAGGTAGTAGGAGTTTGCAGGTTTAATACAGCATAAAGGACAGGAACAGGACAACCTGCACGGGGAAGATCTGGGATGGCTAGCCAACAGGGGGGCCCCGACAGCTGTCGGGCAGGATCTGGAATGAGCGCGCTGGCTTTTAATAACAATACACAAGTATATATACTAAAACAATTGCATTACAGTACATACAGTAGGTGTGACAGTGGGTGGGGCCTGTAACAGTCGCGAGAGATAAGGGTGAAAGTAGGTGTAACAGGAGGCGTGTACATAGACATGTGATGTAAACGTAACAGAATATGTCATAAATGGGGCGGAAACATGGAGGGGGCTACCTAAGGAGCCGGGACCTCTAACCTAGTGGTGCGCGCAAGCTGACAATGACGTGTGACTAGGGAGAAGCTGGGGGCTATGACTTCTGCGCTAGAAGGAGAGACGAAAGTCTGGAGAGTCAGAGCGACATGTACCTAAACACTATCTAGTATCTGATGTTTAGAGAACATGTTGATAGAATCCAAAAGTTATCAGGGCAAAGGCTAACAGACACTAAGACTGGTGCATGCATTATTCTACATGTAGTGTGTGTTGAGGAATATTAAATGACCATAAATACAGTATTTCTCTTACATGGAGACGTAAAGGCTAGACGATGACTGAAACTATTGATGCAATTCAGTAGCTTAGGAATGCAGGGAAGGAGGGCTGGACTGATAACTAGAATCATAACATACTCTTGGCAGACTGGCAGGCAGAGCCAGGCCGAGCCGGGCACTGTGAGGCAGGAAGTAAGTGAAGGGTCAGGGATACAGGTGGGGGCTGTATCGCTCCTCAGCGAGGGTTCAGAAGACAGGAGCTGAATCTGAGTCCGGGCCCTTTTGAAGCCTAGAAACAGGGACTTTACAATGAAATAACGTGCACACTGTAAAATGTGGCAACATAACTTTACATAGGCCTAATACTCGTAGCTTTCACGAGAACTGAAAACTGGCATACTAGAGATGGACACAACTGTAATTGCGTCTTTAATCGATCATGGGGAATACATATGCATATTAATCATGCACATACAACATAAGATGGGGGACACGTAGGGACACAGAACATGGCAAAATTTACTTTTCCACATTCCCTCCTTGTCACTACGTTTCCATCAGGAAACATCAATATTCATGATACCATCTATCATTTCATACAGTATCATTTGCTCGTCTCGAATTTTCTTGGAACGGGATTTAGGACGGGACTTGGGACTAGGAATACAAGAGGTAGCACAAATGCCGCAAATCGCAGGGCCACATTGTATACAGAGGCAGCAACTGAATATGATCGCTACTGCAATACCTAGAAATGACAATATTTTCCATCCCCAGGCAGAAATTATACTCCAGAACCAACCGGACCATGTCCAGGTGCCTGGATTCTGGTGTAACTGATGGGCAATTTTATGAAGTCTGGTTATAGCTGAATAAACAGACGGTGCGTTATTAGGAATAAAAATGCAGCAACTAGATCCGATGACTCTACATGCTCCTCCTCTATCGGCCAGTATGACGTCAAGAACGAGACGATTTTGGAGCACGACAAATCTCATAGCAGATTGCTCTTCGGTTAAGTTACCTAGGGCAGAAGCAGTCTCATTCACTACTGCCTCAAGGGTTCTGGTTAATCTACGGATTAACTTACTATTCTGGATAGGTCCTATAAAGAAAAAGAATCCTCTATTGAAATCTGTATACTGTTCTAGAGCAGTTTCAGTTTGGTCGACAATCGGGGACTCGATCTCCCTTCTATGTCTAATGTGTACTAGATGTGTGTTTCTGTGATAATCAGATGGGGCTAGGAAAACTGGTGGCAGTAGGAAGGCAATGTAACAGGTTCCCTCCCAATTGAGGGGCAGACGAACATATGCGGTCTGACCACAAACAAAATAAGAATGACGTGAAGCTTTAAAAATAGATTTCCCACTGTCACTATACTCGACAATAGTAGTACAATCACTATGTCCTATATGTACGGAACCGTTATTTCGGACACATAATTCGCCTTTGACTGGTAATACTGAAATAGCAGGTAAGTCTGGAGTAGGATCAGACTGAACATTCAGGACCATAAAATTCGAAGAATAATTACCTAAATTATAAACTTCATTTTCTAGATCTAACCCTGTTCTGTGGGGAAGACCTTGCTTGTCTGGAAAACATGTACTGTTCAGAAGGGACATATCATTTGAAGATGACGTTAACGTGGACCAGGCTCCACATGAACCATTATGTGAAAATGGATAAGGAAACAGTGGCAGAACTCCCTTCGGTGTCTGGAAAGGGGGGAGTCGACCACACACCCAACAATTAGTGGCATTGCTGGTCTGGTGTGAATAATGTAACATACGGATAAATGAATTGTTGCGCATAGCAAGACGATAAGATAGTTCATGAGGAGGCAGATCACTAAACGTGTGCTCTACTGTAGCATTAGAAGACTTATTTACATGAGAAATTGGAAAACATAAATGAAATGCATAACTCGTGCAGGTAACCATTAAGCTTAAAAACAATATAAAACTTAGAAAAACGATACATCGGATTGAGTTTTGACTAACTCTCTCACTATGGGGGTCTATTTCATACATGTCAGATACCTGTCTAACCGTTTCACCTAGGGGAGGACTTAGACAATTAAACTGGCTGACTTATTTTACTAGACCGTAGCTTACTTTTATACTCCTGTTGCGGAGTTTTCTCTAACAGGGAGGGCTTGATATCAATGTCATTTGCGGGACAGTCCTTAAGAATAGTATCTCGGCAGTCTTTAAAATCTTGGCAATCCTTGGAAATGTTCTTGGAAACAGCTTTTAGTCCGTGAAATTTCTTGACGTGTGACAGATGGACTCACCCCTTCCTGCCTTCCAACTTGACGGCAGTACGGGTGGCCAAAAGGACTTGCTTCGGTTCCTTCCAGCGAGGCTCCAGCGGACTTGAACGATCAAAATTCCGGACAAGCACTAGACTTCCTGGAACGATTTCATGCGGTTTCACCTCGGTATTGTCTGGAAATGCGGCGGCAACCTGTGAACGACAAGAGTGTAGGGCAGACATCAAGGAAGCTAGGTAATCTGTCAGCATATTACTGGAAACATCTGTAATACTTCGGGGTCTAGGTGTACCCCACATATTCGGGGGGCGGCCGAATACGACCTCATACGGGGACAGACCTGATCTGGAATGTGCGACCATGCGCATATAAAATAGGGCGACTGGCAGAGCTACTAGCCAGTCCACACCTTTCTCTTTACAAACTTTGGCGATACGGATTTTTAGGGTCTGGTTATGTCTCTCTACGAGACCGGCTGCTTCTGGATGGCGTACACAATGGAACTTCCACTGGTACCCTAGTAAAAGGGAAACATGCTTCATGAGTTCAGATGAGAATGGCTGGCCGTTATCAGAATACACGACCCTAGGGAGTCCATAACGGGGGAAGAATTCACAAACCAGCTGCTTGGCAGTGGTCGCGGCTGTGTAATCTGGGACTGGATATGCTTCTGTCCACCTGGACAAAGCGCATACAACTACAAGGACATACTTGAAACCTCGACATCGCTCCATCTGAATATAATCCATCTGGAGGACTTCAAAAGGGTGGTCAGGGGGCTGGAATCCACCTTGTTCCACCGGGACACTTTTACCTGGATTGAATTGACAACATATCATACAAGTACGGACTTTCTGCTTGGCTGCAGCTCGTAAATGCTTGTTAAACCAAATGTTCTGGATACTGTCTAACATGGCTTTTTCTCCTAAATGTGCTGGACTATGTGCGGTATAAAAGAACTTCCACGGAGTGTGGAACTTGTACTGTCAAGGAATGTCCTAATACTATGGAATCACTTTGTCTGATAGCTAGTGCTGTGGCTGCAACTGACTTGAGGCACGCAGGCAGAGCCTGGGCTACTGGATCTAGTGTGCTCGAAAAATAAGCACAGGGCTTGTATTGTCCTGCTTGATCTTGTGTAAGAACAGATAATGCTGTACCATCACGTTCTGTGACAAAAAGTGTAAAAGGCTTATTGTAGTTCGGTGTAGCTAGGACAGGAGCTTGGCATAAGGCTTTCTTTAACTCATTGAAACTAAGTGTATGTTCAGATGTCCAAGGGAGGACAGTCGATACGGCTGCCTCCTGTGTCGTTAACTGTATCAGTGGTTTGGCTAGAAATGCATACTGAGGAATCCATTGTCGGCAATAAGAAGTAAGGCCGATAAAAGCACGTACCTCCTTCTGTGTCTTGGGCTGAGGGAGACTCGCTATTAACTGGATACGGTCAGGTGTCAACTGCCTACCCCACTTGGACAGTAAGTGGCCTAAGTAGATCACTTGCTGGACACAGAATTGAAGCTTTGAAGGAGACACCTTGTGCCCCATCTCGGCTAGAAAATACAGAACTGTAAGTGATGCTCGCTCGCAAGCATGTTCAGAACGGGCTGTGATCAGTAGATCATCGACATACTGGAGCAGGGCAGTGTCAGCTGGCATGTGAATATTGTCTAGTTGTCTCTTAAGTGCTTGACTGTAAATACTAGGACTTTCTGTGAAACCTTGAGGAGCTCGTGTGAATTTATAGCTCCTTCCATTTAAACAAAAAACGAAAAGGTACTGGCTGTCTGGATGAATTGGAACACTGAAAAATGCGTTTTTGAGGTCTATGACTGTGAAAAATGTAGCCTCAGAATCAATGGCTGTCAATAGGGATGAGATATCTGGAACAACTGGATACTGGGGAATGATACATTTATTGAGTTCTCGAAGATCAATCACTAATCGATATACTGGGGGTGCATTTGGATCAGTACGTTTCATGACTGGAATGATAGGAGAATTACATACATTGGAGTCAGTTTCTACAACTACTCCTTGAGCCATAAGTTCGTCAATATTTTAGATAAGGCTGCTACAGCCTCAGGTGGCAATCTGTACTGTCTGATTCGTGGCAAGACTATACCTTGCTTGAGAGTCACACGATGGGGTGTGATTTGCATGAAACCAACATCAGTTGGACCTTGCGCCCATAGATGCTGCGGAACATTAGACAATCTCGGATCAAAATCTCGTAAAACATAGTGACCCTTGAAGTCACGTAAAAACAAACGTATTCCCTCTGGGGAACAGCAAATAACTGCACCTAATTCTTTCAGTGTCTTAATACCTAACAAATTTTCTGGACAGGACTTCGTAAGCAATAGATCAGTAGTTCGGGACAATGGACCTACTTCTAGAGTAACTGGTTTTGATATCTCGTTTACAATAGGCTTTCCTGAAAAACCAAGGGAAACATTTCTAGAGCCTGAGAGCGGAGCCCCTGGAACCTCGTCGTGACTAATAGTCGTCCTACTTGCCCCTGTATCAATCAAAAACTTTCTGTCTTTCCCTAATACTTGACTATGTACATAGGGACCTTCTTGATCTACAGGAATGTCGATGAGAGGCAAGCCTACCTCCCTCTCTAGGCTGTTTCATGAATACGCTTGATACTCTGGATACTCTGACTGAGCATACTGGTACATCTGCTGTGTAACATGCTGTGTTGCAGCGATAGGCTGCGGTGCTGGAACTGTCTGTTGTGCATTCTGTGGCTGAGAAGTCTGTGAAACTTGTTCTTGTCTAGGCGGACGTGGTCTTTCTTTAGTTTTACCAGTGGCTATATTGTGTTTCAGAACTGCACACTCGTTTATAAAATGACCTGGCTGTTTACAATAATTGCATGTCCCTTTAACGGGAGCTGCAGGATGACTGGCTTGATTCGGACCCCTCTTCTGACTGTCTTGTGGAACAGATTGTGCAACTAGTACTTTCATTTTCGTGTCTTTCATACGTCTTCTCTCGTGATCTTGCTCTTCTCTGATTCTATTCTGGTGATACTGGAGCATCTGTAACATCTGGGACGGGGTACTAGCTTGCCAGGTACTTTCGACTTTCAAAACTCGATTTTTAACTTGTGGACTTGAATTCTCGACTAATTTAGTAACAAAAAGATGAGGGTATGACTCACTACTCGTCTTGAGACCACTGTTAATGCCAAAGCATTTCTCAAATCTAGAATAAAAATCACTAGTATCTTCGTCTTGTTTCTGTTTACAGGCTGAGATTGCATCCCAGTCTTCCTTTTTAGTGGCTAATAATCTAGGCAAAACTTGTATCAATAATTCTGGTAATTCTTTACATTTATCTCCAAGACCGGTACCTGGTACTCGTATCTTATCTTCAGCTTCTAGAGCTGTCCAATCGATCTTTTTCTCTCCCACCTCCCAATCCTTTTCCTTGAGTTTTTCATATATGCCCGCAGGCAACAGGACTTTTAACATTTTAATAATATCTGGATACGTGTATTCTCCCATACGGAGCATGTCTTTTAATTCACGGTGGAACCCTGCTGGATCTTTGTCGTGACAGGGAATTAATTTCTTCATCTCTAAGAGTTCCATCTTTGTAACTGGGGTGTAAACAAATACTCGTTGCATTTCACCACCCGTTGTCCTAACTGGGTGTACTTCTCGTAACGGATGCTGCCTGTCTATGTAAAACGGTTTACTTTCTGGAGGTGAGACATGAACAAAATGCGGATTCAAAAACGTTCTATATTTGTGGCGCTGTTCTAGAATGACACTAATTAAATCGGTACCTAAACCTTTCCATCTATACTGGAGTAACTCGTTCAGGACATCATGTATCAGAATGTTGACCCTCATACAGCGTAATGAGGTGCTGGATCATATACATACCCACCAGTCGCTGCTCGGCTGGGAGCAATTTCAGAAACATTTGTGCCACTATTTCGTCTGGAAAAGTGGTAGAATCAGTAATCCATCGGACTGCTGATCGGGCTAGTTCTTGTTCATGCATAGTACCTAATTCACTATAACCGATTCGTGATTTCAGAATTTGATCGGTAGCTTGAAATACTTGTTCCAGAGAACCTTGTTCTGGTGCTGGAAGATGAACAGTTTTCTTGTGTTCTAGGCGTAAATGTCGGTCTGGAATTCTAGATTTACCTACATACGCTATTCTGGCGGTATTCTCGTCGTCTACCTCTTCAGTAGAAGAGTCATTTTCTTTCTCGCTTACTTGTGCTTCTTTGCGTTGTTCGTGTAACCTTATTATTTCTTTACGTATTTTCTTGTACATACTCTCTATACTATTGAGTGTCTTGTGCTTACCCTCGGCTATATTATCACTCCACTTTGTCAGAATTCTCATTTCGGTCGGATCTTTAGTCGGGGAATCTTGTTCCCGTATTAAACAATTGATCAGAAACTTTAATAACATCAACTGGATCTCAGCTTTTCTGAGAGACATGACTTCACCAATACTTTCTGGATCTTGTCCTGTACGAATGAAACGATACATTCTGTCTAGATCTTCTTTCATATTCGGTAGGGTGACCAAATACTCGGACACCTGCCTTATACGTACGGAATATATAACCATACTATCCTCGCCTGGGACTGGATCATAACAGCATTCAGTAAGAAGTCGCCTGATTTCTGCAATGGACTTATATTTAGGCGTACGCTGTAACGCACGTTCATGTAACTCGACTGCCCCTAGACGTCTACTTGGCGGCGGGGTACCAGGAGGACCTCCGCCCGCGGCCCCTAAACTGGAATCGTCGACTGATACTCTTCGAGCTGGCAGAGTGACTGAAGTAGCGGGAATTTGTACTACGGGCTGGACCGGGGGTACCGTAACAGGTACTGCAACAGGTGCCCCGGTGGCCCCGGTGGCTGGAAGACCATGAATTACATTATTCACAGGAGCTGGTGGAACAGGATTTGCATATTCTGGGACTGTGTCGTCCAAATAGGACGAGAGAAAAATATCAGCTGCGGTCGGTTTGTGACGCAGATTGGTCGGAACTAAGGGCGGCGGAATATTACATGGTGCTTCCAGGGTTGCTTTTGGCAAGCCCTCGGCAAGAAGAGGATACATACCCTTAATGAGGGCATTCCTCTGTCTGTCTGACTGTTCGGTTTTAACTCGTTCACCTATTTCGATTAATTCCCTTTCTTGGGCTCTTTCTAAGGATTCTCTACTTAATTCTGACTTTCTGATTTCTTTTTCTGTTCTTTTATGAGATTCTTTGCGCCATAACTCGATGGCATCTTTCTGTGACTGTCTGGCTTTCTTTTTCCATAATACTTCTTCTACTCGCATGATGCACTCGGCATCCCATGTACCCGATACGGGCCATCTGTACTTTTCTTCTAACTGTTTGGTGTACTCCACCCATAAATCTAGATATAATATGGCACTTATGCCATGCTTTTGATACATAAAATAGCCTGGACTGTCCCTAGGCGGGACAGGAACTGCTTCTTCTAACAGACCTTTTCTAGTTTTTAACTGACGTAGTTTTGAGAGCAGCGGCATGACTGAACTGTAGTCTAGACACAATACAATACACAATGAACACGATAATTACACCACTTTCATACCACGACATTGAAATACATGAATGACATTTAAAATAACAGTTCGGACAAAATACTACCTGGAATACTGGAAACAGAATACATGAATTTCTCGAGAACAGAACGGACTAGAACAGAAACTAGATGCACTGCTAAAACAGTACGAAACTTACCGGTCTCATAAAGAGACACGTCAGGACCCGCATCCACCTAAGTGGACACTTCGTGTTGGATCTGTGTACCCAAACCCACGGACCAGAGACAATGCAATTGACCCTGTCTAGATACTACCCCAGCAATGGTACTCACCGGGCAGCAAGAACGGAAGGCCTCAGACTGGACTGGACTGCTACGATGACGGACGGACGAACTTCGGACTTCTGTTACGGGTGGGCCTCCGGATACCTCGGACCTTGGACTCTCGGCTTGGGCTCTGGTCGGGACTCGCCGCGTTCCTCCACCGCCTCGTCTGGATGCTGGACCGCAACCTCCGTCTCCTCCGTGGGCCTGAGGGATACTTGAAGCAGAAATATCTGCACGTGCACGGTATGGCTCCGTCACGGCTGCAGAGGATCAGGGGGCTTGCGTGGCTTCACCGGCGCGTGGGGAAAGGGCAAGTCCCTATTCGGGCGCCATTATGTGGTAAATAAATAAATAATACCTCTATTTTTGACTAGATATAACAATAACAGATAGCTCAATAAATAAGAGTCAAGATTCGAGGTAGTAGGAGTTTGCAGGTTTAATACAGCATAAAGGACAGGAACAGGACAACCTGCACGGGGAAGATCTGGGATGGCTAGCCAACAGGGGGGCCCCGACAGCTGTCGGGCAGGATCTGGAATGAGCGCGCTGGCTTTTAATAACAATACACAAGTATATATACTAAAACAATTGCATTACAGTACATACAGTAGGTGTGACAGTGGGTGGGGCCTGTAACAGTCGCGAGAGATAAGGGTGAAAGTAGGTGTAACAGGAGGCCTGTACATAGACATGTGATGTAAACGTAACAGAATATGTCATAAATGGGGCGGAAACATGGAGGGGGCTACCTAAGGAGCCGGGACCTCTAACCTAGTGGTGCGCGCAAGCTGACAATGACGTGTGACTAGGGAGAAGCTGGGGGCTATGACTTCTGCGCTAGAAGGAGAGACGAAAGTCTGGAGAGTCAGAGCGACATGTACCTAAACACTATCTAGTATCTGATGTTTAGAGAACATGTTGATAGAATCCAAAAGTTATCAGGGCAAAGGCTAACAGACACTAAGACTGGTGCATGCATTATTCTACATGTAGTGTGTGTTGAGGAATATTAAATGACCATAAATACAGTATTTCTCTTACATGGAGACGTAAAGGCTAGACGATGACTGAAACTATTGATGCAATTCAGTAGCTTAGGAATGCAGGGAAGGAGGGCTGGACTGATAACTAGAATCATAACATACTCTTGGCAGACTGGCAGGCAGAGCCAGGCCGAGCCGGGCACTGTGAGGCAGGAAGTAAGTGAAGGGTCAGGGATACAGGTGGGGGCTGTATCGCTCCTCAGCGAGGGTTCAGAAGACAGGAGCTGAATCTGAGTCCGGGCCCTTTTGAGGCCTAGAAACAGGGACTTTACAATGAAATAACGTGCACACTGTAAAACGTGGCAACATAACTTTACATAGGCCTAATACTCGTAGCTTTCACGAGAACTGAAAACTGGCATACTAGAGATGGACACAACTGTAATTGCGTCTTTAATCGATCATGGGGAATACATATGCATATTAATCATGCACATACAACATAAGATGGGGACACGTAGGGACACAGAACATGGCAAAATTTACTTTTCCACACTACGCAGATGATACCCAGATTGTGGTGTCTGTGCTTCCGGGGAAAGCGCTGGGTGTGGCAGCCAGGTTTCAGGACTGCATGTCAGCAGTCAGTTCATGGATGGCAAAGAGTTGCTTAAAATTGAACTCCTCCAAGACCGAGGTGCTTATCTTCGGGTCGAACACTAACCTTTGGAGCTCTAAGTGGTGGCCGACAGATATGGGAGCCCGCCATCTCCGGCTCCAAAGGTGAAGAATTTAGGAGTTACCATCGATAACCAACTCTCTTTCAAACCTCAATTCAAGGCGATCACCTCTTCCATACACTGGACTTTGAAAATCATCAGGAAGGTTCTCCCCTTCCTACCGGGGGGGAGCAGAAAGACGGTGGTGACGGCACTTGTGCTGTCGCGCCTCGACTACTGTAATGGCCTTCTTCTGGAGGCCCAACAGGGGTTGCTCAACAAACTCCAGGTCCTACAAAATGCGGCCGCCCGCCTTATAGGGGGCCTACCCAAGTTCTCCTTGGTCACCAGAGAACTGGAGAAGCTGCACTGGCTCCCGGTGCGGAAGCGGATTCTGTTTAAAGCCCTATGCATCGTCTTCAAGGCACTACATGGTCAGAGCCCGGCGTTCCTCCAGGAGCTCTTCCAATGGTATAGACCTGGCAAACAACTAAGGTCGGCCAGTATGGGGCTGATTAAAACAGCCCGTTTCAGGAAGGTGCTCTGGGGGGGGGGAGAAGTTTTGTCAGGGGAGCAGCGAAGGCGTGGAATGCCATTCCTCTAGCCCTCACACAACATAGGAACCTGATGGCTTTCAGAAAAAATCTGAAAACATGGCTCTTCACCCTTTAGTTCAGAAGGCTAAATCTTAGGGAGGTACCACTTCAGCGCCAGGACACCGGTTGGTATTAGCGCACTTTACAAGTGTTATAAATAAATAAATAAATAAATAAATAAATCCTCTACTGTAGCGTGGCCCTCCTCCTACACAGCAGCCTGAACTCCTGCAGTGGGGCTTCCATTAGCCCTGGGGACAGTAGAGGGGTTCTAGATGGGTGCAGGGTCCAGCACACAAGCCCAAGTGGTGGTATCCCCTGGCAGCAGTTCCCCTCACGTTCCTCTCCCAGCTCTGTCTCAGCACATGGTGGCACAGCCCCCTTATTTATATGCCCCTCACCCCACCTACCAGTCAGTACCAGAAGCATCTGGAATTCTCAGGGGAACTAGTTCTAACTGGCTCAGGGGGAGGAATAGAGCACCCTGGGGGCCAGGCTTTCCCTCCAAAAGCAGGGGTGGCTGGGTACCAAACAACTAGACCGCTAACCTACTGCGGTCAGGTGGCACAACACATAGCCATGGCATCCATTTTAAATACAGCATGTTACCAGGGTACATTTACACAATGGGAGGGGGGGCAGGGGGGGGGGGGGCGTAATAAGTGCACACACCGTTGTGTGACATTTTCACATTAAACAGGGCATCTCAAACCACACATGGCCTATACAGTGTTCTTTACCATGGGGGAGACATCCTGAACAGGGGGGTGAAAAGCAAAACATTTTTGGGGAAAATGGGCCAAGTCCAACACGACTCCCCCCAGCCAAAAGCCCGGGTAGACCAATCATTGCCTTGATGGGCTTCCCTGCTTGGGGTAGAAAAAGGTGGACGCATGCCCGCAACTACAGGAGCACCTGCAGTTTCTTCTCACTCTAGAACCCGATGGTTCCCTCTCTGAACCCTCCCTTCACCAACCAAACCACCCCACTGAAGCTCTCTAGTGGGATGTGGCCAGGACCGGCCACTAGGCCATCCAGACGTCTCTGGCCCTTGCTCTCTCACATAGTGGGAGGCTTTAGCCCCAGGCCCGTAGTAACCTTTTACCACTCTCCTCCTACCAAACTGCCACTGGTCCTCCCACCTGGGGTCCGAACCCTCAGGCTGACCAGCACTCAGGGGCGAGGCTCTCCTCCCCCTACCTCTCTTTCTGAGGTTCCACCCTCTCCTCCTATGAGGGACACCCTCAGACAACCACTCTCTCCCCAACCTAGAGACGAAACCCTCAGGTTAAGCTGGTGACAGGGGCGAGTCCTCCCTCCCCCTGCACCTCCTCTCAGAGTTCCGCACCCTTCTACCTGGAGGAGTACCCCTGGAAGTCAATTCTGGGGGGACCCTGGTTACAGACGTCCCACCCGCCATGTCAGGCAACCTCTGTCCCTGGCCTCCCAGCCCAGGATCAATGCCCTGTGGCTGAGCAGGTGCCAGAGGAGAGACCTTCCTCTCTCTGCACCCCCTCCCAGAGTTCCGCACCCTCCTACCCGGAGAAGTACCCCTGAGAGTCAAACCCGGGGGGACACTGTTTACAGGGGGTGACGCAGACTACGGAAACAATTCCTTAGCATGTGCTCCTTGATAACTACATGGCACAGCCCTTTCCAATCCTCGACTGCTCTACTCACCACCCAATCCTCCAATGCAGTCCAACACTCCTCCTCAAACTCCCCCCAGGACTGGTGGGACAGCTTTCCCCTGCCCCTGACCTCCAACCCGTCCCCCTCTTCCTGGGAATCAGGTACCATCTCCTGGGCTCTGGGAGTGGGACTCCCTGCACTGGAACTACTCTCGCTGCCACCACTGGATCCCACCCTCACTGGTGAATCTAGACCACAAAAACAACCACTCTCAGGGGACAATCTACCCACCTGAGCTAGACTCTCCCTGGCAAAGGCCCTCTCCGCCATCCTTTCCTGCGCTAGGACATTTTCCCTCTCTAGCCTTTTCTCTTCCACCCTCAGCTGTGCTAACCCCTTGGCATTCCTGAGCTTCTCCAGAGCCAGCTGATGCTCCCTTTCTTCCCTCCTATCTACCCACTCTTCTGGGGACAGGGAAAGGGATGGTGCGGTGCCCCCGGGACTGGACCCAGTGCGGGACTCCCTATCTATGGTGTCCTCATCAGCTACTACTGTCTCTGCCCTATAAACTTCTTCCTCCTCTTCCTGAAAGTCACCACCCTCAAGGGTTATGGACTGGGAGCCCTCCCTCTGGTCTCTACCAAATCTACCCTTCAAATACATGGAGGTGTAATCAGACAGGTCCCCCCAGGGCTCTAAGGGTTCCCCCCCTCTTGAGGGCCTCATAGAGAAACAGCTTCCTGCGAAGGTTCCCTACTGGGGGTATACCTCTCTACTTGCAGAAACACAAAACTTCCTGCTCGGTTAATCCATGAGTTCGGTCGGCCTCATTATAAACCAACCCCATCCTGGCAAGGTACACCCTGGACACAATTCAAAACACCTTCAGGAGGAAATACAACAATCAGGAAAACAACAATCAGCAAAGAAAACACAATAATCCCCAAAAACCTGTGATTACTTTTCAGGGCTCTATTTGCAGTGTAACCCGTGGCCGCTGTGGTACTGCGCAAACACAAGTCCTATCCCACCGCTCACCAACAATGTTAGAAATGGGGTTGCCAATTCTACGAGGTTAGCATGGAGCAGAGCGGGCAGGCCAAACTCCTGAGGACATGTGTGAAGCATCCACGTAGTACCCACAGACAACACACCAGGCACAGCACAAAAAGAGACACAACACCGGTTTGGATGAAAAAGAATAACTCATGTATTGTCTCCAACCTGCAAAAGTAAGACACAGTAATCACAGGGGGGCGCCAACGGGCCCAGGGCAATGTATACCAGGGGGATTATTTACTGGGGTAATCAGAAAAAGAATAAAAAGGTAAGTCCGTTAGTTTCCAGGGCTGAAATAAAGACAAGGCGTTATCACATGACTCGAAATATCAGGAATATCAATGTGAGGGAAAGAAACACTAGGCATGAAAGCTCATTATGCATAAACTACTTAGGCCAGCAACCCTGTGCGCATAAACATGGCATCAACAACATTAGCAACAGGAGGTACACCTAAAACATGTCAGGCATAAATCACACTTACCATGGGGGCATAAGCATTAGCACCGGACACAACCCTGTGGAAATCAATCGCCTTAGTTTAGGCATAACCTGAGCATGATCACCTTAGCAGGGGGCATCCGACAAAGGGTGCGGGGCATCAGGCATTACCTCAGGGCGCACCTTAGGGGAAACATACATTTATATAACTCCAGCGGGTCCTCCCTAGGTACTACACAACCAGCTATAAGCCGCTCTTCAGCCCAGTTCAGGAGCCTCGGTTCCTTTCTAGACGAGCAGTCTTGGGCCCAACGTTGCAGGTGCCCGCTGACAGACGGGGCACCTGGAGAGCAATACTGTTGCTGGGGGCGGGCACCGACCCTGTGCCCCGACACACCCACCAACTCCCACTCAGCTGAGCCCCACTCACTGGGCTCCGATGTAGTAGGGGGGGGCTGGCACCGGCAATGTGCCTCGAGACCCCCTCTGTTTCCTCCAGACAGGCGCTTCCTCGGCCTCGGGCGTTCAGGGGCCCAGGAACAAATCCGAAGGCTCGCTGCTGGTGGGCACGCCCGCAGCCGCCAATGGCAGTGTGGCCTGCGGGGGTGCAGTTACAGTGCCCAATCGGAGCGCGGCAGGCAGGGGGCACGGCTGGTGATATCGCTGGCTCCCCTACCCATGTGACGACTCCCTTGCCAGCTTCTAAAGCCTAGCGCGGCCTTTCCCGAGATCGCGTGGGTCCTCCCCAGGATCCGGGGGACCCCACAGGAACTCCTTACGCCAGGCGTCGGGCAGCGGCAGTGATTTCGGCCCACAGGCGCTCTCCAGGCCAGCGCCTCGGTGGGATTTGGGACGCCGGGTCCGTGGCAGTGATTCGGGCAGTGACAACGGTCAGGCTCCCTCCGTCAGGGGCCACGCTACGCGAGGTAGGCACTCGCTCTGTTAGCAGGCATATGCTGGGTGAGCACCCGGTGTGGCTGTGGAGAAGTGTGGCTCAATGGTTAGAGCGGCAGACCCTGATGCAGAGGTCTAGCCCGGGACCAGGGTTCAATTCCCCGCCTCGGCGGGTCTTGGGCTCAAAAAATTCCACGGACCTGATCATTCTCGCCTTCGTGCCTACTCTAATCATGGGTCCCACTCTGCAACTCTGGGCAATAGCTTGCTTAATCTCCACAACGGCCCCCACAACGCTAAGGATGCCTGGCCTCCACCTTGGGGGTGCCCAGGAGTGGAAACCTCACAGGGAAAGCCAGGATGGGTTCCACAGCGGTATTCGTACAAGCGCCTTGAGACACTTGCGGGCTAGTAGTGCGCTATACAAGTATCAATTTACATTTACATTTACAGCCTGAACTCCTGTAGTGGGGCTTCCACTAGCCCTGGGGGCAGCAGAGTGGTTCTAGATAGGTGCAGGGTCCAGCACACAGGTCTAAGTGGCGGTATCCCCTGGCAGCTGGTCCCCTCACATTCGTGTCCCAGCTCTGTCGCAGCACATGGTGGCACAGCCCCCTTATTTATATGCCCCTCACCCCACCCACCAGTCAATGGCAGAAGCTTCTAGAATTCTCAGGCAAAATAGTTCTAACAGGCTCAGAGGGAGGAGTAGGGCACCCTGGGTGCCAGGCTTCCCCCCCAAATGCTGGGATTGCTGGGTACCGAACATCTAGACCGCTAACCTACTGCAGTCAGGTAGCACAACACATAGCCATGGCATCCATTTTAAATGCAGCATTCCATCAGGGTACATTTTCTTGATGAGGGATTAATAACTGCACACCGTTGCGTCACATTTTCATATTAAACAGGGCATCTCATACCATACATGGCCTATACAGTTTTACTACCATGGGGGCGACATCCTAAACAGGGGGGGTGAAAAGCGAATGATTTTGGGGGAAATGGGCCAAGTCCAACGCCTGGCATCTGCTTTTATGGGCGTGTATACCACAACCACCGGAGCGCTAACTGCGCTTCCGCCGGAAGTGATGTCAGAGGCTTTCTCCACTCAACCAGCACAAGCTGTGGCGGACCGGAAAGCAAAAGGCTACAGGATCCCAGTGCGGGGGAGACAAGGTGCACAAAGGCGTTTGTTCGTGATTTTAAGTGAGCAACAATAAAAACAGTGTGCTAAAAAAAATATGCCAACCTGCCCTTTTCTAAAGTATATGCAGTGAGTTATGCGCGTTATGCACAGGTGAATCAGCGTTTAAAAATACAGAAATACAAAGCTGCTTCCAAAGCGAACAAATCCTGCCTGGATCGGCCTAAGATGGCACGAAGTCGGGATTCAGGCCCCACCACAGCAGGGGAAACAGCACTCACGCACCCACCTATGCAATACACATGATCATAGCCGGAGAAGGGAGTGGGGCCTTAATCCTATTGGACCTCTTGGCAGCATTTCACATGGTATCACACCTCAACCTCACGGACACATTCACGAGATGGGACTCAAGGACCTGCCTATGATAGATCTGCTCCTTCCTGACAAAAAGAACTCAGACATTCAACCTGATATCATAGTACTTGGAAACCGGAAATCTCACCTCAGGAGCACCTCAAAGTTCATCTCTAAGCCGGACCCTCTTCAAAACTTACATAACCCCACTGGCCAACGTCATCCATGCCGACTACATCACCATCCTCTTCTACACCGACGACATGCAACTAATACTGTCCCTCTCTGAATAAAACCCACAACACAAGGAACACGCTTACCGCCTGCATGACATGGATGAAATCCAACTGTCTCAAACTCAACACTGACACAACAGATGTGTTGATCTTTGGAAACAACACCTGCCCACAGGACTCCACCAGATAGCCATCCACCCTAGGACCTACTCCCACCCCAAGCTTGCACACACGTGATGTAGGGATCATGATCGCCCAGGCCAACGTCGTCACAGCTTTCACACACTGAAAATGCTGAAGAAAATCTTCAAATGACTCCCAAGCAACACCAGAAGCCTGTCATCCATGCACTCATCACCAGTCTGTACAACGGGAACTCTCTCTATGCAGAAATCATTAAACAGCTCACCAGAGGGCTGCAAACTACCCAGAACGCAGCTGCCAGACTCATTCTCTCACTCAGAACACATATCACACCACACGTGAGAGAGCTCCATTGGCTCCAGACACATAAGAACCCACAGTTAAAAACTACTCACCCACACATTCAAGGCACTACACAAAAAAGGACCGGCTTACATTAACAACTGCAACTTCTTCCGTCAACACCCTAGGTACCCCCCCTCAGCCGGAATCATACTCGGACACATCACAGACATACACAGAAACAGATCTGGAGGCCACGCCAACTCATACATCGCTCCTAAAGCATGGAGCGACTTCCCTCAACACACCAGAGCCTCCTCCTCGCTTCTTGAGTTAAGCAAGAAGCTGAAGACCAGCTCTTCGAATGACTCCGCCCTCAAGGCTAGACTTCCACACCGGCACAGCTCCAGGACACCTTCCCGGGTGATAGAGTGCTCTACAAATACACTTAACATAACATTATCCATGTGTCTATGCCCGGACACCCTACTGGGTGATAGTGCGCTCTACAAATACACTTAACATAACATTATCCATGTGTCTATGCCCGGACACCCTCCCGGGTGATAGAGCGCTCTACAAATACACTTAACATAACATAACATTATTCATGTGTCTATGCCCGGACACCCTCCCGAGTGATAGTGCGCTCTACAAATACACTTAACATAACATTATCCATGTGTCTATGCCCGGACACCCTCCCAGGTGATAGTGCGCTCTACAAATACACTTAACATAACATTATCCATGTGTCTATGCCCGGACACCCTCCCGGGTGATAGTGCGCTCTATAAATACACTTAACATAACATTATCCATGTGTCTATGCCCGGACACCCTCCCGGGTGACAGTGTGCTCTACAAATACACTTAACATAACATTATCCATGTGTCTATGCCCGGACACCCTCCCGGGTGACAGTGTGCTCTACAAATACACTTAACATAACATTATCCATGTGTCTATGCCCGGACACCCTCCCGGGTGATAGTGCGCTCTACAAATACACTTAACATAACATTATCCATGTGTCTATGCCCAGACACCCTCCCGGGTGATAGAGCGCTCTACAAATACACTTAACATAACATTATCCATGTGTCTATGCCAGGACACCCTCCCGGGTGATAGTGTGCTATACAAATACACTTAACATAACATAACGTTATCCATGTGTGTATGCCAGGACACCCTCCCGGGTGATAGTGCACTCTACAAATACAACTAACATAACATAATGTTATCCATGTGTCTATGCCAGGACACCCTCCCGGGTGATAGTGCGCTCTACAAATACACTTAACATAACATTATCCAAGTATCTATGCCCGGACACCCTCCCGGGTGATAGAGCGCTCTACAAATACAACTAACATAACATAACGTTATCCATGTGTCTATGCCAGGACACCCTCCCGGGTGATAGAGCGCTCTACAAATACAACTAACATAACATAACGTTATCCATGTGTCTATGCCAGGACACCCTCCCGGGTGATAGAGCGCTCTACAAATACAACTAACATATCATAACGTTATCCATGTGTCTATGCCGGGACACCCTCCCAGGTGATAGTGCGCTCTACAAATACACTTAACATAACATAACGTTATCCATGTGTCTATGCCAGGACACCCTCCCAGGTGATAGTTCGCTCTACAAATACACTTAACATAACATTATCCATGTGTCTATGCCCGGACACCCTCCCAGGTGATAGTTCGCTCTACAAATACACTTAACATAACATTATCCATGTGTCTATGCTAGGACACCCTCCCGGGTGAGAGTGCGCTCTACAAATACACTTAACATAACATTATCCATGTGTCTGTGCCCGGACACCCTCCCGGGTGATAGTGCGCTCTACAAATACACTTAACATAACATTATCCATGTGTCTATGCCCGGACACCCTCCCGAGTGATAGTGCGCTCTACAAATACACTTAACATAACATTATCCATGTGTCTATGCCCGGACACCCTCCCGGGTGATAGTGCGCTCTACAAATACACTTAACTTAACATAACATTATCCATGTGTCTATGCCAGGACACCTTCCCAGGTGATAGAGTGCTCTACAAATACATTTAACATAACATAACATTATCCATGTGTCTATGCACGGACACCCTCCCTGGTGATAGTGCGCTCTACAAATACACTTAACATAACATAACATTATCCATGTGTCTATGCCCGGACACCCTCCCGGGTGAAAGAGTGCTCCACAAATACACTTAACATAACATTATCCATGTGTCTATGCCCGGACACCCTCGCGGGTGATAGAGCGCTCGACAAATACACTTAACATAACAATATCCATGTGTCTATGCCAGGACACCCTCCCGGGTGATAGAGAGATCTACAAATACACTTAACATAAAATTATCCATGTGTCTATGCCAGGACACCCTCCCGGGTGATAGTGCGCTCTACAAATACACTAACATAACATAACATTATCCATTTGTCTATGCCCGGACACCCTCCCGGGTGATAGTGCGCTCTACAAACACACTTAACATAACATAACATTATCCATGTGTCTATGCACGGACACCCTCCCTGGTGATAGTGCGCTCTACAAATACACTTAACATAACATAACATTATCCCTGTGTCTATGCCCGGACTCCCTCCCGGGTGAAAGAGTGCTCTACAAATACACTTAACATACATTATCCATGTGTCTATGCCAGGACACCCTCCCGGGTGATAGTGCGCTCTACAAATACACTTAACATTATCCTTGTGTCTATGCCCGGACACCCTCCCTGGTGATAGTGCGCTCTACAAATACACTTAACATAACATTAACCATGTGTCTATGCCAGGACACCCTCCCGGGTGTTAGTGCGCTCTATAAATACCCTAAGCATAGCTTAACATTATGCGTAGCCTACTTGTTTTCCCCCGTTGTGGTAAAAATCAGTGCCAGGTGCACAGATTAAGTCTGCAGTGAAGTAAAAACGAATGCAGTGTGGAGGTTTCCTCGTCTGCTAGCGCTGCCTTTAGATTTCTTAAACTCTAAACGCCCTCTTACTGGGAGTGATAATAAGTGCGCCATACATATCTGTAAATACCCCTTATGGGGGTGTGGAATAATTTTTCAAATCTGCTTGTTTTAAGGGCAGATTAATACAGGAATCAGCTTGCCCTTTAAAGAAATCCACTTGTCCAACCTACTACCTAAATATTAGCTGGACATAAGACACATTTATAGCTGTTTTAAATTGTACAAACATGTCCGGAGTTGGGACAGCTGGAGAGGGTCCTGGGTGCAAAACTGGTTGAGTACTTTTTATTGTAATTTTTATTAGGAATGTATTAGTATTGGTACTTGTGATGCAAAGGTTATAGATCTGTGCAGTATGAGCATTAACTCACTTGTACAGGAGTTGGAACCTGGGACACCTTAGCTATCTCACTAGAGTTGAAAGTTGTACCCGCAGGAAATAAATACATGGATCCCTCCAGATGGGGCATTTACACTGTTTGGTGACTGGGATTAAATCTCAGATTGATAGCACTAAATGTGGTTCAAGTATTGGTACCAATCAACAGCAAATGACCCCTATAACTCTTGAAGAATCACATTACATGGCACTTAAATCTCATTTTTAGCTCACAACATATATTTAAACCTATTACAATGTATAAATAATGTTAATTCCATTTCTTTTTCTGCTCTTTTTTTAACTCTTGTTTCCTCCCCTTCAGACCTATTCCTTTCATATTTTTGCTGATATCTATTACTTACTTTACTCGACCCTTTGTGTTTTTCTCTCTGTATCGCTCTTACTTCTCTTCTCTGGCCTCTTCTTGCTTTTTCTGCTCACTCACCTTCTTTTCTTCCTGCTGAAGTGACAAGCAGAGCAGAATGACTTCAAGGGTCTCTTGAACCCTTCACATCGGCTCCTGTACCATAGTACACTCCTCATCGATGCATGATGGGAGAGTGCGGCAACCCTTTGTAGCATTGTCACACAAGTGATCCTGGGCGCTTCCGGCTCTCACACATTCGGAGGTCGGGCTGAAGTCTCACTCAAACCTGGCTAATTCTTCAAACTATGGGGAAGAACTAGAACCTCAAATGTGACATTGCTGAGACGTCTGCTGTGTGCTGAGTAGTACCAGACTATTCTGCACAGCGCAGACCTTATTTACAACCAGTGATCCTAAAAATCTCTGTACAGAGAAGAGAGGTCAAGAAGAGTAACTGACAGCCCCGCCAACATCTGCTAAGACAGACACCCTGCAAAGAGACACACCGCAGACACGCCTTATATAGACACACACACACAGCCTGCAAAGACAACCCTGCCCTGTTCACATGCACACACATCCAACCTACACACACACACACCCACTTACAGAGACACATTTAATACATAGCCACATATCTTGCACTGCATGACAGGCTTCCTGCACGGCACACCCAAGATCTGTGCACACACACACAATCCCTGCAGCAGGCACACAACCTCTGTAGCAGATAATGCCATAAGTGACCTATGACACAGGAAACTATTTCAATGACTGAAGCTTCTGCCTAGTCTGAGATGGAAACAGGACAAAGGGAGAAAAGGGGCGCGGGGGAGCACAGGCAGCCTTGACGTCCAACTGCCTGGAGGACATGCTTCGAAAATAGGGGCAGAGGTGACTGAGACAACCAATTAACAGCGAGAGCAGAGCACAGGGTGTGCACAGATTCCTCACAGTGCAATAAGATGCAGTGCAGGGTGCACAGATTCCTCACAGTGCAGTAAGATGCAGTGCAGGGTGCACAGATACCTCACAGCGCAGTAAACGGCAAAGCAGTGGCACAGACGTCTCACAGTATAGTACGGTGCAGTGGAATGCAGATTTATCATTGTGCAGGAGACAGCAATCCAGTGTGCACAGATTCATCAGAGTTCAGTAAGACACAGTGCAGTGCACGGATCCCCACAACCCCAGGACGCAAGGAAAGCCCCCTAGGGGCCCGGATAGAAGAGCCCAGCCGGGCCACCCGAAGCCCCCGGACAGAAGAGTCCAGCTCAGCCCCAGGGGCCCCTGGATAGAAGAGCCCAGCTCAGCCCCAGGGGCCCCATGAATAGAAGAGCCCAGCTCAGCCCCAGGGGCCCCCGGATAGAAGAGCCCAGCTCAGCCCCAGGGGCCCCTGGATAGAAGAGCCCAGCTCAGCCCCGGGGGCCCCCGGATAGACGAGCCCAGCTCAGCCCCAGGGGCCCCTGGATAGAAGAGCCCAGCTCAGCCCCAGGGGCCCCGGATAGAAGAGCCCAGCTCAGCCCGGCACCTGCAGAGATTCCCTCCAGGATTATTCAGTCTATTTCTACAAACACAGCAGAAGGTGCTGACAATCTCCTACCTGAGCAGATACCTGTGCAGACGTGTCCAGGCTCTCTCCTCCCCCTGGGGGGGGCAGATCTGGGGTCTGAGGGGTGCAGATCTGGGGTCTGAGGGGGACAGGGGCAGATCTGGGGTTTGTAAGGGGGGCAGATCTGGGGTCTGAAGGGGCAGGGGCAGATCTGGGGTCTGAGGGGGGCAGGGGCAGATCTGGGGTCTGTGAGGGGGGCAGATCTGGGGTCTGAGGGGGGCAGCTCTGGGGTCGCAGGGGCAGGTCTGGGGTCTGTGAGGGGGGCAGATCTGGGGTCTGAGGGGGGCAGATCTGGGGTCTGAGGGGGGCAGGGGCAGATCTGGGGTCTGTGATGGGGCAGATCTGGGGTCTGAGGGGGGAGGGGCAGATTTGGAGTCAGAGGGGGAAGATCTGCGGTCTGAGCGGGGCAGATCTGGGGTCTGAGGGGGGCAGATCTGGGTTCTGGGGGGGCAGGGGCAGATCTGGGTTCTGGGGGGGCTGATCTGGGGCCTGAAGGGGGGCAGGGGCGGGTCTGGGGGGGCAGAGCTGGAGTCTGAGGGGGGCAGGGGCGGATCTGGGGGGGCAGATCTGGGGTCAGAGGGGGGCAGATCTGGGGTCAGAGGGGGCAGATCTGGAGTCTGAGGGGGGCAGATCTGGGGTCTGAGGGGGCAGGGGCAGATCTTGGGTCAGATCTGGGGTCTGAAGGGGGCAGATCTGGGGACTGAGGGGGGGCAGGGGCAGATCTGGGGTCTGAGGGGGCAGATCTGGGGTCTGAGGGGGCAGGGGCAGATCTGGGGTCTGACGGTGGGCAGATCTGGGGTCTGAGGGGGAGGGGCCGATCTGGGGTCTGAGGGGGGAGATCTGGGGTCTGAGAGGGGAGGGGCAGATCTGGGGTCTGAGGGGGGCAGATCTGGGGTCTGAGGGGGGCAGATCTGGGGTCTGGGGGGCAGATCTGGGGTCTGAGGGGGCAGGGGCGGGTCTGGGGTCTGAGGGGGGCAGATCTGGGGTCTGAGGAGGGCAGGGGCAGGTCTAGGGTCTGAGGGGGCAGATCTGAGATCTGAGGGGGGACAGGGGCAGATCTGGGGTCTGTAAGGGGGCAGATCTGGGGTCTGAGGGGGGCAGGGGCAGATCTGGGGTCTGTGATGGGGCAGATTTTGGGTCTGAGGGGGGAGGGGCAGATTTGGAGTCAGATGGGGCAGATCTGGGGTCTGAGGGGGCAGATCTGCGGGGGGCAGATCTGGGGTCTGAGGTAGGCAGATCTGGGGTCTGAGGGGGGGCAGGGGCAGATCTGGGGTCTGGGGGGGCAGATCTGGAGTCTGAGGGGGGCGGGGGCGGGTCTGGGGGGCAGATCTGGGGTCAGAAGGGGGCAGATCTGGGGTCAGAGGGGGCAGATCTGGAGTCTGAGGGGGGCAGATCTGGGGTCTGAGGGGGCAGGGGCAGATCTGGGGTCTGAGGGGGGCAGATCTGGGGTCTGAGGGGGGCAGGGGCAGATCTGGGGTCTGAGGGGGGGCAGATTTGGGGTCTGAGGGGGAGGGGCAGATCTGGGGACTGAGGGGGGCAGATCTGGGGTCTGAGAGGGGAGGGGCAGATCCGGGGTCTGAGGGGGGGGCAGATCTGGGGTCTGAGGGGGCAGATCTGGGGTCTGAGGGGGGCAGATCTGGGGTCTGAGAGGGGCTGGGGCAGGTCTGGGGTCTGTGAGGGGGCAGACCTGGGGTCTGAGGGGGCAGGGGCAGATCTGGGGTTGGTAAGGGGGGCAGATCTGGAGTCTGAGGGGGGCAGGGGCAGATCTGGGGTCTGTGATGGGGCAGATCTGGAGTCAGAGGGGGGCAGATTTGGAGTCAGTGGGGGGCAGATCTCGGGTCTGAGGGGGGCAGGGGCAGATCTGGGGTTAGTAAGGGGGCAGATCTGGGGTCTGTGATGGGGCAGATCTGGGGTCTGAGAGGGGCAGGGGCAGATTTGGAGTCAGTGGGGGGCAGATCTGCGGTCTGAGGGGGGCAGATCTGGGGTTTGAAGGGGGGCAGATCTGGGGTCTGAGGGGGGGCAGGTGCAGATCTGGGGTTTGAGGGGGGCAGATCTGGGGTCAGATCTGGGGTCTGTGATGGGGCAGATCTGGGGTCTGTGAGGGGGGCAGATCTGGGGTCTAAGGGGGGAGGGGTAGATCTGGGGTCTGTGAGGGGGGCAGGGGCAGATCTGGGGTCTGGGGGGGAGGGGCAGATCTGGGGTCTGTTAGGGGGCAGATCTGGGGTCTAAGGGGGAGGGGTAGATCTGGGGTCTGAGGGGGGCAGATCTGCGGTCTGAGGGGGGCAGATCTGGGGTTTGACGGGGGCAGATCTGGGGTCTGAGGGGGGGCAGGGGCAGATCTGGGATCTGAGGGGGCAGATCTGGGGTCTGTGAGGGGGGCAGATCTGGGGTCTAAGGGGGAGGGGTAGATCTGGGGTTTGAGGGGTGAGGGGGCAGATCTGGGGTCTAAGGGGGGAGGGGTAGATCTGGGGTCTGAGGGGTGAGGGGGCAGATCTGGGGCTTGGGGGGCAGATCTGGGGTCTGGGGGGGTAGGGGCAGATCTGGGGTCTGAGGGGGGCAGATCTGGGGTCTAAGGGGGGAGGGGTAGATCTGGGGTCTGAGGGGGGCAGATCTGGGTCTTGGGGGGCAGATCTGGGGTCTGAGGGGGCAGATCTGGGGTCTGGGGGGGTAGGGGCAGATCTGGGGTCTGAGGGGGGCAGATCTGGGGTCTAAGGGGGGAGGGGTAGATCTGGGGTCTGAGGGGGGAGGGGGCAGATCTGGGGTCTGTAGATGGAGGTAACTGCTCACCAGACAGGGCTCCTTCCTCCTCTGCAGCAGGCTGAACACACCAGGAGAGACAGGAAGTGATGTCACTGCCACTGCTGGTGCTGTCTCTGCCGCCGCTGACCCGGAAGAGGAAACCCTTCTCCCTTCCATCCACTGTGCAGCTCAGTGGATTTCATCAGCAGGCGAGGAGCACCCTCTGGTGGCCGCTGACGGAACCACCGCCTCCAGGCTCCAGCAGTGAATACATTTCACACAAACAAGCATTTATACCTGTAAAGACCTGGGATTCCAGATGTCACAGACGTGAAAGTTTTTAAGGAAAAGACAGTTCAAGTACAGGGCCTCACACTTTGTTGCTGCTGTGGAAAAGTATTTATAGCTTCACTCCAGATTTTATTTATTTATTTGTATTTTATTTAGTGCATTTTTATAAAGCGCAGACTTTACCCGAAGGTGTCAGAGCACTGTACAATAGAACCAGTTACAAGGAGCAACACAAGCAAAAGGCACACAATCTCAAGCACAGCATGAATAGACTGTACAAGCAAAAGTAAGAATAAATATGACAAATTTTACAATGACTAAAGAACTTCCTGGCGAACAATAGCAGGCCATTGAATCAAAACAACGCAGGCAAAAGGAACACAATTTCAAACGCAGCAAGCACAGGATGTAAAAGCAAAAATATAAATATATGTGACAAATTTACAATGACTAAAGAACTTCCTGGCGGGGTCTGAGAAGGAGGGAAGTAGTTCTGAAAGTATCTTTGGAATAAAAGAGATTTGAGGTCTGCTTTGAAGATCTGGATGGAGGTGATGGCACGGAGCGAAGGAGGAAGCGAGTTCCAGGTTCTCACCGCATTACCTGAGAACGATTGTGCGAACAGTTTTTCTACTTTGAAGGAGGGGGGTTCAAGAAGGAACATTTCCGCATTCCGAGAAGGTCTTGAGCCTCCAGACAGTTTGAGTTTATTCTCCAGATAGCGAGGGGAGGAAGAGTGCAAAGCTTTGTGGGTGATGCACGCTGTTTCGTAGATAGCTCTAGCCTCGATGGGAAGCCATCGGAGAGAAGACAGGATAGGAGTGATGTGGTCACTTCGTTTGGACCCTGAAATGAAGCGAGCTGCTGAATGGAGGACGGATTTGAGGGGGGAGAGGTGAGATTTGGGAAGGCCAGTCAGAAGAGAATTACAATAGTCAAGTCTAGAGAGAACTAGCGATTGGACCAAGGTTTTTAGGTCATTCTCCGGGAAGAACCGACGAATCCCCCATAAAAGTCGCAGTTGATAATGTGCGCTCTTGGCCATGGAGTTGATGTGTGAGATTAGGTTGAGTCGTTTGTCAAGTATGACACCTAAGGATTTAGCGCAGTCCACAATGATGGGTTTACTGTTGAGGAGATTTGATTGATCCATCCAGGATTGAACAGGAGGCGGAGAGAGAGAGCTAGATATGAGGAGGAATTCCATTTTGGAGGGATTGAGAATGAGTTGGTGAACTAGCATCCAGTTGTGAATAGTGTTGAGAGTAGAGCTGAGTAGTGAGAGATCATGAGGGGAAGACACCTTGAGGTAGATTTGGGTGTCATCCGCATAGAGATGGTACAGGATTCCAGATTTGCTTAGAAGGTTCCCTAATGGTTTCAGATAGAGATTGAACAGAGGGGGAGCAAGGATAGAACCTTGAGGGACGCCTTGACCAACCACCAGTAGAGATGAGAGACTATTTGCAATCTTGATTATTTGGGATTTGTCTGAGAGGAAAGAGGCAAACCATTTGAGTACTGCGCCTTTCACGCCCATTCTCTGTTGAAGAATTTTAAGGAGGATGTTGTGATTAACAGTGTCAAAGGCTACAGAGAGGTCAAGAAGAATCAGAAGGCACGATTCCCCCGAATCGAGAATATGCAGCGCATCATCGATCACTTGCAGCAGGGTTGTTTCTGTGCTGCAGTTTTGAATAAAGCCCGACTGGAACATGTTGAGGAGATTATTGTCCATAATGTGTTGGGAGAGTTGTTTTGCAACACATTTTTCTGTGAAATTTGAAAGAAAGGGGAGATTGGTGATGGGGCGGAAGTTATTGAGGTCATTTGCATCTGCAGAGGTTTTTTTTAGAAGGGAGGTAACCTGTCCTGTTTTGAGGACAATTGGGACGGATCCTTGACTGAGGAAGAGATTGACTAGCCTCGTCCAGTAGGAGAGAGTGTTAGTGATGTTTCACCCCCTTCTATACTTCCCTGTAATTGGTCTGACCATTCCATTATTTTATTTTCCATTTTTTCGGCCTTGACCGACAAACCGTCTTTACCCAAAAATGTTCTAGCTCGCAATTGGAACCAAACCGACCTTGACTCTCTTTCGTCTTCCCTGGCCTCCTCAGTGCCTGATCTTACTGATCTTTCTTTAGACTCACAGACAGAAGCCATTAGCACTTGGCTTTCTTCCTCCTGCGATCAGGTTGCCCCGCTTAAGAAGGTCAAATCCGTCCGCCCCTATGACGCACATAAATGGTTCACCAAGGAGCTTAAAGACCTCAAACTCGATCTCAGACGTTCGGAACGCCACTGGAGACGTAACTATGTAAATGTAAATGTACAGGAATTTATATAGCGCAAATCACCGAGCGGTTTCTAAGCGCTTGCTTAGGGAACCCGTCCTGGTATTCCCCTGTGAGATAACCCCGGCAGGGTATCCGCAAGGTGAAAGCCAGGCATCCCGCCGCGAGGGGCCGTTGTGGAGATTAAGCAAGCTATTGCCCAGAGTCGCAGAGTGTGAACCCGTGAATCGAGTAGGCACCGGAGCGAGAATTGTCGAGTCCATGGACATTTTAGGACTCAAGACCCCGCCGAGGAGGGAATTGAACCCTGGTCCCGGGCTGACCTCTGCTTCCAGGTCTGCCTCCTCTAACCAGTGAGCCACACTTCTCCAACTATTGCCCCACTCTCCGTGCTAAATACAGACTTCTTCTGAATGACTACAAAAAAGCGATCCTGACGGCCAAAACTAAATATTTTACCGAGAGAGTTGCCCTATCTGTTAACAAACCCCGAGAAATTCTTTCCCTCGACCGTCACCTCGCCACCTCTGACCGCACTAGCACCAGTCTTGTTCCAACCCAGATCCTCTGCTCTTCACTCAATGATTACTTCATTGATAAGATCGCCAACATAAAGGCCAACATTCCCATTGTGCATCCATCCTGTGCCCCCTGCCCCCTCCCTTTGCCCTCTTCTTTTTTGGATCACTTTCCTCCCATTTCCATTGATCGTTTCCTCAATCTGCTCGCAAAAGTCAAGTCTGGTTCTCCGGTGGACTGTGCTCCGGCACGGATCCTCAAAGCTCTTTTTTACCAGCTGTCCCGCCCCTCTGCTTGTCGCTCTGTGAATATTGGTCACTAATGAAGTCGATCAATTCCTCCATGAAGGAAGAGCAATTTCCAAACACTGATGTAAAGGACGAAAGATTATTGTTTTATTTATTTTTTATTTATTTATTTTAAACGTTTTATATAGCGCTAGCTTGACCCGTATGTATCAGAGCACTTTACATACACACAGTAAACAGCATAAAGGACAATACATAACATAGTAGGCCGGCAGTAAGGAAGCAAAGCAAAGAAAAAAAATACAGCATGGGAAATAAATATGCAGTGCAGAGGAGGGGGAGAGAGCAAAAAAAAGAAAAAGAAAAAAAGGTGCGAATGACTTAGTCCGGTCACCCACTATCCTTGAATGTCCAGAGAGAGAGGAGACAACTCGGATATAGAAGTCTAGCTAAGTTGACGTTGGTCATGGAAGTATTTGTTTAGGAGATGGAGTTTCAGGTCCCTTTTGAAACAGGAGAAGGAGGGGTTGCATCTGAGGACTAAAGGGAGAGCATTCCATATCCTGGGAGCGTTGCCAGAAAACAATCGGTGTTGGGTGGTTTTCTTTTTCAGTTTCGGAGGAATAAGAAGGAGTGAGTAGGAGCTTCTCAGCTTTCTGGACTGACCTGCTCTTATCAGTTTGTTATTTAGGTAGTTGGGGGCAGGAGAGTGAAGGGTTTGGTGTTTGATGCAGGCCAGTTTATAGATACATCTCCCTTCCATGGGAAGCCAATTGAGGCAGTTGAGAGCTGGAGTGATGTGTTCAAATCTTTTTACTCCAGATACGAGTCGAGCGGACACGTTCAGCACTGCCTTTAGAGGGGCAGGTGAGCTTTTGGAGTCTCTGTAAGGATGGCGTTCCCGTAGTCGATTTTAGAGAGAACTAGGGATTGGACTACTGTCTTGAGGTCATCGTGTGGTAGAAAAGGTTTACATTTTTTGGGGTGTTTCAGAGAGAAAAGAACACTTTTTTCAGAGTTTTTGATGTGGGCCTCCATTGAAAAGTTCTTGTCAAGGATGATGCTTAGAGACTTAACTGAGTTTGATATGGTATGGGGGCAGTTTAGGGCAATCAGATTCTTGAGCCCCTCTTGGATTGGGCGATGGTTACTTTTTGGAGAGAATAAGATTAGTTCCGTTTTGTCTGGGTTGAGCTTTAAGTGGTTAACGTAGAACCAAGTTTGGATCTCGATTAGAGTAGTATTGAGGAGTTGGATGTCGCTGGGAGACTTGATCCTGAAATACATTTGGGTATCGTCCGCGTAAAGTTGGTAATTCACTCCAGCCTTGTCCAATATGCTTGAGAGGGGCTCCATGAAGAGATTGAAGAGGGTCGGCGAGAGGATCGAGCCTTGCGGGACCTCAAGTGTGACTTTAGTTGGCTTTGAGAGAACTGTGCCATTCATGCTGGAACGTTTTGACTGGGTCTCCAGAAGGGCTGGGTGGTTTACTTTGTCGAATGTAGCAGATAGGTCAATGAGGATCAGTAGGCAGGCATCACCTCATCTAGGGCCTTGTGAATGTCATCGGAGACTTTGAGCATAGCTGTTTCCATGCTACAGCCTTTTCTGAAACCAGATTGAAAGGCGTCGAGGAGGCTGAACTCATCAATGTGTTTATTGAGTTGGAGGAGAACACATTTCTCCAATGTTTTTGCAAGGAATGGGAGGTTGGAGATAGGTCTGAGGTCGTTAAGATCGTTAGGGTCAGCCCCAGGTTTCTTGAGAATGGGTGTTATTTGTCCTAGTTGAAGGAAGTCAGGGACACAGCCTGAGGTGAGGGAGGCGTTGATGATTTTTGTCCAGAAAGGGGAAATGGTGTGGTTGAGTTCTTTTATAATTGTGGAAGGGAGGGGGTCCAAAGTGTGGGAGAAAGGTTTTAGATTAGAAATTATCTTGAAGACCTCACTTAATGACATTAGCTCAAAGTCGGACCAATGCACATTGTTTTTTAGCTGGAGGTAGGTCTGATTGTCCTTGTTAAGAGCTCTTTCCGAGTGGTCATGGGAGGTAGAAGGGGGGGCAGGTTACTAGGGAAGGAATGTTCGCGGTTTGTATGAAGGATTGGTCAATTTTAGAGACTTTATTAGTGTAGAGGGGGCAATTTCTTCACATCGCTGTTTGGTGGCTACGATTTCTTGAGGGGGAGTGCAGTTAGTTTGGCTTTTAACAATGTTGAAGAGTTCTCTTGGTCTGTTTTTCGCAAGACCTAGTTGGCTGTGGAAAAAAGATGCCTTTTCTCTGAAGATGTGTTTTTTGTATGACCGCCGAGCAGATCTAAGATGTGCTAGGTGCAAGGACGAGGGGCTTTGTCTCCAAGACCTTTCCATTTGTCTGAGTTGACTCTGTTCATCATTCAGCTCCATGTTAAACCAGGGTTTTGATTTGGTTCTCCATAGTTGTTTGAGTTTGAGGGGAGCTACTTGGTCTAAAACCTCTGTCATTCTTGAGTTAAAGTGTGAAGTAAGGTCATCAGCCGACCATGATGAGGGTGGAGTTGAAGATGAGGATGAATCTTGGCTTCAAGTCGGAAAGAGGTATTTCTTTGATGTTTCTGGTCAAGAGTTTAGGTTTGACAACACAAATAGGTTGGAGGCTCGCAAGTGTGTCAATCCTGAACAGAATGAGGTGGTGGTCGGACCAGTCAATGGGTGTATTCTACCTCATGGAGATCAGATCGTTGTTGGTTATGATCGCATCTAGTGTTGCACCTAGAGTCGGTTTATTGCAGATTTGATTGAGGTTATATATTTCCAGAAGGTTGGAAAGGTTCAGGACAGTGGAGTCTTCTGGGTCGTTCCAGTGGATATTGAGGTCACCCAAGAACACGTCTTCAGTGTCTGTCAAGGAGAATCGTGTTAATAGGTCTATTAGTTATTCGAGGAAAATGGTACGCTTTCCAGGAGGATGGTAGATGGTGTGGAATTTGATGGGTGGCGTGCCCTTGGAGGTGAGTTCGACGCCTCGGTATTCAAACGAAAGGTATTCTGCAGGTTTGAGTTTGGTAATCAGTATTTCATCTCTATGAATGAGGGCTAGTCCCCCCCCCCAGTTTTGATCGGCCTGTCTTGTCTGATGATGTTGTACCCTGGAGGGGTGAGAATGTCAAGAATGGGGGTGGAGTGGGCATTGAGCCAGGATTCTGTGAGGAAGGCGATGTCAATTTCTTCAGTGAGAAGAGCTTCAGCAATGTCAGTAGCGTGTTCTGCTGATCTGCAGTTTAGGAGCATGCAACAGAGAGGACGGGGAGCCTCGATAATGGGGGGAATTAGGTGGATAGAGGCGTATTGATCAGGGGGTCGAGGCGAGTGGACAGTATTCGCGATTAGTTAGTGCCGATAATAACAGGGATATGGAGAGGTACTGACTTCTGGTACAAAGCGTGGTGAGAGTCGTAGAGCTCCTCAGGTTTCTATACTGAAAAGGGTTGGCTGTCCCTGTTGGGACTGAGAGCCTGATTCGATGATGGGCTGGAGGGTCGAGGGGTGCTCTGTGGGGCCATGTGAGATGGATTAAGTGTAGTAGGAGCACAACACCTCGGGGGGAGGGAGCTCGGTGGCTTAGGTCCGTTAAGAAGGTCTTGTTGTAGGTAAAGGAATTCAGCAGCAAGGGAGTTAATTTTCTGCTCAATTCTGTTCAGTTGCTGTGCTATTGAGCTGAGAAAGTTTAAGGTATTAGGAAGGGGTCGAGGATGAGCAGGGGTCCGGGGTTGGATGGAGTCCCTGGGATTAGGATAGGGGGAGGTTGTACGTGTGGAGTCGGTGTTGTAATGTTCCTATTCGAGGAGTTCGGTGGAGGAGAAGTTGGACTGGTGTCCAAGTGAGGAGGGAGAGAAGTTCTGGGCATTGTCAGAGAGATTGGCGGTGGAGGCAGATTGTGAATGTGGCAGTGCGACAGCGGAAGGGGAGTATGTAGTGGTAGAAGGGGGTAGAGACACAACTGGATTGAAACTGACGTTAGACAGGGGGGAAGTAAGGGTCGTGGGAACAGGGACAGTGTAGGTGGTAGGGGAAGGTTGTGGGGGAGGGTTCAGATTCTCAGGGGTGGAGAGGGGAGTGCCTGTGGGGATTTCAGTCGCAGGAGGGCTGAGGTTGGAGACCAAATTGGTAAAATTGGCCTTGAGGGGATTGTTAGTTGTGAGTTTGTTGCTCCTGGTGTGATCATTATATGTGAAAAAGGTGGGTGTAAGGGAGAGTAAGAATAGGGGTAGTGTGATTGTAGTGGGTGATGGTGGAAGTCCCTGAGTTGAGGAGAGGGTGTTCAGGGCAGGGAGATTGGATCGGTTCCACTATGTTCGTGAGGGTAGTGGGGGATGGGGGAGAAAGGCTCAGTTGAGTAAGCGAGGAGAGAAGTGTGGGGAAGTGGCGGTCAAAAGTGGTGAGGTGCGGGTCAGTGGCCTGTATGAGAATGGTTCCAGTTCTGTAGATCGAAATGGTGAGTTCCCCTTTGAAGGTCGGGGAGATGGTAGTGGAGATTGTTTCACCATAGGGATTTGTTTCTGACTTGGAGACTTGTAGGTGAAGAGAGAAGGTGTTTTCCCATTGAGCCGGGCGATTAGTGTAGAAAATGAAGTTTGTTTTCGTGCTGCCGTTGGTCGCGGAGTGATAGTTATCTACAATGAGTGTTTCAGGGCGTTGTTTTAGAGTGCTGTGCTTGAAGTTCTTTTTTGCATTACTGGTCATTTTGCTAGGGTGATTAATGTACCAGGAGTTGGGTCCGTAACGCACGAGATTAGAGTTCCGGGTGGGGTTAGATGGGCGCATGATTGAATGTTAAGAATGTTGAGACGTAAATAAACTAAAATCACTTCAAATAGAAATTATGACATCTAATTGTACAGTGGGGATTATCGGGGCTCCTTCAGCTGAATAGTTTGAGAGGGTTGTTGGTCATTTGCCCATGCCAAGATGGCCACTGCTGAGGTTCGGTCAGTTCTCTTTTATTACTATGAGGCTCTTTGATCAGTCCTTTTTCAGTTTCTGTGTGGAGGGACTTGTGAAGACATCATCTGTCTCTCAAGATTTTTTTTTTTTTCTTCAGTGCCAGTAGCTATAAAAATGGCTGAGCAGGGACAGACAAAGGAAAATGACCACCTATTTCGACAGTTCTATCTCATATCCATTTATCTGCCTCAAAGAAAGTTCAGCAACACAAATTGCACAGTGTTCAATGAGGTGTTCAACAAGGAGTCAGGCCAAAGCCCTCGGACCAGACTGCTAGCAGATTAGACGTCCGAAGGGGCAGGAACTGCAGGTGATACACGACCAAACCTCGTTCGCTAACAAGCAGTGTGGGCATAAAAATGAGGCATGTTGCACCAATTGTCATTTGACTCACGATAGACGCCCTGTGGTGCGCACTGCGGGCGCTCTCAATCTGATCGTAACAACAATAAAAATAAAAAAGGAGTGAGACTGGGGTGATTGGCAAGTCACTTACCCATCCCTCTGTGTCTCATAGCGCCATCGACGGGAGCCTTTTTGTCATGGAGGACAGCTGCGTCCATTGGAAGTGAGAAAATTATTGCCAGCGGGAGTCTCATTGGGAAAGGCTTTTGCATCCGGAACTAACAATAGGACCTGTGTAACTAGGCCTCCGAGGCTCTCGTATCTCACCACTGACCTAGTACGTCTCGCTTCCTATCTGGAGGGAAGGACTCATTGCCTGTTAGCAGGGGGCCCTGGACCCGAGGCTCTCCTCTTTCTCGGCAACCACTGTTCTCTGACTTGTCTCCTTGAGGGGGGCGACGGCTCCAGCCCCAGCTAGCAGGGGGGCCTCGCCAGCTGTCAGACTGCATCGGACCAGTCAAAACAAATCAAACTCCTCTGGGTAGACGATGGCAGGCAAAGGCTCTCGACTGCCCCACGGCCTCAGGGGCAAGAGAATCCATCATCGGCATACCGCTGATCTTCGCCTCAATGAGCTCTCCAGAGCCCAGCCCAGGTCATCCATCCGCTGGCTATGAGACCCCTACTCAGCCCACTCAGGTTGTTTCCTTCATCCGGGCTGCAGCAGCGGGCTTGTCAATGATGTCGGACATCAAGCGATGTCACCAGGTCCTCGAGGGAAAGGTATTTCAGGCTTGTTGAAGTTGCGGCAAAGTTGACTGATTACAGAAAGGTGACAACTGGAAGTGGCAGTCTGTATTTCAAAGAATATATCTGTATTTCAATGAATATCTGAGCATATCGGTCAGTTTTGCAATTAAACTGGGCAGCTTATTTATTTTTTAAATAATTTATTTGCAGGTTTTTAAAATCCACAGCGTGGCACATAGGAAAGTAAACAGAGGAAAATACCAGGGAGTTTTAAACACCAGATCAAATAAAATGTAGCATAGGTCCAGCCCTGCCAACTGTCACACATCAGGCGTTAGACTAACGCATTTTAGTGCGGGGATCCGCATCACCGCACTAAAATGCAAAGTCACGCATCATAGCGCTGGCGCTTCTTCCTCATGATCACCGGGCAAAAGTACCAGTCATTTTAACAAGCAGCGGGAGTGCAGGCCACGAGCTGGCCAGGGTGACGCATCTGTGGCAGAGCTGGCTCAAATAAAGCACTGGACAGACAAGCCGAACTGTACCGCTCTACACACTGCGCAGAAGTCAGGATGCGCTGCCGAGTGTTAGAAGGCTGTTGGATTCACTACTGCGGCGGCTGCGTTTAAGGGGTAATGGCATAAGGACTGCAACAGTGTGTCTATCTCTTGAGGGGGAGACAGGAAGTTAAGTTACTCCAGAGGCGGGAGGGGACGCGGTACGAGCGTGCAGCAGTTACGAATAGTTTGTGTAGAATAAGTGGCAGCCACTGCTCGCGCGGCTGCCTGTGCCGAATTGGTCACGGTGCCTCATCATGCCGTCCTGCGACCAGACCTGTTCGAGAAGAGAGGTCACAGACTGTCATCAAGGGGAGGCGGCTGCGTGGCTTACTGAGGTATTTAAAACTAACAGCCCGACAAATTCTGAGCCTGTAGCTCTGCTCAATGCTCTCCAGGCTCAGGGTGGTGCCGCTGTGGGTCAGGATCCATTCAGATGTCCCATGATTGATTTATTGACTGATTTAAAGCACTGACTAGATTTGAATATTATTTTGAGTTCTTCTGACTGAGGGCCTCCAGTCCATGCTCAACCTCTCAGTGCTGCTCTGCAGGAGTTTGCGCTCACACTGGCACCAGACAGGAGTGTTTTTAAGTCCTGCTGTGCCCCCTGCTGTCTCATCAGCCCTGGCCCCTAGGCGGCGATTCCATCTTTGCGGGCCTTTGATGTAAATAAAATTAATCATTCTTCATGTGTGTTGCGTGAATGGTGGGGTCCTTGTGTCCGTCCAGACAAGCTCTGTGCTGTATTATTTTCAAAAGGGTCTTATTTTATCTGTTGGCCCAAAATCAGAAACGCCACCCCAAATACGCGGAACCAACTGCTGTGGCATGAAATCCAGCACAGGGATACTTGCCAAGCCAAGCAAGGAGATATCTGCAGACATCGCTGGAAAGTACCAAGCTTAAGCATCCCTGGAACACTCAACTTGGACATTCAGCTTTCAAGAAGTTGGCATGGAAATGTGTAAAACAAAGTGCCGTGGGAGAGGACAAGTTAACCTTTGCAGACAGATCCCATGCCTGGAGGACCTTGAACTCTTACAAATTACTTGCACCACAAAAGTACTTTAATCAGGGCTTCTCCAAAGAGATAAAAATGAAATTCTTAAAGCACAGGCTGGGTATCCTCCCGTGCTTCCAGCATCTTCCACCATGGCTGAGGGCCATAACCCAAAGCACGTGTAGGCTGTGCAACTCCACGCTCGGAGACATCTTACACCTAATCTGCCCCGTAAGGATCTACATCAAGAACGGATACTGCTATTAAAAGCCCCCCTTAAGCAGCTAGGTATCCGCACCAGGAGACAAGCGGTGTTGGCTTGCTTTAATCTGGGAAATACGTAGCTGAACTGCAGACTAATGAACTACTTAAAGCTGGAGAAAAAAAAACACTTAATATTGGAATAGCCATATAAATAAGCCGCACGAGTAAGAAGCCCTTGTTGTGCAACTAAGTAATAATCCGGGACTAGCTTCCCTCAAAGGACAGAGCATCAGCACTTTTCTAGATCAACAATGTTTGAGCAAGAATAAACAACAAGAAAAATAAATTCTATAGGGCACCTTAACACGCCTACGTCCAGTATCAGCTAGGGACAGCAAATGCACTGCACTTTATCTTGCGAACAGATGAACCTTGTCATCGCCTGCAT
This sequence comes from Lissotriton helveticus, assembly GCF_964261635.1. Classification (NCBI taxonomy): domain Eukaryota; kingdom Metazoa; phylum Chordata; class Amphibia; order Caudata; family Salamandridae; genus Lissotriton; species Lissotriton helveticus. The sequence continues at coordinate 494,616,471 of NC_136062.1, forward strand.
AGCCGACTTTCTTTGTATAGTAATTTTGGTCCCTGTTTTATGGTTTTTATCATTGTATAACAATAATTGAATATTTTTTTTAAGCAAATGTTGCAATGGTTTTAAATAACTATGCAAAATAAAATAAACTCGAAACTTGAAACAATTTTCAAAATATTCTGCAGACTGTCAACTGTGTAATGCATCCCTGAGCCTCCAAAGTCAAGAGAGGCCCAGCACCAGATGCTATCAGCGGAACACCAGCACCAGTTCAGGCGATTGGCAATCTAGCAGAACCCTGTGGACCCGAAAGTTTGTAAGCGACTTGTCCAAAAGAAGCGAGCAATCAGTGCTGATAGAGTGATGTATGCGGTTGGAGGGGTGACGCACACCTATGAAATGTTATAGGCAGTATTTTAAATGGAAACATAGAAAAAGTGCTGCTACTTATTATCTATAGGACCTATTGGCTCCTCCGAAGTGCTGCTTCTCCCATTAAATGTATTACAGCAGTGCTGAGAAGTACAGATGCTCTTTCTTTTAAATTAAAGTAGTGCAGGTACTCAGTACCAGACGCCATCTGCTCAGTTAAAGCAATAGTTTACATGAAGAAGTTTGGAATAAATGATCACTCTGGTAGTGTTTTGTATCATGGAATGGCAGTTTTACACAGGAGAGAGCGGTGTCAATTATCTGCGGTGCAAGCAGGTGTGAAGCCAATCAGATGGCAGGATTCCCAAATATCGATATCTGTAAGTTCCGATACTTCTTCAAAACTACTGAACAGATTTACACCAAATAAACAAAAGCGCTCTTTCTAGACCAAGACCCTTCTCCTGCCAAATCTGGGGTAATTCCGTTCACCCGTTCGACCTGTAGCCTTGTCTAAAGTTTCCAATGGAAATTGCATGGAGAAAACACATTTTGGGACCCCTTTTTTCTCGGCTGCCCCTTGATGAATCACCCCCACGCTTTCAACATAGGAGCTGATATGAACAAAGAATTAGTTTGGAAAATTTCATGAAGATTCATCAAACGACACCAAAGTTATACGCAAAACAAAAAATCTTCCTATGGAAACTTGGTCCTAACTATAACTACCTACTGACGACCGCCAGTAGGTAAAAATGATATATACATATGTATGCTACTTGAACTGTATTGTGTGTAATGTATTGAATGTAATGAATGTTGTGGGACTACATTAACCTCCGGGTGTTAATAAAATATCTGGTTGAATAAATGAAAATAAAAATGAGTGGCATTTGTATCCCTTCCGCTCTCATGTCAGAGGCCCAAATATCGGAAGGTGTCAACCCGATCGAGGCACACGCATCCAGGCACCATTGTGTTTTGGCAATATGCTTCCCGCCAAATACACCCCCACTTTAGACTTGAACCGGAAAGTGTCACGTGAGGTAGTGAACCTGTTCCAGTCTAATTTAAACCACACCCAGATATCACTCTATAGAGACTGCAGAGTTTCCATCAAGGTTCTTGGAGTCCCCTGTCTAGCGCCCCCTATCAATGGCACTGGACACTGCCCTCTCTAACAACAAGCAGACAGATCACTTTAAGACAGTTCAGCGAGCATCATCAGGGCGAGGTTGTGACCAGAGGTATCCCTGTTCGGTCGTGAGCTGGTTTGTGTAAAGGTGACCAGCTGGCTTCCATTCTCCTCACTCCATGGAGGTGACCGGCTGGCTTCCATTCTCCTCATTTAATGGAGGTGACCGGCTGGCTTTCATTCTCCTCACTCCATGGAGGTGACCGGCTGGCTTCCATTCTCCTCACTCCATGAAGGTGACCAGCTGGCTTCAATTCTCTTCACTCCATGGAGGTGACCAGCTGGCTTCCATTCTCCTCACTCCATAGAGGTGACCAGCTGGCTTCCATTCGCCTCACTCCATGGAGGTGACCAGCTGGCTTCCATTCTCCTCACTCTTGTTTTCCCCTTCTTTTTTGTGCCCTTCTGCCGTTTTACTCGTTTTCCCTTTTTTGTGCCCTTCTGCCCTCTGTTTCACTTGTTTTCCCCTTTTTTTGTGCCCTTCTGCCCCCTGTTTCACTCGTTTTCACCTTCTTTTTTGTGCCCTTCTGCCCTGTTTTACTTGTTTTCCCCTTTTTTGTGCCCTTCTGCCCTGTTTCACTCATTATCCCCTTTTTTGTGCCCTTCTGACCTGTTTCACTCGTTTTCCCCTTTTTTTGTGCCCTTCTGCCTCTGTTTCACTTGTTTTCCCCTTTTTTTGTGCCCTTCTGCCCTCTGTTTCACTCGTTTCCCCCTTTTTTTGGTGCCCTCCTGCCCTCTGTTTCATTTGTTTTCCCCTTCTTTTTTGTGCCCTTCGGCCTGCTGTGTCACAGCTCTTGTCTGCTATGAGGACGCGGGGCAGACTCTGGCCTTTTGTTTAAGTATTGCTGTTAATCAGAGCCCCTTCAAGGGCTCTGATTAACAGCAATACTTAAACAAAAGGCAAGAGACTGCCCCGCGCTTTACTAACAAAAGCATAGACAGTTTCCAAACACAGCGCGTACTTTAGCACACGCTGTGTTTGGAAACTGTCTCCGCTTTTCTTAGTAAAGCGCGGGGCAGACTCTGGCCTTTTGTTTAAGTATTGCTGTTTCAGAGCCCCTTCAAGGGCTCTGATTAACTGCAATACTTAAACAAAAGGCCAGAGTCTGCCCCGCGTCCTCACAGCACACAAACACCACCAGCCCCCCCGCCTCCTTACCTGCACTCCTCACAACCGCTCCGCCGCATTCGCGTTGCTCGCTTCTTCCATAGCAGCCGGCGGCACGACGTCCTGACTGTGTGCCCACTCCACGCGAGGTGGTGCGCACTGAGGTCAGGAGCGGTGCGCGCGCGCGCCCTAGAGGGAACGGTGATTGCAACTATTAAAAAATACTTTCAATTAATTCTATACATGATTTTTTAAGGATGTACCCCGCCAAATAGAGGTGAATAAGGCAAATCAGTAATTCGGATTACATAATAAGAAAATCAGATGATTGTAGCTTGTTGGGATTTTTGGAACAGATCTGTAAGAAAACTTTTTTTTACATTTAAAATCAATTAAATCTCCAAGTAAACTGTGAGTTATTATAGTAGAATTGTTTAATTTGTTCTATATTTAAAGTTTATAACATTTACATTTGTAGTGTAATAAACAATTTAAATATTCTTTATATTTTTTACACAGGGAAAACTCCACCCAAGTTGAATATATAGAAGATATATTTGTATTAAGGTTTAATTAAAGATGTCCCACCTAAATTAACATTTATAATATGTACTAATAAATGACATTTGTTTAGATTTTTAATTATTTTAAAATATTTAATTTAATGCCGTTTTAATATATGTCCGTACCTCCATTATTATTAATGGGAGTGTGTTGCAGTTCCAGTGATGACCATGTGTGATGTTGACCTCTAAGCTCGGGTACATTTACAACTGTTTTATGTACATCATGGCTGTTGTGACTTTAGAGGTGTGGTTTGTAAATAGCAATGGGTTTACTCCTTTGTGGGTGAGTGCTTGTCCATCCCTACACCCCTCCTTACTCCTCCCTTCCAAAAAAAACACTTAATATTGGAATAGCCATATAAATAAGCCGCACGAGTAAGAAGCCCTTGTTGTGCAACTAAGTAATAATCCGGGACTGGCTTCCCTCAAAGGACAGAGCATCAGCACTTTTCTAGATCAACAATGTTTGAGCAAGAATAAACAACAAGAAAAATAAATTCTATAGGGCACCTTAACACGCCTACGTCCAGTATCAGCTAGGGACAGCAAATGCACTGCACTTTATCTTGCGAACAGATGAACCTTGTCATCGCCTGCATAGCCGACTTTCTTTGTATAGTAATTTTGGTCCCTGTTTTATGGTTTTTATCATTGTATAACAATAATTGAATATTTTTTTTAAGCAAATGTTGCAATGGTTTTAAATAACTATGCAAAATAAAATAAACTCGAAACTTGAAACAATTTTCAAAATATTCTGCAGACTGTCAACTGTGTAATGCATCCCTGAGCCTCCAAAGTCAAGAGAGGCCCAGCACCAGATGCTATCAGCGGAACACCAGCACCAGTTCAGGCGATTGGCAATCTAGCAGAACCCTGTGGACCCGAAAGTTTGTAAGCGACTTGTCCAAAAGAAGCGAGCAATCAGTGCTGATAGAGTGATGTATGCGGTTGGAGGGGTGACGTACACCTATGCAATGTTATAGGCAGTATTATAAATGGAAACATAGAAAAAGTGCTGCTACTTATTATCTATAGTACCTATACGCTCCTCCGAAGTGCTGCTTCTCCCATTAAATGTATTTCAGCAGTGCTGAGAAGTACAGATGCTCTTTCTTTTAAATTAAAGTAGTGCAGGTACTCAGTACCAGACGCCATCTGCTCAGTTAAAGCAATAGTTTACATGAAGAAGTTTGGAATAAATGATCACTCTGGTAGGGTTTTGTATCATGGAATGGCAATTTTACACAGGAGAGAGCGGTGTCAATTATCTGCGGTGCAAGCAGGTGTGAAGCCAATCAGATGGCAGGATTCCCAAATATCGATATCTGTAAGTTCCGATACTTCTTCAAAACTACTGAACAGATTTACACCAAATAAACAAAAGTGTGCTTTCTAGACCAAGACCCTTCTCCTGCCAAATCTGGGGTAATTCCGTTCACCCGTTCGACCTGTAGCCTTGTCTAAAGTTTCCAATGGAAATTGCATGGAGAAAACACATTTTGGGACCCCTTTTTTCTCGGCTGCCCCTTGATGAATCACCCCCACGCTTTCAACATAGGAGCTGATATGAACAAAGAATTAGTTTGGAAAATTTCATGAAGATTCATCAAACGACACCAAAGTTATACGCAAAACAAAAAATGCTCTTCCTATGGAAACTTGGTCCTAACTATAACTACCTACTGACGACCGCCAGTAGGTAAAACTTATATATACATATGTATGCTACTTGAACTGTATTGTGTGTAATGTATTGAATGTAATGAATGTTGTGGGACTACATTAACCTCCGGGTGTTAATAAAATATCTGGTTGAATAAATGAAAATAAAAATGAGTGGCATTTGTATCCCTTCCGCTCTCTTGTCAGAGGCCCAAATATCGGAAGGTGTCAACCCGATCGAGGCACACGCATCCAGGCACCATTGTGTTTTGGCAATATGCTTCCCGCCAAATACACCCCCACTTTAGACTTGAACCGGAAAGTGTCACGTGAGGTAGTGAACCTGTTCCAGTCTAATTTAAACCACACCCAGATATCACTCTATAGAGACTGCAGAGTTTCCATCAAGGTTCTTGGAGTCCCCTGTCTAGCGCCCCCTATCAATGGCACTGGACACTGCCCTCTCTAACAACAAGCAGACAGATCACTTTAAGACAGTTCAGCGAGCATCATCAGGGCGAGGTTGTGACCAGAGGTATCCCTGTTCGGTCGTGAGCTGGTTTGTGTAAAGGTGACCAGCTGGCTTCCATTCTCCTCACTCCATGGAGGTGACCGACTGGCTTCCATTCTCGTCATTTAATGGAGGTGACCGGCTGGCTTTCATTCTCCTCACTCCATGGAGGTGACCGGCTGGCTTCCATTCTCCTCACTCCATGAAGGTGACCAGCTGGCTTCAATTCTCTTCACTCCATGGAGGTGACCAGCTGGCTTCCATTCTCCTCACTCCATAGAGGTGACCAGCTGGCTTCCATTCGCCTCACTCCATGGAGGTGACCAGCTGGCTTCCATTCTCCTCACTCTTGTTTTCCCCTTCTTTTTTGTGCCCTTCTGCCGTTTTACTCGTTTTCCCTTTTTTGTGCCCTTCTGCCCTCTGTTTCACTTGTTTTCCCCTTTTTTTGTGCCCTTCTGCCCCCTGTTTCACTCGTTTTCACCTTCTTTTTTGTGCCCTTCTGCCCTGTTTTACTTGTTTTCCCCTTTTTTGTGCCCTTCTGCCCTGTTTCACTCATTATCCCCTTTTTTGTGCCCTTCTGACCTGTTTCACTCGTTTTCCCCTTTTTTTGTGCCCTTCTGCCTCTGTTTCACTTGTTTTCCCCTTTTTTTGTGCCCTTCTGCCCTCTGTTTCACTCGTTTCCCCCTTTTTTTGGTGCCCTCCTGCCCTCTGTTTCATTTGTTTTCCCCTTCTTTTTTGTGCCCTTCGGCCTGCTGTGTCACAGCTCTTGTCTGCTATGAGGACGCGGGGCAGACTCTGGCCTTTTGTTTAAGTATTGCTGTTAATCAGAGCCCCTTCAAGGGCTCTGATTAACAGCAATACTTAAACAAAAGGCAAGAGACTGCCCCGCGCTTTACTAACAAAAGCATAGACAGTTTCCAAACACAGCGCGTACTTTAGCACACGCTGTGTTTGGAAACTGTCTCCGCTTTTCTTAGTAAAGCGCGGGGCAGACTCTGGCCTTTTGTTTAAGTATTGCTGTTTCAGAGCCCCTTCAAGGGCTCTGATTAACTGCAATACTTAAACAAAAGGCCAGAGTCTGCCCCGCGTCCTCACAGCACACAAACACCACCAGCCCCCCCGCCTCCTTACCTGCACTCCTCACAACCGCTCCGCCGCATTCGCGTTGCTCGCTTCTTCCATAGCAGCCGGCGGCACGACGTCCTGACTGTGTGCCCACTCCACGCGAGGTGGTGCGCACTGAGGTCAGGAGCGGTGCGCGCGCGCGCCCTAGAGGGAACGGTGATTGCAACTATTAAAAAATACTTTCAATTAATTCTATACATGATTTTTTAAGGATGTACCCCGCCAAATAGAGGTGAATAAGGCAAATCAGTAATTCGGATTACATAATATGAAAATCAGATGATTGTAGCTTGTTGGGAATTTTGGAACAGATCTGTAAGAAAACTTTTTTTTACATTTAAAATCAATTAAATCTCCAAGTAAACTGTGAGTTATTATAGTAGAATTTTTTAATTTGTTCTATATTTAAAGTTTATAACATTTACATTTGTAGTGTAATAAACAATTTAAATATTCTTTATATTTTTTACACAGGGAAAACTCCACCCAAGTTGAATATATAGAAGATATATTTGTATTAAGGTTTAATTAAAGATGTCCCACCTAAATTAACATTTATAATATGTACTAATAAATGACATTTGTTTAGATTTTTAATTATTTTAAAATATTTAATTTAATGCCGTTTTAATATATGTCCGTACCTCCATTATTATTAATGGGAGTGTGTTGCAGTTCCAGTGGTGACCATGTGTGATGTTGGACTCTGAGCTCGGGTACATTTACAACTGTTTTATGTACATCATGGCTGTTGTGACTTTAGAGGTGTGGTTTGTAAATAGCAATGGGTTTACTCCTTTGTGGGTGAGTGCTTGTCCATCCCTACACCCCTCCTTACTCCTCCCTTAGCCCCTCCCCTTTATTCATAAATATTTCCCATTTTACACCCACTCCCACTCTGTCCCTCTCGCATTTACTACAAAAAGTATATAAACATGTGCGGAAACTCTGCAGTCGAGGCAGGCAACTCCCCAAAGAAAAAGATAGGAGAGGCTGACCGACAGCACATACTTTGAGAATCGCATTTTGTTGTACTTTAGTCGCCCTATAGTAGTTTATGAATAGGCCTGACTATCTGTGAGACTCTCTTGGGTGTATCTGATGAGATTGTAAAGCTGGTGAAACTGTCCTCAGCAGATGGGAAGCAGGTTCCATTTGTAGCAAAAAGGACATTGAGAGAGGTCACTCAAGTGGATCTTTGTAATGCAAGGCCATGTCCCCTCGGAACAGAACTCATTCGGACTATTTACGGTGGAGCCAAGAACGGTTTGCATATGGCTGGCCTCGTCTGTAGTTGCACAAAGACCAGAGAATGATGTGGTGGGGTGTTGCTGAGATTAACCAGCAGTCCTTCCATCGTCTTTAGTTTTTTTCAGTGATCAGCCCTACGTGGCACAGAACAGATGTTGGTCCCATAGAGACCTACGACCCAGGGACTCCTGCTGCAGCCCCCTGGTGCGGCTCATTAAGGCTGGAAACCGTTTGAGGTTACGTGGATTCCTGAATCTAGCAGTGTAGCCTCAAAGTTCAGGGTCGAATAGCCTTTGAGGGTCAGAGCCATTTTAAACACTCAGGGAGGAAAACACACTGAATGGAAGGAGGCCACAAATAGTTACAAAGGAATGAGTTTAATTCAAGCGTTTCCATCCCTCGCTGTGTGCTGTTCTCAGTAGAGTTTGTAGAACAATCAATGGAGTGGAGTCTCTGTGGTTGCTTCATGTAAAGGTTTTGCGATGCTGAAAGCTCCTCCTCAGGGTTGACAGTGAGCACCTTTTATTCTCCCACATTGTCTCTCTTACGTAGAAAGGTTACATTTACAACTGAAGTTTTTTTCACATTGAGAGCACGGATCATTTTCTTTCTCGTTGTGGGTTCTCTCACGTTGAATGAAACTGAATCTCCAGCAGACCCTTCCCAGGCATTTAGAGCTATGACGAGGTTTTTTCCAGGTAAGTTCTCGCAGGTTGAGTGAGACCAGATTTCCGACTTTTTCAGCATTCAGAGAGCTAATCAGGTTTTTGCCCAGTGTGAGTTCCCTCATGGTGAGTGAAAGTTATTTTACGACTGAAGCTTTTCTGGGATTCAGAACACTGATAGGGTTTTTGCCCAGTGTGAGTTCGCTCATGTTTTGTAAGGCTGGATTTATGACTGAAGCTTTTCGAGCATTCAGAGCACTGATAAGGTTTTTGTCCAGTGTGAGTTCTTTCATGTACAGTGAGATTGGATTTGATACTGAAGCTATTTGAGCATTCAGAGCACTGATACGGCTTTTGCCCAGTGTGAGTTCTCCCATGTACAGTAAGTTTGGATTTGCTACTGAAGCTTTTTGAGCATTCAGAGCACTGATACGGTTTTTGCCCAGTGTGAGTTCTCTCGTGTTTTGTAAGGCTGGATTTCTGACTGAAGCTTTTTGAGCATTCAGAGCACTGATACGGTTTTTGCCCAGTGTGAGTTCGCTCATGTTCAGTAAGGCTGAATTTCTGACTGAAGCTTTTCGAGCATTCAGAGCACTGATACGGTTTTTGTCCAGTGTGGGTTCTTTCATGTTTAGTCAGATTGGATTTGCTACTGAGGCTTTTCGAGCATTCAGAGCACTGATAAGGTTTTTGTCCAGTGTGAGTTCGCTGATGTTGAATCAAACTGTCACAAAAACTGAAGCTTTTTTGGCACGTGGAGCACTGATACGGTTTGAGGCCAGTGTGGGTACTTTCATGTAAAGTGAGACTGAATTTGCTACTGAAGCTTTTACAGCACTCAGAGCACCGATACGGTTTTTGCCCAGTATGAGTTCTCTCATGTTCAGTAAGGCTGGATTTCTGACTGAAGCTTTTTGAGCATTCCGAACACTGATACGGTTTTTGCCCAGTGTGAGTTCTCTCGTGTTTTGTAAGGCTGTATTTCTGACTGAAGCTTTTTGAGCATTCAGAGCACTGATACGGTTTTTGCCCAGTGTGAGTTCTCTCGTGTTTTGTAAGGCTGGATTTCTGACTGAAGCTTTTTGAGCATTCAGAGCACTGATACGGTTTTTGCCCAGTGTGAGTTCTCTCGTGTGCAGTAAGGGTGGATTTCTGACTGAAGCTTTTTGAGCATTCAGAGCACTGATACGGTTTTTGCCCAGTGTGAGTTCGCTCATGTGCAGTAAGGTTGAATTTCTGACTGAAGCTTTTCGAGCATTCAGAGCAATGATAAGGTTTTTGTTCAGTGTGGGTTCGCTGATGTTGAATCAAACTGTCACTAAAACTGAAGCTTTTTTGGCACGTGGAGCACTGATACGGTTTTTGTCCAGTGTGGGTTCTTTCATGTAAAGTGAGATTGGATTTGGTACTGAAGCTTTTACAGCCTTCCGAGCACTGATACGGTTTAAGCCCAGTGTCTGTTCTTTCATGTACCATAAGGCTGGATTTGCGACTGAAGCCTTTCTGGCATTCACAACACTGATAGGGTTTTCGTCCAGCGCTACTTTTCTCATGTTTAGTGAGGTGGGATTGATAACTAAAGCTGTTCTCACAGTCATTGATCCTATTAGGGTTGTTTGTTTCTCCAAGTTGGGTTTGTTCCTGGATACCTGTCATCTTAAGACTGAATTTGATTTATGATCATGTACTTGTTTGTCACAACTCAGCATGACCTTCTAAAATACATTTCAGATGCTCTTCTTAACATATGTATTTAACTAATTATAATTTTTACCTGGAGATAATTTTCCTATCTTTAAAGGCACCTACCTAACTTGTCTTATTAACTTTCACCAACGAGCCCCTTGTATTTATTAAGATGCCCTCATGGATTCATTTTCTCCAAGTTATGCCCGGGTGAATTCTCTCAAGTTTAATTAGTCTCATTTAGTTATTCTAGTTTATCACATTTGATTTAGGAGTTCTAAAAGCACTGATTAGGTCTTTGGGCTTTAGTGTTTGCCTGGTAGGTATGTTTGTTCATACAAGTAATGACAGATGATTAGGGCATGCCAGGGTGGTTTATGAATTATCAATAGCGTAACACTGGCCCCTTTCATACTTTCTGAGCCAGTATATGGTTTTTTGTTCAGTGGCTAAGACAGGCACATGATCGACTTTGTAAGTTACAGAACACTTTGAAACTACTCGGATCAACCCAAGAGACAGAGTTGGTGGGGGAAAATCTTCCTATATTGGAAATGATAATCCAGCATCTTTGCCGAAACGACATCTGAGAAAGAGTATTTACAATTTGTTTCTTTTAAACAATCTTTTCACTCCTCTGAATCACAGGAGACACAGTCAAAAGCTTGCACTTGTAAACCGGGGATATTAGTCTTTTTGACGGTTCTGTCGCATCACAACACGTCCACGGATGCTGATCTGTTGGGGAGGGGCTGGGTCTCCAAAGCCTTTCTCATAAACCATCAAACAGAATTTACAACACTGAGTTTTCTCAAGTGCACTGCATGGGAATCAATTGTGGCCAATGTTCTCCTCAATCTCAGTTACTGACGCTTGGTAAACATTTATGATCATTTTCCTTTAGGATTTGACAACTTTCACATACACCAGTTTCTTCTGCTCCAACATCCTCAGCATTCCTGGCACATAGAATGTGTTTCTTCTCTAGAGCTCGAGAAGGTTTTAACTTTCCTTGAAATAATCCTTTTCGTTGTGTTTCACTAAATTGAAACCTTCTTTTTTCTGTTCATGCTTCTATCACCTGTAGAAATGGGAGTCAAAAATTGTAAATGAACACAAAGTCAAAATATTTGTGACTTTATACTTTGCACAAAGAAAGCATTAACAAAAACAAGAAAGGAAATCAGTTTGAGTTGCATTTCTGATAGTGGTGAAACAGTGTAGATCGGGAGCTTGGGATCACTGGAAATCAAGGAAGTGAGAGCAAAAGAAGTAAATATTTAAGAAAGAAACACAGATTCTCAGAAGCAGCCACCACTATCAAATTGCAATTTCAGTGGCAACGCCTGGCGTCATAGTGAGATACTTGTAATTCTTGTGATTAATTACTAGATGTTATTTACTCCCCTGCCCACCTAGACTGTTAATCTATTCCTTTTTCCAGTGATCTAGGAAGGGACATTTTATTGAACAGGACAACAGTAAAGGAAGCCAAAAAGGATCAAGAAAAGAAAAACACAAAACAGAGGAAGGAGAAAAAAGGCTATCTTCCACTCCCACCACAGGGGTCCAGCACAGGAAACTCTGCAGTAGGCCTGGGTGATAAATTCCGTTCTGCTCGTGGAATTTGCGGAATTTGGGTAATTTTGCGTTCTGCGGAGAACAGGGAATTGGCAAAAATTCTGCAATCCGTGGTTTCGCGGAATTTTCTGCTTGTTCGCGCTTTCAAAATGCGTGTTTGCGAGATATTTCTCCCCGAGCACGCAAACAGCATTCGCGAACAGGAAAAAATCAGCGCGAACAGGCGGAACAAGCAATTCCGCGTGTTTGCTGAACTTTTGCGTGCTCGCGGAGATTTTTTACCGTTTCGCGAAGCTTCGCGTAGCGCAACTACTCAATTTCCACCCACCCCTACTCTTCAGCAGATGCTCATGAACCCATAAGTTACTTTTAAATACAGTGCCCCCAAGGTCAGCACCAGGCGCAGTTCCACTGGTCGCACCACCCTATAGCAAGCCCTGTGTGCATGTGTGTCCACACACATGTACTGTGTCTTTTGCTTGTAGTAGACAGGACAAAAAAGGGCAGGATGGGAGGACGCAAAGAGACGGAAGTCAGATCCAGAGAGAAAAGACACCGAAAGACAGACAGAGAGAGGATGGTGTCATGTGGTCTGGAAGAGGAGACAAATGTGCCAATTGTAAAGGAACTGCTGGGCAAAACTGACCTAAAAAGAATTGGACCTCCACTACACTCCCAACATGTACCAGGGGGAATGTGGATCCAAGCGGTGATTATCAGAAGTTTGATAACAACAAGAATAGTGCAGAGAGGGAGTCAAATGTTGAAGCTGAAGAGACAAAAAAAAACAGAGATCAAGAAAGGGAATAGAGAAAGAAGAAACAGGGGAAAAGGAAACTTAGAGTTATAGGAATCCTTACCTGACAGTTATATTATATTTTGTTCTTCCGAGGGTGGCAGCCACGCTGCACTGCCTGGTCATCCCAGAATATCTTGAAAGGAAGTAAAGAAATGGTTTTGCATCAGACGACTATCACACTTCATCACATTTTACCAATAACCATCCTGAACTTACAAAACAAAAGAATCCCTTGTTCTCTAGATGCCATTGTGAAGCAACTCTGGTTATGAATAAATATTTCTTTTGGTTCAAGAGCCATGATCCTTTGCTGGAAAAGGTCTCTGTGAATATAGAGTGCACCCACAGTCTCAGAGAACAGACCCTAACAACCCAGTCCATGTCTTCATAACCCCCATCTTTCAATTTACCGATCATGAAACTTGCAAATCAAAACAATCTGGTTTGCAAAGGTATGTTAATGTCCTTGTACATAATTCTGTCCAAACCATGTTCTCGGAGCAACAGTAATTCAAGTTCAAGCTGATGCAGAGTTCGAATGCTGAGCAATGGAAGCAGCAAAGCATCAATGTGTTGGTTCTTTTTATCTATAACTTATCTGAAGGGATGATGCGGAGGGTCAGTATCAATAAACCCTTCACAAGACAAAGCTGGAACACTGAAATGTTTAGACCTCCATTGGAGACAACGGAGCAGCAGCAGACTATACAACCTGATATAGGCCCGCTGCTCTCAACATTACAATGTCCTAATACACAGCCTCTGCCTCTCGGACATATATGGATTGGGCAGGAGAAGGCAGAAGATGGAGCCTTCAGCAGGGCACACAGGAGCCTCCCCCTTCCTCCTGCCGTAGATCGCAGTGTCACTGGTATCTAAGAAGGAAGAGGGGGTTCTGCTCATCTCCTGCATCTCCCCGGCTCAACTGAATGATGAAAAGCAGTTTAGCCGAGCCCAGGGAGAGCCAGGGTCTGACTTCAGCCTCCTTTCACAGCTATTGCTGTGACTGTTCAACAATTAACCCCTGTGGTCCTGCATGCGACTGTTAACTGTTTAACATTCACAGCAACAACTGTGAAACAAAGAGGTGTTTCAACCCCCTCGGTCTCTGGGACACCTTTGCTTTATTAATTAACACATTCTGCCCTCATGGGGCAAACAGTGTAATGAACTTATAGTCAGCCGTAGCAGGCAATACTGCCTTTAAAGGACCGTTCCCTTGGTAAAGGCATTTGCATTTAGCTTTGGAGTTATATTAAAGATTTAAAATAATGGTTACTTAGTCAGAGAAATAATCATCATAATATTCGCATAAGGATCACATACAGTTAACCTCTAAATTATATCAAAAGCCAGACTCAGATATAACTCCAGCTGTAAAGTCAACAGACAGACCACCACAACAAATGTGTGCTGAGAAATAAGAAAACCTTTTTCTATAATATCAAATAGCAAACTGACATAGAATCTGCTTAGTTCAAAATCAAGGAAAAGTTCTTACGTACAAAATCAGTAAGACGAGTGACATGTAGTCTGCATTTTGGAAAAGGGTAAAATAGAACAATTGCAGCAAATATCCTAAAACAGTACATTTTATAAGTTTTTAGACAGAGAGAACACATTATTGACATGGTTTGTGATGAGGTAAAAATGACAACAACCAATGAATGTTCATGAAAACATAGCACAACTAAATGTAATTTTATAAAACACACCTACAAAATGAATAATTAATTATGACTCCACCTTAAAGCAGGAGATTTGCGTTGGATCTTGCATGTTCTACCAACCAATACAGCAACATGGGACAACAATAGTATGAATTCTTCTCAGGTCCTTTACTATCCTCCTTTTTCTACCTGTTTATTTAATTCCCCTGATAGTAGAGTTACATGGGCTCCATATCTCTTCTTTTAGAATGCCTTGCTTAAAATGTTATCAATGACAGGTGTATGCCTTCCTCTGCTTCACGTGTATGGTTGTACTGAGGAGTGTGTGTGTTAGAAATGGGGTTGCCAATTCTACGAGGGTAGCATGGAGCAGAGCGGGCAGGCCAAACTCCTGAGGACATGTGTGAAGCATCCACGCAGTACGCACAGACGACACCCTAGGCACACCACAAAAGAGACACCACACCGGTTGGGATGTAAAAGAATAACTCATGTATTGTCTCCAACCTGCAAAAGTAAGACACAGTAATCACGATGGGGCGCCAATGGGCGCCAGGGCAAAGTATACAAGGGGATTTTTTACAGGGACAATGTGAAAAGCAAGAAAAAGGTAAGTCTGTTAGTTTCCAGGGCTGAAATAAAGACAAGGCGCTATCACATGACATTAAATATCAGAGATATCAATGTGAGGGAAAGAAACACTAGGAGTGAAAGCAGGAAATAAAACATTAGGCGTGAAAGCACATTATGCATAAACGGTAACATGGGAACCCTAGGCAGGGACATCTGCAATCAAACCTGTTGACAGGACATCCACCATAGGCCCGGGAAACATTAGGCACATTGGAATAGGCAGAACACAGATCTCTCTTTAGCACCCACAGCCTAGCTGCACAAACCCATTCGCCGTGGGCATAGCCATGACAAGCCCTTGCTGGTGAACAGGGTTCCTCAAAACAACTCAACAGGGCCTCAATAACAACATGGGGCCTCAGCAGTATCTATAAAACAACACTTCCCTGGACCACCTCCGATATAAATCATTCCTTGCACCAGGGGAACTTTGCGACAATTCAGCAGAGGCACAGGAGCATACATTTAGGTCACTACAGGCACCGGTTCTCTAAAGGTAGCAGTGTTGATAACCCTGAACAATGTCAGTGACAACCAGGGTGGTTCGGGAGCCTAGTTCATAAGGCCCCTAATTAGTCCCACCACCACTCTAGGCCTTCGAGGCCCACCAGGCCACCACAGGGCGAACTAGGGCCTACCGGGCCCAACTGCAGTCACCTGGAGAGGAGGGGCGGTCGTGGGGCTGCCTCTCTGATTCTCCGAGGCTCCTCGGCAGCCCCTGCTGTCCCAGTAGCCTCTCGCCGACCCCAGAGGGGGTTACCTTTGCTGGGGGCCTCCGTGAGGCCTTCACTCTGCAGGCCTGATCGGGGCAGTGTCGGGGGGGCTCTCCCGCTCCTGGGAGCCCCCTCTCTGATGTTCGTTGACCGTCCCGGGCCCCTTGATGTCCTTCCCGGCCCAGGGACCAATCAGAGTACAGCGGGGCGGAGGCGCGCCCGCAGCTGCCATTTGCAGCACGGCTCACAGGGGCGTTGCAGCCTCCACCAATGGCTGCACAGCGGCAGGGGGGGGCGTGGCCGATAACGCAGCCGGTGCCCGTCACATGGATGTGGCCCCTCTAGCTTTACAGGCCCGGTTCGGGCCTTTCTAATACCAAGGCAGGTCCGTCGTTCACACGCTCCTTTTCTCTGGCGCCCGGGGCAGCGGCGAAGCTTGAACCCTTCCCAGCGGACTCTCCTTGATGCCGCAGTGGCCCTCTCCTGGCTCCGGGGGCCGCAGAGACACGGTCAGCGGCAGTGAGTTCTGAGTCAGCGCGTCTTCAGGCGGGGTAGGCACCCGCTTAGTTTATAATCATGTCGAAGTGCGGCCTCGCCTCCTCCTTGCTCCCGGTCTGTGGCGGTGATTCCGGGCAGTTCCCGAGGCGGCGCTATCGCGAGGTAGGCACCCGCTTCTTCTAGGTACCATAGTGGCAGAATCCAGCGCTGTAGCGCTTGTAAATAGCACAGTGCAGGCTATACATACAGCGCTTTGATGGTCATGATGCAAGGGCACAGCAGGCTACAAAAGTCCTGGACCAAGGTAGCGCTTTGCAGGCACACTCCTTACTTCTCCAGGGGCCAAGGGACAGAGCAGCAGGCACTACTGGGCCAGGTCAGCAGTTAGTGGGGACTCATCAAAACAGGGCGGTAGGCTTTCACCATCCTCCACTGTAGCGTGGCCCTCCTCCTACACAGCAGCCTGAACTCCTGCAGTGGGGCTTCCACTAGCCCTGGGGACAGTAGGGGTGTTCTAGATGGGTTCAGGGTCCAGCACACAGGCCCAAGGGGTGGTATCCCCTGACAGCAGGTCCCCTCACGTTCCTCTCTCAGCTCTGTCTCAGGACACGGTGGCACAGCCCCCTTATTTATATGCCCCTCACCCCACCTACCAGTCAGTGCCAAAAGCTATTGGGATTTTCCGGGGAACTTGTTCTAACTGGCTCAGGGGGAGGAGTAGAGCACCCTGGGTGCCAGGCTTTCCCTCCAAAAGCAAGGGTGGCTGGGTACCAAACAACTAGACCGCTAACCTACTGCAGTCAGGTGGCACAACACATAGCCATGGCATCCATTTTAAATACGGCATGTTACCAGGGTACATTTACACAATAGGGGGAGGTTAATAAGTGCACACACCATTACGTGTCATTTTCACATTAAACAGGGCATCTCAAACCACACATTGCCTATACAGTGTTCTTTACCATGGGGGAGATATCCTAAACAGGGGGGTGAAAAGGCAAATTTTTTGGGGGAAAATGGGCCAAGTCCAACAGTGTGGACACACTGCATTCGGTTTCACCGTGATTTAAGCTGTCTCTGCACTTTCAATCAATTCACATTTCTTTCCTGTAAAATCCCAAGCCTCTTGATTTACTGTGCAATTTGAATCTGGAGTTAACTACTCTTATGTAAAGCCTGGAAACAAATTAACTCTCGAGTTGCCGAATGTAATTTAGAGTCTTCACATTATGTTTGAATACCAAACCCATCTGGTGCACAGTAATTTACACAAGTCAGTTCACAAGGTTATTCCCTAACATTATAACTGGATCTTAATCACAGTTTAAGTTTGTGGCCATTCATCATTGAGACAAATTGTACGGGAACATTTGCTGACAGTTTATTAGGTGTTTATTAGAAATGTCTACAACTTGGACTCGTTTCCCAGAGGGGTGGGTTGGGCGCTCCCATCAGTCTGACTGTGGAACGGGAGGCACATTTATTGATTAAAAGAGATGCCGGATTCCCATTTACTTCTCCTACAAAAGGGCCACTCTGGGTGACCTCTAGGACTGCACCAAGCATGCAATCCTTCTCCCGTCTCAGGCACCGTCATTGTGTCTGATTCAGTCCAGAAGAAACTCCTAGTGTAGGTGGAAGTTGTGGAAAATCATTGTTTATCACTGAAGAATTTTGTTGAAATCCTGAATTTGTTAAGAATTTGGCGTTCTATTCTGTATTGGGCTGTGGGGCCATCGGGACTGAAGGCATGTTCCAATTTAACTGCCTTTGATTCTGCATGCTCGGCACAGAGGCCAGTTGGGCTGGGACCATTGGCTGTGACATCCCATTCTGTGCCATCAGATTCATGTTCCCGTTTCCCAGTTTGATGCACGCATGGAAAGGGGCGTGTCTTATTCTGCATATTATTAATATTTTAGGTATTTATATTGTCATGGTTAGTAAAACCAATACTTTGAGAAAAAACATTTCTGGATGCAACGCTAAAAGACAGGCAGACACAAAACCACACGCGCCCTCTTCTGTCTGGGCTCTGACTTTGCTATATTGTGTAAATCTGCACTAACTCGCGATGCTTGGTACTCGCTCACTATGCTTGCAGAAACTGTGTGTGGTAATTGTGATATAGATTAAAGATGGTACATTTCTGAACGTTCATTAAGTTCATCGACTGCCTTGTTGAATTTGATAAATAGTGTTGCTTCTCTTTTGGTCAGCGAGGATAACGCTTTAGAGAACAGAAGATACCATCCTTTGCTGAGTACCCATGTTATACAACAGTAAAGTGACAGGAAAGGCTGAACTGCGCTTGTATAATCGTGACAGACATCTTGAGTTCACAATCCAAGTTCACAGAGAAATTATGAGATCAACACTATCATTCCTCTTTTAAGAGCATTTTTTTAACTTGAATAAGACAGGATTCTCATCCGATTAAGCTCCATGTAAAAAAAAAAGTGCTGGGATTCTGTCTCGCATGTTCACTTCATTTTGATTCCAACCATGAACTAGATTGCGATAGTTTCACTTATCTATTAGAGTAGTAATAGTGCTATGTAATACATAATGGCAAATGATTGTGCGAATCATTCCCCCCCTTTTTTTATTGGACTTCAGGAGAAGTAACTATGGGCAAACAGGGGGGAGGAGCCTAGCCCGAGAGCGTAATGGCCGCCTTTTAGCTCGGCTCCGTCGGCCCTCCGGCCAACCTCGACTATCCTGCAATTTATCCTGTACTGCGACGATACTTCACTACAGATTTTGGAATTTAACGACCCACTCTTACTCACCGTCTGGTCCGGAGGCTCCTGCGTGCTGTGGGTCCGCAGTTGTGCCCTCGGGAAGTTTGGGCCTCCGGGCGCTCGAGACCGGGACCTCGCCTGTGGGACCCGACCGGCGGTGCTGAGATTGCCGGCCCCGGCCGCGAGAGAGAGCCACTGGTGGGAGCCGTTGTGTGTATGCCCCGGCGATCCTGAACCGGCCCCGATTTGTGGACCGTGCGGCTGGAGGGGGACGAGATGTGTTGGGGGCTGACTGTGTGAAGGGGTCCCTTCGCCTTTGTTCTGTCCGGCGGCCCTGGACCCCGCGCCTGGCTCTCGCCTGTGGGGCCCGCCGCTGTTCGGAGGGGGCCCCCCCCCCATCGAGCGCCTACCCGTTCTGTGCCGGTGAGGCCGTTGTTGGGAACCTCCAGAGGTCTGTAAAGTCCTACATTTGGGAACTGTTTGGGGGCCCACGGTGGAGTGCGGGGCGGCGAAACTCACAAAATGGCTGTCAACAACGTGGGGGGTGCTCCACTCTGCGTCGACGAACTTTGCTGGCCGGATTGCGCGGGGGCCTGGGCGTGTGCTCGAGCGCCCACACTCGGAGATGTCCTAGACGCCTTGATGTCCTTACACGCTGTCTTGGCCCCCGGTGCTTCTACCGACCCCATGCGGCCCGCCGCCATTTTGGGTCGCCGCTCTTTCATGCACCCCTATCGTCCTGATGCCTCCATTGCTTCGCCCCCTTCGGCTGCGCCAGGAGTTGCTGCCGCTGTTCTTCGGCCGCTTGCTGGGCCGGTGGCTCTTGAACCTCCGGTTTTTCACCGTCCGGACTTCGATGACTTGCACACGACGCGGAGATCTGCTCCTTCCCGGCCAACTGGGACCTATGGTGGACCGCTGTTTGCTCCCGCTTCGATGGATTCGAGCTTTTGTCCTGGAGGGGTACCTTTGCATTGTCGATCTGCGACACTGGACTCCGGCTTGCTTTTGCTTGCCCTGTCGTTGCTGCTACAATTGACTTGCTTCACTGACTTTTTGTATTCCATTAGTTTGGTGGCTCTCCCTAATCTTCATCACTGCCGTAACCCTAGTCAACATTACGATTATTCTGTGCTGGGTGGTCCGCCTCATGTTATACCTTATTGGGTTGGTTTCGTGGTTAGGAAGGGCTGGGGGTAAGTTGCACAACACTGATAGACTGCTGGTTTACCTGTCCGTTGCACTGACGCTTACACTCTCGACATTGTGAAACGTTCAAATTTCCCCCTCCCCCCCCCCCCCCCCCCTGCAGTTATTGTTGTATGTGAAGGTGTAGTACTGATTTGATAGTTATTCATTTGATGGTCGGGGGAGGGTCGCAGCCGAGTGTATTTGTTCGTATCCTCTGGCTCCTCCCTCTCATCCTATTTTTGTTTCATATTCCCTCTCCTCCTTCTTTTTGTCTCCCTATTGTACTTCTTTCTTTACTATATTTCGGGTTTCGGATTAGGGCGACAGTGTGGTATATAAATAAATAATACCGGATCTAGGTTTGACTAGGCATAGCAATAACAGATAGCTCAATAAATAAGAGTCAAGATTCGAGGTAGTAGGAGTTTGCAGGTTTAATACAGCATAAGGACAGGAACAGGACAACCTGCACAGGAATAGGATGGCAGGGCCCGGCAGCTGCCGGGGCTGGATCTGGGATGAGCGCGCTAGCATTTAATAGCAATACACAAGCATATATAGTAAAACAGTTGCATTACAGTACATATGATAGGCGGAGCAGTGGGTGGAGCAAAGGGTGTGACGCGTAGCAGTCGCGAAAGATAAGGGTGAAAGTGGGTGTAACAGGGCGTATACATAGACAGGTGATGCAAACGTAGCAGAATATGTCATGAATGGGGCGGAAACATGGAGGGGGCTACCTAAGGAGCCGGGACCTCTAACCTGATGGTGCGCGCAAACTGACAATGACGTGTTACTAGGAGAAGCTGGGGGCTATGAACTCTGTGCTAGGAGTAGAGACTGAAGTCTGGAGAGTCAGGGCGACATGTACCTAAACAGTATCTAGTATCTGATGTTTAGAGAACATGTTGATATAAACTAAGAGTCAGGAGGGGAGAGGCTAACGGACTCTAAGACTGGAGCATGCATTATTCTACATGTAGTGCGTGATGAAGAATATTAAATGACCATTAAATGCAGTATTTCTCTTACATGGAGACGTAAAGGCTAGACAATGACGGAAACTATTGATACGATTCGGTAGCTTAGGAATGCAGAGAAGGAGGGCTGGACTGATAACTAGAATCATAACATACTCTTGGCAGACTCGTAGGCAGAGCCAGGCTGAGCCGGGCACTGTGAGGCAGGAAGTAAGTGAAGGGTCGAGGATACAGGTGGGGGCTGTATCGCTCCTCAGCGAGGCTCAGGAGACAGGAGCTGAGAATCCGGTTTCTGGGCCCTTTTGAGGCCTAGAAACGGGGACTTTACAATGAAATAACGTGCACACTGAGAAACGTGGCAACGTGACTTTACATAGGCCTGATATTCGTAGTATTCACGAGGACTGGAAACAGGCATACTAGAGATGGACACAACTGTAATTGCGTCATTAATCGAACAGAGGGAATACATATGCATATTAATCATGTACACATAACATATGATGGAGGACGCGTAGGGACACAGAACATGGCAAAATTTACTTTTCCACATTCCCTCCTTGTCACTACGTTTCCATCAGGAAACATCAATATTCATGATACCATCTATCATTTCATACAGTATCATTTGCTCGTCTCGAATTTTCTTGGAACGGGATTTAGAACGGGACTTGGGACTAGGAATACAAGAGGTAGCACAAATGCCGCAAATCGCAGGGCCACATTGTATACAGAGGCAGCAGCTGAATATGATCGCTACTGCAATACCTAAAAAGGACAATACTTTCCATCCCCAGGCGGAAATTATATTCCAGAACCAACCGGACCATGTCCAGGTGCCTGGATCTTGGTGTAACAGATGGGCAATTTTATGGAGTCTGGTTATAGCTGAATAAACAGACGGCGCGTTATTTGGAATGAAAATGCAGCAACTAGATCCGATGACTCTACATGCCCCGCCCCTATCGGCCAGGATGACGTCAAGGACGAGACGATTCTGGAGCACGACAAATCTCATAGCAGATTGCTCTTCGGTTAAGTTACCTAGGGCAGAGGCAGTCTCATTCACTACTGCTTCAAGGGTTCTGGTTAACCTACGGATTAGCTTACTGTTCTGGATAGGTCCTATAAAGAAGAAGAAACCTCTATTGAAATCTGTATATTGTTCTAGAGCAGTTTCAGTATAATCGACAATCGGGGACTCCCTTCTATGTCTAACGTGTACTAGATGTGTGTTTCTATGATAATCAGATGGGGCTAGGAAAACTGGTGGCAGTAGGAAGGCAATGTAACATGTTCCCTCCCAATCGAGGGGCAGACGAACATATGCGGTCTGACCACAAATAAAATAAGAATGACGTGAAGCTTTGAAAATAGATTTCCCACTGTCACTATACTTGACAATAGTAGTACAATCACTATGTCCTACATGTACGGAACCATTATTTCGGACACATAATTCACCTTTGACTGGTAGTACTGAAATAGCAGGTAAGTCTGGAGTAGAATCAGACTGAACATTCAGGACCATGAAACTCGAAGAATAATTACCCAAATTGTAAACTTCGTTTTCGAGATCTAACCCTGTTCTGTGGGGAAGACCTTGCTTGTCTGGGAAACATGTACTGTTAAGAAAAAACATATCTGTTGAGGATGACGTTAACGTGGACCATGCTCCACACGAACCATTATGTGAAAACGGATAAGGAAAGAGTGGCAGAACTCCCTTCGGTGTCTGGAAAGGGGGGAGTCGACCACACACCCAACAATTAGTGGCATTGCTGGTCTGGTGTGAATAATGTAACATGCGGATAAAAGAATTGTTACGCATAGCGAGGCGATAAGAGAGTTCATGAGGAGGCAGATCACTAAACGTGTGCTCTACTGTAACATTGGCAGACTTATCTACATGAGAAACTGGAAAATACAGGTAAAATGCATAACTGGTGCAGGAAATCATAATACTGAGAAATAATATGAAACTTAGAAAAACGATACATCGGATTGAGTTTTGACTAACTCTCTCACTATGGGGGTCTATTTTATACATGTCAGAAACCGGTCTAACCGTTTCACCTAGGGGAGGACTTAGACAATCAAACTGGCTGACTTATTTTACTAGACCTTAACTTTTTCTTATACTCCTGTTGCGGAGTTGTCTCTAACAGGGAGGGTGCAGTATCATTGTCTTTTGCGGGACAGTCCTTAAGAATAGTACTTTGGCAGTCTTTTAAATGCTCGGAAATGTTCTTTGAAATGGGCTTCAATCCATAAAATTTTTTGATGTGTGAAAGATGCACCCAGCCTTTGCGTCCCTCCAACTTCACGGCTGTACGGGTGGCCAAGAGGACCTGTCGGGGCTCCTTCCAGCGAGGCTCCAGCGGACTTGAACGATCAAAGTTTCGCACTAAGACCATGGATCCGGGAACGATTTCATGCGGTGCCACCTCGGTATTGTCTGGAAATGCGGCAGCAACCTGTGAACGACAAGAGTTGAGGGCAGACATCAAGGAAGCTAGGTAATCTGTCAGCATATTACTTGAAACATCGGTAATACTTCGGGGTCTAGGTGTACCCCACATGTTAGGGGGGCGGCCGAATACGACCTCGTACGGGGACAGACCTGATCTGGAATGTGCGACCATGCGCATGTAGAACAGAGCAACTGGCAGAGCTACTAGCCAGTCCACACCTTTCTCTTGACAAACTTTTGCAATTCGGATTTTCAGGGTCTGATTATGTCTCTCTACGAGACCAGCTGCTTCAGGATGGCGTACACAATGGAACTTCCACTGGTACCCTAACAACAGGGAAACGTGCTTCATCAACTCAGATGAGAATGGCTGGCCGTTATCAGAATATACGACTCTAGGGAGTCCATAACGGGGGAAGAACTCACGAACCAACTGCTTGGCAGTGGTCGCGGCTGTGTAATCTGGGACTGGATATGCTTCTGTCCACCTGGACAAAGCGCATACCACTACAAGGACATACTTGAAACCTCGACATCGCTCCATCTGAATATAATCCATTTGGAGGACCTCGAATGGGTGGTCAGGGGGCTGGAATCCACCTTGTTCCACCGGGACACTTTTACCTGGATTGAACTGGCAACATATCATACAGGTACGGACTTTCTGCTTGGCTGCAGCTCGTAAATGCTTGTTAAACCAAATGTTCTGGATACTGTCTAACATAGCTTTTTCTCCTAAATGTGCTGGACTATGTGCGGTATTAATAATGACTTGAACCATAGAGTCGGGGAGAAACCATGTGGCTTTACCCTTCGTTACCCATCCCTGATCTGTCTGGACCCCTCCTTGTTCGGACCATTTCTTGATTTCATCGGGAGTAGCATGTAACTGGATATCTATGACATCTTGAGTGGGGTCCTTAGCTGTCATACAGGTAGTCAGATCTGGAGTGTATGTCGGTGTCTTATTAACTGGAATGTCTGGTGTCTGTGCTGTAAGCTTGGCTGTGCGATCTGCTAGATCATTACCTTGAGAAATGATGTCTGTAACTTTCGTATGTGCTTTGCACTTCATGATGGCAATAGATGTCGGTAAATGTATAGCATCTAACAGAGCCTGAATAAGGAGACCATGCTGAATCTTGGTTCCATGAGAAGTCATGAAACCCCTTTCTTGCCAGAGCACTCCGAAGTCGTGTACAACTCCGAATGCGTAGCGTGAATCTGTGTAAACATTAACTTTCAGGTTCTTGGCGTGTATGCAGGCTTGTGTCAGAGCAACTAGCTCTGCTGCTTGAGCAGACAGGGTGTCAATACGGTGTGTTTCAATAACTTCAGTGTCAGTAGTCACTGCATACGCGGCTACTAGTTCTCCTGTACTTGTTCTCATACATGAACCATCCACATAAAGTGTCAGGTCAGGATCTGGTAATGGAATATCTGTCAAGTCTTGTCTTGGCTTAGTCATAGTGTTAACTACTTCCACACAGTCGTGTGTGGCAGGATTTGAATTAACTGACGGTAACAGTGTAGCAGGATTTAGAACGTTGCAGCGTCTGATTTCTATGTGTGGCTGGAACAGTGTCAATTCATAACCTGTTAAACGTGCAATTGTCAAGTGCTGAGTCTGTGTTCGGTTTAAAAGAACTTCCACGGAGTGTGGAACTTGTACTGTCAAGGAATGTCCTAATACTATGGAATCACTTTGTCTGATAGCTAGTGCTGTGGCTGCAACTGACTTGAGGCACGCAGGCAGAGCCTGGGCTACAGGATCTAATGTGCTCGAAAAATAAGCACAGGGCTTGTATTGTCCTGCTTGATCTTGTGTAAGAACAGATAATGCTGTACCTTCGCGTTCAGTGACAAAAAGTGTAAAAGGCTTACTGTAGTTCGGTGTTACTAGAACTGGAGCTTGGCATAAAGCTTTCTTTAACTCATTAAAACTAAGTGTATGTTCAGATGTCCAAGGGAGGACAGTTGATACGGCTGCCTCCTGTGTCGTTAACTGTATCAGTGGCTTAGCTAGAAATGCATACTGAGGAATCCATTGTCTGCAATAAGAAGTAAGGCCGATAAAAGCACGTACCTCCTTCTGGGTCTTGGGCTGAGGAAGACTCGCTATTAACTGGATACGGTCG
This sequence comes from Lissotriton helveticus, assembly GCF_964261635.1. Classification (NCBI taxonomy): domain Eukaryota; kingdom Metazoa; phylum Chordata; class Amphibia; order Caudata; family Salamandridae; genus Lissotriton; species Lissotriton helveticus. The sequence continues at coordinate 494,642,017 of NC_136062.1, forward strand.
GGTGTCAACTGCCTACCCCTCTTGGACAGTAAGTGGCCTAAATAGATCACTTGCTGTACACAGAATTGAAGCTTCGAAGGGGACACCTTGTGCCCCATCTCGGCAAGGAAATACAAGACTGTAAGGGATGCTCGCTCGCAAGCACGTTCAGAACGGGCTGTGATCAGTAGATCATCGACATACTGGAGTAGGGCAGTGTCAGTTGGCATGTGAATGTTGTCTAGTTGTCTTTTAAGTGCTTGACTGTAAATACTTGGACTTTCCGTGAAACCTTGAGGAGCGCGTGTGAACATATAGCTCCTTCCATTTAAACAAAATCCGAAAAGGAACTGGCTGTCTGGATGAATGGGGACACTGAAAAATGCGTTCTTGAGGTCTATGACTGAAAAAAATGAGGCTTCAGAATCAATGGCTGTCAATAGGGAAGAGATATCTGGGACAACTGGGTACTGGGGAATAATACATTTATTGAGTTCTCGTAGGTCAATCACTAATCGATATACTGGGGGTGCATTCGGATCAGTACGTTTCATGACAGGAATGATCGGAGAGTTACATACATTGGAGTCAGTTTCTACAACTACTCCTTGAGCCATAAGCTCGTCAATAATTTTGGATAAGGCTGCTACAGCCTCAGGTGGCAGTCTGTACTGCCTGATTCGTGGTAACACTACACCTGGCTTGAGAGTCACACGATGGGGTGTGATTTGCATATAACCAACATCAGTTGGACCTTGTGCCCATAGATGCTGCGGAACATTAGACAATCTCGGATCAAAATCTCGTAATACATAGTGACCCTTGAAGTCACGTAGGAACAATCGTATTCCCTCTGGGGAACAGCAAATAACTGCACCTAATTCTTTCAGTGTCTTAATGCCTAACAGATTTTCTGGACATGACTTCGTAAGTAACAGATCAGTAGTGCGGGACAATGGACCTACTTCTAGAGTAACTGGCTTAGATATCTCGTTTACAATAGGTTTTCCTGAAAATCCAAGGGAAACATTTCTTGAGCCTGAGAGCGGAGCCCCTGGAACTTCGGCGTGACTATTGGTGGTCCTACTTGCCCCTGTGTCAATCAGAAACTTTCTGTCTTTTCCTAGTACTTGACTATGAACATAGGGACCTTCTTGATCTACAGGTATCTCGATGAGAGGCAAGCCTACCTCCCTCTCTAGGCTGTTTCATGAATACGGTTGATACTCTGGATACTCGGACTGTGCATACTGGTACATCTGCTGTGTAACATGCTGTGTTGCAGCGATAGGCTGCGGTGCTGTAACTGTCTGTGGTGCATTCTGTGACTGAGGAGTCTGTGTAACTTGTTCTTGTCTAGGCGGACGTGGTCTTTCTTTAGTCTTACCGGTAGCTATGTTGTGTTTCAGAACTGCACACTCGTTTATAAAATGACCTGGCTGTTTACAATAATTGCAGTTCCCTTTAACGGGAGCTGCAGGATGACTGGCTTGATTCGTACCCCTCTTCTGACTGTCTTGAGGAACAGATTGTGCAACTAGTACTTTCATTTTCGTGTCTTTCATACGTTTTCTCTCGTGATCTTGCTCTTCTCTGATTCTATTCTGGTGGTATTGAAGCATCTGTAACATCTGGGACGGGGTATTAGCTTGCCAGGTACTTTCGACTTTCAAAACTCGATTCTTAACTTGTGGACTTGAATTCTCGACTAATTTAGTAACAAAAAGATGAGGGTATGACTCGCTACTTGTCTTGAGGCCACTGTTTATACTAAAACATTTCTCGAATCTAGAATAAAAATCACTAGTGTCTTCGTCTTGTTTCTGTTTACAGGCTGAGATTGCATCCCAGTCTTCCTTTTTAGTTGCTAATAATCTGGGCAAAACTTGTATTAACAGTTCTGGTAATTCTTTACATTTCTCTCCTAGACCGGTACCTGGTACTCGTGCCTTATCTTCAGCTTCTAGAACTGCCCAATCGATCTTTTTCTCTCCCACCTCCCAATCTTTTTCCTTGAGTTTCTCGTATACCCCTGCGGGCAACAAGACTTTTAACATTTTAATGATATCTGGATACGTGTATTCTCCCATACGGAGCATGTCTTTTAATTCTCGGTGGAACCCTGCTGGATCTTTATCATGACAGGGAATTAACTTTTTCATCTCTAAGAGTTCCATCTTTGTGATCGGGGTGTAAACAAACACTCGTTGCATTTCACCACCGTCTGTCTTAATTGGATGTACTTCTCGTAACGGATTCTGTCTGTCTATGTAAAAGGGTTTACTTTCTGGAGGTGAGACATGAACAAAATGTGGGTTCAGAAACGTTCTGTATTTGTGGCGCTGTTCTAGAATGACACTAATTAAATCGGTACCTAAACCTTTCCATCTATTTTGGAGTAACTCGTTCAGGACATCATGTAACGGACCTGGATCAGAATGTTGACCCTCATACAAAGTAATGAGGTGCTGAATCATATACATACCCGCCAGTCGCTGCTCGGCTGGGGGCAATTTCAGAAACATTTGTGCCACTATTTCGTCTGGAAAAGTGGTAGAATCAGTAATCCATCGGACTGCTGATCGGACTAGTTCTTGTTCATGCATAGTACTTAACTCGCTATAACCGAATCGTGATTTCAGAATGTGATCGGTAGCTTGAAATACTTGTTCTAGAGAACCTTGTTCTGGTGCTGGATGGTGGAAAGTTGGCTTGTGTTCTAGGCGTAAATGGCGATCTGGAAATCTAGATTTTCCTACATACGCTATTCTGGCGGGATTCTCATCCTCTACCTCTTCTGTAGAAGAGTCATTTTCTTTCTCGCTTACTTGTGCTGCCTTACGTTGATCGTGTAACCTTATTATTTCCTTACGGATTTTCTTGTACATACTCTCTATACTACTGATGTTCTTATGCTTACCCTCGGCTATATTATCACTCCACCTTGTCAGGATTTTCATTTCGGCCTGATCTTTAGTCGGGGAATCTTGTTCTCTTATTAGACAATTAATCAAGAACTTTAATAACATGAGCTGGATCTCAACTTTCCTTTGAGACATGACGTCACTAATACTTTCTGGATCATCCCCTGTACGGATGAAACGATATATTCTGTCTAGATCTTCTTTCATATCTGGTAGGGTGACTAGATACTCGGTCACCTTTCTTACGCGTAATGAATATAAAACCATATTATCCTCGCCTTGGACTGGGTCATAGGCACATTCGGTATGGGCTTTTCTTATTTCTGCAACAGACTGATGTCTGGGCGTACGCTGTGACGCTTGTGCATGTAATTCGACTAACGTTAAACACTTGTGTGGCGGCGGGGTTCCAGGAGGACCTCCCCCTGCGGCCCCTAAACTAGAGTCGTCAACTGATGCTCTTCGTGCTGGCAAAGTGGGAAATTGAAATGCAGGCTGGACTTGTATGGCGGGTTGGACCGGGGGTACCGTAACAGGTACTCCGGTGTCTGGAGGAGCGGGAAGTGCCTGATTTACAGGGACCGGCGGAACAGGATTTGCATATTCCGGGACTGTGTCGTCCAAATAGGACGAGATGAAAATATCAGCTGCGGTCGGTTTGTGACGTAGCTTAGTCGGAACTAGTGGTGGCGGAAAATTACTGGATGCCTCCGGGGTCGCTTTTGGCAAGCCCTCGGCAAGAAGAGGATACATACCCTTAATAAGGGCATGCCTCTGTCTGTCTGACTGTTCTGTTTTAATTCGTTCACCTATCTCGATTAATTCTTTTTCTTGTGCTCGCTCTAAGGATTCTCTACTTAATTCAGACTTTCTGATTTCTTTTTCGGTTCTTTTATGAGATTCTTTGCGCCATAACTCGATGGCATCTTTCTGTGACTGTCTGGCTTTCTTTTTCCATAATGCTTCTTCTACTCGCATGATGCACTCGGCATCCCATGTACCCGATACGGGCCATCTATACTTTTCTTCTAACTGTTTGGTATACTCTACCCATAAATCTAGATATAATATGGCACTTATGCCATGCTTCTGATACATAAAATGACCTGGACTGTCCCTAGGCGGGACAGGAACTGCTGCTTCTAGCAGACCTTTTCTAGTTCTTAACTGGCGTAGTCTGGAAAATAACGGCATGACTGGACTGTAATCTAGACACAATACAATACACAATGAACACGATAAATACTTCACACTCATACCACGACATTAAAATACATGAAGAATATTTAAAATAACAGTTCGAACAGAATACTACCTGGAATACTGAAAACAGAATACATGAATTTTCTCGAGAACAGAACTGACTAGAACAGAAACTAGATGTACTGCTGAAACAGTACGAAACTTACCGGTCTCATAAAGAGACACGTCAGGACCCGCATCCACCGAAGTGGACACTTCGTTTGGGGGTCTGTGTACCACCAACCCACGGACCAGAGTCAATTAGATTGACCCTGTCTAGATACTACCCCAGCAATGGTACTCACCGGGCAGCAAGAACGGAAGGCCTCGGACTGGACTGGACTGCTTCGACGCCGGATGGACGAACTTCGGACTTCTGTTACGGGTGGGCCTCCGGATACCTCGGACCTTGGACTCTCGGCTTGGGCTCTGGTCGGGACTCGCCGCGTTCCTCCACCGCCTCGTCTGGATGCTGGACCGCCACCTCCGTCTCCTCCGTGGGCCTGAGGGATACTTGAAGCAGAAATATCTGCACGTGCACGGTATGGTTCCGTCACGGCTGCAGAGGGTCAGGGGGCCGGCGTGGCTTCACCGGCGCGTGGGGAAAGGGCAAGTCCCTGTTCGGGCGCCATTCTGTGGTATATAAATAAATAATACCGGATCTAGGTTTGACTAGGCATAGCAATAACAGATAGCTCAATAAATAAGAGTCAAGATTCGAGGTAGTAGGAGTTTGCAGGTTTAATACAGCATAAGGACAGGAACAGGACAACCTGCACAGGAATAGGATGGCAGGGCCCGGCAGCTGCCGGGGCTGGATCTGGGATGAGCGCGCTAGCATTTAATAGCAATACACAAGCATATATAGTAAAACAGTTGCATTACAGTACATATGATAGGCGGAGCAGTGGGTGGAGCAAAGGGTGTGACGCGTAGCAGTCGCGAAAGATAAGGGTGAAAGTGGGTGTAACAGGGCGTATACATAGACAGGTGATGCAAACGTAGCAGAATATGTCATGAATGGGGCGGAAACATGGAGGGGGCTACCTAAGGAGCCGGGACCTCTAACCTGATGGTGCGCGCAAACTGACAATGACGTGTTACTAGGAGAAGCTGGGGGCTATGAACTCTGTGCTAGGAGTAGAGACTGAAGTCTGGAGAGTCAGGGCGACATGTACCTAAACAGTATCTAGTATCTGATGTTTAGAGAACATGTTGATATAAACTAAGAGTCAGGAGGGGAGAGGCTAACGGACTCTAAGACTGGAGCATGCATTATTCTACATGTAGTGCGTGATGAAGAATATTAAATGACCATTAAATGCAGTATTTCTCTTACATGGAGACGTAAAGGCTAGACAATGACGGAAACTATTGATACGATTCGGTAGCTTAGGAATGCAGAGAAGGAGGGCTGGACTGATAACTAGAATCATAACATACTCTTGGCAGACTCGTAGGCAGAGCCAGGCTGAGCCGGGCACTGTGAGGCAGGAAGTAAGTGAAGGGTCGAGGATACAGGTGGGGGCTGTATCGCTCCTCAGCGAGGCTCAGGAGACAGGAGCTGAGAATCCGGTTTCTGGGCCCTTTTGAGGCCTAGAAACGGGGACTTTACAATGAAATAACGTGCACACTGAGAAACGTGGCAACGTGACTTTACATAGGCCTGATATTCGTAGTATTCACGAGGACTGGAAACAGGCATACTAGAGATGGACACAACTGTAATTGCGTCATTAATCGAACAGAGGGAATACATATGCATATTAATCATGTACACATAACATATGATGGAGGACGCGTAGGGACACAGAACATGGCAAAATTTACTTTTCCACAACAGGCACGCTGTTTGGAAGGTAGGCTGTAGCCTTCTGCAGGGGTGCGGGGTGGGACGGGTGGGTGGGGTCTTTCAGATGTTTCTTTTTTGGTTCTATGGCCCTTTTCTATCCCTTTATAGAGATGCCGCTTCTGTCCTCGCTTCTCTGGCATGAGTGGGTTGGGGTCTGTTGCTATGCCACTTTTCTCAGTTTCGGTGTTTCCGTCGCGACTGCCATACCCTTCTTCTCGCCAGCTCTCTACTTTCTTCTGTATTATTGGCCGCGGGATGCTTGGCCCGGGGTGGCGCCCTTCTTGCAAGATTGTGTTTCTCCTTTTATATTTCCTTTCTTTGTTCCTCCTTCTTCCCCTTTCCCTGTTTTTGCCCTTATTGGTTCCCTTCCCTCAGTTTCCCCCCTATTTTTCCCCCTTTTCCCTCCCCCCTCTCCTTCCCTTCCCCCCCCCCTTTTTTTTCCCCAGGCTAGTATGGCGAGTAGGTTTGGATCGTGCAGTTTATCCGCTCCCCTTGCATTTGTTCGCGTGTTATTGGGTGGGGGGCATGAGATGCTGGTAGTACCTGTATGCTTATCTAATATATTTTGCGTTTGTTTTGTGCTGCGATCGACTCGTGTCTTCACATCCTCCCCCCCTACCCCCCCCTTCCCATTTTGGCGTGGGTGTAGTCTGTTTTTTGGTTTTTTTTTCTTTGTCGTGTTTTTATGTGTCTGCCATAAGCCTTGTCCCCTCATTATAAAATGGGCCTCATTGTTCCTGATATGGGGCCGTTAATATTGCTTGTCCTTTCCTTAGCACTGTTTCAAATATGTTTGCCTGCCTGTCAGCTGGCCTTGTGCCGCTTATTCTGACTTTTGATCATTTAATTGACTTGTGGCCAGCCGGATTGGTTGTGGGCCCACGCATGTATATCCTGTTGATGTAAATAAAGGTTTTAAAAAAAAAAACCAAAAAAAAAAAAACTATGGCCAAACAATGTATACAGGAAATCGTATGACAGCTACATGATGATCGATTGTGTCAAATCTGAGAGATTAAGATCACAGACGCATTTATGGCACGGCCTTTTCGCAAAGAAGTATTGACTACAATTCCCAGAATTCAATGCATATTCCTCGCGTTCAAGTACCGCGAGGATACGTCTTTCCGCACCCGCGAAAAAATAACAAACAAGATGAGCAGAACTCAGCTGAGACAACAGAGGTAGACCCCAATGTCTAGAAATTATGATAACGCTGGCTGCAGTCTTTAAGCATTTTAATTGTGCCCCTGTAACGTCGAGTAGAACCCACAACATTTGGCAACAGGTTAGACAGCAAAACAATAGCCGCTCTTTAAGGATTTACAAGCTCCGGAGGTAAATAGTTCTGCCGTTCGCTTGCCTATAATACGTCATCCCCTGTAATTCGTTAAGAGTTTTGTATCAGTAGCTGTTGGAAATGGGATCCCCGGCTGGCCAGGGCTTTCGCCAAAGTCAGTCAGAGACCACCACACCCAAGTCAGGGCAAGGGAGTTACACGCCAAGATAACCCCTACTCACCCTCTAGGTAACGTGGCGCGAGCAGCAAGGCTAAACTTGGAGGCGATGTAGGCTAAGTATTTGCGCACGCACCCCGGCAACAACAACCAAAGGCCCACCACAAAGGAAACTCCACACAAGGTTATATAAAAATAGCCTTTGTATTACACCAAAACACATTAGATAAAACACACACTTTACAATGTGCCAGGGGCATGGGCAGAATTTACAGGGGATATGTACAAGACAGGGCCACCTGGACCACTGTCAGGAATCAGAAGTAACACTTTCAGAAATAATACTTTTGCATGTAAAATCACTGTAGCACACAATAAAAATAGGGCACACAACCAGTCACTACTGGTAACAGGACCTCACTAGCACCACCTGTACTAGGGAGAAAACAACCACCTATGTATCACAATACCTGTAGGGGTGTAAGAGTAAAACACATGATGCAATGCTTAACATTCATTCAGAGGTGTATAACAATAACAATGGCGCCAAACTCACAAGTCACCACCTGTGACTGTCCATAGGCAGGAACACCAGAACTGTCCCAATGTCAGGGGGCCTAAACGTGGCAGTTGCCCACAAAGTGCTGGGCAACTGGTGCAATGCTGGTGGGGACAACGTTGGAGCCTCTCAGGCTCTGGACAAAGCACTTGTGTCCCCCAAGAGCCTCGTGGCTCTAAACAAACAGAATGGCCCCCTGAGCCTCTCTAGGCTCGAAATCAATAATGGCCGCCGTTGGAGTCCCCCTCCTGGGGACTCGAAGCAAAATTGGGGCACCTAGAGCCTCTCTGGGGCTCTTAAAATAATAGTGGGCACTTTGGAGCCTCTCGGGCTCAACTAACAAATTATGCCCCCTGAGCCTCTCGGGCTCTCAACAGACAAAGGTGCGGCTTTCTGTGGCGGTGGGGCCCCTCACGGGGGACCCGAGAATACGCGGGGCGCCTCTGTTGGGAGTCCCCCCCCTCTGGGGGACTCTAGATGCCGCAATTACCCTGAAGCCCTCGTGGCTTCACAATCACAATGAGCGCGAGATCGCACTACAAGGGGGGGGGGGCGGACACCTACAATGTGTCCCGGCGCCCCTCCCTTCTCCTCTGCCCCACTCACCGGGTCGGGCGGCGGCTCTGCTTCTTCTTCTCTCCCCGGGGCTCTCCCTCGCTTTGGGAGCCTGGGGGGACACGGAAAGACGCCGGCTTCTGGCTTCACTCTCTGTCCTGCCCCCGGCCTGCCTGACTTCCGGGTCGCGGCTGCGGGGGCGGGACTTCCGTCGGCGAGCTCCCTGATTGGCCGGCCGGCCAACCACTTCCGGGTCGTCGCGGGCAGCGCGGCGGCCCGTTTTCGGCACTTCCAGGCGGGGGGTGAGTTTACCGGGCTCCCGAGTTAAATTCTAGAAACAGCGGCAATTCACCGGGGCAATGCCGGGTGGGCACCGGCTTTCTTAAATAAACACTCCAATCGAGGTGGGCACTCGATCTGGCCACCACGAGCAGGGTGGGCACCTGCACAGCAATTGGCGCGCTCCCAAGCGCTAGGGGGTCGCAATAAAGCGCGCTCAGCGCTACAAGCAAAACGAAACGCTCCCAGGCGCTAGGAAAATCAGGAAGCGCTCACCAGCGCTAGGGACAACAAAGTCCAGCAAAAAGTCCTTCCAGGGGGGGGCAGGGGGGCAAGGCTGGGCCCAGAGCCAGCACACTGGGTCTCCAGGCAGGGAGACACCCCAAGTGGCGGTCCTCTGGCCCAGCAGCAGCAGCAACAGCCCCCTCAGGATCCTAGAAGAGAACAACATCTGTGGGGACACAGCCCCATTTTTATACACCATTTCCCTTTGTCTGAGGGTGCAGAGTGGGGGCGGAACCAGTCACAGCTGGTTCTTGAGTACTCTGTTTACCTCCACCACCCTCTCTATTCACTGGCAGGGCTTGGGTCGTTAGACAAACCACAGGGGGGCGGAGCCAGCATTGTGTGGGGAAAACCCAGCCCATCCAGGACACAGGTACACTCCTCCCACACATCACTCATGCTAATCTCCCACTCACCACCGTGCAGACCCATCCAGACTTCCTGGAGCCTGGCATGCCAGCCAGCTCCAGCCAATCACACGCCAGCACCCTCACAGCACACGTACAGCCATGTCTAGAAATGGCGCTTCGCTACTAGACACATACATGCTGCATACACCATCTCGCAGCATTCACTCTCACGAGTTCACACATACCAGACTCAAGCCTGTACACCCCACGCATCAGGAACTACCAGGGACACATACATTCCCCATGCATTCCTATGGGCGGGCAGGCCTAGCTCAGCACATGCACTCAGAGTGCGCACGCACTTTCCACTGGGACACAGTGAAAGTGCGCAGAATCCAAAAATCACCATCTCCAGGTCACCATTTCAAGCAAAAAGTCTAGGGGTGAACCTGCCCTAAGGGCCAAAGTCCAACAGTAGCACGAAGAAAAAGATATATTCCCCCATCCAGGACCTCGCAACGCTAAGCAGAGCCCAAAACAATACGCGGAGCTTTAAACACTCACTATGTCCGGATAAAAATAGCTTTGCCGACCACGTAGACATAACACGGCGTTTCCGCTAATACATAAGGCATTTGCTTGAGCAGTTAGTGTTTATTATTCCCACACTCGACATTTTGGAAAAATTAGAAAGTTTGAGTTTAAGGACAAAATATCAAGACCAAAAGAAGCACATTCTGCCAATTTATGCTCAGCCCAGTTACTGGAAAGCAATAGAGTTTGTAGTTCTATAAATAATGCCAGCTTATAAACAGACAATTCTTTCAGCACGTGTGAGCAAAATTCATTGCCGCCATGGCACGATAGAAAAGCGGGCAAAGTCCGCCCGCCATCCTAATGGACCCCTATATCGTTACCCTGTCTCCCACGTCGACCACTGTTCTCTTCACGGCCCTCCTTTTATCATACAAGATCTTTCTTTTTTTCATCAACTCCTTTCTCTCTTTTCAGCCCTCCATACTGACCACCTTTTCATCCACTAAGGTTCTTTTGGTTATTACCCACAACGGAGTGACCTTCATGTTGGGGACCCTTCCTTTAAATAAACGAAATAGAGTTTCACCAGAGGATGAACAAGAAGTGAACCTATACTCGCTAACCTTCTTCCTCATTGCCAACTCCCAACTTTCACCACAAGCAACAGCTTGTTGCAGAGTCTCTTTAAGAACCTTTACAAACCTTTCCACCTCACCATTGCTTTGTGGATGGTACAGGGACGCCTTCTTATGCTTGATCCCCCTGGAACTCCGAAACTCTTCCAGGACTACGGTTGTGAACTGAACATCATAGTCTGACAAGAGTCACACTCCTCACCCCAGACAGTCTGCCAGGGCCGTAGAGCCACAACCCACTTCCGTATCCCATGGGAGACAAAGTCAATGCCTTTCTTGGAGAAGACCTTCCTAAGAGGTTTGTGGTCAGTAAGAATTCTGAACCTCTTCCCCACAAAATCTTTCTCAGCTTGCAAACCACCCAGAAAATACCCAGAGCTTATTTCTCCACAACAGAACAGTTGCATTCAGCACCCTCAAGGGCTAGAGACAAAAATAATTGTTTTAACCTCCCCATCAACCTCCTGCAAAAGAACTACTTCTAACCCTTTCAAGCTGGCATCAGTCATGAGATAAGATGCCTTTGTGGAGTCAAAACCTCCTAGACAAGGTGTTTCATTCAGACATGTCTTAATGCACTCAAACTCTTCCTCACAGCACTTGGACCAAACACATGTACTTCCCTTCAGGAGGAGAGACCTCAAACAAGAGCTTATTCCTGCGAAGTTCAGAACGAACTTGTGATAAAATTAAGTCATGCCCAGAAACTTTGTAAACTCTTCTTTGTTTAAAGGGGTGTAAAATTACAAAGGGTGTTTACCAATGACTCTTTGGATTTGATGCCTGCAGCGGACACAAAATGCTCTAGGTACTCTAATTCTTTGACATCAAATTTGCACTGGAGGGGCGTGGTTTGGGCACTGATGGAGGAGGCGGCGTGAGCAACTAGCTCCGTGCCCGATCCCCTCAATAATCCTGATAAATCGCAGCTGGTGCAGTTATAGCTACGGCAACGAATGCCGGAACGACTGGCGCAGCCAGCTGGCTCAATGTGATGGTTGACGAAGACCTAGAAATACCCTGAAACTGTGGGCGAAATCTCCGGCCGGGCCGACAAGGTGAAGGCAAGATGGCGGCGCAGATCGGCCGCCAGGACTGAGCTGCGGCGTCCTGGGCGATCTGAGCAGGTACACCCCCAGAGCATGACTGCAGGACTGGAGAACGCCGGGCGCCATTGCCCTCCTTGACAGGCTATCATGGCGCCTTGCTGCAGCGGTCACTGGCCCCGGGATAGAAGTGCTGCAGAACCGCAAGGTACCTCTGCAGTGGCGCTGGGCAAGAGGACGGCTAGGGGCGGCTTCCGGCAGTAGAGTGGAGCAGCGAAGGTTCTCCGCTGTACTGAGGGAGGAGGGCAACTCGTACGGTGGATGGAGGCTTCCCCTTTCCGCCAGGATAACAACCAATCTTGTGTGTGGGGGACGCTAAGGAGCCGCGGCACCGGTGACCGATGACTTATACCCCTAGCGGAGTGCACCGGGACCCACCGCGGAGTCTCCGACGTTGAGCGAGGGGGTGTGCGCTGCTTGCCGCCTGGAACGGCCGCCGATTGCAGGGTGAGCAGCGGGACCACAGCAGAGGTCCTACAAAGGAGGGGGCTGCGGAGCTCACCCGGGTGCCTCAGAGCTGGGAACGGGGACGGACCGCTGGCGCTGCACGGCCGGGATACCTAGGGCCAGCGACGGAGCGCTTGAGTGGCAGATGCAAACTGCATATCGCCTACCAGCAGGTAGCGGCGGAATACGAGCCCAGGCAGACCTGACATAAAACATTTGTTAGGGAGAAGTGGATTACGGGCACGGAAATTGATGGAGGGCCCTTGGTTTGCAGTGGACAGGAGCACAATAGAGGACATTGGGGTGTGAGGCCTTTGATGGACCACAGCCTGGTGGACGCTGTGCTTACAGAGGGCTGCCACGGGAGGGAACCGAACACGGACCTTCAGCTGGCGAGGCGAGTGCAGGCTACATGATCACCGGCCCTGGGGCCTTGCCGGAGGGAGGGACGCCCGGGCTGCACGAATAAGGGAGCCTTGAGCTAGGCATTGACATAAGTGGTGATCATACCGGGTGCTCTGTGTTGCACATACCATCTCTGCAGCGCGACAGTGTAATAGGCATTAGGAGAACACAAGCGGAAGACTCCGGGAACGGCCCACTGCCGTACTGTGCACATGCCCAGCAGGAACGACAGTGGCTGTGAGATAGGTGCGCTGGGGGACGCATATCTGAGGTGTGGTGCAGTGCTCCGTGGCTCATCATGAAACCGAAGGATCAGAAGGAGGGCGGGATGGACCGGGACGACGCTCGAGAGGACGGTGCGGAAACTGATGGCACGCTATCCGAGCGGAGAATGAACAAACGCCTAAGCAATAGCAGCCACAAAGGAATCACTGCATCAGGACATCACCCAAGTGGCGACGGGGCTGAGACTTCTGAGGGCGGACCATGCCAAGTTAGCGGACAGGGTCAAAGACAACAAAACAACCCTCCAAGAGTTGAAACCTGCGGTGGTGACAGTGGAACGCAAACTCGAAGATGCGCTGCAGCGACTGGCGACCCTAGAGAAGAGGGCCGAAGATTCCGAAAGTCGCAATCGGCGACACAACGTGCGGGTGGTAGGCCTGCCAGAAAAAATAGAGGGTACAGACATGATAGCTTATCTGGAGAACTGGTTTCGGACGCAAGTAGCCCTGGAGGGCCATTCTTCCTTCTTTACCCTCGAAAGGGCACACAGGGTACCCGCCAAACCGCCGTTGCAGGGCCGTCCCCCCCGACCTGTGGTGGCCAGAGTCTTCCATTATAAAGATAGGGACCTGTTGATTCAAACTGCGCGCTCCGTAGGGCCTTTTAAGGTGGAGAACAGTTCAGTCACTATCTTCCCGGACTACACTCAGGAGATACAGCGGCGCAAGGCCACGTACTTGTCTGTCAAGAAGGAGTTCAGAGACGAGGTGATCTAATATTCGCTGCTCTTTCCGGCCAAACTGAGGGTGATACTTGATGGTACAACGCAGTTTTTCTTGACGCCCGAAGATGCCTGGTCCTGGCTTGAATTGTACAGGGCGGGCACAGACCGTAAGAGCGGGGGAGGTCGAGGGCAGCCTAAACAACAGCGAATGCGCCAATCACAACGTATCCGCAAACGGAACAGAACCCAACAGGCCTTAAAGCTCACACAGCTGGCGGCTGATAGGCAGGGGGCTCTGGCGGCAACAGCAGCAATCACGGGATCGCAGAAGGAGGACTCGCGTAGGGGATCGGACACTGATGAGGAAAGGAGGCTATCGGGAACTGAAATTTCGGATGTCAACAGCACCAGGGGCCCGGAGGTGACGCCGAGATCGGCGGATGACTTGTAGTTGGCATGACCCTTCAGGAGGGCCGTTGTCGGCAGACTGAATATGGCAGAGCTGGGACAGATGGTAACACGTTCGAATGTTGTAGCTGTGTCACATTGCAGTGGTGGATTATGGGGCTGGGGCTGGGGCCGGAGTTGCCACCCGTCGGGGCTCGACCACCCCTCCATTGCCCTTAAGGCAACCTCTGGTAACTACTACAGGATAGTATTGTGTGAATGGTTGTGGTAGTTTGGATGGGGTCTGATGATGTGTTATTAGGTCCTGTTCTGGGGGGGGAGGGTTGGGGGAGTTATCCGGAGTGTTGAGGGTTTGGGGTTAGATGGCTCTGGTGTGGGCCGGCAAAGTTCGGAAGTAGAACCGTTGAGAGATTGTTACTATGGGCACGTTACCTGAACTGAAATGTATCACATGGAATGTGCGTGGATTACATACTATGTCCAGACGCCATAAGGTGCATGCATATTTGGTGCGACGTGGAATCCAGATAGCGTTCCTTCAGGAGACCCATCTTACCAAACAGGAATGTGCAGCGCTGCAGAAGCGATGGCGTGGCCAGGTATTTGGCACAGCCTAGTCTGCGTTTGCCTGGGGAACACTGATATGGGTGAGGGCGGGGATTCCTTTTCAGGCCACAAATAGTGTTATTGACCCGGAGGGCACATATGTAGTGGTGGAGGGGAGATTGTACGGACGAGATGTGGTAATCTGTAGTATTTATGCCCCGAACACTGACCAGCCCTGATTCTTGGATAAACTATCAGGGACTTTGGCACATTTCCTGGCGGGTCCGGTTATCTTGGGGGGAGACTTTAATTCGATCACAGATACGACGCGGGACAGATCACATCCACAACTGATTGAATCCCAGGTCCGCAGCATAGCGAAGCAGAGAGCAGATTGGCAGGATAGGTGGGGCTTGATTGATGTATGGTGAGGACACCACCCAGAGGACAGGGATTATTCTTTCATTTCCGCGCTTCATGAGCTGCATGTTCGAATGATACAATTTTATGTAGCACCTCGTTGGCATCACTAGCGACGCATTCTGAATACCTAGCTAGGACCATATCCGATCATAATCCCCAGCTGATATCTCTTCGGTGGAAGCATGGGAGGGCTGCGATCCCCACTTGGCGTCTACGTCCGGAAACCCTGGAAGATCAGGTCTTTAGCTCTGAAATCCGAGAAGGCATTGAACGCTATTTCAGGGTGAATAGGAACACGGCGAATGGGATGCATTCAAAGTAGTCGTGAGAGGGTTGTGCATTAGTAAACATTCGGGGAGAGGACAATGGTGTTAAGGGATGTTAAGAAAGCGGAAGAGGCACTGAGAGACATAGAGAGGCGGAGGCCGGAGCGGGAGGCACTGCAAGAGCAGCTTTCAGCAGCTAAGGAATTAGTGGCGGTGGAAACGGAGAGGTTAAGGAGCTATGATCACAAACAGTATTTGGCAAAGGTTCACGATGAAGGGGACAAGGTGGGTACGCTGTTGGCGCGGTTGGCGAGCCCGGTACTGGGAGGGAGCCCGGTCTTGAATGTGCGTATGGAGACAGGAGAACTGGTCCACTCCCAAGCTGCAATTGCCACGCGCTTCTTGGGCTATTACACTGCACTCTATCAGAGTCACTTAGAGGCGACAACGCTGGACATAGAAGACTTTTAAACGGGGAGTCTACTTCCGCACTTGGACGAAGAGGTAGCCGAAGAAATGGGTCAGGCTATTACCCTGTCTGAGATTAGGGGAGCGATCAAGCAGATGGCTAGGAACAAGATGCCAGGAGTGGACGGTCTCCCAATAGAATTTTATGTCAAATACATTGACATCCTGGCGCCCCACCTGGTGGAAGTATATAGTGAGGCGGTAGAGCAGGGCCGTTTGCCAAAATCCATAAGAGAGGCGCTAGTGGTCCCCTTGGTAAAACCTGGGAGAGAAAGTAGCAATGTGACCTCATATAGACCCCTGTCCATGTTGACAGTGGATTATAAAATTCTGAGCCGCATATTAGCCATGAGACTGCTGCCCCACATGACTGCACTAATCCACGAGGATCAAGTGGGGTTCATTCCGACAAGGAATACCTCGGACAATATCAGACGCCTAATACGAGTACTGGGGAATGCCTTTGACGTGGATTTGATGCCAGCCGTATTGTCGGTGGACATGGAAAAGGCATTTGATAGCTTGGAATGGGAATATCTGAATAAGGTGTTGGAGAAATTTGGTTTTGGTGAGCGATTTCGCCGCTGGACGAAAGTCCTAAACTCATTAGCTACGGCCAGGGTGCGACTGGGGTCTGAGATATCGGCAGAGTATCCGGTGCGAAGAGGAACACGTCAGGGGTGTTCACTTTTGCCCCTGTTGTTCGCATTGGCAGTCGAGCCATTGGCGGCCCGAGCACGGCTAGGGATAGCGTATAGGGGCCTCATATGTGGCGGTACCCCCCACTACATTTTGCTATATACTGATGATCTGTTGTTGTTCTTGGAGGACACGACAGTGGCGTTACAGTGGGCAGTACAAATGCTGTCGGAATTTGGACAGAGGTCGGGCCTTAAAGTGAATTGGACTAAAACCTGCTTGTTTCCGCTGCGGGCAGATGTGCCCGAACCGCACCTGGCGGCTGATCTGGTGTGGGAGTGTTCATGCTTTACCTATTTAGGAGTCCGGATTTATCATAGTGCGGATGACATACTAGAGGGGAACATAGGGCGCTGTATTCGTGCTCTGAAGGGCTGTGTGGCGTTCTGGGCAACCCTCCCCCTCTCGGTGATGGGGAGAGTAGCGTTGCTCAAGATGGTGGCCTTGCCCCGACGGCTTTATTATTTTCGTACCCTGCCAGTCTGGATCCCTCCCCGGTTTTTCAAGGAACTAAGGACGCTCACCATAGACTTTCTGTGGGGGCATGGACGACATAGGGTGGCTTTGGATACGTTGCTGAGGCCGAAGGCGGAGGGAGGACTGGCGGTACCTAACTTCGAACTTTATTATCTGGCGGCGCAACTGCAGATCCTGACGCAGAATGCAGCATGAGAATTTAGGGGCCCTGAGCAGAATCGAGGGACGGGCTTGCAGAGACATGTTCTCTCGTACATCGTCATTCAGCAACAACTGGACCTCCGGGACTTAACGCTGGAGGAGAAGACCCTGAGGTTGTGCTAGAATAAGAGCCAAAAAAGGGCGAGAGTGGCGCATCCATACGCACCTGAGATCCCGCTGGGCATGTTGACAGCATTGCCACATGGAGGGGACTGGTCCCCACTCATGGAGTGGGAAGAGAAGGGGCTGCATATGGTTGGCGACCTCTACGCTGACGGCGAGTTGTTACCCTTTCGGACGTTACAGGACCAATTTGGCCTTCAAGACGGGAGTTTCCTGTTGCACAGGACTGTCACAACAGCTATGCGGCAACACTGGAAGACCGGGCAGTCGGAGCCCAGACCACAATGGCTTGCCAATATGTGGTAATGGCAGCGGGAACGTTTAAGGCGGTTACGTGCCTACATTCTCGCATGTTACATGAGGGTTTGGAACCGCTCACGATCCTGAAACAAAAATGGGAGGAGAGCATGGGGAAGCCCATTCCGTACCCCACATGGGCTCACATCCTGAGACGAACGTGGAAGGGGTATAGGAATGCCAGATTTCAGCAAGTACATTTCTTTGTAGTGCACCGAGCTTACCTTCCCCAGGAAAGATCAGGAAATATTTCAGGGTGCGGGATGCAGCGTACCCCAGATGCTCGATGCCAGCTGTGGAACTTAATCACTTGTTGTGGGACTGTCCACAACTAGGGCTTTACTGGTCTGAGGTGGGGACGCTTCTTAACGAAGTCACTGATCGGCAGGTGGAGTTTGATAAGGCGGCTTGTCTGCTGCTTTGGTTTCCGCACACCAAAAAAACGAAGATCACTAGCAAATTCATTGATTTGGGTCTCATCCTAGCCCAGAGAGAAATAACATGGCATTGGAAGTCGAGGGAGGGTCCTATTGGTAGTAGATGGGCGAGCGAACTACAGAAATGGGCCCATAGTGAAGGTACCGTCAGGCTTAGACAGGCAGCTAGGACAGCGAATGAGAAGAGTCTAGAGATGGCACGAGCATGGGAAGGATTGGTGCGCACGCTGGGCGACTGCCTAGAGGCCAGAGAGGACTAAGGAGGGACAGTTTTAGATGGAATTCCAGGTGGTACATTCAAGTAAGAGTAGTGATCCCACGGATATATTCAGTCTACGAATAGATAGAGCAACATGGTGCCCACAGTAGTAGTTTGGGGGGAGGGTACGGGTGGGATAGAAGGGGGGCCTATAGCTGGTGCAAGAGGGGAATCCAAGTTCAATGTTGCGGATGCAGACAATAGTGTTGGAGGAATGGTTGCGGTGCCACCCCGTTTATGGGTTGGCACACCGCGTTCAGCTATCGTGAGAGGGTTACCCACATGGGCTAGATAGCTGGAGATAGGCTGTAGGTACCATATCAGCATTGGGGCCGGTTCTTTGTTGGAAGGGTGTATGGGGGGAACCAAAAAGCAGATACTGGATCATCCTGTCGCATTGGTGTCCTTATCATCTTTTTCCGTTCTTATGCTTGATGCTTACTAGCTACTGCCGCCCGTCCTCCGGGATGTGGGCTGAATGGCTGTGTGAGGCTTATTTGAGTGGGGTGCAGGACATGTATCAGAGCTGTGACACCCGGAACAACTGATTGTACATTATTTAAAATTCTGCAATAAAAACACAGTTTAAAAAAAATTACAAAAAAAAATAAAAACATCAAATTTGCACTGGTCAGCAATAAGGTCAGCATCGCGTAACTTCTTCAATACTGACCTCAGCCTCCCATCATGCTCCTCAAAATCCACACCAAAGATGAGCACATCATCTGGGTAGACCTTGACACCCTGAGGGCCTCCAAGAGTGCCCTTCATTGCCCTCTGAAACACTGAGGCCGCAGAAATCAGTCCAAAAGGCATTCTTAGAAATCTAAAGGTACCAAAGGGTGCTACAAAGGAGGTAAGGTCCTGGGAAGAGGAGTGAATGTTCTGAATGTTCTGAAGAGGAGTGAAGCCCGGCCTGGTGATAGGTGGCGGTCAAGTCCAAGGAATAAAAATGCCTTGCCCCCTCAAGAGAACACCAGTATTAAAGGGGAAACCCAATAAACCAACAGACATCTGGGTAAACAATACAAAGGGTAAAGAAGGTGATGGCTATGGAGCATTTACATATACTTTCTAGGATCAACTACCATTAATTATCTCTTCCTCAAAACAATTATTCTTGTGAGAAATGAATCTTGAGTTTCTTTAGCACTCATTCAACTAGTTTGAAATCCACAACTTTAAACTAATCAAAAAAAAAAAAAAGATCATAATTACTGGTTTATATACTTCATTTAATAAACCATTTCTTTCTTAAGGATTGATTATCTTTTCTTTTTTTGTTAATACTCTATTTAACATATATATGTTCAAAACTTTAACATATATATATATATATACACACATATATATACACACATATATACAATATACAAACAACCTATTATGTACAAACTAACACCAAAAATCCTAGAACCTTTTTCAGGGTTCTTTGCCCATACTAATATCAACAAGGATGTTTTCAATTAATTACAAAGGAACATTCCTAATAAACAGGTCACCAAAACAATAAGCGAAGGAGCATCTAAAGGTGTAATCCTTTTTTAACTTTTCCTTGTATGTGCGCTCCTTCCAATTTATTTCATGTGTTCAACAAAATTCTTTTGTAGGGGTGCCTTAAAAAAAACGCCGACGCATTTCAGCCTATCAAGATTTTAGGCATCATCAGGACTTGGGGCAAACAAGGCTGTGCCATCATATCCTGCATCCAACTGCAATCTTGGCATTAGGGTCTCCTCTCTATCCCAGTTGGGCCATAGTCAATACCTCCATCAACTGGGTCAAAGTCCACACTCTTCCCAGTTTGTTCGAGCCAGTATTTCTTTAACGCATAAGGAGTCGAATATCCTCCCGGGCCGCCAACCCAATAACCAGTGAGGCTCAGGCTCTAGTACCGCGATATATCAAATCATCGGTATTTCCCAAATCACCAGCATTTTAGTTATGTTGGGTAAAGGGTAATGATGAAAGTCTTAAAAAGAGTCCCCTCCGGGTAGATATCACACACAGCACATCATTTCATACCACACAACCTTTATACACCAGTAAGTTGAAAAAGAGCAAGGAGGAAATGTAATCACACAAATAAACAAAGATAAAAATATACAAATGTATTCAAAATTCATTAAAACCAAATAGGGCACAGTATAAAATATATTATATTTGAGTCTTGTATACCCTCTCTAATACATATAGTAATGTTAAAAAACAGACAAAATGTAACTAGACATTTTGAATACATTTGTATATTTGTATCTTTGTTTATTTGTTTGATTACATTTCCCCCTTGCTCTTTTTCAACTTACTGGTGTATAAAGGTTGTATGGGATGAAATGATGTGCTGTGTAAGCACAGAACCGACAATTCAGGAACATTTTCGAAATTATGGGCTTGACGATCAGATTAGCCTATTACAATTGGCTGTAGCCGGATGCAGCCATACATACCCGACTGAATCAGATTGGCCAGTGAATGAAAAGCCATGGTACACATTGAGAGATGCGACACAGAGATTAAAGGAAGAGGTCATGAAAACCTCTATTTTCCTAGACACTGCACACAGATTAATGGAGGGACTACTTAACACTTCGGTAAGGAATGAGATCATCCGTACTGCTCTCCTGCTTATAAGCAGGTATTGATGACACTGTTAATAAATCAGACAGGAAACACATTAGCTCAAGTGATTGAAGCAGTTCGTGAGTTGGGCGAACTGGGAGAATGGATGAAAACAGAAAGACCATCTAGATCTGAAGTCCGTACAGACAGTAACAGGTTGACTAGACGAGATTTATTAACAGCCCTAATGAAATACGGGGTGAGGAAAGAGGAAATAGATGGGGAACCTACTCCGAAGTTATGGAATATATATCGAAAAAGAGTTTTAAATAGAAAAGAAGGGAGCAGGAGAGTTAATGAACAGAGATATTCAGGGGGAAGTGATGACGAATTATACAGGAGAAGAAGGGAAGAATCCCCAGTATATAGAACACGATATGGGAGGGAAGAATCCTCAGAACGCAGGGCCATAAACGAGAGAGGTATATCTCCTGAATCAAGAATGAGAAACGAGAGAGGTAAATCCTCAGAACGTAGAATGAGAAATGAGAGAGGCAGATCTCCCGATCGAGGATCACAGAGTGGCAGGAATATGAGAAATTCATATTACGAAGAGAGAGTGTATGAGGAAGACGTAATTTCTAAATGCTACAAAAGATTATATCCTGATTTGTCCTGGCCGCAAGACAGGAACAAAAACAACTAGGAAATAGGTCAAGCTCCGGTACAGAATTCGGCTAGTAAACATCACAGACCCTATGTAGACATAGAGATTTTCTGGAGACATCGTAACATGCAACGGGCCCGAGCCCTAGTAGATACAGGAGCCACGTTGATATATGGAAGTCCCAAGAAATTTAGAGGACAGTATTTTACAATTACAGGATTCGGTGGTAAAGGGACCCCTGCGGTACAAACTAATCCTCAATTAAAGATCGGACAAATACCAAGAAAAGAATACAGTGTACTTGTTGTTCCCCTTTCTGAATATATTCTTGGAAGTGACATTTTAAAATGAATGACACTGCAGTGTAGTTCCTATTTTCCCAATAGGCTCTGCGCATTGGAATAACATAAACAGCAGTTTAGACGTAGGACTGAGGTCATCTAGGTCTCTACTGACTCTGTTAGACTTAATTAGGTTTGCCAGCTAGCTCAGAGGTCACTAGAAACGTTCTCGAATGTTCAGGAAGGAGTTAACTCTCCTGATTAGACAAGAAGGGATTCGTTTCTGACAACCGCATAAACATGACAACTTTGCTCCCTCAGAATAAAGAGTATTTCTATAGAGTCGTGTGAAAACAATAGACAGCTATTTCACTCAGTCAATCGTGCATGCTTAATTTCACCAGAGTGCAGAGAAATAGAGAGACGGGCGTTTTCTATAAAAGTTGTTATTTATTGAGCAGTCTTCTTTCTCATGCAAGAGAAGTGAGTTGCCACAATTGCAATACATATCATGAAGTAAAGTGCGTACAGTAAAAGTAGTATTATGAAATAATACTGTAAAAGCATTGATATGGTTTCTTAGCCATATGATACTTTAAAACGGATAAAATATATACATACATAAAAACATTGACTAACGTACTCAACTGGTGCTTCTAAGATACGCCTACCACGGTGTACCTGACCTAAGCCTAATACGTGGGAAGGAGTAAGTAAGTTGCAGTTTAAGTTAAGTTGGTTTTATGCCAAGAATCTGAATGAGTTTTAATCAGCTCCGTACCTTGGTTCTAGAGTGAAGGAGGTCTTGTATCTTTCTCTCAGGACTCGATCTCCCAGCAACCCGCAAGGGTGACTGGAAACACCGGAGCTGGAATTTCTCGGCAGGAGAAAAGCCAGCGTCTCTCTCAGTGCGTCAAATGGGAGGGTCGGCTTCCTTCAGCACTCGCATCAGCTGGGCGTCGGGCTAGTAGATAGCCGCTCTGCTCCAAACCACCGTGTGTTTGCTTAAGGCAACGTTGGTATATTTATACCTGAAAGGTGCCGAGTTTGACGTAAGGTTGGACATAAGACGTCACTAAGAACTAACAGTTCTTTCTGGACTCCAGGAGTTTTTGTGCAAATCAAAACAAAAGCTGGGGTAATTCCCGGGCTGCTGGAGGCTTGGTTTATTTAAAGAACGCGTTGTACTTTCTAGGAGTCTATGGGAGTAGCCTTGCCGTATTTGGACTGCATGGGCTATTACTAAATATGGATATGATTCTTATGCCTTTATAAGGATATGTTTTGTTATAACCACATAAGGGCATGAATCAGGAATATTTAATTAGGGTCCTAGATACATTCACAACAGGAGAGTTAATAAACAAGATCATGAACAGAGATATTCAGGGGGAAGTGATGACGAATTATACAGGGTAAGAAGGGAAGAATCCCCAGTATATAGAACACGCTATGGGAGGGAAGAATCCTCAGAACGCAGGGCCATAAACGAGAGAGGTAGATCTCCTGAACCAAGAATGAGAAACGAGAGAGGTAAATCCTCAGAACGTAGAATGAGAAATGAGAGAGGCAGATCTCCCGATCGAGGATCACAGAGTGGCAGGAATATGAGAAATTCATGTTACGAAGAGAGAGTGTATGAGGAAGACGTACTTTCTAAACGCTACAAAACTTTATATCCTGATTTGTCCAGGCCGCAGGACACGAACAAAAACGACTAGGAAATAGGTCAAGCTCCGGTACAGAATTGGGCTCGTAAAGATCACAGACCCTATGTAGACATAGAGATTTTCTGGAGACATCGTAACATGCAACGGGCCCAAGCCCCAGTAGATACAGGAGTGGAGGCCACGTTGATATATGGTAGTCCCAAGAAATTTAGAGGACAGTATTTTACAATTACAGGATTCGGTGGTAAAGAGACCCCTGCAGTACAAACTAATCCCCAATGAAAGATTGGACAAATACCACGAAAAGAATACAGTGTACTTGTTGCGCCCCTTTCTGAATATATTATTAGAAATTACATTTTAAAAGAAATGACATTATGTTTAGACGATGGATATTACCACTTTGGAACAAAACGCTATATGTCAGCTAATACTGTGAGAGTAGGTCGCTTGAAAATTCCTCCTGTAAAGGTGCCTCAGGCAACTAAGGTAATCTCAATGAAACAGTACAGAATTCCAGGTGGGCATGATGAGATCAGTGCTACTATGCAAGACGTGATGGATGCCGGGGTTGTGGTTCCGATTACTTCTGCATGGAACAATCCTGTGTGGCCGGTGTGCAAAGTGTTAACTCATGGAGCATGACAGTTGATTACCATGAATTGAACAAGCATACACCGTCTTTGACTGTTGCTGTCCCTGACACTGTTACTTTAATTGAGAGAATTCAGAAACATCCAGGGACTTGGTACGCAACTATTGATATTGCCAATGCTTTCTTTTCCATTGCCAGAGCTCCTGAATGTCAGGAACAATTCAGTTTTTCATGGGGTGGCAGACAAATGACATTTCCAAGTTCGCCACAAGGTTATTTACACAGTCCGACATTATGTCACCGGCTGATGGCAGAACATTTAGATGAGGTACCGATAATTTCTGGTGTACACATTTGTCATTATATTGATGATATACTGATACAAGGTGAAACACAGGAACAAGTTCAGACACAATTAGACCAAATTGTAACTCATGGGTAATTAATCCGGATAAATTACAAGGTCCAGCACAGAGTGTGAAATTTCGAGGTATTCAGTGGCACCAGGGAAATCGAGAGGTGATTCCACAAGTGAGACAGAAGATTAAAGAGTTTGCAATACCCCGAAACAGGAAAGAGACTCAGAGCTTTATCGGCTTGTTTGGGTTTTGGAGACAACACATTCCCCATTTGAGTCAGATTCTGGCCCCTTTGTACAAAATTACCAGGAAGAAAAACATGTTTGAGTGGGGTGAGCCACAGCAGACAGCATTTGAATTGGCGAAAGAGGCTATTCAGCATGCTATATATTTGTGGCCAATACGTGATGGCGATGTCGATTTTAATGTGACTGTACAAGGTTCATATGCAAATTGGAGTTTATGGCAAAAACAAGGTAAGACAAAAGTACCCCTAGGTTCTGGACTATGAAATTGCCTGACGCCGGTGAGCGTTATACACCTTTTGAGAAACAGTTACTTGCATGTTATTGGGCTTTCGTTGATACTGAACAGTTAACTTTGGGACACAATGTTAATCTGAGACCTGAGATTCCAAATATGCAATGGGTTGTGAGCTCGCCTAAAACTCATAGAATTGGACATGCACAGGAAGCCAGTGTGATTAAGTGGAAGTGGTACATTCAAGATAGGGCTCAAGTGGGTCCTAAGGGCACCGTGATGTTTCATGAGCAGGTGGCGCAGGCGCCAATAGAGGAGACTGATGTGGAGCACAACGTACCTATAGTACAGGAATGCCCTGTTAGGTGGGGGAAGCCGTTTAGCGACCTCTCCGTGGAGGAGAGGAAGCATGCATGGTTTACGGATGGTTCAGCCAGGTATGTTGGAGCAAAGAGACAATGGAAGGCGGTATCCTATAACCCCACTACCCAGAAATTGTTGAGTACAACTGGTGAAGGAAAGAGTAGTAAGTTTGCTGAACTTTAAGCTGTTTATGAGGCTTGGAAACAAGAATTACCGGGAGTTTGCCATATTTACACTGATTCCTGGTCGACTGCTAATGGATTGGTGACTTGGCTTCACACATGGCATGCCCACAACTGGTCGATTAACACTAAGGAGTTATGGGGAAAAGAATTGTGGAAAGAAATGTAAGATATGCTTCCTCAGAGTACTGTAACTGTTTTTCATGTTGATGCACACTCTGTTGTTGATTCATTTGATAGATTGTTTAACCTCATTGCAGACGAAAATGCTAAGATCTCTGAGGCAGAGGTGGAAACGCAGGATTCTAACTTGGTTGGATTGGCAAGATGGGCCCACCAAAAGTGTGGGCACTTCGGAGAGAAGACAACTAGCAGGTGGGCAACAGATAGAGGCATACATCTCTCCCATGATTTAAATAAAACAGTAATTTTGCAATGCCCTATTTGCCAACATTCCCGACCACGTGAGGTACCACAGATAGTGAGAGGTCAATTGCACCGAGGTAAGTTACCAGCACAGATTTGGCAGATAGATTACATAGGTCCCTTGCCAACATGTAGAGGTTGTCAATACAGTGGTTGATACGTTTTATGGATATTTGGTCGCATCTCCCTACAAATGCGCTACTCGGGCAAATACACTGAAAACTTTAGATTTGATTGCTCTATATTATGGGGTCTCTTTACAAATTCATTCAGACAATGCTACACATTTTAAAGGAAGGATGGTACAGGTATATTGTGCTCAGCGCAATATCGAATGGGTCTTTCACATTCCCTATCACCCACAGGCTTCAGGCCTCATCGAGAGGATGAACAGCCTTTTAAAAGATCAATTGAAAAGACTGTCCGATGGTTCTTTGCACAATTGGAGAGTTCACCTGAATGATGCTTTACAGATTCTTAACAATAGACCTGTATATGATTCGGAGACACCTATTATGCAAATGTTGTCCCCTTCTGTGAGTGTTCAACCCCATACAGCAGGGCCTACCATTGTTTATTGGGAAATTACTCCTGGAGCGTTGGCTCCACACAGAGCGACTCCTGAATCTGCTGGTCTTGACCTTTGCACTTTGAAATCTCATGTATTAAAGAAAAGAGACATTGTCCTTATCAAAACTGGAATTGGTGTCCAAATACCAACGGAACACTTTGGTCTGATCGCTCCACGCTCTGGACTAGCGCTGAAAGACATCCAGGTGCTGGGCGGTGTGATCAATTCTGACTATCAAGGTAAAATTAAAATAGTTTTGTTGAGCAGTGGCAATCTAGATTTGACAGTTCAACCTGGTGATTGAGTTGCCCAGTTGGTTATAGTGCCAGTTCTTGGAGGGGTGGTGAGGAAAGGGACTGCCCCAACCCTCCTAACTGTACGTGGAGAAGAAGGGTTTGGCTCAACTGATAAAAACCCAGGAGCTAGAGTGTGGGTGCAGTCGCCTAATAATCCACCTGAACCACGGGCAGTGAGAACACCATTTTGATTATGAAACCGGGACTGGAAAAGTGGGACTATGTTCCTGCTGACAAATGTTACCTTCGAGAATGAATAATGCCTGTTTTTGACCTGTTTTCTTTAGATCATTGGATGGATTGTCGCTGCGGGATGTGTCGTCGCTGGACTCCTTTCGGCATGGTGCATTTGGGGCCGAGATGGGCCGTGGAGGATCAACAGCGAGACGATCATCAGAGAACGCAGGACGGATTCGACACTTTCTGATACAACGTACATCTGGGAAAATTTGGCTCACACGCTTCTTCGGAGCTCCCATTTCTGTATGACGAATAAGAAAAGTGTCCGTGATATCTTGTCGACGTGCCTTGTTTCAGTTCCAACTCCGACAACAGTCCTACTTCGGACTTTCAACGTTACAGACATTGATAACAATGATGATATTGACATGGTAAAGAGTCGGCTGTCGGTATGTGACTATTGAGCCTCTTGCACAGTGTTACCTGATCTTGACCTGCCACAAACTTTTACAATTACCACTTATAACATTACGGAAGGTGACAGTTGCTTTGAATTTATGTGCAATCCACTATTGATCTGCAAATGAATTCAATCTAAATTGGAGAATGTTTCCATGCTTTCTCGACATATACAGATTTTGTGTTTTAATCGTAAACCCCATATGTGCCTTTCAGTTCGTAACTCTACGTCCTGTAAAACGACGATTCTTTCAGTTAGCTATTATAGACATGTTCTATTACCAAATGGTTGGTTATTTTCTTGCGGGAATTTATCTTAGTCCTTTATTCCTGCGGACATTTCCAGTGGATCTTGCGCCTTAGCCAGATTCAACCTGGCTATGTTTCCCTTGTTACCTTCTATGCAAATGCAGACTGTTCGTGAGGCACCACTTTTGGATGGACATTATGAATTCGATTTGCATTTATTATCTAAAACTGAGTATGTCACCCTGGCTGCTTCAATTGTCGGACTCCCGGGACTTTCCATTTACAATTCCGGGGCTATTAGTAAATTAGCGTGTCTCATGGTCAAATCCATTAACCACACTTCAACTGCCTTATCAGAAATTTTATTAGACGCACAGGGTGAGCGCCAGGCTATTTTGCAGAATAGAGCTGCCCTTGATTTTCTTCTTTTGAAGCATGATTATGGGTGCTCTGATTTTGAGGGTCTTTGTTGTTTTAGTTTGTCAGACCATTCCAAATCTAGCTATTCCCACATTAATGCTCTGCATAATTTGTCCATGGAAGTTCGTCAAAATTTGAATCAAGGGTGGTTTGATTGGCTTTTTGGGTGGTTACCTAATTTTAATTTTCTACGTTCTATCTTGGGTGGTGTGCTCTTGGTGATTTCTTTTCTTATTGCTATATGTTGTTGTATCCAATGTGTACCCAATTTCTTGAATTTGTTTCGACCTGGTACCCTATCTAGGTCTGTTATTTATGTTACATATTATTCTAGTAATGATTTGCGTTCTGTTTAATGTTTATATACATTTGTTGGAATTGGACAATGGTCATGGGTGGAATGTAGTGATCGAGCCATTTTTATGGATAATTGGCTCGGTTATAACCATTGCCCACTACCATCTCAGTATATTTTGTTCTAATATAGTGCTAAGTACGTTCGCATAATATAGATTAGCTGTAAATAGGACTTGATAATGTTCTTTCTATGCCTGACTATATCTTGCTTAAAGGCAGGGCTTACCTATTGGCTTTAGCATACTCTGATGACATCTTGCATATTAATTTGGGCTCTTTGCGGGAATCGTGGCCTATGCTTGAGCGACTCCATTTTCTAAGCTATCGCCATCTTCGAAGCCTTTCTGGGTGAGGAGTCATGTTTTACTTCTCACTTGTTTTTCGCACTTCGTATACTAGTAGGAATCGGTTTACATTGAAGGAATGTGCTCACTTTGCCTCAAAGTCATAACCGACGCCTAGCTAGCTGAAGCTGTGACCTTAGCGCGGGGTGGTACAGGAATCTGATGAGAACAGGGGGTGAGGCTTGCTAGAAGTTTTGAAAAAACTTTTCCACTTGTACTTAAGGGGGAGTTCGGTTCTGGATCTCTGGTAGTTCATCACAGTACAGACGTGTAGCTGTGACGGTGGAGCAGAGAATCCTGATTCGGCTGGAGAAACGGACTCCCCTCCGGCAAAGTGGAAGCGGGATGTGTAGAAACTTGGTGAGGTGTTCCACTAACTCTTATTTCCTAACTCTTCTTATCTAACTATCGTCTCCTATTTTCAGGTTGAGTGCTGATTTGGTCCAAGTACTGTAGCCTCGGAAGGATGGTAAGTTTCCCTTCCTGTAGGTAGTTGTTGAAGGTTGGGCTCCGTTCTTATCCAGGGAAACCAAAACCAGTAAGTAATCCACCCAGAGGCATTGTTAGGAGGGGCATGCGTTGTTTATACAGTCCCGCCTGGGTGGGCTTTGTTGCGTTGTTTTACCGAGTGGCCCTTGTTTGAGTTGTTTCCCGGGTTGTTCGCGTACCTGAAGTGTACCTAAAGTACATGCAATCAGTTTATAAAAGAAAGCAGCTAGGCTGGGGTCCTGGATAGCAGGGCCCCAGTCAGACTAAGTCGAACACAGTGAAACATCAGCTAAAAATGGGGGTAACTATAAGAAGCAGATCCTACTCTACTACACTCTTGACTTTTGGCTATGGTCAGCACTTCTTGAAGCGACGCCATGTCTTTTTGCCACAGGGCATCTCTTGTTTTGTCGAGGACTCACCCCAACATGAACTGATCTCTTAAGCGCTCCTCTAACCTGCACCACAATTGCACATGGAAGCCAATTTGCACAAGGTAGTTATGGACTGTTCGACTGACTCATACTGCCTTTGCATCCTTCTCTCAGAGTGATATTGTTAAAGGACAGTACTCACTTTGGGGAGCTAGTGCAAGTCCAACTTTTTGAAGCAGATCTCATATTCATTAACCCCTTAGCTGCGGTGGCTATTCCGCCGCAGTGCTAAGGGGGAGGTGGGGCTGCGCGGTGCTCCCATGCTCGTGACGGAACCACTCCGTCACGAGCCTTGGGAGGGCTGTGCTTGTGACGGAACGGTTCCGTCAAGGCCCCGCCTACCCAATAGAATCCTCAGCGCAGGCGCGGAATTCGCGTCGCACAGGCACGTCGAGCGGGCCGTGACGGAACCGCTCCGTCACCAGCACAGCCCACCGAGGCTTGTGATGGAACGGTTCCGTCACAAGCATGCAAAGGGTTAAGAGTGTCAGAGTCACTATCAGAGAGCTCAGGAAGGTGTTCAAAGAATTCTTATCCCTCAGAGCCCAAACAATGCATTAAAAATGCGGCTTTCCTCTCTGCGCTTAAGGAAGTGCCACAGACACAAGCAAAATGTGTGAAAATCTTCTTCCACTTCAGCCACGATAGAGGAGGAACTCCTGGAGATGTCAACAAGAAGGGAGTGGCAGTGGCATTTTGTATGATGTATGTACTAGGTTTTGACCCGGTTACTACTTAAGGGTGAACTTCAGTGATCTGCATACAGTGCGCAATATCCACAAACCTTATAAGCTGTGCGTATCAGCGAAACTGCATGAAACTTCAGCAATTAAAATTTAGGCCAATGCGTGCTGTCCCAGAAACTGTATTTACTGTGCGCATCAGTGAAACCATCAGCCCGATTACTGATGGCACATACTTATACAGGGAGGAGTCACTTTAGTCTGGTGCTCGATTACATGTGTAGATGTGAGTCTGGTGGTGCCTGATAACTGAAAGGCACAAATTTGTTTACATACAATTTCATATATGTCTGATTTTTTATTCCTATTACAGCGCCTTCTACCTTGAGAAGGCCCATCCTAGACCAGTGTGTGGACAAAACCCATGCGGACAAATCAAGCACAAATGGATTGGGACATGGTCTAGAGACACTAACAACAAATCCTACATCAAACCTCACATTTAACTGACGGAGAGTAAAGAGCGATATAATGAGAAAAAGTAGCCTGGAGAATTGCAGCAAATTAAAGAACATTTTAAAAACACTAATAAAGAACTACAGATAAAGGTTTGAGGCCGCCATAATTAATGCCCTAGACCCTATTGCACTATTGGGTATTTAAGAGGGTAAATATCCAGGAGAGGGCAGCGCCCGCCCCTTGGTACTCAGATAGTCTCAAAAGAGAGAAGGCCTCCTGTTGGTCCAAAGAGAGAAAATGGAGGAAATCCAAGTTGGAGCAGTATGAATCCTTAAATAGCTGTAATTCAGCTAAGAGATCCTACCTAGGCCCACGCATCATGGAAGCTAAAACTCATCGCAGGAGCTTTTCACTATTTTAAAGGAGTTCCCGAATCCCATGGTCAACAATCCGATCCCAGCACCTACTCAGGCCCTATGTGAGAGCATAAGGAGCCCCTTTACCAGTACAATTGACGCGATTTATCGTGCTTTTGGCCTTGAGGAAGGCGTTCACGGCATAGCTCCCCTTCAGGAAGACCGAAGCTCTTCGAGCTTAGAATTCTTTTTTAATGTCACGGGTGAAGAAGTTAGTCCTTACTAACACTAGTGAAATCATTGGCACTCCTCCAGACGCCTTCACATGTCAGCCCCCACCCACCCATGTGGCCTGAGCGTCCTGCAAACACCCCCACAAATATTGCTGTGTGGAATTCATTCAAATCTTTTGAAGAAATTACCATACTAAAAATCCTGTCAAACCACTTCAGTGATCCACTTCCTTCAAATCTCTTCATTGAGATTAAAACCCCTCTTCTCCCACTCTGGATCAAAATAGTAAACGATTCATTAATTCATGGCAGTATAGCAGACTGCCTCAAGTCTAGACAGATAAACGCCATTCTTAGAAAACCCACCGCAGAGCACACTGATCTAAATAACTTCCGTCCTGTC
Organism: Lissotriton helveticus; assembly: GCF_964261635.1. Lineage (NCBI taxonomy): Eukaryota > Metazoa > Chordata > Amphibia > Caudata > Salamandridae > Lissotriton > Lissotriton helveticus. The sequence goes on from NC_136062.1 coordinate 494,673,697, forward strand.
TCCAGCATCCCAACTCTTTCAAAGCTCCTCCCTCAACTCAGCCGCAAGGCTTATTACTGGATTTAAATGTAATAACCACATCACACCTTACTTGAAATCACTAAACTGGCTCCCTTACGAGGCAAGAATTACATTTTCAATTGCCTGCATGACACACAAAGCCACACACTCCAGCACCCGATGCACATTGCACAAACACGTTGTCTTTTCTGTTGAAACTGCAGAAATTCAAGAAGAAAACGTACAATCAAGCCTTCTCTGGCATTGACCCGAGAATCTGGAATTTGCTATCATCTGAAATCCGAATTAACTCTTCACCTGATCTTTAAAAAAATAAGAGAAAGTGCTACTGATGAACAAATTCTTGCTTTAGCTCCCTTGATACTGTTGTTGCGATGGTCATTATTGTTTATTATTGCCTGTCTTACCTGTGTCTCTGCGGGCGTCTCCTCCGTTGGAGGGAAGGAGCATCACCCCACTTAAATGCCCCCAGAAAAGCCCCAGAGACGAAAAATACCATGATAATGAAGATAATTATTTACCATTTCATTTTTCATCAACCCGGTCAGACTCAGGAAGGGGTGTGGCCTGGTGAGTGGCAGCAGTGGTGGGCTTCCTGTGCACTAGTTTATAGTGCGCATGTCCCTTTGGCCAGCCATCTACCGACAAGCAACCTGAAATAAGCACTATAAACCTCTCAACTCAGCCTTCTTAGACAGATGGATTGAGAGCCTACACACGCCTTTACTGTCCTCGGGAGCGCCAAGAGATGCTGCTCCCTCCGATCCTGGAGCTTCTCTCATGCTGAAAGCACTGTCTGGATTGGTTATGTGGGGCCCTGGATGTGACGTTGGAAAAGAAGAGGACCGGTGTGAAGGGGACCTACCAGCGCAAGCAGTTGTTTTTTTCAACAATGTATTTAATGTATTAATGTTTTGTACTTATTTTATGCCCCACCCATTTGCCCGCCTCTCCAATCGGTGAACTTGCCAGCCGCCACCAGTTTCTCTCACCCTAATCGTTTATGTAGCGCTATTTTGGACGAGTAGGAGTTCTCCCAGCTTGGATATTGCTACTTTCTTTATTGTTCCTGTGATTGCTACTATTGTTAATTATTGTCAGCCTTGCCTCTTTCTCGCACCCTGATAATTTGTAAAGCGCTCCGATACCCTCTCGAGTCATGTTCGCCTATGTAAATCTTTAAATAAATAAATAAGTGACTCCCACATTATGCTGTAGAGCAGCAATTTATTGATTTTATTTACTTTGTGGTTTTAATTTTCTCAAATATTTTTTTAGCTTTTTTTGGTTGCCACTGGAGTGGGAGATCACCAGCTGGACTAGGAGACTGAGCTGAGCTGGTCTGTTGTGCAGTTGTCACACCTCTAACTTGTGAGATAGCACACCAGCCTGGCTGTCTACTAGTTGAAAGCTGTGGTGCGTCTGTGTGGCGAGTGCACGGATGGTGTGCCGAAGCCTGTTAGCATCCTTTCACTCCTGGACCAAGCCCAGCACGCGAAACACTCTCTTCAAAACCTCTCTTAAGTCAAATGGCTCTGTCCAGAAGTCCTACACCTCGGCTGCCCTCCACGCTTTCATCCATAAAGGTAGGACCGGGTCTTACATTTATTCATCTGCACCTCGCTAGCATATTCCTGCTTTCAACATTTCTTTTCCAGCCCAGAGCCTGAGAACCAGATTTCTGAACCACGTATTTCCCATGACTTTCCATAGGTCTCTCCTCCTACTCACTCGTTGCAACATCACCTGTACAAACCAGCGTGGCCACATTTAATGGAACAATACTGAGGTGTGCTCATTGTGTACACAAGATGGAGAATGCACCACAACAGTGCACAAAGATAGAATGCCTACTGCAACACTGACACATGCCCGACAAGTACGCAGTCTCTACACAGCTTTTACAAAGGCCCACATGCTTAGCACTGCTTTTCAAATACACACAAAATCCCATAGGTACAGCTTAACAATGTAGAATAAAATGAATTCATGGAGTGAAACGCACCGGCAAATGATCTAAGCATGCTGCCGGCCACCAAATGTCTTTACTATTTCAGCTGGTCCTTTCTACAGCAGCTCCGCTTACTGGCACCAAAGTATTCCATCTTTAAAAAGGTGCTAGAGTCAACGAGTGATAGGCGAGGTAGCTGGATAGTGGATTGTTACTGCATTATGTCCGAAGAGTCTGTAATAGCATGTGTGCTAATCCCTCAGTAGCTTCTCTTCTATGACCAGGTAGAGCACGTACAGACCGGGAACAGACAGTAATAATACAATTATAGCCCAGGAGTATTCTGAGATAAAGAACTGAGTAGTAGGACAATGGCTTCCAATAACACAGCACTGAACACCATTTCAGACAATCTTTAATATTTGTTTGAAGAATAAAGCAATTGGGAAATGTGTGTTAAATGTAGACCATTAACCTTTCGCCAGCTGCAATCAAATATTTATGAGATAATGACATGCAAACATACCTACATCCTGCACATCCCGGGACTAGACTGTTGGAAAGAGATCAATGGGAAATGAGACAGGTGTGGAGGTGAGCAAAACACTGAAACATTACCTGAAAGAACAAATTCAAAAAAGAGAGTTAGGAGAAGATAGATGGATATTAGGAATGGCAATAGGGACAAACAGGAGAAGGAAACAAACTCAACATTCTGTGAATTTTTACAGAGCAAAAAAAGTAAATATTTTTTTAAATGTTGTAAAAAACTGAAAAATAACACCACAATTTACAACTCATAGAAACTGAAAACAGAAAAGCCTCTGCACCTTGTTTTAAATGTGCATTATCAGAGAAGAGGATTAATTATGAGATTGAGATCTAGTGTGCCATGATGGTGCACCAGGTGCAGTTTTCTGTACTCATGCATTCCAAAGGGCTTTGGGAAGTACAGTCTTTTTGTATCTGCGTTTAACGTGGATCAATCAATCAATTAATCAATAATTTGTCAAGCGCACTACCTACCCGCAAGGGTCTCAAGGCCCTGGGGGAGGGCTGATACTGATCGAGCAGCCAGGTCTTGAGTATCCTCCTGAAGGTCAGCAGGTCTTGGGTCTGTCATAGGCTCAGTGGGTGGGTATTCCAAGTCTTGTCGGCGAGGTGGGAGAAGGATCTCCCGCCGATGGTTGTTCGTCGGATGCGCGCGACGGTGGCTAGTGCGAGGTCGGTGGAGCAGAGCTGGTGGTTGGGGATGTAGAAGGAGAGCCGTCTGTTGAGGTAGGCTGGGCGGCTCTTGTGGAGTGTCTTGTGTGCGTGGATGAGGAGCTTGAAGGATATCCACTTGCTGACGGGGAGCTAATGTAGGTTCCTCAGGTAGGGGGTGATGTGGCCATGGCGTGGTACATCAAGGATCAGTCTGTCCGAGGCGTTTTGGATACGTTGTAGTCGTTTGATGAGCTTGGTCGGGGCTCCCGCGTAGAGGGCGTTTCCGTAGTCGAGTCTGCTGCTGACGAGGGCCTGGGTGACTGTCTTTATTGCATATGTCGGGATCCATCTGTAGATCTTGCGGAGCAGGAGGAGGGTGTTGAAGCAGGAGGAGGAGACCGCGTTGACCTGCTTGGTCATTGAGAGCGTTGAGTCAAGGATGATTCCCAGGTTGTGTGCATGGTCGGTGGGTGTCGGGGTTGCTACCAGTGCCGTCGGCCGCCAGGAGTCGTCCCAGGCTGAAGGGTTGGAGCTGAGGATGAGGACCTCTGTCTTGTCCGAGTTCAGCTTCAGATGGCTGGTCTTCATCCAGTGGGTGACGGCCTTCATTCCTTTGTGGAGGTTGGCTTTGGCGGATATGGGGTCCTTGGTGAGGGAGAGGATCAATTGAGTGTGGTCAACGTAGGAGATTATGTTGAGGTCATGCTGTTGGGCGAAGTGTGCGAGCGGGGCCTTGTAAATGTGTCGGGCTGAGGGAGGATCCCTGAGGTACGCCACAGATGATTTTGGAGGCTTCTGACCAGAATGGGGGGAGGCTGACGCTCTGGGTTGTGCCGGAGATGAAGGAGGTGGTCCATTCTAGCACCTTGTCTCAGAGGTCTAGGAGGATTAGTGCTGTGGTCTCGCCGTTGTCCAGCAAGGTCCTGATGTCGTCGGTGGCGGCGATGAGGGTGGTCTCAGTGCTGTGGTTGCTGCGGAACCCTGACTGGGAAGGGTCCAGGATTCTGTTTTGTTCGAGGTATCGGGTTAGCTGTCTGTTGACGATTTTCTCGATTACCTTGTCCGGGAGGGGGAGCAGAGAGATGGGCCGGAAGTTCTTGAGGTCTCTTGGGTCAGCTTTGGGTTTTTTCAGTAGGGCGTTGATCTTGGCGTGTGTCCAGCTCTCTGGGAAGGTCGCGGTCTCGAGGGAGAGATTGATGATGTTGCGCAGGTGAGGTGCGATGGTGCTGCTTGCTTTGTTGAAGACGTGGTGAGGGAAGGGATCTGAAAATGAGCCAGATTGGATTATGCTCATGGTCTTAATGGTGTCATCGATGCTCACTCTGGAACAGGCTAGCAGAGGGTCGTGGTGGCTGGTGTGCAGAGGTTCTGTTGTGTTGCTGTCTGTTGGGTCTGTCTGGGTGTTGAAGCTGTCGTGGATGTCTGTTATTTTGTGGTGAAAGAAGGTGGCGAGGGAGTCGCACAGGGCTTGGGATGGCGGGATGTCGTTGGTGTTGGAGAGTTCCTTCACGATGTTGAAGAGCTCCTTGCTATTGTGTGCGTTGTTGTCGAGGCAGTCTTTGAAAGAGGTTCTCTTGGTGGCCCTGATGAGGTGGTGGTGGTTGCGGATGGCGTTCTTGTGTGCTGCATGGTTGTCCGGATTTTGTTCGCTGTGTCATTTCTTCTCTAGTTTCCAGCAGGTGAATGCTGAGGGGTGGGGCCAAGATGGTGACCGGAGCAGATGTGCATTAAGCTGCTCCATCGCGACCAACCACAAGATGCTGAAATTTCGAGATGCGCAGGAGCGATTCGCTCCAGCAACGGCCCTATGACTATCTTTGGGGACCCTGAGATCCTGCTCAAAACATTTCAAGGTGCCTGAGCTGCCGCATCTGGCTACAGCAGCGGGGCCTGGCTGGGAGGTGCCTTGCGCTGGGACCCAGGACTCAGGCATCTGAGGCTACCTTCACCAGAGAGACCACGATCTGAATTAAAGGAACGGGGGCTCCTCAACACAGCTGCTCCTGCAGCAAAAACAAGGAGGGGAACAGCTACAACGGGGGCAGGCTGCCAATCTCAATGGCCTACAAAACATGGTCTTGGTTGAGGCCAACCAAAATACCGGAATAGGCCCATGCCCCGGCCCTGCAACACTGCTGAATCCCTTCCCACCACTTCCATACTGTCAGACCGCGCCCCTCACCGAGGGGGGACACTCGGACAATACCCGATGCAAGCAACAACTGTGCAATCGGGAGAGAAAGCAACTAATTCCCTCCTTGTCCTCTGCACATTATATGCGGGCAAAGCAGCTGTGGAGCGAGCTGGAGGCCCACAGAGGGAGACAAAATACCAGTCCAACATAATCAGCGCCAAGAACACGACCCCCCATATATACACCGGGGCACCAATACTGGAGGCAGCAACCTGAAGATAGCTCATGAACTGCGCCAGCATGGGCATGCACAGGCCTGAGACACTGCATGCTGGACTGTATGTACATTCACCAATATTTATTAATTGGTAAAGGTGACCAGAAGAAACTTATATGCCAGCATCTCTCCTAAGCACAAGTCCTCACGCACAACACACAGGGACGCTGCATACCTAACACCCCAGGGTGTACTCGAAGAGTCACCGCCGAGGAGGGATGCGAGGAGGCCTGAACCAGGCGGCAAAAGGTCCCCAACACTCTGCACTGCCAGGACAGTGCGTACGAAGTGCCCTCTCCACATTCTGGAAGAGGTAGAATCAGCCAGCTAATCCGGCCGGACACCACAGGGGAGGATATTTTAAAAAGGCGACCACAACAAGACAAACGGTATTTTAGCCCAAGCACGCACCATTGCGACCACTGGCCTCCACAGACACAACATAAACCGCCCCACCCTCTGCCAATATGGGCATGAATAAATTGGAGAGACCACAGGCGCAAACAGGGGGTATGTCCAACCTCGCAGAAAGGTCTTCAGACACAGTCCAAACAGCAGGACACCCGCCGGAAGCTCCACTTGAACACGCACACCGCTTTGACTAACTTATGGTAGCCATCCTGGACATCAAATCTACCATAGGACCCAAATTTGACTCACTCTGAATAGAGCTGGGCATTTTGTGTGAAGATCACAAGCACCTAAAAGACAGGCTGGAGAACTCCGAGTTAACCCTGCCGCCTTGAGGCCCATGGTAAAGGAGACGGATGAACAACTCAGGATCCTACAAAAAGAAGTTGAATATCTACTGAATCGAGTGGAAGATCAGGAAGGTAGATCTCGGTGGAATAACGTTCGCATAGTGGGTCTACCGGAACATGCTGAAGGGCAAAGCATGAAACTATAACTGGAGACATGATTTGCCGACACGATCCCGCAAGGCATGTAATCCAAGTTCTTTTCAGTGGAAAGGGCTCAAAGAGTACCCGTTGGTCCCCCTCCGCCCGGTAGCTCTGCTGAGGCCTGTGGTGGCATGACTCTTCAACTACAGTGACAGGGACCACATAGTGCAGGTATGGTGGACAATAGAAAATGTCACGATCCCAAAAAAAACGGACTAAACCTTAGCAGTACAAGAACGCAGTTCCTCCTTTCTCGCATTAAAGAAGATCCTGAGAACGTCTAGTTGAGTTTGGCATTGCTCTAGGGCGCTTAAACACTGGCTGCAGTAGCTCCAAATAGTCGAGCCTCGTGGCGCGCTTTTCTTTACTTCTAAAAGAACCAGGGGCGCTTACGTCATGCCCTTACGACGTGAGCGAATGCTTCACTGTTAAGTCACGAAGGGCTGCCTGCTTCTCTGGTTGCGTGGAGTCTAGACTCCGCGCCCTAACAACAGGATAACGGACCTGCAATTCGATAAAACACACATTTTTAATGGCCATATGAAGCCAGCATTTTCTTACCCACATTATATGCCATCGTGGAAAAGAGTGAAATCTGCCAGCACACAAAAACGGATTTAGAGGAATGCCAACCCCACGTGCAAACTAGAGCAACGCCAAACACAACTAGACGTTCTCTGCCAAATCCCGTGAATAAGATGAAGCGGGAATAGGAGTTATACGCAATAGCTCCTCTGGCTCTAGAGGGAGATTGTATTGACCCCTGTACTAAGACAGATACCATTTGTAGTCTTGATAAAGGTGGATAGAATTTTGGGAACCCACCGAAACGCGTTGACGCATCCTTCAGTATAATTCATGACTCGGATATCCCTGTTGATACACTGTACTGTAGTGTGCATAACATTGGTATTAGAAATTGAGTTAGAATATACACTTAGTATTGCACAAGTTCTATGTCTTACTGTTTTCTGTCTCTATGTATCAATCTTTCTGGTCAATATTGAATGTCAGGTATTTTTATTGTTTTTCTTTTAAACCTGTATTAAGTGGTCTTCAAACCGTCCACTTTTTTAATTACTGTGTAAACCAATAAATTGTGTTCTTTTTATATATGCAAATCTTGTAATCGTTTTCGTTTCTAAATTATAATTGTGTTTTACAAATTTAACTCTGTTCAAGGGAATTTCTCCTTTTCTCATGGGATGTACTAAGCGCCAACGGGTAAACCAATTACTACAGAGGAGAGGTATTACGATCGCATCATCTGAGCACACAAACACTTGCCTCCATGCGCAAGAGATGGAGAGGCACGATAGTGGGGACCACATACTCCGGAAACGCAAGAAGGGCCTTGATATGGGTGGCACAAAGGACTCCAATGGAGGTACAACACACCTGCACTGACCCAAACGGACACTATGCGATACTAGAGGGGATACAGGATGGCCAGCCAATAGCACTGATCTCCTTATATGCCCCTAATTTTGGCCAAGCCCAGTTTCTGCAATCATTGACACCAGCCTTACTACCCCTCGGCACCAACATACTCGGAAGGGGACTTTAATTGCATTCTGGACATAGCACTGGCTCGCTCATGCCCACCAATACAGGGCACTCAGTCTATTAACCTCTCCCAACACATACAGGCATGGGCTACTATGTCACACCTACAGGATGCATAGCTTGACCTGTATCCTACCCATAGAGAGTCACCCACTATTCTGGGCTTTACGATCTACACACGAGAACAGATCTGGTGTAGTTCTCTCATTAGGGCCTCTCAGCAGTATCCCTTACCGAATACCTCCCTGCACATTATCGGATCACAAACCCCAGCAAACAAAGGCAGTCATTGGCTCCAATTAGATCCAGCATCCCGACCTGGCGCCTTCCCTTGGAAGCGCTAAAAGATGACCCACTGCCGGCCGTACTAACACAAACTATCACATCATACTTTCTGGCTAACGAGGATACAGCATCCAATGTCGGGTTAGCATGAGATGCTTTGGTCATGCGTGGGCAAATGATAATAGTGGTATATGGGGCACTATGATACTTACCAGGGAATTAGAAGGCCTAGAGGATGAGATGTGGTGACACAAACGCCAGCTACCCACTAACCCACAGACAGCGCCTAAGCTAGCTCAAATCCGACTATCACACAAGGAGACGCTAGACAGACTACGTACCTTAGACTACAAAAGATTTCCGGTCGCTCTGTCCGTCGGTACCCCTGGCTGGAACCAAGCCTTTCGTCTTGGTTCCAGCCAGGGGTACCGACAGACAGAGCGGGGCCTCATGTACTGAGTAGTGGCCGGGTGAGATGAGGAGTACTCCCACATAAAGCTGGGAAATAAATCGCACCTCCTGTGAAAATGGAAATGTATTCTCTGAATCGCTGGTTCTGGTAGGGTGTACTGTATCAATTATTTTGATGGTTTTTCTCAACTTTTGCACGTCATTTTGTAGAATTTTGCAGTAGCGTTATCACCACTTGGTCCTGACGAAAGTCAGGTTAGTGACACCTACAAGGCTGAAACATGTCGACCTATGTCCTATTGCTGTCGATAGTTATTCTTTCAAACTATCAGCTTGTGTTTTTAACCTTGACTCTAGGATAGCGTTTATTAAAGTTTTTCTGTGTCTTAGTAGTCAATTTTAACTTTTTCATATTTTTCTTTTGCACTGCATATCACCAGCACCACTGATTGAAATTTCACTTCGGTTGGATCGATCACTGGTTATGAATCAAGTGCAGTTTTGTTCCCCCATGTACAGGTGTGGGCTGTGCTAGTTCATACAATGAAAGGTCATTCCCAGATGACGATGTTCCGCCATGTGGTGGGCTGATGCGATTCATTTCAACCCAGTGAGGCTGTGCTTGTGTTATTCCAGGTATCACGATCTCCTGTTCAATCTCTTGAGACTCAAGGTTTGTAGACCGGCGGTCCCCTTTTTTTGTTGTTTCTGGACTAGACATTCACCTCCACCTTATGCCCCAGATTTGCCTCTCGTGGTATAATTCCAGCTTCAAAAGTGGGGATGTTACGCCCGGAGATGGCGGAGTGGTCTTCCGCTGGCCTAACGACTTCGGGCGACTAATTAGTCAAATCCACTCTCCGTGAATTTACAACACTTGTGGATGACTATGGAATCTCTCCTGAATCATTGCTACTATACGCATGGCTCACACACCAGTTATTTAGGACATGGGGCGCCAAGCAGGACGGACCTAAAACCTCCAACACACTCCAAGCGCTACTAACACACGGAACGGGCAGGAGGGCAATTACTATGCAATACAACTCTTTAAGCCCGGACACCAGAACCCTCATTGCAGCGCTTAGTGAATACTGGTACGCTGCAATTGTAACACAATTTAGTTTCCTTCACCATACATACCTAACCCCACACAGACTAGAGCAAATGTAGGAGGGCTCCCTTGACATCTGCCCCCGCTGCCACAACCCTGAATCCACGTTTATTCATATGGTTTGGGACTGCCCACAAATAACATGATATCGGAATGAGGTATCAACCATCCTTTCGGAGGCCACAGAGACCGTGGTTGTAGCGCAAGGACCACACTTCCTCTTGAGCATTACCAAGCGCAACACTAGACGGTGAAACATCAATAGGTTCTTGGACCTGGCACTTGGCCAGCCAAACGCAGGTTAGCCATGTCATGGAAATAAAAGTTTATTTACAGAAACACATATGGATTGTAGAGCTCAATAGGGCACTGATTGCAGAGCACGTGCTGCTGCAAGACGACACACAAAAGAACCTCACAAGTACTAACTCTCCAGGCTGGCAAAAGTATTTAACATACGTAGAATCAAAACTTCACCGCGACAAACACAGCACCAACCCCATACAAGATGAATCCAACTCCTCAAACCTGCCACTATCTCTCCCCCCGCTGCCCCCCCTAACTGGGACTGACCCGTTTCAGCACTTAAGTCTTCCCCCTCACGCCTCTCCCTCCTCCAAACCAGGGCGAGAAGCAGTCTTGCTACCCGTGCACCGAAATGACTACACCGCCAACTAATCCCTCCCACGTGTAATATCAATGACTCGGACACAGAGCCCACAACCCGACACACCACAACACGCTGAATGCGTAGACATAACCTGCCCCATCAGCCCATTCAACAAACCCACGCGGCACTTCATGACTGTAAGCACGTTCAGACTCAAGTTTGCAAAGTTTGCAATGTTTAATAGTGGTGCAATAGAATGCTACAGAACTGTCAACAGCTTCATATTCACAGATGTGGAAAATAAACTGCTGTCTAAGCTGTCGTGGCATATTGTGTATACCTTCCACTGCCTAACAGGCCATGAATGTTCAAGGAAAAATTAATAAACACTATTTAAAAACAAAGTGGAAGCTGATAAAGCTCGGGATGTAATGCATAATACTTGAGACTTTGACTCTACACTTAGGAAAATCTAACTTCTGAGCATGGATACAACACATAATGTGAAGTGTGCACATGGATGAGAACAAAAAGATGGCAGACAAGAAAAGAAGTGGAGAAGCGCAAAAGGGAAAGGGATGGAAAGAAACCAATTGGTCAAAGCATAAGGCAGGGATGTCCTCTTTCATCCAAACTCTTCCTGATGACCCTGGATCCCCTCACATTCACCATAAGCTGCTCTGAAGACCTTTGGGAAACGGACATCATAGCCGCAACCTGGGAATTAAGCTGCATGTGGACAACGGCCAGCACGATGTCCACCATATCAGAGTTCACAGCATTTACCAGGTACAAAAGGAACTGGACCAAGAGTCAAGCCCTCCGTGCATCCATTATTTAATGTTTCAACCAACATTAAATATCATGAATATAGATTACTACCGATTTTCCAATGATGACCAAAGACAATATGACTGACTGGCTGATCGAATGCACAGGGAGTTCACTAAATGGAGCAAGCTACAATTCTCGCTACGGGAGACGAGTCCTAACTGTGAACATGGTGGTAGCCCGAGGTTTAAATACATTTTCAGAATGCTGCCTATAATGGTCCCGGCATCAGAACTATGCCTACTAGACGCAGCCATTAAAACATACTTGTGGCAAGGTGAGACCCCAGGACTGGCCATGTCCAAACTCCAAGCCGCTACTTCAGGCGGACTGAGACTTCCAAAGATGGAAATATATCATATGGCGCCTCAGCTCTCACAGGAGGAAGTGCTGACCAGAATAGCTGAAAACACTGCACCGGGCACACCCCCTGGGTACTCTCAGGCAGGAGCCGTCAGGTACAGGGGCTGGAGATGCCTTTTCTTGGGGTCCTTTGATCAGTCAGTGGTGATGGGGCAGTATTACTGGCAGGCACAGTGTTCCGCAGGGACACCAATGCTACAGCACTTCAACTGAATGACCAGGCTGCTTCCTTTGAGTAAATGACTCTTGAAGTAGTAAGGCCAAGCAGTCAAGGCATGAGCTGGAACAGGTTAGAAATCACACACAGCGCAGGATAGTAAAAGACACAATAAGGCAAATGTTCAACCAGAGATACAACGATAAATAGGAATTGAACTTTCACCAAGAGGTACAAAAAGGACCAGCTAAAACATACAGAAGATGCTGATACCCTCTTGGGGAGAGATACATGTATTATGTTTAGCTGCACGAGCTGAGGTCTCAAATAACATAGAGTTGTTAACCTGTAGCCTACATTGTGAACATCAGCTAAACATTTGACCTATGGCCCACATTGTATAGCCATTCTGTCATTTCTTGCTCCCACGTGCTGTTTGCTCACATCCCCTTCCTTTGCTGATCACAAGAAACCAGAGTCTGTGCTGAAAAAGTTCAACTAAACATGATGTTTTCCAGCTACAAATAGCCTTGGGCGAGTCTATGAGTAAACCAGACAAATAGTCATTAACCTATGATTACGTACTTAGCTCTCCTCCAGCAGTATCCAATATGTGCCATGTGATAACAGATGAATGTGGCTAGTGGTGGAGTTCTGGACTTTTTGGTTCCGTCCAGAGGTGTCAGGGACAACACCCGAAGACCCCGGAGTTCAACCTGTCTCGGTGCACAAACAAACAGAAACACGGGCTTCTCGATGGTGGCGTCAAAGACCAAAGGTTTATTACTGCAGGGACACAGAAGTCACAGAAACTGCACACGGGCAGTGTCTAGGAGCCTGTTCAATTTGTACAAAGAGGGTTGTTCCTTATATACTAAATATTCTGCTCGGGGCAAATTCTTTACATGTTACCACAGTTCTAAACATTCGTGTCTTAAACAATAAATATTTGGCGTTTGCACAGGAATCGTCAACAGTATCTGATGTCAAAACATTACGAATGAGGGGTTCCCACTAGTCCATCATAATCCCATGTCAATTCTTCATTCAAGACCCAGGCCGCCTCATCGTAAATTTCGTTACCTCCCCCTAATAAAGGCCCAGAAGGAAAGAAGCAGAGCCAGGTGTGGAAGATAGAAAGACAGGATAAGAGATGTTTGTGGGTCGTAAATGGGCACGGTTACCAGCTTCGGCCGCCTAATCATGATCAGGCCAACGAACACAAGAACCAGTATAGCAGGACTGGCCTCAGGCTGGGGAGGCAGTTCTTGCCGAGTCATGCTGCTACAGCGTTGCTGGCCTAAGGTGCACGTGTCACTCGCAAGGTGAATCGCCGGCTAAAGCCTACGTGTCCTTAAATGAAAAGAGGTCTTTGTGTGTCCATTGACTATGTGAGGGCAAGGAATACAAAATGGCTTCCGTGTTCTAAGATGGATGCCATGGGTAGAACAGAAATGTGTTTGTAACTGGAGTGCTCTTGCTCGTAGCATAGCGAAAACACCAGGATATACTAAATGGATCATTTGCGGTCCACTGATACCAAAATTATGTATTTACGACAATGTTACAGACACGAGTAAAATCGTCACGGAACCTCAGTCCCTCCTTTTGCCCTTACATAGGCAATTACTCAGTCTATATCAGAGTCAGAGTCTAATTCTATGCTCATTAGGTCAGTGACATGTTGTTGTATCATCATCCTGTCTCGTGCCTTTTCTCCTAATGCAGGTGGTTTTCTGAAACAGGTTGCAGCACAGAGACTACACAGAGCGGGACCACATTGGATAATAAGACAGCACGAGAACAGAAATACTAGGATGACACCAATGACCATCAGAACCTTCCATCCCCACGCTGATACCAGAGTCCAAAACCACTCCATGAAGGACCAGTTTCCCTTATCTACGTGTATAGAGTCGGAAATCTTGTGTAGCTTAGAGATCGCTTCATAGACTGTTGGAGCATTATTTGGAATAAAGACACAGCAGCTCGATTGGATCATTCTGCATACCCCACCTCGATCTGCAAGTATTACGTCTAGAACCATACGGTTCTGCAACGTCATGAGACGATCCGCCTGAAGCTCAGCTGTTAAGTTACTAAGGGCACCAGCAGTTTCTGTAATAGTAGATTCAACTACCCGTGTTAGTTGACGTAGATTTCTACTATTGGCCATAGGCCCCCAAAACGGAAGGAAACCTTTGAAAAAGTCTCCAGCTTCTTGACCAGCGGTATCTTCCTTGCTGAAGACACCTCTTGCTACTCTGGTCTTGTGATAATCTGAAGAAGCAGTGTATGTCGGAGGTAACAATCGAGCAATATAACATGAACCTGAAAAGTCAGCAGGCAGCCATGTATATGCTCTGTCCTGACAGATGAAGTAGGTACCCCTAGCAGTCAGAAAGGCAGGGGAGGAGTTAGACGGAAATACGTAAGTCTCAACGCACTCACTCCTCCCTAGCTGAGCTCTCGGATTTCTCCCATTTCCTTGCAAACAGACTTGACCTCGGTGAGGCACGACCCAAACTGAAGTGGAGCTTTTACGCTTGCTTTCTCCCAAACTAAGGCGATACTCGGTAGAGTTCCAACTCAAATACACCCGTAATTCATCTCTAGGGTAAGATGGAGTATTATTGACGTCTTTAATCATATCAATAATTCCCTGGACTAAAGCTTTGTTGGCTGAGTTGTATTTAGTGGACCGTGGTGGACGCGGAGGATAGGTCTCAAGGGCATATGAAAAAATGGTCTGAAAGGCCTGAAATGATCCATTGTAGCTAAAAGGCAAGACTAAATAGGGAATGCCTTTATCCATAGTGTGAGGTATCAAGCCGCACACCCAGCAGTCTGTAGTATTAACTACCAGTTGGTGTTGATGCAAGAGCTGTACAAATGTATTGTTAATAAATTCTGAGCGTCGAGCTTGTTCGTGTTCAGGAAATGAGTGAAAAGAATGCATAGAAGAAACCGTAGAAGTAGTAGGATCAAGGGGAGGTACTGTAGTTACTGGCATAAAAATCAAATGTACACCAAAGATGATTCCACCCACCAACGTTATCAAAACGATTAAAAACGTAACTGCACATTGCATTAGAAAGCATTTGCTGTGAAGTATTCGGTACAGTCTATTTCTGCGAACATAAATTACATTTTCTCGTTGCAGCTCAGGAAGCTCCATCTTCTACGACCGTTCGCGACCACTGATGATGTGTACGTAGATGAAAATGCCTCTATCAGCCCTGGGAGTTCCCAGAACTAACAGAAAGATCGACCTTGTGTCTGACCCCCGCAGATTCAACTAGGCACACAGCCACGACCCTACGGCTACCCAGACGGCAAGGCAATTTTAAAACAAAAAGAAAAAATACAAAGTATTTAGCAAACTTCCTGGCTGGAGGCAATGTATAGCAAATTCAAATCTGAAAATAGGCAGTTTCCTGCTTTATTTGTCCATATTGCGAGAACGTAAGTTGTATCTCAGTTTTGCAGGAGCTGTCTGATCTGGAAACAATGTATTTTCAGCTGACGTTGCAATGTTCACGTTCGCAGATGGCAAATGTCCTTTTGGTGCAGATGGCAAATGTTCAGGGTTCAAAAGAGCAGTTTCAGGAGGAGAGTCAGAATTTGGTGAATCCGTGATCAGTTCTGCATCGCTGAAAGGTATGAACCTGGGGATTTGTTCCGTTTCAGAGGCACCGATTCCTTTCTTTACCCAGTTGTCGTAAGGAAGTGGCAGAGGCACACGTTTGACATGTGTCGTATGGATCCAGTTTTTCCTTCCGGCCACACGAATAGCAGTTCTCGTTGCTAGTAGGACTTGGAAAGGGCCAATGAATCTGGGCTGAAGATTTTTCGTTCTTGCAAAATTTCTGATGACCACCTGATCACCCGGTTTCAGCTGATGGCCTGGACTCTCCGGTGGCTTTGGCAATGCATCGAAAACCTGTTGGTGAATAAGACTCAATTTAGCAGTCAAGTCGAAAAGGTAATCAATTAACATTGGGTATTCCAGCTGCTTGAATTCTTTTGGTCTAGGTACCCCCCAAACATTTGCAGGACGACCAAAAACTATTTCATAAGGACTAAGCCCTACTCTAGAATGTACGGTTGCTCTTGTTGATAGCAAAGCCAACGGCAATGCGTCTGGCCAGGACAAACCCGTGGATGCTTGTATCTTAGCAAGTTTCAGTTTAAGGGTGCCATTGTAACCCTCGACTAAACCCGCGGACTGGGGATGATTTGCACTATGAAACTTCTGTCTAATCCCTAGGCCGGCACACACACTCTGCATAACTTTCCCTACGAACTCACTTCCGTTATCTGACCATACAATCCGTGGCATTCCGTATCTGGGGAAGTATTCTTTAAGAAGAATTTTGGCAGTGGATAAGGCAGTATTGTCCTTTAGCGGGTATGCTTCGATCCATCTGGAGAAAGCACAAACTACCACTAGGACGTATTTCAGGTTATTACAACGATCCATGTGAATGAAGTCTAGCTGGATCACTTCAAAGGGGCAGGAAGGAGGAGCGAAGTGACCTGCAGGTGTGGGGATTCCCTTGCCAGGATTATGCATCAAGCATACCATACAATTTCTCACCACTCTCTCTGCACACTTACTAATCCCATCATTCTTCCAGACCGGAGCCAACATCTTACAAATCCCTTTTGAACTGATGTGCGCTGTTCCATGTGCCATCGTCACTACTGCAAGCACATACGCATCAGGCAACATCCAACACTGTTGTTCTGACAAGTCAATCCAACACCCACTCGAGTCCAATTTACCCGTGCTCTCTCTCCATGCAAGCTTTTCCTCCTCAGTCGCCTCTTTCTGAATTTCCTTCACGCTTTCCACTGTGTCTTCACACATTCCAGACTCAGAAATCCATCTTGCAGACGTTGCAACATACATTCTACTCATCATATTTCTAGCTGTCTGTTTTGCAGTCTCATCAGCAAAAGCATTCCCACGACCAACATCATCCGTGATTGCTTTATGAGCACTGCATTTCACAATCGCAACTTCAGTCGGCAAGGTTAGAGATTCCAACAAGTCATTAACTAGCTGACCATGTTGAATCTTAGTCCCATGGGACGTAATGAAACCTCTCTCTTTCCACAAACGGCCAAAACTATGGGCCACGCCGAACGCGTACTGACTATCTGTGAACACATTCACTCTCTTTCCCTTAGCTAAAACGCACGCTCTTGTTAGCGCGATCAATTCTGCAGCCTGGGCAGAATTCTGACTCACTCTTGCAGTCTCCACAATCGTACTCAAGGTCGTTACTGCATAAGCAGCAGTCACATCACCATTCTCCAATTTGAAGCAAGACCCATCAACATACAGCGTGCCATCTGGATCTGATAACGGAGTGTTTTTTAGATCAATACGTCCTTTTGTTTCTTCCTCAGTTTTGAAATAACAGTCGTGTGGTTCGGAATCACTCGACTCTTGGCTAGTCGGCAACAATGTTGCTGGATTCAATACATTGCATCTTTTGATCTGAATATGACTAGCTAACAGTGTCAGTTCATAACCTGATAATCTAGCACTGGTAAGGTGTTGCGTCTTGGTTCGGTTCATGAGTGTATCCACCGCATGAGGAACCATAACCACTAGCATATTGTTCATTACTAAACCAGCAGATTGTCGAATGGAAGCTGCAGCTGCGGCTGTAGCTCTCAAGCAACTAGGCAATGCTCTGGCTACCGGATCTAACGTTGATGAAAAATACGCACAAGGGCGTTGTTTATCACCAAATTTCTGCGTCAAAACACTCAATGCACAACCTTCTCTCTCGTGGACATAGAGCGTGAATGGCTTACTGTAGTCGGGTGTACCCAATACAGGTGCTGAACACAGTGCATTTCGTAATTCAGAAAAACTCTGCTGACTTTCTGCAGACCATGGTACCGGACTCGGAACACCTTTCCCAGTCAAGGCTACCAATGGTTTTGCTAAAAGAGAAAAATTTGGGATCCATTGCCTACAATATGAGGTAATACCTAAAAAGGCACGTACTTCTCTCTGCGTGCTAGGAACATTCATCTGTGTAATTGCTTTTATTCTCTCTGGGGTCAACTTCCTTCCCTCCTTTGACAAGAGATGACCTAGGTAGGTCACTTCTTGGCAGCAGTATTGCATTTTTGAAGGTGACACCTTGTGATTCAAATCTGACAAGTGATGCAATAAAGAAATCGTAGCTGTTTTGCAAGTTTCCTTGTCATCAGCAGCCACCAGAAGATCATCGACATATTGTACTAAAGCAGAACCAAGAGGAAGTACGAAGGAATCTAACTGGCTTTTTAATGCTTGACTGTAAATGGATGGGCTTTCACAATAGCCTTGTGGAGCGCGTTTAAACCTAAAGCTTCGTCCTCCTAGAGAGAAACCGAAGATATCTCTGCTTTCTTCGGCTATCGGAATGCTGAAAAAGGCATTTTTCAAGTCGACAACCGAAAACCATGCTGCTGTAGCAGGAATCAACGTTAACAATGCAGTAATGTCTGGAACCACAGGAAACTGTGGGATCACAATTTTATTAACCTCTCTGAGATCAATTACAAACCTATATACTGGAGGTTTTGTAGGGTCAGTTCGTTTCAAAATAGGCAGTACAGGACTATTACAGACATTACCTCTAGTTTCTTCTATAACGTCTTTCTCAATCAGATCATGCACTATCAGTAGGAGCGCACGCTCACCTTCACTAGAGATTCTGTATTGTGGAATTCGTGGAAGTTTGACATTTGCTTTCAAAGTTACTACATAGGGTGGAATTTCCAATAGACCTACATCATTAGGACCAGTCGCCCAAAGAGTATCAGGGAGTGAACGCAGCTCTGGTGGGAGCGCATCCATCGACAAGTACATCGGAGAGATTATTCTTTTACCCAACGTAAGCTGTACTCCTGCTGGAGAACAGTACAATGTCGCGTACAGGCGTTTTAACAAGTCTAAACCAAGCAGATTTTCGTTACAACCTGTCGTCAAAATCAGGGGTGCTTTCAATTGACAGGGTCCAACAGAAATAGACAAAGGACCAGAAACAGGGTTGTGAACAGGGGCGCCCGAAAAACCTACTGAAACGTTTGTTGAGCCAGACAAAGGTGCGCCAGGGAGTTTCGCATGTATGATAGAACTTTTTGCTGCACCAGTATCCAACAGAAACGGTTCGACTATACCTGATGTTGCTACTGCGACATAAGGCCCACTCTGATCTACTGGAACTGATGCTACTCCCTCTCTTTGTCCATGGCTGTCCTAGTACTCACTTTGCTGACCTTCCTCACTAGCTTCATAATAGTCTTCAACATGATATTGTGGAGACTTATTCTGTTGGGCAGATTGTCCATTTCGCTGGTCGAAATAATTAGAAGGGCGATCACTCGTCTGCGGAGGCATAGCACCTCGTCCTCGACCTCTAGAGTTTTGCATAGAACTACCACGACCTCTCTGAGCTGCCGCAGCATTATTTTGTGCCCGAACTGGACACTCATTTTTGTAATGACCTTCCACTTTGCAATAAGCACATTGATTCCATTGGTATTGTGGTCTTTGAAAATTATATTCCGTTCTTTGATATGACCCTTGCTGCATATTCGTCTGATTCGTGCGAGGCGGATAAGCTTGCTGTAAAAGTACTTTAGTTTTTAAATCTTTCGTCTTTTTATCTGATTTTTCCTTCTCTTCTTTATCCCTATTTTCATAGTACTGGGCAGTCGCAAGTATTTGCGCAGTCGTAGAGACAGCCCACGCACTTTCAGAATTCTTTAATTTACCACTAAGTTCTGGTAACAGATTGTGCACAAATTTATCAACAAATAATCTCTGGCCTCCTTCTGTGCTCATATCCTGACCACTATGATCCACGAAAGTCTCCTCGAATCTTGTGAAAAAGTCTGAGACGCTTTCGTCTTTCTTCTGTTTGCACGCGGACAATTTGTCCCAGTTAACGCGTAATGCTGGCATCAGGGTTTTCATTAAATCGATTATTCTACCAGGCAAATTAGCAATTAGGGGTTCTGGTTTGGAACCACCTATTTGTTGACCATCCGCTGCAATTATAGCTGCCCAGTCACCACCTAGGGCAACTGGATGATTCTCTTTACGAATTTTAGCCCAAATTGGTTGCGGTACTACATTACCAAATAGCAGATCTATGTCAGCAAGATTCAATACACAAGCGTCAACCGTTTGAGCCAACTCTTTGTAGTACCCTGCAGGATTTTTACGCGGATCTGGCAAGGCCTGTTTCACTGCTAATACTTCAGCTCGCTTCCATGGAATATGTATCCATACTCTCTGGAATTGTGCCGGAGCGGCTGCAATACCAAGGTTTACATTAGCTTGCACAGCTTCACGCCAAATTGGTGGAACCTCTCTCATTGGGTATTGACGATTTTGTTTCGTACTGCGTTTCCCTAACTCTCTTGGTGAACGAAGGGATGAGTCGGTTCTATAACTTAGAACCAGTTCCATCGCTTCTTTTATATTTTGTCCAACTATCATACCTGCAGCAAACTCTTTCTGAACATTAATTAATTCTTCTAGATTTGATTCAGGGTCATCCTCTTCCAATTCCTCACGTAGAAGGAAACACATTTCATCGAACACATATCGTTGTGTCGGTTCATTCCATTGCATAAATGTATCTAATACATCTTGTACATTATATCTTCCAATTTTTGAAACCCATCTAAGAGCAGTGGAATCTAATATTCCTCTTTCTTCAGTACTGGGAAGCTGACTACGCCTCTGCACAGAGTCAGAGGTAGGAGTCTTAATCAGAGTTTTATAGAAGGGAGATAGAATATTAGAGACAGAATCAGTGATTCTCCGACGAACAGAAAGCGGAGTCATAATATTAGCAGAAGCAGTAAATAGAGTAGCAGTTGGAACAGATAGATTAGGAACAGTAGGAGTAGCAGGAAAAATAGCTTGTGAAGTAGCAGGTGTGAGCGACACAGGCATAGGTAAAGAAGCCGGCAACCCTAGAAGAGGGGTTGTCGAAGGAACATTAATATTGACCACAGGAGGTACAGGAACTTGATTCAGGGGAGCGGGAACAGGGACACCAGGTTGTCCAGCAACCGGTAATTGAACATTCGGTATAGGTGGAGCCGTAGCACCCTGTGCATACGGTGGGGGTGATCGTAACAAGTAAGACAACAGGGGATCCTTTTCAGGGTCCTCTACTATCTTAGTCGTACTCGTTGGCAAAGCAGGATAGCACTTGTCTATCGCTAAATTACGCTCTCTATTGGCCACCTCCATCGCTTTCTCAGACTCGTTGAGTTGCAGCTGCCTAGCAGACTGTTCTAAAGTCAACTCTTGCTCTTTCTGTTCTTTCTTCAACTTTTTAATTTCTCTCTGTTTAGATTCTTTTCGCCAATAACGGAAAGAATCAAACATTGCCGGCCGGGCTTTCTTCTTAAACAACCTTCTTTCTAGATTATCGAGAACTTCAGGTTCAAAACTACCATGTAGTGGCCAACTAAGGACACCATCTTTCTCTGTGAAGCGGATCCATACCTCGTTATAAGAGATAGGGCCCACACCAAATTTGCAATATAGATCATAAAGGGGAGTTCCAATCGGAGGAACCAAACACGAGTCCTCCACCTGGGAATCACTGTTGCAACTAAAACAAGACAACATACAATTTTTCCGACTTACCATTTTATAATCCGGAACACAAAACAAACAAGACACAAACAGAAAAGATGCGCACTCGAACCAAGAACTTAGGCCTACCAGAACTGACAAATGTATCGATACCTGAACTGAACAGAATGATTATCGTAACCAGAATAACCAGTGATAATCTTACAGAACTGAACTGAACTGAGAACTAAAAGGATTATCCAAACAGGAGCAACCCTCACAAAATACTTAACTGAGGTACTGAAGACGTCACCAAGGAGAAACCCGTCACGTCTCGCCGTACTAAGGACTGCACCTCGGGTCCAAGACAGGGCGACGGTCAAGGCAACGGACCACTGCAGCCGTCTGAACGGGAACCCTCGTGGAAGAGAACGTCGGGGCCACTTTTGCGATATGCCGGGATCGATGAAGTGGGGCGCCTCCCTCTGAAATCTTCACACGAAGCTCCTCGAACTCTTCAGGCTTTTGGACCGGTACCGAATGACGTCGCCCCACGTTGGGCGCCAATTGGAGTTCTGGACTTTTTGGTTCCGTCCAGAGGTGTCAGGGACAACACCCGAAGACCCCGGAGTTCAACCTGTCTCGGTGCACAAACAAACAGAAACACGGGCTTCTCGATGGTGGCGTCAAAGACCAAAGGTTTATTACTGCAGGGACACAGAAGTCACAGAAACTGCACACGGGCAGTGTCTAGGAGCCTGTTCAATTTGTACAAAGAGGGTTGTTCCTTATATACTAAATATTCTGCTCGGGGCAAATTCTTTACATGTTACCACAGTTCTAAACATTCGTGTCTTAAACAATAAATATTTGGCGTTTGCACAGGAATCGTCAACAGTATCTGATGTCAAAACATTACGAATGAGGGGTTCCCACTAGTCCATCATAATCCCATGTCAATTCTTCATTCAAGACCCGGACCGCCTCATCGTAAATTTCGTTACCTCCCCCTAATAAAGGCCCAGAAGGAAAGAAGCAGAGCCAGGTGTGGAAGATAGAAAGACAGGATAAGAGATGTTTGTGGGTCGTAAATGGGCACGGTTACCAGCTTCGGCCGCCTAATCATGATCAGGCCAACGAACACAAGAACCAGTATAGCAGGACTGGCCTCAGGCTGGGGAGGCAGTTCTTGCCGAGTCATGCTGCTACAGCGTTGCTGGCCTAAGGTGCACGTGTCACTCGCAAGGTGAATCGCCGGCTAAAGCCTACGTGTCCTTAAATGAAAAGAGGTCTTTGTGTGTCCATTGACTATGTGAGGGCAAGGAATACAAAATGGCTTCCGTGTTCTAAGATGGATGCCATGGGTAGAACAGAAATGTGTTTGTAACTGGAGTGCTCTTGCTCGTAGCATAGCGAAAACACCAGGATATACTAAATGGATCATTTGCGGTCCACTGATACCAAAATTATGTATTTACGACAATGTTACAGACACGAGTAAAATCGTCACGGAACCTCAGTGGTATGCTTACAGGAGTGTTCCATGCTTACATGTAACTTTGCAAAGGTGTCTTGCCCTTTGTATCTGCAGAAAGCTGTATGAACATCTGTGTGACCCTGTGCCAGGCAGAGCACTCTGAGCGAAGCCATGCTGTGCCTTCTCTCCACTCGAGTGTGTTTACAATAAATGCTCTTGTAATTCCTCGCTCTGTGGTAGAGTCTCATCTGTTTTCAGAGTTCCTGTATCAGACGGTGGTGGTCACCCAACAATGAGAATATTTCTCTCTAACAGAGTCCCACGTCCAGTGTTTACCTCGGGGATAGCACTTGGGTGTTCTCAGAAGTCACAGCAGCTCTTCAGAGGTTTGCAAACAAAACTAGTCAATTGGAAAGAGGAGCCAAATATAAGCTGGACTACTCAAGGAGTCTGAGTCCCTGCTACTGAGTTTCAAGTTATAAACATTGAAGTGATCCGAGTGGGTTTTATGGCACGAGCCTCTCAGTGTCCAGCCAGAATGTCGCTGATGGCTCCTCTGATGCCCGACAGCAACCCGTAAAAGAATACCTGCCAGGTGTGAATGTTTTGACTCTGTATAATTTTCAGTCGCATCCACGTAGAATTACACAGGCACGGTTTGCTTTGTCAGTTTGTAAGTTTACAAACTCCAATTTGAAGCTTTCACAACTTGGAGAAGGTTGGATTTCTATTCAGCAGAATGCCGGGGCAGCCCTCCTACTGAGGCGGGAAACGGATCACCCACCAAACATGGTGGTGTGTACAAGGGTTTCTCTATGGGGAACTGGGGAAATGACAATACACACTGGCAACATGTCATGTTACTAAATGTAACACAACATTTCCACCACAGATGTTGAGGGGTCTGCTTGACAGCCATTCATGCCCTGATGACCACTAAATAGATGAAAATAAGAAAGGTGCGATGGCCGGGACAATTAGCCCACTCTACCACATAAGTCTAAAATGTTCAAAGTCCTATTCATTCAGTGTCCAAGTGTACCCTGATGAATCTGCCGAAATTATTGGGGCAGTGAAACATGTCGGTATCAGGTACTGGTAGGCGACATTAAGCTACCAACCTCTCTTTTTTAATTCATCAGTGCACACTAAAACGAAGAATAAAGTAATTGAGTGGGTGTGTCTGCTGATTTTATGTCACTTTGTCCTTCTGGTCACATTCATGAGTTAATGTTGGAAAACTCTTTGTTTAGCACCTTTTACACGCATTTCATTTTATGTGTTGTAACAAGTTTGTTTTCTTTTGGTATTGGAAGGCAACCGATGATGAGAAAGGGGCATTGAGTTGGTAACATCTGCGAAGATCCCCGAGGGTTGTTCGCCCGTGAGGTGCCTTCCATTCCACCACACATTTTTTCTTAGTTATGTGCACATGTGGTTGAGTGTGGATATATGTACTGCCAGAAAAGGAGGCAGGCATTTTTTGGACATTGTTCTGGATACTGTTTGAGTTGAGAACTTGGTAACACTTTCAGAACAGTAGATTATGGGGACAATAAGACATTAGAGGATCCATACCCCACTGCGATATATAGCGGGGGGCCTACTCTGGTATGTTTGATGAAATACAACCTGAGTGATGTGTACTCATGTCAGTTAAATGTATTAATCGTCCCAGGTATAGGGATCTCATTGTAGATTGATTGCTTAGAGTGGAGGGCGATCCCTTGCATACCTTTCCGTTCCCTCTTTGCTCCTTTTTGTGATTGTATTTCTTGAGAGTACGACAGAACTTCTTGGATTTCTTAAGGTCCTCGTTGAACCAGGGGGCTTTTTTGCTACCTTGCTTGATTCGATGGTTTTTCAAGGGTTCTAGTTCGTCGGCGCTGTGGGTGATCCATTGTGTGAGGTTGGTGGCTGCTTGGTTTGGGTCCGATGATTTGGCAGGGGGGTTTTGGTGAAGCGATGTGAAGAGCTGGTCGGTGGTGATTTTTTCCAATTTCTTCGAGGAATGGGTTGTGGGGGGTTGTGGGTCGTGGTCTTTTTGTAGTTGAAGTGAACGCAGCTGTGGTCCGTCCAATGGAGAGCTGTGGTGTGGTCGAAGGAGACGTGCTTGCTGGAGGTGAAGATAGGGTCAAGCGTGTGTCCGGCAAAGTGGGTGGGGGTGTTAACGAGTTGTTTGAGTCCGAGATTGGCCAGGTTGTCCAGAAGGGTGGTGGTGTTACTGTCGTTTTTCTTTTCCAGGTGGAAGTTGAGGTCTCCCAGTAGAATGTAGTTCTCGGAGGGGAGGGCATGTGGGCTGATGAAGTCAGTGATGTCTTCGTTGAATTGTGTGCAGGGTCCTGGTGTTCTGTAGATGAGGGTGCCTCTGAGTGTGGTTTTGGGGTCGGTGTGAATCTGGAAGTGAAGGTGTTCGGCGGTAGTGAGGTTATCGTCGGAACTAGTCTTGATGTGGATGGTGTTCTTATGGACAATTGCGATGCCTCCTCCTGTTTGGTTGGTGCGATCTTTTCGGATGATCTTGTATGCGTCCGGGATGGCTATGGCGATGTCGGGCGCTGATGAGGCGTTCATCCATGTTTCTGTAAGGAAGGCGACGTCCGGCGATGTAGTGTCAAGCAGGTTCCACAGTTCAATTGAGTTTCTGTGGACTGAGCGGGTGTTGAGCAGGATGCACTTTAGGTGGTTAGTGTCGGAGCTCTGTTTGGAGTTTGTGGATTTGGTGTGGGTCATGGTGCAGTCGAACTTGCAGGAGTGGCAGGTGAAGGGTCCATGGGTGTGTCCTGGGGCGGCTTGGTAGCAGTTTGGGAGACTGAGGGCTGAGAGGGTTGCGGCGTCGTATGTTATGCGGTTGGAGTGGGTTTTGCGGGGGGCAGGGGGTTCGGCGCTGGGCGCGGTCCAGGCGCGGACGGGCGTAGACGGGCTTACCTTTGGCGCACCTTCGGCGCGCATAGGGCGCCCGAAGGCATCTGTCATATGCGGATAGTGGAGGCGGAGGGACGAGGGAGGAGCAGCTGGGAGGCGGGAGCGGGGTGGAGAGCCGGGCAGGGAGGCACAAACAACAACAAAATGGCAGCGAGCCAAAAGCGAAACAGGATTGGGGCACAGTCAGAATAAACGCGATGCAAATGGCAGTGGCACCGGCACAATCAGGCACAAATGAATTCTACAGGCAGCACAGCACAATTGAAAAGATCGTTAAAGCGCATTTTGGCAATTGCAATCTAGCGCTACGATACAGTTATAATAAGAAATTAATAAACAATCAGGCAATCTAGCGTAACGATACAATTGTAATGAGCAATCAGGCAATAGCAGTTGTGGGAGCAAGGCGAGGTAGCAGACAGCAGTCTGGCGCTATAGCTCTACGATACCAGGCGGCAGGCAGAGCAGAGAGCAGCGTGAGGAGCGACCGCTTCTGATGAGATCAGGACGGTAACTTTGATAACTAGGACACTTGATTTTAAGGGACTTATCACAATATAAAAGACACTGTTTGTTGAATTTCACAACTATGACACGTGGTGACCCAATCTACATCTCGCCACGCACTAACCAGTGTAACCACGCCATTCATTCCCTAAAAATCTCATTGCATGTCTAGGGTCACCTGACCTGACCCAGGTTTTGGGATATTCTTTTGAACACAAATAGTCCTCCTTAGTTGGAATCTGACTTTATTGTAGATTTTAAGCCCTTATGAAGTCTGCTGTAACAAGAACAGCCTGAGACGAAACCCGTGTTGGCAAAAGGTGCATATAACTTGAAGAAAAATGAAAGAAATATTGAAACCACAACCTCACTTCTATCTCTGTGTGCCTGGATAATTTTTGTTGTTGACTACTAAATATATTCAGATGAACAGAGGTAAATCAGGATTTATCGTTATTGGTGGAATGGCATTGGCAGGGAAATTGGAGCATTGGTTCACACCGGTTGTAGCTGAAAGGATTAAGATTTTTATTATGTCTTTGTAGGTTAAAGACAAGGTAAATTACCAGAAGCCAGCAGTCCCAAGGTAGAATGCAGAAGAAAGATGGGAAATGCTTCTCTCGACGTTTGCAATACAGAGATATAGGTCTGTGTGACACAAAGACTGGAAATCGGCTTTAATCCAGATCTGGGATTATCATCAACTCCAGCACTTTCATCCTCCGTGGAGACATGGACTTGCACCTCGAGGATCGTAATGACTGCAACTCAAATGCCCTCCTCAAAAGCCCTAGGAACCTCGATCTTACTCAGTGCATCACCAGACCCACCCACACCCATGGACACTTCCTGGACGCTACCTTCTTTACAGTAGCAACATCACGGTCAACAAACCAACGCCTATGACCTGAACTTAACACGCCCTCATGAGGTTCAAGATCACCATCCTGGACCACAGGAGACCCACCACCTCGGGAAGTCCTGCTGCTTCTGGAAGGACATCTCAGAGAAGGACTGGGCTTCTGACCCCTACACACACTGTCAAGCATGCCAGCAGCCTAACGGAAGACATCAAGAACTGCGATGAATTGATCACCACCTGCACCGACACCCTGGACCCCCTAAAGCACAGCAGCAACCTAACAGAAGACATCAAGAACTGCAATGAATGGATCACCACCTGCACCGACACCCTGGACCCCCTCAAGCACTGCAGCAACCTAAAGGAAGACACCAAAAACTGCAATGAATGGATCACCACCTGCACCGACACCCTGGACCTCCAAGCACAGCAGCAACCTAACGGAAGACGTCCAGAACTGCAATGAATGCATCACCACCTGCACCGACACACAGGACCCCCTCAACCACAGCAGCAACCTAAAGGAAAACACCAAGAACTTTAAGGAATGAATCACCACCTGCACCGACACCATGGACCCCCTCAGGTATAGCAGCAACCTAACGGAAGACATCAAGAACTGCAATGAATGGATCACCACCTGCACCAACACCCTGGCCCCCACAAGCACCGCGGCAACCTAACAGAAGACATCAAGAACTCAATGAATGGATCACCACCTGCACCGACTCTCTGGACCCCCTCAAGCACAGAAGCAACCTAACGGAAGACATCAAGAACTGCAAAGAGTGGATCACCACCTGCACCGACACACAGGTCCCCCTCAAGCACAGCAGCAACCTAACGGAAGACATCAAGAACTGCAATGAACTGATAACCACCTGCACCGACACCCTGGACCCCCTCAAGCACAGAAGCAAACTAACGGAAGACATCAAGAACTTCAATGAATGGATCACCACCTGCACCGACACCCTGGACCCCCTCAAGCACAGAAGCAACCTAACGGAAGATGTCAAGAACTACAATGAATAGATCACTACCTGCACTGACACCCTGGACCCCCTCAAGCACAAAAGCAACCTAACGGAAGACATCAAGAACTGCAAAGAGTGGATCACCACCTGCACCGTCACACAGGCCCCCCTCAAGCACAGCAGCAACCTAACGGAAGACATCAAGAACTGCAATGAATGGATCACCACCAGCAGCAACACCCTGGCCCCCCTCAAGCACAGCAGCAACCTAACGGAAGACATCAAGAACTCAATGAATGGATCACCACCAGCACCGACACCCTGGACCCCCAAAACCACAGCAGCCTAACGGAAATCCTCAAGAACTGCAACGAATGGATCACCACCTGCACCGACACCCTGGACCCCCTCAAGCACAGAAGCAACCTAACGGATGACATCAAGAACTGCAATGAATGGATCACCACCTGCACCGACACCCTGGACCCCCTCAAGCACAGCAGCAACCTAACGGAAGACTTCAAGAACTACAATGAATAGATCACCACCTGCACTGACACCCTGGACCCCCTCAAGCACAGAAGCAACCTAACGGAAGACATCAAGAACTTTAATGAATGGATCACCACCTGGACCGACTCCCTGGACCCCCTCAAGCACAGAAGCAACCTAACGGAAGACATCAAGAACTACAATAAATGGATCACCACCTGCACCGACACCCTGGACCCCCTCAAGCACAAAAGCAACCTAACGGTAGACATCAAGAACTACAATGAATAGATCACCACCTGCACTGACACACTGGACCTCGACCTCGAAGCACAGCAGCAAACTAACGGAAGACATCAAGAACTTCAATGGATGGTGTTAGAAATGGGATCCCTGGTTGGCCGAGGCTTGTGCCAAGGCCAGGCAGAAATCACCACTTCCAGTTAGGGTAGGGAAGTCACCCGCCAAGACAACCCCGCTCACCCCCTTGGTAGCTTGGCACGAGCAGTCAGGCCTATCTCGGAGGTCATGTGTAAAGCATTTGCGCACGCACCCCCAGCAACAACCTTCCGGGCCCCCCCCCACAAAAGGACTCCACACAAGATATATATGAAAAATAGCTTTTGTATTAAGAAGGACACATAGGAACACATACCTTACAGGGTGCCAGAGGCACGGGCAGGATTTACAAGGGAAAATATACAGGACAGGGCCATGGGACCACTGCCAGGGATATGCACATGATGGAGTTGGCATTTAGAACATATAACAACTGGGAGTTTCCTCGAACTAGGACTAGAACACATAATCACCAGGAGCTTAGCATTAGTATACGTCACGCCCCGGGGTTTCATAGGACTAGCATTAGAACTCACTCTAACCAGTATCAACATACATGAGGCAAGGTTATACAGGAGGGAAGGAATGACAAAGTACATAACACAATAGAGGCGTCATCAGAAGTAAACACGTAATACTCTCAGAGTCACAATTAACATTAATCAATACTTCCAGCAGGCAATGTCACGATGTTCAGGGCAGGCTGCAGGTAGCCACCAATACCTAAACGGGGCAGCTGCCCACGAAGTGCTGGGCAGCCGTAGAGAAAGGATGGGGCCATTGTGGGAGCCTCGCAGGCTCTGAAGGAAAAGGCGCCAAACGGTGGAGCCTCTCGGGCTCGAGAATAACTGCGCGGAGCCTCGCAGGGCTCGGGACACTGGGCCACGTGGGAGCCTCTCGGGGCTCAGGGGGCAAGGACACGGTGGAGCCTCCTCGTGGCTCGGGGGGTAAAATATAGATGGAGCCTCTCGGGGCTCAGAGGCCAGGAATGCCGATGGAGCCTCTCGGGGCTCTGGGGGTAAAACTGTGGCAGGCGGGGTCCCGCTCGGGGGACCCGGCATCACTGGGGGCCCCAGGGTTCATGACTGAGCCTAGCAGGGCCCAGGGACAAAGCTGCGGGCAGGCGGGGCCCCCCCTCGGGGGACCCGGCATCACTGGGGGCCCCGCGGGCCTCTAAACACACGGCGCTCGTGCTGGAGGGGAGGGGCGGGCACCGACAATGTGCCCCGAAGCCCCGCCTCCCCTCCGGCAGCACTCACCGGTCGGCGGGCCGGCGCGCCGGTCTCTCCTCGCTCTCCGGGGTTCCCTCTCGCTCCTGGGGGCCCCGGGGGGGAAGCGGCAGTCGTCTTGGTGGGACGCAGGGGCGCGGAGTAGGCTCCCGCCGCTCCCTGCATGCTCGGCTCTAACTCCTCCGCCTCTGCAGCTCCCAGGGCCGCCGGCCAATCAGAGCGCGGCCCGGGGAGACGTCATCAGCACAGCCCGGGCCGGCAGCCAATCAGAGCGCGGCCCGGGGGAGGGCCTCACGAGGGTCCCGGGCTGCGGCGGTGAACACGGGGGAAATTGACGAGGGACAGGCTCCCTCGATAAGGGCAGCAATGATGGGGCAAGCGAGGTAGGCACTCGCTGGGGGCTCGGGCCCCCTCCCACGAACGGGCAAATGCCGGGTGGGCACCGGCTTGTAGAATATAGCGTTCCCAGCGCTAGGAGCAGGAAAGCGCTAGAAACCGGGATGAAGCGGCCCAAGGCGCTAGGACAGCAGGAAAGCGCTCCCAAGCGCTAGGGCCTTAGATAGCCGAGTCCAAAGGAAGTCCAGGATCCCAGTAGCCTAGGAGCAGGGCAGGGCTCAGGGAGGCAAGCCCTTCCCCTGAGCCCAAGCAGCAGCATGCCCCTGGCCGGATTCAGTCAGGACAAGCAGGCAAGAGAGAGAGAAGAGGGCACACCCTCCTTTTATACATGAGATCCCTTTGTCTAAAAAGGGGCAGGCAGGATGAGAACCAGCTAGAACTGGTTATAAGGAATTTCTTGTTACTGGCCAGGCTAGGACACCAGACGCACCCCAGGTGGGTGGAGCCAGCATTGTGGGGGACAGCCCAGACCCATACAGGATACAGGCACAGCCCCTCCCTCACTTCAGCCAATCACGCGCCAGCATACTTACTGCACACACACACCGATGTCTAGAAGTGGCACTTCTCTTTTAGACACACACACGTCGCATACATCATCTTACAGCATTCAATCACACGAGTCCATACATACCAGACTCGAGCCTGTACCCCCCACGCACCAGGAACTATCAGGGACACACCCATTCCCCATGCAGTCCTATGGGAGGGCAGGCTTCTCTCATCTACACGCACTCAGAGTGGGAATCACCATCCCCAGGTCACATATAACAAGCACAACTTCAGGGGTGGACCTACCAGAAGGGCCCAGTCCAACAGATGGATCACCACCTGCACCGCACCGACACCCTGGACCCCCTCAAGCACAGAAGCAACCTAACGGAAGACAACAAGAACTTTAATGAATGGATCACTACCTGCACCGACACCCTGGACCCCCTCAAGCACAAAAGCAACCTAACTGAAGACATCAAGAACTGCAAAGAGTGGATCACCACCTGCACCGACACATAGGCCCCCCTCAAGCACAGCAGCAACCTAACGGAAGACATCAAGAACTACAATGAATGGATCATCACTAGCACCGACACCCTGGACCCCCTCAAGCACAGCAGAAACCTAATGGAAGACATCAAGAACTTCAATGAATGGATCACCACCTGCACCAACACCCTGGAACGTCTCAACCACAGCAGCAACCTAACGGAAGACATCAAGAACTGCAATGAATGGATCACCACCAGCAGCAACACCCTGGCCCCCCTCAAGCACAGCAGCAACCTAACGGAAGACATCAAGAACTCAATGAATGGATCACCACCAGCACCGACACCCTGGACCCCCTCAACCACAGCAGCCTAACGGAAATCATCGAGAACTGCAACAAATGGATCACCATCTGCATCGACACCCTGGAACCCCTCAAGCACAGAAGCAACCTAACGTAAGACATCAAGAACTACAATGAATGGATCACCACCTGCACCGACACCCTGGACCCCCTCAAGCACAGAAGCAACCTAACGGAAGACATCAAGTACTACAATGAATAGATCACCACCTGCACTGGACCTCGAAGCACAGCAGCAAACTAATGGAAGACATCAAGAACTTCAATGGATGGATCACCACCTGCACCGCACCGACACCCTGGACCCCCTCAAGCACAGAAGCAACCTAACGGAAGACAACAAGAACTTTAATGAATGGATCACTACCTGCACCGACACCCTGGACCCCCTCAAGCACAAAAGCAACCTAACGGAAGACATCAAGAACTGCAAAGAGTGGATCACCACCTGCACCGACACACAGGCCCCCCTCAAGCACAGAAGCAACCTAATGGAAGACGTCAAAAACTACAATGAATAGATCACCACCTGCATCAACACCCTGGAACCTCTCAACCATAGCAGCAACCTAACGTAGGACATAAAGAACTGAAATGAATGGATCACCACCAGCAGCAACACCCTGGCCCCCCTCAAGCACAGCAGCAACCTAACGGAAGACATCAAGAACTACAATGAATGGATCATCACTAGCACCGACACCCTGGACCCCCTCAAGCACAGCAGAAACCTAATGGAAGACATCAAGAACTTCAATGAATGGATCACCACCTGCACCAACACCCTGGAACCTCTCAACCACAGCAGCAACCTAACGGAAGACATCAAGAACTGCAATGAATGGATCACCACCAGCAGCAACACCCTGGCCCCCCTCAAGCACAGCAGCAACCTAACGGAAGACATCAAGAACTCAATGAATGGATCACCACCAGCACCGACACCCTGGACCCCCTCAACCACAGCAGCCTAACGGAAATCATCAAGAACTGCAATGAATGGATCACCACCTGCACCGACACCCTGGACCCCCTCAAGCACAGAAGCAACCTAACGGAAGACATCAAGAACTACAATGAATGGATCACCACCTGCACCGACACCCTGGACCCCCTCAAGCACAGAAGCAACCTAACGGAAGACATCAAGAACTACAATGAATAGATCACCACCTGCACCTGCACTGGACCTCGAAGCACAGCAGCAAACTAACGGAAGACATCAAGAACTTCAATGGATGGATCACCACCTGCACCGCACCGACACCCTGGACCCCCTCAAGCACAGAAGCAACCTAACGGAAGACAACAAGAACTTTAATGAATGGATCACTACCTGCACCGACACCCTGGACCCCCTCAAGCACAAAAGCAACCTAACGGAAGACATCAAGAACTGCAAAGAGTGGATCACCACCTGCACCGACACACAGGCCCCCCTCAAGCACAGAAGCAACTAATGGAAGACGTCAAAAACTACAATGAATAGATCACCACCTGCATCAACACCCTGGACCCCTTCAAGCATAGCAGCAACCTAATGGAAGACATCAAGAACTTCAATGAATGGATCACCACCAGCAGCAACACCCTGGCTCCCCTCAAGCACAGCAGCAACCTAACGGAAGACATCAAGAACTCAATGAATGGATCACCACCAGCACCGACACCCTGGACCCCCTCAACCACAGAGGCCTAACAGAAGACCTCAAGAACTTCAATGAATGGATCACCACCTGCACCAACACCCTGGAACCTCTTAAGCATAGAAGCAACCTAACGGAAGATATCAAGAACTGCAACAAATGGATCACCACCTGCACCGACACCCTGGACCCCCTCAAGCACAGAAGCAACCTAACGGAAGACATCAAGAACTGCAATGAATGGATCACCACCTGCACTGACACCCTGGACCCCCTCAAGCACAGAAGCAACCTAACGGAAGACATCAAGAACTTCAATGAATGGATCACCACCTGCACCGACACCCTGGATCCCCTCAAGCACAGAAGCAACGTAACGGAAGACATCAAGAACTACAATGAATAGATCACCACCTGCACTGACACCCTGGACCTCGAAGCACAGCAGCAACCTAACGGAAGACATCAAGAACTTCAATGATTGGATCACCACCTGCATCGACCCACTAGACTCCCTCGAGCACTGCAGCAACCTAAAGGGAGACATCAAGAACTGCAACGAATGGATCACCACCTGCACTGACACCCTGGACCCCCTCAAGCACAGAAGCAACCTAACGGAAGACATCAAGAACTGCAATGAATGGATTACCACCTGCACTGACACCCTGGACCCCCTCAAGCACAGAAGCAACCTAACAGAAGACATCAAGAACTTCAATGAATGGATCACCACCTGCACTGACACCCTGGATCCCCTCAAGCACAGAAGCAACCTAACGGAAGACATCAAGAACTACAATGAATAGATCACCACCTGCACTGACACACTGGACCTCGAAGCACAGCAGCAAACTAACGGAAGACATCAAGAACTTCAATGGATGGATCACCACCTGCACCGCACTGACACCCTGGACCCCCTCAAGCACAGAAGCAACCTAACGGAAGACAACAAGAACTTTAATGAATGGATCACTACCTGCACCGACACCCTGGACCCCCTCAAGCACAGAAGCAACCTAATGGAAGACGTCAAAAACTACAATGAATAGATCACCACCTGCATCAACACCCTGGACCCCTTCAAGCATAGCAGCAACCTAATGGAAGACATCAAGAACTTCAATGAATGGATCACCACCTGCACCAGCACCCTGGAACCTCTCAACCATAGCAGCAACCTAACGGAAGACATCAAGAACTGAAATGAATGGATCACCACCAGCAGCAACACCCTGGCCCCCCTCAAGCACAGCAGCAACCTAACGGAAGACATCAAGAACTTAATGAATGGATCACCATCAGCACCGACACCCTGGACCCCCTCAACCACAGAGGCCTAACGGAAGACCTCAAGAACTTCAATGAATGGATCACCACCTGCACCAACACCCTGGAACCTCTTAAGCATAGAAGCAACCTAACGTAAGACATCAAGAACTGCAATGAATGGATCACCACCTGCACCAACACCCTGGACCCCCTCAAGCACAGAAGCAACCTAACGGAAGACATCAAGAACTTCAATGAATGGATCACCACCTGCACCGACACCCTGGATCCCCTCAAGCACAGAAGCAACCTAACGGAAGACATCAAGAACTACAATGAATAGATCACCACCTGCACTGACACCCTGGACCTCGAAGCACAGCAGCAACCTAACGGAAGACATCAAGAACTTTAATGATCGGATCACCACCTCCACCGACCCTCTAGACTCCCTCGAGCACTGCAGCAACCTAAAGGAAGACAACAAGAACTGCAACGAATGGATCACCACCTGAACCGACACCCTGGACCCCCTCAAGCACAGAAGCAACCTAGCAGAAGACATCAAGAACTGCAATGAATGGATCACCACCTGCACTGACACCCTGGATCCCCTCAAGCACAGAAGCAACCTAACGCAAGACATCAAGAACTACAATGAATGGATCACCACCTGCACCGACACCCTGGACCCCCTCAAGCACAGAAGCAACCTAACGGAAGACATCAAGAACTACAATGAATAGATCACCACCTGCACCTGCACTGGACCTCGAAGCACAGCAGCAAACTAACGGAAGACATCAAGAACTTCAATGGATGGATCACCACCTGCACCGCACCGACACCCTGGACCCCCTCAAGCACAGAAGCAACCTAACGGAAGACAACAAGAACTTTAATGAATGGATCACTACCTGCACCGACACCCTGGACCCCCTCAAGCACAAAAGCAACCTAACGGAAGACATCAAGAACTGCAAAGAGTGGATCACCACCTGCACCGACACACAGGCCCCCCTCAAGCACAGAAGCAACTAATGGAAGACGTCAAAAACTACAATGAATAGATCACCACCTGCATCAACACCCTGGACCCCTTCAAGCATAGCAGCAACCTAATGGAAGACATCAAGAACTTCAATGAATGGATCACCACCAGCAGCAACACCCTGGCTCCCCTCAAGCACAGCAGCAACCTAACGGAAGACATCAAGAACTCAATGAATGGATCACCACCAGCACCGACACCCTGGACCCCCTCAACCACAGAGGCCTAACGGAAGACCTCAAGAACTTCAATGAATGGATCACCACCTGCACCAACATCCTGGAACCTCTTAAGCATAGAAGCAACCTAACGGAAGATATCAAGAACTGCAACAAATGGATCACCACCTGCACCGACACCCTGGACCCCCTCAAGCACAGAAGCAACCTAACGGAAGACATCAAGAACTGCAATGAATGGATCACCACCTGCACTGACACCCTGGACCCCCTCAAGCACAGAAGCAACCTAACGGAAGACATCAAGAACTTCAATGAATGGATCACCACCTGCACCGACACCCTGGATCCCCTCAAGCACAGAAGCAACGTAACGGAAGACATCAAGAACTACAATGAATAGATCACCACCTGCACTGACACCCTGGACCTCGAAGCACAGCAGCAACCTAACGGAAGACATCAAGAACTTCAATGATTGGATCACCACCTGCATCGACCCCCTAGACTCCCTCGAGCACTGCAGCAACCTAAAGGGAGACATCAAGAACTGCAACGAATGGATCACCACCTGCACTGACACCCTGGACCCCCTCAAGCACAGAAGCAACCTAACGGAAGACATCAAGAACTGCAATGAATGGATTACCACCTGCACTGACACCCTGGACCCCCTCAAGCACAGAAGCAACCTAACAGAAGACATCAAGAACTTCAATGAATGGATCACCACCTGCACTGACACCCTGGATCCCCTCAAGCACAGAAGCAACCTAACGGAAGACATCAAGAACTACAATGAATAGATCACCACCTGCACTGACACACTGGACCTCGAAGCACAGCAGCAAACTAACGGAAGACATCAAGAACTTCAATGGATGGATCACCACCTGCACCGCACTGACACCCTGGACCCCCTCAAGCACAGAAGCAACCTAACGGAAGACAACAAGAACTTTAATGAATGGATCACTACCTGCACCGACACCCTGGACCCCCTCAAGCACAGAAGCAACCTAATGGAAGACGTCAAAAACTACAATGAATAGATCACCACCTGCATCAACACCCTGGACCCCTTCAAGCATAGCAGCAACCTAATGGAAGACATCAAGAACTTCAATGAATGGATCACCACCTGCACCAGCACCCTGGAACCTCTCAACCATAGCAGCAACCTAACGGAAGACATCAAGAACTGAAATGAATGGATCACCACCAGCAGCAACACCCTGGCCCCCCTCAAGCACAGCAGCAACCTAACGGAAGACATCAAGAACTTAATGAATGGATCACCATCAGCACCGACACCCTGGACCCCCTCAACCACAGAGGCCTAACGGAAGACCTCAAGAACTTCAATGAATGGATCACCACCTGCACCAACACCCTGGAACCTCTTAAGCATAGAAGCAACCTAACGTAAGACATCAAGAACTGCAATGAATGGATCACCACCTGCACCAACACCCTGGACCCCCTCAAGCACAGAAGCAACCTAACGGAAGACATCAAGAACTTCAATGAATGGATCACCACCTGCACCGACACCCTGGATCCCCTCAAGCACAGAAGCAACCTAACGGAAGACATCAAGAACTACAATGAATAGATCACCACCTGCACTGACACCCTGGACCTCGAAGCACAGCAGCAACCTAACGGAAGACATCAAGAACTTTAATGATCGGATCACCACCTCCACCGACCCTCTAGACTCCCTCGAGCACTGCAGCAACCTAAAGGAAGACAACAAGAACTGCAACGAATGGATCACCACCTGAACCGACACCCTGGACCCCCTCAAGCACAGAAGCAACCTAGCAGAAGACATCAAGAACTGCAATGAATGGATCACCACCTGCACTGACACCCTGGATCCCCTCAAGCACAGAAGCAACCTAACGCAAGACATCAAGAACTACAATGAATAGATCACCACCTGCACTGACACCCTGGACCTCGAACCACAGCAGCAACCTAACAGAAGACTTCAAGAACTTCAATGATTGGATCACCACCTGCACCGACCCCCTAGACCCCCTCGAGCACTGCAGCAACCTAACAGAAGACATCAAGAACTGCAATGAATGGATCACCACCTGCACCAATACCGTGGACCCCCTCAAGCACAGCAGCAACCTAACGGAAAACATCAAGAACTTCAATGAATAGATCACCACCTGCACCAACACCCTGGACCCCCTCAACCACAGCAGCAACCTAACGGAAGACGTCAAGAACTGCAATGAGCGGATCACCACCTGCACCAACACCCTGGACCCCCTCCAGGATACCAGCAGCAACCTAACGGTAGACATCAAGAAGTGCAATGAATGGATCATAGCCTGCACCAACACCCTGGCCCCCTCAAGCACAACAGCAATCTAACGGAAGACATCAAGAACTGCAATGAATGGATCATAGCCTGCACCAACACCCTGGACCCCCTCAAGCACAGAAGCAACCTAACAGAAGACATCAAGAACTGCAATGAATGGATCACCACCTGCACCGACACCCTGGACCCCCTCAAGCACAGCAGCAACCTAACGGAAGACATCAAGAACTGCAATAAATGGATCATAGCCTGCACCAACACCCTGGCCCCCTCAAGCACAACAGCAATCTAACGGAAGACATCAAGAACTGCAATGAATGGATCATAGCCTGCACCAACACCCTGGACCCCCTCAAGCACAGAAGCAACCTAACAGAAGACATCAAGAACTGCAATGAATGGATCACCACCTGCACCGACACCCTGGACCCCCTCAAGCACAGCAGCAACCTAACGGAAGACATCAAGAACTGCAATGAATGGATCATAGCCTGCACCAACACCCTGGACCCCCTCAAGCACAGCAGCAACCTAACGGAAGACATCAAGAACTGCAATGAATGGATCATAGCCTGCACCAACACCCTGGCCCCCACAAGCATCACAGGAACCTAACGGAAGACATCAAGAACTTCAATGAATGGATCACCACCTGCACCGACACCCTGGATCCCCTCAAGCACAGAAGCAACCTAACGGAAGACATCAAGAACTACAATGAATAGATCACCACCTGCACTGACACCCTGGACCT
This sequence comes from Lissotriton helveticus, assembly GCF_964261635.1. Lineage (NCBI taxonomy): Eukaryota > Metazoa > Chordata > Amphibia > Caudata > Salamandridae > Lissotriton > Lissotriton helveticus. The sequence continues at coordinate 494,712,942 of NC_136062.1, forward strand.
CGAAGCACAGCAGCAACCTAACGGAAGACATCAAGAACTTCAGTGATTGGATCACCACCTGCACCGACCCCCTAGACCCCCTCGAGCACTGCAGCAACCTAAAGGAAGACATCAAGAACTTCAATGAATGAATCACCACCTGCACCGACACCCTGGACCCCCTCGAGCACTGCAGCAACCTAATGGAAGACATCAAGAACTGCAATGAATGGATCATCACCTGCACCGACACCCTGGACCCCCTCAACCACAGCAGCAACCTAACGGAAGACGTCAAGAACTTCAATAAATGGATCACCACCTGCACCAATACCCTGGACCCCCTCAAGCACAGCAGCAACTAATGGAAGACATCAAGAACTTCAATGAATGGATCACCACCTGATCCGACACCCTGGACCCCCTCAACCACAGCAGCAACCTAACGGAAGACGTCAAGAACGGCAATGAGCGGATCACCACCTGCACCAACACCCTGGACCCCCTCAAGGATACCAGCAGCAACCTAACGGAAGACATCAAGAACTGCAATGAATGGATCACCATCAGCAGCAACACCCTGGACCCCCTCAAGCACAGCAGCAATCTAACGGAAGACATCAAGAACTGCAATGAATGGATCATAGCCTGCACCAACACAGTGGACCCCTCAAGCACAGAAGCAACCTAACGGAAGACATCAAGAACTGCAATGAATGGATCACCACCTGCACCGACACCCTGGACCCCCTCAAGCACAGCAGCAACCTAACGGAAGATATCAAGAACTGCAAAAGAATGGATCATAGCCTGCACCAACACCCTGGCCCCCTCAAGCACAACAGCAATCTAATGGAAGACATCAAGAACTGCAATGAATGGATCATAGCCTGCACCAACACCCTGGACCCCTCAAGCACAGCAGCAACCTAACGGAAGATATCAAGAACTGCAATGAATGGATCATAGCCTGCACCAACACCCTGGACCCCTCAAGCACAGCAGCAACCTAACGGAAGATATCAAGAACTGCAATGAATGGATCATAGCCTGCACCAACACCCTGACCCCCACAAGCATCACAGCAACCTAACGGAAGACAACAAGAACTGCAATGAATGGATCACCACCAGCAGCAACACCCTGGCCCCCTCAAGCACAACAGCAATCTAACGGAAGACATGAAGAACTGCAATGAATAGATCACCACCTGCATCGACTCCCTGGAACCCCTCAAGCATAGCAGCAACCTAACGGAAGACATGAAGAACTTCAATGAATGAATCACAACCTGCGCCAACACCCTGGACCCCCTCAAGCAAAGCAAAACTATTCAAGATCACAAAATACAATTCAACTGGCACACAGAAGAACTCAGGATGGCGATGCAGCACTGTAAGCAACTGGAAAGCTAGTGTTGAATGAGTCAAGACACCACAAATAAGGAAGTCTTTAAATTTGCCCTGAGGTGCTCCCAACAGCAAGTCTGAAATGCCAAATGAACAGCCCATGCCAACTGCATTCAAACCAACAACAGCAGCAGCAGCAAAGAAATCTTCACCATCATCAGAGAATTCATGGTGCCTGCAGCCACCACCAGCAACATTCACCCCTTACAAGATCCCTGCATCAATCTATGTAAATTCTTTTGGAACAAGATCACATACTTATACGGCAACTTCAACCCTCCACCTGACCCCATCAACCTCACAGCCAGCCTTCTAATCTCAGCAATAGAATGGACTTTGGCTATGTTGAACGCCATCACCACAAATGTGGCTGCCACAACGTTGAGGCCATCCACTCAGGTGCCCCATTAGACCCACCCGACACACTTCAATAAAGTTCTCCCTCCCATCCTGAACGATTCCATCAACGCAGCCCTCCTCCCAGGAGCCTTGAAACAGGCAGCTGGTACAGCCCTGCTGAATAAACCCTCCATGGACCTCACCAAACTCTACAACTACTGACCGAGCTCTCTCCTACCATACAGGGCCAAAGTCCTAGAGAAAACCATCAACAGGCGTCTGACCAACTACCTCATCAACAGCCAGCTCCTCAAAGCCACCAAGTCGGGATTAATGCCGAACCACAGCATGGAAGCAGCACTCATTGCACCCACCTATGTTCTGTTCTGTTAACATTATTTGCTACAGCGCACGACTCACCCGGGGGCATCTTGGCGCTGCTGCGGATCCTAACAGGAAACACATATCAGATGGTTCAGAATAAGTAGGCTTTAAGTAGTTTCCTGAATTTACTGTATTCGGGCGTGGATCGCAGTGTTAAGGGAAGTTTGTTCCATGACCTTGGAGCAGATAGGAGAAGGCCTTTCCCCGCAGTGTGTGTTTGGCGGATGCGGGGGGGACACAGTAAGGCTTTGTCGCTGGATCCAAGATTGCGACTAGGGGTGTAAACTGTTATCTTTCTTTGGAGATATAACGGGCCTTTGCCTTTTAAGGCATTGTACCTGAGGCAACAGATCTTAGAATGGGAACGCTTCTTCACTGGTAGCCAATGCAGTTCCTTCAGATAAGGCGCTGAAGGAGTTCCAGAAGGGCGGTTGTGAATAAGCCTAGCTGCCATTTTCTGGACCACCTGGAGCTTGGAGAGCAGTCTGTTTGCTAGCTTCTGCCAAAATGGCATTTCCATAGTCCAGTCTGCTTATCGCCATGGCCTGGACCAAAGTTATACGGACCGTAGTGTGGAGGAAGGGAAACATTCTGCACAGAAGTCGCAGATTGTAGTAGCAAGCGCTTGTAGTTGTCATGATCTGATCTTTCATCGTTAATGCTTGGTCCAGTTTTATCCCCAAATTCTTTAAAGTTAGTTTGTGCACGGGGGTAGCACCCAATTGGTGGGACCACCAGTCGTCCGACCAGATGGAGGGGGTTTTCCAAGCAGCATGATCGCCGTCTTTTCTGGGTTTAGCTGGAGACAGTTCTCGGTCATCCAGTCGGAGATTGCTAGCATTCCTGATGCAAAACGTTTTTTTGCTGTTATCAGGCCTTGGCCTAAAGTATCCATCAGCAGCGTGTAATCAGTGTAGGATATTAGCTCAAAGCCAAGGTGCTCTGCAATCTTCGCTAACGGGGCCATATAGATATTGAACAAAGTGAGGCTCTGACATGAGCCCTGCAGGACACCCTTGTCTAAACTCATTTTACGTGATGAATACGGGCCCAGGATGACAGTTTGCTGCCGGGCTGTCAGGAAATGCTGAAGCCACTTAAGTGCCAGACCCTGTACACCAATCGCCCAAAGCCTTTCCAGGAGCCTTGGATAAGAGATGGTGTCAAAGGCTGCGGAGAGATCTCATAATATCCATATCACTGGCATTCCTGCATCCACCCCCTGTCTCAATGAATGGGTCACGGCCAGGAGCGCAGTCTCTGTTCTGTACCCTGGGTGAAAGCCAGATTGTGAGGGACCAAGAATATGATTGAGTTCAAGAAAGGATCCCAGCTGTTTGTTTATTAGGCCTTGCAGCTGTTTGCCCAGAAGGGGTACAAGGATATTGGGCGAAGAGAGTTTTTTGGTCCAGCGTTGTTGTTTTTATCATATGGGCCATACGCATGCTGCCTTCCACTCTGTCAGAATAATGCTGATTTTATTTAGCAATTAAAGATCTCTAAGACCTTTGTGGTGCAGCAGGCAGCTAGAAGGGATATTATTTTAGGTGGATAGATACCCCGGAGGGGCCAGAATTAGCTGCATCCAAGGAGTTGTGTATTTCCTCTCAAGTGATAGGCTGAAAACTGTTTAGCGTGTGGAGGGTTACTTTTGGCTGCTCTTCTTTAGAGATGGTGGTCAGTGTGTCCTGCAAAGAAGCAGCACAGAACTTTGAGTAATGTGAGAAATTTTCTCCTGGAAGAAATTAGCCAAAGAGTCACAGAGGTCTTGGGAATCCACAGGAGATTGAATGCACACTTGTGGGAGCTAAAATCGTGAACCATACTAAAATGGACTTTGGGGGGAATTGTCGGCCCGTTCGATTTGGTTCAATCAATCAATCAATCCAGAGTACTTGTAAAGCGCGCTACTTACCCGTGAGGGTCTCAAGGCGCTGAGGGGAGGGGGTGCCGCTACTGCTCGAAGAGCCAGGTCTTGAGGAGTCTTCTGAAGGTGAGTAGGTCTTGGATCTGTCGTAGGTGGGTAGGGAGGGTGTTCCAGGTCTTGGCGGCGAGGTAGGAGAAGGATCTGCCGCCGGTGGATGTTCGTTGGATGCGAGGGTGAGGGCGAGGCTGGCGGAGAGGAGATGGCGGGTGGGGGTGTAGAAGCTGAGTCTGCTGTTCAGGTAGGCTGGTCCGGCATTGTGGAGTGCTTTGTGTGTGTGGGTGAGGAGCTTGAAGGTGATCCTCTTGTCGACGGGGAGCCAGTGTAGGACTCTCAGGTGAGGGGTGAAGTGGCTGCGGCGGGGGGCGTTGACGATCAGTCGGGCAGAGGTGTTTTGGATGCGTTGTAGTCGATGTAGGTGCTTGGCTGGGATTCCTGCATAGAGTGTGTTGCCGTAGTCCAGTCTGCTGCTGACGAGGGCCTGTGTCACCATTCTTCTTGTTTCGGTCAGGATCCACTTGTAGATCCTGCGGTGCATGCGGAGGGTGTTGTAGCAGGAGGATGAGACGGCGTTGACCTGTTTAGACATGGAGAGGGAGGAGTAGAGGATGAATCCTAGGTTGTGTGCATGGTCGGTGGGTGTTGGTGATGTTCCCAGTGTGGTCTGCCACCAGGATTCGTCCCAGGCTGAGGGGGTGGGTCCGAGGATGAGTACCTCCATCTTGTCCTAGTTTAGCTTCAGACGGCTGTTGCTCATCCTGTCGGCAACGGCCTTCATTCCCTCGTGGAGGTTGGTTTTGGTGGTGTGCGGGTTCTTGGTGAGGGAGAGGATGAGTTGGGTGTCGTCGGAGTAAGAGATGATGTTGAGGTCGTGTTGACGGGTCACTTGTGCGAGGGGGGCCATGTAGACGTTGAACAGCGTCGGGCTGAGGGATGAGCCCTGGGGGACGCCGCAGATTATGTCGGTGGTTTTGGATCGGAAGGGCGGGAGGCGGACGCTCTGGGTTCTGCCGGAGAGGAAGGACGTAGTCCAGTCGAGGGCCTTCTCTTGGATTCCGGCTTCTAGGAGGCGTGTCTTTAGAGTGCGATGGCAGACCGTTTCGAAGGCGGCTGACGGTTCCAGGAGGATGAGGGCTGATGTTTTGCCGTTGTCTAGTTGGCGCCTGATTTCATCTGTGGCGGCGATGAGGGCTGTCTCGGTGCTGTGGTTGCGTCTAAATCTGGACTGGGACGAGTCCAGGATATTGTTGTCTTCAAGGTGGCAGGTCAGTTGCATGTTGACGATTTTCTCAATGACCTTTGCCGGGAACAGGAGCAGGGACATGGGCTGGAAGTTCTTGAGGTCCCTGGGGTCCCCTTTGGGCTTCTTGAGGAGGGCATTGATATCGGCGTGTTTCCAGCTTTCTGGGAATGTCACTGCTTCGAATGAGATGTTGATGACCTTCCGTAGTTGGGGTGCGATGGCTGTGTCTGCTTTGTTTAATACGTGGTGTGGGAACGGGTCCGACGGAGATCCTGAGTGGAAGGAGTTCATGACCTTGCGTGTCTCGTCGTCGTTGACGTTGGACCAGGAGGTCAGGCGGTTGGCGCTGGTGGTGTTCACAGGGGAGGTGGGATCTGGCATAGTTGGGGCGGTCATGGTGTTGAAGCTGTCATGGATGTCAGAGATCTTGCGGTGGAAGAAGGTGGCTAGTGAGTTGCCCAGTTCTAGTGATGGCGGTATGTAGTTGGCATTGGCGCTGGGGTTGGAGAGTTCCTTGACGATGCTGAAGAGCTCTTTGCTGTCGTGTGCGTTGTTAACCAGGCGGTCTTTGAAGGAGGATCTTTTGGCTGATCTGATGAGGTGGTGATGTCTGCGGGTGGCGTCCTTGTGGGCTGCGAGGTTGTCCTGAGTGCGTTCGAGGAGCCATATCTTCTCCAGTTTCTGGCATGCGCGTTTGGAGGTCTGCAGCTCGTCGATGAACCAGGTGGCTCTCTTGCTGGCGTGGTTGTTGGGGGGTTTCTTGAGAGGGGCAAGGGTGTTGGCGCAGTCGTCAATCCACTGTCTGAGGTTGCGTGCTGCAGTGTCTGGGTTGCTGGTTAGTGATAAAGCTCCACCTATCAGATTTGATATTCTGATGATGTCGAGACAGCACTTGTTTGTACTGATCCTTGTCTTGAGGCTCTTTCCTAATACGCCAGAATCTCTCTAAGATCTTGCATTTGGTTTTTTCTAGTTTTAGTTCTAGCGTGAACCACGGGGCTGATGGTCAGTGATGTGTGGGACCGTGATTTTTAAAGGGAACTGTTTCGTCCAGTGCCGCTGTAGGGGCAGAGTTGAAGGAATTCAGCAGTTCAGAGACCTCTGGGTTGTCATTTGGTGACTTGGGGTGAAAAGCATCGCTAATGGCTTCAGGAGTAAGATTGTGCCAAGATCTATGAGCATCGCATCGCGGTCTGCTGTTTGTAGGGGAGTGAGGGGGTTGAACCTCAAAAGTGATTAGAAAATGATCAGTCCATGTAAGGGGGATACGTGTCTTACAGTCCAGCTGTTCTATGTTGACAAAAATTAGATCCAGTGTGTGACCAGCTGTATGCGTCGGGTTATTGACTCTGTGGGAGAGCCCTAATGTTTCTAGGGGCCCGATGTAGGTAATTCTTATTTACCACTTCTTAAATACCGAATGTTACCGATTCGGTATTTAAGAAGTCGTAAATATGAAGGGGGGAGATGTAGGTATTTCCAGATGTGTAAATACCGAATCTTTAAGATTCGGTATTTACCGAATCTGGAAATACCGAATCAGTATTTCCTATTGATTCCTATGGGCTGTGAAGCCCATAGGAATCAATGGGCAATATCGATTCTGTAATTACAGAATCGGTAAATACCGAATTTCTCAAGGGTGCAGGGGGTGTCACTTTGACACCCTCTGGCCCCCCAAAAAAAGGCTTGGGTGCCATGTGGCAGGCATACATGCCCCAAGGGCAGGTCTGCCTGTCATATGACAGAGGTGTGCATGCACACATGTGCATGCACACCGGAATCGGTATTTTACCATCAAATTGGATTTGATGGTAAAATACCGATTCGGTAAGGCTTGTGGGACTCAGAAGAGTCCCACCTACATCTCAAATTTACAGAATCAGTAAAAAATACCGATTCGGTATTTTACAGAATCGGTAAATTTACCGATCGGTAAATTTACAGATTCTGTAAAAATTAGCCCCTACGTACCAATTCTTGAATACCGGTCGGTAACGGCCGAAAATAACGATTTTCGGCCGTTACCGACCGACCTACATCTGGCCCTAGGTCTGTTAGAAATTTCCTAACTTCTGGGTTGGTATGTCCTTCCCCATGGAAATTAAAGTCACCTAAAAGAAGAAATCTTTTTGAAGCTAGAACATGTATGGCTATCTGTTCCATCAATAGCTGACTAAAATGGGTTTTTGGCCCTGGGGGCGGTAAATCAGTGCTCCATTCCACCTATCCGTTGTGGACACTCTTATCTTAAAAATCCCTAACTCTATGGAGTCAGTGCAGGTGGTTGAGACCCATGTCACATTAATTGTGTTTTTAAAAGCCCGTTTTTTTCCCCCTCCATCGAGATGGATTAGTTTATAGTTATCAGGGATAGCTAGCGCGATGGTTGGACGTTTAGATGGGTTTAGCCATGTCTCTGTTAAGAAGCAAATATCCGATAACTGGGAGGAAATCACATCCCATATCTCGGTCGAGTGCTTGGCCAGTGACCTAACATTACAAAGAAGACTATTTAGGCCATATTTGGTTGGAGAGGGTCTGGGTACTTTCCCTGGTGGCATCCTAGTCTCCTGGTCACTTTGGAACTGGCAATGATAACAGGCCACCGGACCTTTTAGGATGTGCGGATACCGGTTGGTGCAGAGAAGCTGTAGTGGTATAGTAGCCTTGTGCTGTGCTCTCAGCAGGTAATTACCTGATCTGATTGTTTACCTCAAAAGGTCTAGGGTTCCTGGCTGCTGGCGACAACCAGGCACGGACGCGCACAGACGAGCGTGCCTTTGGCGTGCCAGTGGCACGTCCGCTGCATGTCTGTCCCGGCATCTGCTTTTATGGCCGTGTATGCCACAACCACTGGAGCGCTAACCGCGTTTCCGCCGGAAGTGATGTCAGAGGCTTTCTCTGCTCAACCAGCACAAGCTGTGGCGGACCGGAAATCAAAAGGCTACAGGATCTCAGTGCGGGGGAGACAAGGTGCACAAAGGCGTTTGTTCGTGATTTTAAGTGAGCAACATTATAAACAGTGTGCTAAAAAATATGCCAATTTACCCTTTTCTAAAGAATATGCAGTGCGTTATGCGCGTTATGCACAGGTGAATCAACGTTTAAAAATACAGAAATACAAAGCTGCTTCCAAAGCGAACAAATCCTGCCTGGATCTGCCTAAGATGGCCACCAAGTCGGGATTCAGGCCCCACCACAGCAGGGGAAACAGCACTCACGCACCCACCTATGCAATACACATGATCATAGCCAGAGAAGGGAGTGGGGCCTTAATCCTATTGGACCTCTTGGTGGCATTTCACATGGTATCACTCCTCAACCTCACGGACACCTTCACGAGATGGGACTCAATGACCTGCCTATGATAGATCTGCTCCTTCCTGACAAAAAGAACTCAGACAGTCAACCTGATATCATAGTCCTTGGAAACCGGAAATCTCATCTCAGGAGCACCTCAAGGTTCATCTCTAAGCTGTACCCTCTTCAAAACTTACATAACCCCACTGGCCAACATCATCCATGCCTACTACATCACCATCCTCTTCTACACCGACGACATGCAACTAATACTGTCCCTCTCTGAATATAACCCACAACACCAGGAACACGCTTACCGCCTGCATGACATGGATGAAATCTAACTGTCTCAAACTCAACACTGACACGACAGATGTGTTGATCTTTGGAAACAACACCTGCCCACAGGACTCCACCTGATGGCCAACCACCCTAGGACCTACTCCCACCCCCAGCTTGCACACACGTGATGTAGCGATCATGATCGCCCAGGCCAACGTCGTCACAGCTTTCACACACTGAAAATGCTGCAGAAAATCTTCAAATGACTCCCAAGCAACACCAGAAGCCTGTCATCCACGCACTCATCACCAGTCTGTACAACGGGAACTCTCTCTATGCAGAAATCATCAAACAGCTCAGCAGAGGGCTGCAAACCACCCAGAACGCAGCTGCCAGACTCATCCTCAACCTCTGACTCAGAACACATATCACACCACACCTGAGAGAGCTCCATTGGCTCCAGATACATAAGAACCCACAGTTCAAACTACCCACCCACACATTCAAGGCACTACACAAAAAAGGCCCTGCTTACATTAATAACCGCAACTTATTCCGTCAACACCCTAGGTACCCCCCCCCCCCCCCCCCAGCCGGAATCATACTCGGACACATCACAGACATACACAGAAACAGATCTGGAGGCCACGCCAACTCATACATCGCTCCTAAAGCATGGAGCGACTTCCCTCAACACATCAGAGCCTCCTCCTCGCATCTTGAGTTAAGCAAGAAGCTGAAGACTAGCTCTTCGAATGACTCCGCCCTTAAGGCTAGACTTCCACACCTGCACAGATCCAGGACACCCTCCCGGGTCAAAGAGTGCTCTACAAATACACTTAACATAACATAACATTATCCATGTGTCTATGCCCGGACACCCTCCCGGGTGATAGTGCGCTCTACAAATACACTTAACATAACATAACATTATCCATGTGTCTATGCCCGGACACCCTCCCGGGTGATAGTGCGCTCTACAAATACACTTAACATAACATTATCCATGTGTCTATGCCAGGACACCCTCCCGGGTGATAGTGCGCTCTACAAATACACTTAACATAACATTATCCATGTGTATATGCCCGGACACCCTCCCGGGTGATAGAGCGCTCTACAAATACACTTAACATAACATTATCCATGTGTATATGCCCAGACACCCTCCCGGGTGATAGAGCGCTCTACAAATACACTTAACATAACATTATCCATGTGTCTATGCCAGGACACCCTCCCGGGTGATAGTGCGCTCTACAAATACACTTAACATAACATTATCCATGTGTCTATGCCAGGACACCCTCCCGGGTGATAGAGCGCTCTACAAATACACTTAACATAACATTATCCATGTGTCTATGCCCGGACACCTTCCCGGGTGATAGTGCGCTCTACAAATACACTCAACATAACATTATCCATGTGTCTATGCCAGGACACCCTCCCGGGTGATAGTGCGCTCTACAAATACCCCAAGCATAGCTTAACATTATCCATACTCTACTTGTTTTCCCCCGTTGTGGTAAAAATCAGTGCCAGGTGCACAGATTAAGTCTGCAGTGAAGTAAAAACGAATGCAGTGTAGAGGTTTCCTCGTCTGCTAGCGCTGCATTCAGATTTCCTAAACTCTAAACGCCCTCTTACTGGGAGTGATAATCAGTGCGCCATACATATCTGTAAATACCCTTTATGGGGGTGTGGAATAATTTTCAAATCTGCTTGTTTTTAGGGCAGATTAATACAGGAATCAGCTTGCCCTTTAAAGAAATCCACTTGTCCAACCTACTACCTAAATATTAGCTGGACATAAGACACATTTATAGCTCTTTTTAATAGTACAAACATGTCCAGAGTTGGGCAGCTGGAGAGGCTCCTGGGTGCAAAATTGGTTGAGTACTCTTTATTGTAATTTTCATTAGGAATGTATTAGTGTTGGTACTTGTGATGCAAAGGTGATAGATCTGTGCAGTATGAGCATTAACTCACTTGTACAGGAGTTGGAACCTGGGACACCTTCGCTATCTCACTAGAGTTGAAATTTGTACCCGCAGGAAATAAATACATGGATCCCTCCAGATGGGGCATTTACACTGTTTGGTGGCTGGGATTAAATCTCAGATTAATAGCACTAAATGTGGTTCAAGTATTGGTACCAATCAACAGCAAATGACACCTATAACTCTTGAAGAATCACATTTACATGGCACTTAAATCTCATTTTTAGCTCACAACATATATTTAAACCCATTACAATGTATAAATAATGTTAATTCCATTTCTTTTTCTGCTCTTTTTTTAACTCTTGTTTCCTCCCCTTCAGACCTATTTCTTTAATATTTTTGCTGATATCTATTATTTACTTTACTCTATCCTTTGTGTTCTGTGAGGGACTGAAGATGGAGGTAACTGCTCACCAGACAGGGCTCCTTCCTCCTCTGCAGCAGGCTGCACACACCAGGAGAGGCAGGAAGTGATGTCACTGCCGCTGCTGGTGCTGTCTCTGCCGCCGCTGACCCGGAAGAGGAATACCTTCTCCCTTTCATCCCATGTGCAGCTCATTGGGTTTCATCAGCAGGCGAGGAGCGCCCTCTGGTGGCCGCTGACGGAACCACCGCCTCCAGGCTCCAGCAGTGAATACATTTCACACAAACAAGCATTTATACCTGTAAAGACCTGGGATTTCAGATGTCACAAACGTGAATGTTTTTAACACCTTAGGAGCTCGTAAACAAACCTCCCCAGTGCTGCGCTGTCCATTATCCAGTGCTGAACTGGACGTCCAGCGGTCGCACGCAGCACTGGGGAGGTAGTGCCCGTGACGACCGTTGGCCGACGGCAGCACCTAAAGGGTTAAGGGAAAGACAGTTCAAATACAGGGCCTCACACTTGGTTGCTATTGTGGAAAAGTATTTATAGCTTCACTCCAGATGAGCATCTTCCAAACACTGATGTAAAGGACGTAAGAGTATTTTTTAATTTATTTTTTATTTATTTATTTTAAAAGTTGTAAATAGCGCTAGCTTGATCCATAGGTATCAGAGCGCTTTACATACACACAGTAAACAGCAGAAAGGATATTACATTACATAGTAGGCCGGCAGTAAGGAAGCAAAGCAAAGAAAAAAAATACAGCATGGGAAATAAATATGCAGTACAGCGGAGGGGGAGCGAGCAAGAAAAAGAAAAAGAAAAAACGGTGCGAATGACATAGTCCGGTCACCCACTATCCTTGAATGTTCAGAGAGAAATTTATTTTATTTATTTATTTATGAAGGATTTGTAGAGTGCATGGCTGCCTCAGCGGCGAGGCGTCCGAGCGCAACCAGAAACCAGAGGAGGAACAGAGAGACCACAAGCGCCTGAACCGCAGATAGTGGGAAACAGCCAAGATTTTATAGTCTTATGAAACATCAAGAGATTAGGGATGTCTCGAATGTACGCTGGGAGAGAGTTCCAGAGTTTGGCCGCCAAGAGGCTGAACGAACGCCCCCCAGCCCTCGCTCTCCAGACTCGAGGGACGCAGACAAGTCCATGGTCGGAGGATCTCAAAGCACGCCTGGGCATATAGGGCTTCAATAGACCAGATAACCCAATGTGGGCTTGGTGCATCAGGATTTTGTAAGAGATGCACAGCACCTTGTACTGAATACGTTCTTCGATGGGTAGCCAATGCAGCTTGGGAAGCACATGCGACACCGACTGGGATCTTGGTAGAGCCACTAACATACGTGCTGCTGCGTTCTGAACCCGCTGCAGGCGTTTTATGCTAGCTTTGTTGGCACCCAGATATAAAGAGAGAGGAGACAACTCGGATTTAGAAGTCTAGGTAAGTTGATATTGGTCATGAAAGTATTTGTTTAGGAGATGGAGTTTCAGGTCCCTTTTGAAACAGGAGAAGGAGGGGTTGCATCTGAGGACTCCAGGGAGAGCATTCCATATCCTGGGAGCGTTGCCAGAAAACAATCGGTATTGGGTGGTTTTCTTTTTCAGTTTTGAAGGAATAAGAAGAAGTGAGTAGGAGCTTCTCAGCGTTCTGTATTGCCCTGCTCTTATCAGTTTGTTATTTAGGTAGTTGGGGGCAGGAGAGTGAAGGGTTGTGTGTGTGATGCAGGCCAGTTTATAGATACATCTGCCTTGCATGGGAAGCCAATTGAGGCAGTTGAGAGCTGGAGTGATGTGTTCAAATCTTTTAACTCCAGATATGAGTCGAACAGACATGTTCAGCACTGCCTTTAGAGGGGCAGGTGAGCTTTTGGAGTCCCGGTAAAGATGGTTTTCCCGTAGTCGATTTTAGAGAGAACTAGGGATTGGACTACTGTCTTGAGGTCATCGTGTTGTAGAAAAGGTTTCAATTGTTCGGGGTTTTTCAGAGAGAAAAGAGCACTTTTTTCAGAGTTTTTGATGTGGGCCTCCATTGATAAGTTCTTGTCAAGGGTGATGCCTAGAGACTTAACTGAGTCGGATAGGACGAAGGGGCAGTTTAGGGCAACCAGATTCTTTAGCCACTCTTGGATTGGGCGATGGTTACTTTTTGGAGAGAATAGGATTAGTTCCGTTTTGTCCTGGTTGAGCTTTAAGTGGTTAACGTAGAACCAAGTTTGGATCTCGGTTAGGGTAGTATTGAGGAGTTGGATGTCGCTGGGAGACTTGATCCTGAAATACATTTCGGTGTCATCCACGTAAAGGTGGTAATTCACTCCAGCTTTTTTAAATATGCTTGTGAGGGGCTTCATGAAGAGATTGAAGAGGGACGGTGAGAGGATCGAGCCTTGCGGGAACCCAAGTGTGACTTTAGTTGGCTTTGAGAGACAGGAGTTAATTTTAATTTGTTGCGAGCGGTGTTGAAGGAAAGAGGTGAACCATTTTAGAACTGTGCCATTTATGCCGGAACGTTTCGCCAGGGTCGCCAGAAGGGCTGGATGGTTTACTGTGTCGAATGCAGCAGATAGGTCAATAAGGATGAGTAGGCAGGCATCACCTCGTCTAGGGCCTTGTGAATGTCGTCGGAGACGTTGAGCAAAGCTGTTTCCGTGCTACAGACTTTTCTGAAACCAGATTGGAAGGCGTCGAGGAGGCTGAACTCATCAATGTGTTTATTGAGTTGGAGGAGAACACATTTCTCCAATGTTTTTGCAAGGAATGGGAGGTTAGAGATAGGTCTGAGGTCATTAACATCATTAGGATCAGCCCCAGGTTTCTTGAGAATGGGTGTTATTTGTCCTAGTTGAAGGGAGTCAGGGACACAGCCTGAGGTGGGAGAGGCGTTGATGATTTTTGTCCATAAAGGGGAAATAGTGTGGTTGAGTTCTTTTATAATTGTGGAAGGGAGGGGGTCCATAGTGTGGGAGGAAGGTTTTAGATTCATAATTATCTTGAAGACCTCGCTTACCGACATTAGCTCAAAGTCGGACCAATGCGCATTGTTTTTTAGCTTGAGGTAGGTCTGATTGTCCTTGTTAAGAGCTCTTTCCGAATGGTCAAGGGAGGTTGAAGGGGGGCAGGTTAAGGGGGAAGGAGGGTTAGCAGATTGTAAGAAGGATTGATCAATTTTAGAGACTTTATTAGTGAAGAGGGTCGCAATTTCTTCACATCGCTGGTTGGTGGCTTCGATTTCGAGGGAGTGCAGTTAGATTGGCTTTTAACAATGTTGAAGAGTTCTCTTGGTCTGTTTTTCACAAGAGCTAGTTGGCTGTGGAAAACAGATGCCTTTTCCCTGAAGATATGTTTTTTGTATGACCGCCGAGCAGATCTAAGATGTGCTAGGTGCAAGGACGAGGGGCTTTGTCTCCAAGACCTTTCCATTTGTCTGAGTTGACTCTGTTCATCATTCAGCTCTACGTTACACCAGGGTTTTGATTTGGTTCTCCATAGTTGTTTGAGTTTGAGGGGAGCTACTTGGTCTAAAACCTCTGTCATTCTTGAGTTAAAGTGTGAAGTAAGGTTATCAGCCGTCCATGATGAGGGATGGAGTTGAAGATGGGGATGAATCTTGGCTTTAAGTTTGGAAAGAGGTATTTCTTTGATGTTTTGGTCAAGAGTTTAGGTTTGACAACACAAATAGGTTGGAGGCTGGCAAGTGTGTCACTCCTGAACAGAATGATGTGGTGGTCGGACCAGTCAATGGGTGTAATCCCTCTCAGGGAGATCAGATCGTTGTTGGTTATGATCGCATCTAGTGTTGCACCTAGAGTCGGTTTATTGCAGAGTTGCTTGAGGTTATATATTTCCAGAAGGTTGGAAAGGTTCAGGACAGTGGAGTCTTCTGAGTCGTTCCAGTGGATATTGAGGTCACCCAAGAACACGTCTTTAGTGTCTGTCAAGGAGAATCGTGTTATTAGGTCTATTAGTTATTCGAGGAAAAGGGTACGCTTTCCAGGAGGATGGTAGATGGTGTGGAATTTGATGGGTGGCGTGCCCTTGGTAGTGAGTTTGACGCCTAGGTATTCAGACAAAAGGTATTCTGCAGATTTGAGTTTGGTAATCTGTATTCCATCTCTATGAATGAGGGCTAGTCCCCCCCAGTTTTGATTGATCTGTCTTGTCTGATGATGTTGTATCCTGGAGGGGTGAGAATGTCAAGAATGGGGGTGGAGTGGGCATTGAGCCAGGATTCTGTGAGGAAGGTGATGTCAATTTCTTCAGCGAGAGGAGCTTCATCAATGTCAGTAGCGTGTACTGCTGATCTGCAGTTTAGGAGCATGCAACAGAGAGGACAGGGAGCCTCGATAATGGGGGGAATTAGGGTGATAGAGGCGTATTGATCAGGGAGTCTAGTAGAGTGGACAGTATTCGAGATTCTGTTAGTGCCCATAATAACAGGGATATGGAGAGGTACTGACTTCTGGTACAAAGCGAGCTGAGAGTCGTAGAGCTCCTCAGGTTTCAGTACTGAAAAGGGTTGGCTATCCCTGTTGGGACTGAGAGCATGGTTCGATGATGGGTTGGAGGGTCAAGGGGTGCTCTGTGGGGCCATGTGAGATGGATTGAGTGTAGTAGGAGCACAACAACTCGGGGGGAGGTAGCTCGGTGGCTTAGGTCTGTTAAGAAGGTCTAGTTGTAGGTAAAGGAAATCCGCAGCAAGGGAGTTTATTTTCTGCTCGATTCTGTTCAGTTGCTGTGCTATTGAGCTGAGAAAGTTTAAGGTTTTAGGAAGGGGTCGAGGATGACTTGGGTCTATTGAGGGAGATTGAGCAGGGGTCCGGGGTTGGATGGAGTCCCCGGGATTAGGATAGGGGGGAGGTTGTACGCGGGGAGTCGGTGTTGTAATATTCCTATTCGAGGGGTTCGGTGGAGGAGAAGTGGGACTGGTGTCCAAGTGAGGAGGGAGAGAAATTCTGGGACGGACATCAGAGTTCTGGGCATTGTCAGAGAGATTGGCGGTGGAGGCAGGTTGTGAATGTGGCAGCACGACAGCGGAAGAGGAGTATGTAGTGGTAGAAGGGGGTAGAGACACAACTGGATTGGAACGGACGTTAGACGGGGGGAATAAGGGTCGGGGGAACAGGGACAGTGTAGGTGGTAGGGGTAGATTTTGAAGGAGGCTTCCGATTATCAGGGTAGAGAGGGGAGAGTCTGTGTGGTCCTTGTGATTAGGAGAGGGGAGAGGTTAGACACAGGGAGACGAATTTGTAATGTTCCCATTCACAGAGTTCAGAGGAGGAGAAGTGGGACTAGAGTCTAGGTGAGGAGGAAGAGAAATTAAAGAAAAGTCATCGGAGTTCCGGGGCGTGTCCGAGAGGATAGAGTAGAAGGCGGGTTGTGTATGGGGGGTGTGACAGCGGAAGGGGATGGTGCTGTTGTAGAAGGGAGGAGAGAGACCACTGGATTGGAAATGACGTTAGACCAGGGGGGTAGGTGGAAGAGGAAGGTTGTGGGGGAGGGTTCAGATTCTCAGGGGTGGAGAGGGGAGTGCCATTGGGGATTTCAGTCGCAGGAGGGCTGAGGTTGGAGACCAAGTTGTTAAAATTGGCCTTGAGGGGATTGTTAGTTGTGAGTTTGTTGCTCCTGGTGTGATCATTAGATGTGAAAAATGTGGGTGTAAGGGAGAGTAAGAATAGGGGTAGTGTGATTGTAGAGGGTGATGGTGGAAGTCCATGAGTTGAGGAGAGGGTCTTCAGGGCAGGGAGATTGGATCGGTTCCACGATGTTCGTGAGGGTAGTGGGGAATGGGGAGAAAGGGTTTGATGGCTCAGTTGAGTTAGCGAGGAGAAAAGTGTGGGGAAGAGGCGGTCAAAAGTGGTGAGGTACGGGTCAGTGGCCTGTATGAGAATGGTTCCAGTTCTATAGATGAAAATGGTGAGATCCCCTTTGAAGGTCGGGGAGATGGTAGTGGAGATTTTTTCGCCAAAGGGAATTGTTAATGACTTTGCGACTTGAAGGTGAAGAGAGAAGGTGTTTTTCCATTGAGCCGGGCGATTAGTGTAGAAAATGAAGTTTGTTTTCGTGCTGCCGTTGGTCGCTGAGTGATAGTTATCCACAATGAGTGTTTCAGGGTGTTGTTTTAGAGTGCTGTGCTTGAAGTTCTTTTTTGCATTACTGGTCATTTTGTTATTTTTGTAATTAATGTACCAAGAGCTGGTTCCGTAAAGCACGAGATTAGAGTTCCGGGTGGGGTTAGATGGGCGCACAATTGAATGTTAAGAATGTCGAGACGTAAATAAACTAAAATCACTTCAAATAGAAATTATGCCATCTAATTGTACAGTGGGGATGATTATTGGTTCTCCTTCAGCTGAATAGTTTGAGAGGGTTGTTGGTCAATTGCCCATGCCTAGATGGCCACTACTGAGGTTCGGTCAGTACCAAACCTCAGTAGTGGCCATCCGGAACTAACGATAGGATCTGTGTAACTAGGCCTCCGGGGCTCTCGTATCTCACCACTGGCCCCAGTACGTCTCGCTTCCTATCTGGAGGGAAGGACTCATTGCCTGTAAGCTGGGGGCCCTCGACCCAAGGATCTCCTCTTTCTCGGCAACCACTGTTCTCTGACTCGTCTCCTCAAGGGGGGCGACGGCTCCAGCCCCAGCTAGCAGGGGGGCCTCGCCAGCTGTCAGACTGCATCGGACAAGTCAAAACAAATCAAACTCCTCTGGGTAGACGATGGCAGGCAGAGGCTCTCGACTGCCCCACAGCCTCAGGGGCAAGAGAATCCATCATCGGCATACCACTGATCCTCGTCTCACTGAGCTCTCCAGAGCCCAGCCCAGGTCATCCATCCACTTGCTATGAGGCCCCTACTCAGCCCACCCAGGTCGAGCTGCCATGTTTCCTCCGTCCGGGCTGCAGCAGCGGGCTTGTCAACGATGTCGGACCTCAAGCGATGTCGCCCGGTCCTCGAGGGAAAGGTATTTCAGGCTTGTTGAAGTTGCGGCAAAGTTGAGTGATTACAGAACGGTGACAAATGGAAGTGACAGTCTGTATTTCAACGAATATATCTGTATTTCAATGAATATATGAGCATATTGGTCAGTTTTGCAATTAAACTGGGCAGTTTATTTATTTTTTAAATAATTTATTTGCAGGTTTTTAAAATCCACAGCGTGGTACATAGGAAAGTAAACAGAGGAAAATACCAGGGAGTTTTAAACACCAGATCAAATAAAATGTAGCATAGGTCCAGCCCTGCCAAGTGTCACACATCAGGCGTTAGACTAACGCATTTTAGTGCGGGGATCCGCATCACCGCACTAAAATGCAAAGTCACGCATCATAGCGCTGCCGCTTCTTCTTCATGATCACCGGGCTATAGTACATTATGTTAAAGTAGCAGTCATTTGAGCAAGCAGCGGGAGTGCAGGCCACGAGCTGGCCAGGGTGGCGCATCTGTGGCAGAGCTGGCTCAAATAAAGCACTGGACAGACATGGCCTGAACTGTACCACTCTACACACTGCGCAGAAGTCATGATGCGCTGCCGAGTGTTAGCAGGCTGTTGGATTCACTACTGCGGCGGCTGCGTTTACGTGACATGGCGTAAGGACTGCAACAGTGTGTCTATCTCTTGAGGGGGAGACAGGAAGTTAAGTTACTCCAGAGGCGGGAGGGGACGCGGTGCGAGCGGGTGGCAGTTACAAATTGTTTGTGTAGTATAAGTGGCAGCCACTGCTCGCGCGGCTGCCTGTGCCGAATTGGCCGCGGTGCCTCATCATGCCGTCCTGCGACCGGACCTGTTCCGAGAAGAGAGGGCACAGACTGTCATCAAGGAGAGGCGGCTGCGTGGCTCACTGAGGTATTTAAAACTAACAGCCTGACAAATTCCGAGCCTGTAGCTCTGCTCACCGCTCTCCAGGCTCAGGGTGGTGCCGCTGTGCGTTAGGGTCCATTCAGATGTCCCATGATTGATTCATTCACTGATTTAAAGCACTGACTATATTATTTTGAGTTCTTCTGACGGAGGGCCTCCAGTCCATGCCAACCTCTCAGTGCTGCTCTGCAGGAGTTTGCGCTCACACTGGCACCAGGCAGGAGTGTTTTAACCACTGCTGTGCCCCCTGCTGTCTCATCAGCCCTAGCCCCTAGGCAGAGATTCCATCTTTGCGGGCCTTTGATGTAAATACAATAAATCATTCTTCATGTGTGTTGCGGGAATGGTGGGGCCCTTGTATCCATCCAGACGAGCTCTGTGCTGTATTATTTTCAAAAGGGTCTTATGTTATCTGTTGGCCCGAAACCAGAAACGCCACTCCAAATACGCGGAACCAACTGCTGTGGCATGAAATCCAGCACAGGGATACTTGCCAAGCCAAGCAAGGAGATATCTTCAGACATCGCTGGAAAGGACCAAGCTTAAGCATCCCTGGAACACTCAACTTGGACATTCAGTTTTCAAGAAGTTTTTTTTTTTTAGTTTTCAAAAACCTTTATTATTCGATACGTGTGCTTACACCGCTGTTTAGCCAACAACCCGGAGGCAGGCAGCATAAGTAATATCCATCTGACCACAATGTGCGGCCAATTTTTTACACACTTATACAAATAATTTAGCATGAGTCTTATTAGAACTTATAGAACCAAACCAAAGGCGTTGTTTTCATTTGCATTATTAAATTATCAATCGGTAAAGTGCACTGTCATCTCCATAAGAATTTCGCTTAGTATCCTGTAGCTAGGGTGGGTGGCGGGGGGGGGGAAGGGAATCAATCTATCGAAGGGCGACAAATCCATCAGGCGTCCTCGCGTCTCTCATCCCATCTATTCGTTCACTCACCATCACACCGTCTGCGTCCTCGTTCTCGCCGCTTCCACACCTTCCATTCCTCTGTGGAAAAGTAAATTTTGCCATGTTCTGTGTCCCTACGCCTCATCCATCATATGTTATGTGTGCATGACCAATATGCATATGTTATTCCCCATGTCCGATTAATGACGCAATTACAGTTGTGTCCACCTCTAGTATGTCATTTTCCAGTCCTCGTGAATACTACGAATATCAGGCCTATGTAAAGTAATGTTGCCACGTTTCCCAGTGTGCACGTTATTCCATTATAAAGTCCCCGTTTCCAGGCCTCAAAAGGGCCCGGACCACAGATTCAGCTCCTGTCTCCTGAAAGCCTCGCTGAGGAGCGATACAGCCCCCACCTGTATCCTCGACCCTTCACTTACTTCCTGCCTCGCAGTGCCCGGTGCAGCTTGGCTCTGCCTCTGAGTCTGCCAAAAGTATGTTATAGTTCCAGTTATCAGTTCAGTCCTCCTCTTCTGCATTCCTAAGCTACTGAACTGCATCAATAGTTTCCGTCATTGTCTAGCCTTCTCGGCTCCACGTTAGAGAAATACTGTATTAATGGTCATTTAATATTCTTCATCACGCACTACATGTAGAATAATGCATGGTCCAGTCTTAGAATCAAGTTAGCTTTTCCCCTCATGACTTCTAGTTTATATCAACATGTTCCCTAAACATCAGATACCAGATAGGGTTTAGGTACATGTCGCTCCGACCCTCCAGACTCTAGTCTCTGCTCCTAACACAGAGTTCGTAGCCCCCAGCTTCTCCTAGTAACACGTCATTGCCAGTTTTCGCGCACCATTAGGTTAGAGGTCCCGGCTCCTTAGGTAGCCCCCTCCAAAGTTTCCGCCCATTCATGACATATTCTGTTACGTTTGCATCACATGTCTATGTATACTCCCAGTTACACCTCTTTTTACTGTTATCTTTCGCGACTGCTACGCGTCACGCCTTCTATTCCACCCACTGCTACGCCTACTGCAATGTAATGCTATGTGTTTGCGCTATGTATATAAGTCAATGTATTATTATTAAAAGTTAGCGCGCTCATCCCAGACCTAGCCCCAGCAGCTGCTGGGCCTCTTTTCCCCTGTTGGGCCCCAGTTGTCCTGCTGGGCCCTGTCATTCTGTTCCTATGCAGGTTGTCCTGATCCTGTCCTTATGCTGTAATAAACCTGCAGAAACTCCTACTACCTCGAATCTTGACTCTTATTTTATTGAGCTATCTGTTATGCTATAAGTCTAGTCAAAAATAGGGTATTATTTATTTATTTACCACATAATGGCGCCCGAATAGGGACTTGCCCTTTCCCCACGCGTCGGTGAAGCCACGCCGACCCCCTGACCCTCTGCAGTCGTGACGGAACTCTTCTGCGCAGTGGCAGATATTTCTGCTCAAGTATCCCTCAGGCCCACGGAGGAGACGGAGGAGGCGGTCCAGCATCCGAACGAGACGGTGGAGGAACGCGGCGAGTCCCGACCAGAGCCCAAGCCGAGAGTCCAAGGTCCAAGGTATCCGGAGGCCCACCCGTAACTGAAGTCCGAAGTCCGAAGTCCGTCGTCGTAGCAGTCCAGTCCCGTCCGAGGCCTTCCGTTCCGTGCTGCCCGGTGAGTACCATTGCTGGGGTAGTATCTAGACAGGACCAATCTAAATTGACTCCTGGTCCGTGGGTTGGTGGTGCCCAGACTCACAAACGAAGTGTTCACCTAGGTGGATACGGGTCTTGATGCGTTCCTTTGTGGGACCGGTATGTTCCGTACTGTTACAGCAGTGCATCCAGTAACTCTAGTCTGTTCCGTTCTCGAGAAAATTCTTGTATTTCTGTTCTCAGTATTCCAGGTAAATATTCTGTTCGAACTGTTATTTATAAATGTTCTTCATGTATTTTACTGTTGTGGTATGAGTGCGATGTGATTTCGTGTTTTCATTGTGTATTGTATTGTGTCCAGGTTACAGTCCAGCCATGCCGCTCTTTTCCAAGTTACGTCAGTTAAAAACTAGAAAGGGTCTATTAGAGGAAGCAGTTCCTGTCCCGCCTAGGGACAGTCCAGGTCATTTTATGTATCAGAAACATGGCATAAGCGCCATAATGTATCTAGATTTATGGGTAGAGTATACCAAACAGTTAGAAGAAAAGTATAGATGGCCCGTATCGGGTACATGGGATGCCGAATGTATCATGCGAGTAGAAGAAGCATTATGGAAAAAGAAAGCCAGACAGTCACAGAAAGATGCCATCGAGTTATGGCGTAAGGAAGCTCATAGAAGAACGGAAAAGGAAGTCAGAAAGTTAGAGTTAAGTAGAGAATCCCAAGAACGAGCCCAAGAAAGAGAATTAATCGAGATAGGTGAACAAGTCAAAGCCGAACAGTCAGACAGACAGAGGCATGCCCTCATTAGGGGTATGTATCCTCTTCTTGCCGAGGGCTTGCCAAAAGCGACCCCAGAGGCATCCAGTAATTTCCCGCCACCATTAGTTCCGACCAAGCTACGTCACAAACCGACCGCAGCTGATATTTTTATTTCGTCCTATCTGGACGACACAGTCCCCGAATATGCAAATCCTGTCCGCGCTCCGCCAGTCCCTGTAAACCAGGTAATTCATGCTCCTCCAGACACCGGGGTGCCCTTAACAGCTCCCCCGGTCCAGTCTGCCATACAAGTCCAGCCCACGTTACAATTACCGACTCTGCCAGGACGAAGAATGTCAGTCGACGATTCTAGTCTAGGGGCCGCAGGGGGAGGTCTTCCTCAAACCCCGCCGCCACACAAACGTTTATCAGCACTCGAATTACATGCTCAAGCATCACAGCGTACTCCTAAAGGTAATAAGTCTGTCACAGAAATCAGACAAGCCCTTAACGAATGTGTCTATGACGCAGTCCCAGGCGAGTACAATATGGTTTTATATTCCGTACGTGTAAGGAGAGTGACCGAGTATCTAGTCACCTTACCGAATATGAAAGAAGATCTAGACAGAATATATCGTTTCATCCGTACAGGGGATGATCCAGAAAGTATTGGCGAGATTATGTCTCAAAGGAAAGCCGAGATTCAGCTCATGATATTAAAGTTCCTGATCAATTGTCTAATAAGAGAACAAGATTACCCGTCTAAAGATCCCGCCGAAATGAGAATCCTGACAAGGTGGAGTGATAATATAGCCGAGGGTAAGCACAAGACCGTCGGTGCCATGGAGAGTATGTACAAGAAAATTCGTAAAGAAATAATAAGGTTACACGAACAGCGTAAAGCAGCACAAGTAAGCGAGAAAGAAAGTATCTCTGATCCTGAAGAGGAAGAGAACGAGAATCCCGTCAGAATAGCGTATGTAGGAAAATCCAGATTTCCAGATCGCCATTTACGCCTAGAACCCAAGTCTATTTTTCATCATCAAGCACCAGAACAAGGATCTCTAGAACAAGTATTTCAAGCTACCGATCACATTCTGAAATCACGAGTCGGGTACAGTGAATTAAGTACTATGCATGAACAAGAACTAGCCCGATCAGCAGTCCGATGGATTACTGATTCTACCACTTTTCCAGACGAAATAGTGGCACAAATGTTTCTGAAACTGCCCCCAGCCGAGCAACGACTGGTGGGTATGTATATGATTCAGTACCTCATTACTCTGTATGAGGGTCAACATTCTGATCCAGGTCCGTTGCATGATATCCTGAACGAGTTACTCCAGTATAGATGGAGAGGTCTAGGTACCGATTTAATTAGTGTCATTCTAGAACAGCGTCACAAGTATAGAACGTTTTTGAACCCACATTTTGTTCATGTCTCACCCCCAGAAAGTAAATCATTCTACATAGACAGACAGAATCCGTTACGAGAAGTCCACCCAGTCCAAGGGGCGGGTGGCGTAATGCAACGAGTGTTTGTATACACTCCGATTTCAAAGATGGAACTTCTTGAAATGAAGAAATTAATTCCCTGTCATGACAAAGATCCAGCAGGGTTCCATAGAGAATTAAAAGACATGCTCCGTATGGGAGAATACACTTACCCAGATGTCATTAAAATGTTAAAGGTCCTGTTACCCGCAGGGGTGTATGAAAAGTTAAAGGAAAAAGAATGGGAGGTGGGAGAGAAAAAGATCGATTGGGCAGCTCTAGAAGCTGAAGACAAGGCACGAGTACCAGGTACCGGTCTTGGAGATAAATGTAAAGAATTACCAGAATTATTGATTCAAGTTTTACCCAGATTATTGACAACGAGAAAAGAAGACTGGGATGCAATCTCAGCCTGTAAACAGAAACAAGATGAAGACATTAGTGATTTTTATTCTAGATTTGAGAAATGTTTCAGTATTAATAGTGGTCTCAAGACAAGTAGTGAGTCATACCCTCATCTTTTCGTTACCAAATTAGTCGAGAATTCAAGTCCACAAATTAAAAATCGAGTTTTGAAAGTCGAAAGCACCTGGCAAGCAAATACTCCGTCCCAGATGCTCCAGATGCTCCAGTACCACCAGAATAGAATCAGGGAAGAACAAGAACACGAGAGAAAACGTATGAAAGACACGAAAATGAAGGTGCTAGTTGCACAAACAGTTCCTCAAGACAGTCAGAAGAGGGGTCCGAATCAAGCCAGTCATCCTGCAGCTCCCGTTAAAGGGAACTGCAATTATTGTAAACAGCCAGGTCATTTTATAAACGAGTGTGCAGTTCTGAAACATAACATAGCTACTGGTAAGACTAAAGAAAGACCACGTCCGCCTAGACAAGAACAAGTTTCACAGATTCCTCAGTCACAGAATGCACAACAGACAGTTACAGCACCGCAGCCTATTGCTGCAACACAGCACGTTACACAGCAGATGTACCAGTATGCACAGACAGAGTATCCAGAGTACCAGCCATATTCATGAAACAGCCTAGAGAGGGAGGTAGGTTTGCCTCTCATCGAGATACCTGTAGATCAAGAAGGTCCCTATGTTCACAGTCAAGTATTAGGGAAAGACAGAAAGTTTTTGATCGATACAGGGGCAAGTAGGACCACAATTAGTCATGCCGAAGTTCCAGGGGCTCCGCTCTCAGGCTCAAGAAATGTTTCCCTTGGATTTTCAGGAAAACCAATAGTTAATGAGATATCTAAGCCAGTTACTCTAGAAGTAGGTCCATTGTCCCGCACTACTGATCTGTTACTTACTAAGTCATGTCCAGAAAATCTATTAGGCATTAAGACACTGAAAGAATTAGGTGCAGTTATTTGCTGTTCCCCAGAGGGAATACGTCTGTTCCTACGTGACTTTAAGGGTCACTATGTATTACGAGATTTTGATTCAAGATTGTCTAATGTTCCGCAGCACTTATGGGCGCAAGGTCCAACTGATGTAGGTTACATGCAAATCACACCCCATCGTGTGACTCTCAAGCCAGGTGTAGTGTTACCCCGAATCAGACAGTACAGATTGCCCCCTGAGGCTGTAGCAGCCTTATCCAAAATTATTGACGAGCTCATGGCTCAAGGAGTAGTTGTAGAAACTGACTCCAATGTATGTAATTCTCCGATCATTCCAGTCATGAAACGTACTGATCCGAATGCACCCCCAGTATATCGATTAGTGATTGATTTACGAGAGCTTAACAAATGTATTATTCCTCAGTACCCAGTTGTCCCAGATATTTCTTCCCTGTTAACAGCCATTGATTCCGAAGCCACGTTTTTCACTGTCATAGACCTCAAGAATGCATTTTTCAGTGTTCCAATTCATCCAGACAGCCAGTTTCTTTTCGGATTTTGTTTAAATGGAAGGAGCTATATGTTTACACGCGCTCCTCAAGGTTTCACAGAAAGTCCTAGTATTTATAGTCAAGCACTTAAGAGACAACTAGACAACATTCACATGCCAACTGACACTGCCCTGCTCCAGTATGTCGATGATCTACTGATCACTGCCCGTTCTGAACGTGACTGCGAGCGAGCATCCCTTACAGTTCTGTATTTCCTTGCCGAGATGGGGCACAAAGTGTCACCTTCGAAGCTTCAATTCTGTGTCCAGCAAGTGGTATACTTAGGACACTTGCTGTCCAAGAGGGGTAGGCAGTTGACACCAGACCGTATCCAGTTAATAGCGAGTCTTCCCCAGCCCAGAACCCAGAAGGAGGTACGTGCCTTTATCGGCCTTACTTCTTATTGTAGACAATGGATTCCCCAGTATGCATTTCTAGCCAAGCCACTGATACAGTTAACGACACAGGAGGCAGCCGTATCGACTGTCCTCCCTTGGACATCTGAACATACACTTAGTTTTAACGAGTTAAAGAAAGCCCTATGTCAAGCTCCAGTTCTAGCTACACCGAACTACAGTAAGCCTTTTACGCTTTTCGTTACTGAACGTGAGGGTACAGCATTGTCTGTTCTCACACAAGATCAAGCAGGACAATACAAGCCCTGTGCTTATTTTTCGAGCACATTAGATCCAGTCGCCCAGGCGTTGCCTGCGTGCCTCAAGTCAGTTGCAGCCACAGCACTAGCTATCAGACAAAGTGATTCCATAGTTTTAGGACATTCCCTGACAGTACAAGTCCCACATTCAGTAGAAGTTCTTTTAAACCGAACACAAACTCAGCACTTGACAATTGCACGTTTAACAGGTTATGAATTGACACTGTTCCAGCCACACATAGAAATTAGACGCTGCAACGTTCTGAATCCTGCTACACTGTTACCATCAGTTAGTTCAAATCCAGACCCACATGATTGTGTGGAAGTAGTTAACATTACGACAAAGCCAAGACAAGACCTGACAGATATTCCGTTACCAGATCCTGACCTGACACTTTATGTGGATGGTTCATGTATGAGAACTAGTACAGGAGAACTAGTCGCCGCGTATGCAGTGACTACTGACACTGAAGTTATTGAAACACACCGTATTGACACCCTGTCCGCTCAAGCAGCAGAGCTAGTCGCTCTGACACAAGCCTGTATACATGCCAAGAACCTGAAAGTTAATGTTTACACAGACTCACGTTACGCATTCGGAGTTGTACACGACTTCGGAGTGCTCTGGCAGGAGAGAGGTTTCATGACTTCTCATGGAACCAAGATTCAGCATGGTCTCCTTATTCAAGCCCTGTTAGATGCCATACATTTACCGACATCTATTGCTATCATGAAATGCAAAGCACATACGAAAGTTACAGACATTATTTCCCAAGGTAACGATCTAGCAGACCGCACAGCCAAGCTTACAGCACAGACTCCAGACATTCCAGTTAATCAGACACATACTCCAGATCTGACTACCTGCATGACAGTTAAGGACCCTACACAAGATGTCATAGATATCCAGTTACATGCTACTCCCGATGAAATCAAGAAATGGTCTGAACAAGGAGGGGTCCAGACAGATCAAGGATGGTTAACGAAGGGTAGAGCCACATGGTTTCTCCCCGATTCTATGGTTCAAGTCATTATCAATACCGCACATAGTCCAGCACATTTAGGAGAAAAAACTACTCTAGAACAGTATACAGATTTCAATAAAGGTTTCTTCTTCTTTGTAGGACCTGTCCAGAATAGTAAACTGATCCGTAGGTTAACACGAACCCTTGAAGCTGTAGTAAATGAGACTGCCTCTGCTCTAGGCAACCTAACCGAAGAACAATCTGCTATGAGATTTGTCGTTTTGCAAAATCGTCTCGTCCTTGACGTCATACTGGCCGATAGGGGCGGGGCCTGTAGAGTCATCGGATCTAGTTGCTGCATTTTCATTCCAAATAACGCGCCGTCTGTCTATTCAGCTATAACCAGACTCCATAAAATTGCCCATCTGTTACACCAAGATCCAGGCACCTGGACATGGTCCGGTTGGTTCTGGAATATAATTTCCGCATGGGGATGGAAAGTCCTGTCCTTTCTAGGTATTGCAGTAGCGATCATATTTAGCTGCTGCCTCTGTATACAATGTGGCCCTGCGATTTGCAGCATGTGTGCTACCTCTTGTAATCCTAGTCCCAAGCCCCGTTCTAAATCCCGTTCCAAGACAATTCGAGACGAGCAAATGATACTGTATGAAATGATAGATGGTATCATGAAAATTGATGTTTCCTGATGGAAACGTAGTGACAAGGAGGGAATGTGGAAAAGTAAATTTTGCCATGTTCTGTGTCCCTACGCCTCATCCATCATATGTTATGTGTGCATGACCAATATGCATATGTTATTCCCCATGTCCGATTAATGACGCAATTACAGTTGTGTCCACCTCTAGTATGTCATTTTCCAGTCCTCGTGAATACTACGAATATCAGGCCTATGTAAAGTAATGTTGCCACGTTTCCCAGTGTGCACGTTATTCCATTATAAAGTCCCCGTTTCCAGGCCTCAAAAGGGCCCGGACCACAGATTCAGCTCCTGTCTCCTGAAAGCCTCGCTGAGGAGCGATACAGCCCCCACCTGTATCCTCGACCCTTCACTTACTTCCTGCCTCGCAGTGCCCGGTGCAGCTTGGCTCTGCCTCTGAGTCTGCCAAAAGTATGTTATAGTTCCAGTTATCAGTTCAGTCCTCCTCTTCTGCATTCCTAAGCTACTGAACTGCATCAATAGTTTCCGTCATTGTCTAGCCTTCTCGGCTCCACGTTAGAGAAATACTGTATTAATGGTCATTTAATATTCTTCATCACGCACTACATGTAGAATAATGCATGGTCCAGTCTTAGAATCAAGTTAGCTTTTCCCCTCATGACTTCTAGTTTATATCAACATGTTCCCTAAACATCAGATACCAGATAGGGTTTAGGTACATGTCGCTCCGACCCTCCAGACTCTAGTCTCTGCTCCTAACACAGAGTTCGTAGCCCCCAGCTTCTCCTAGTAACACGTCATTGCCAGTTTTCGCGCACCATTAGGTTAGAGGTCCCGGCTCCTTAGGTAGCCCCCTCCAAAGTTTCCGCCCATTCATGACATATTCTGTTACGTTTGCATCACATGTCTATGTATACTCCCAGTTACACCTCTTTTTACTGTTATCTTTCGCGACTGCTACGCGTCACGCCTTCTATTCCACCCACTGCTACGCCTACTGCAATGTAATGCTATGTGTTTGCGCTATGTATATAAGTCAATGTATTATTATTAAAAGTTAGCGCGCTCATCCCAGACCTAGCCCCAGCAGCTGCTGGGCCTCTTTTCCCCTGTTGGGCCCCAGTTGTCCTGCTGGGCCCTGTCATTCTGTTCCTATGCAGGTTGTCCTGATCCTGTCCTTATGCTGTAATAAACCTGCAGAAACTCCTACTACCTCGAATCTTGACTCTTATTTTATTGAGCTATCTGTTATGCTATAAGTTTAGTCAAAAATAGGGTATTATTTATTTATTTACCACACCTCTCCTCACTTAGTAACACGAAGTTCTCTTCAAGCTTGATATAACCAAACAACCATCCAAACTGAGGCGCCCAGTCGCATCATCCGACATTTCATTCATCCACCTCCTCCCCAGCCAGCCATGTCGTCAGGGGCTGCCAGATATCTGCAGGTCTTGTTCTCAGAGGGAGGAGTTCCCAGTATGTGGTCAGTTGGTCTCGGCAATATAGTGCAGAGTTTACCCATCCCGCTATTGTTGGAGGGGCCCTTTTCTTCCAATGCAGTGAAATCTGTCTTTTCGCCAGTAGGAGCATCATTGCGACCAGTTTTCTCGAGGCACTTGGTATGCCCATCACCAGACCCAGTAAGGCCACAAGCGGATCAGGAGTTATCTGTTCCCCAGTGATTCGTCCCAGTTTCAAAAACACCTCTACCCAATAGTGTTGTATTGGCGCGCATAGCCATGTGAGGTGGAAGAAATTAGCGTCCTCCGACCTACATCTCCAACATCTGGCCTCAGCCAGCAATCCCATTTTCGAGAGTTGCGCAGGCGTAAGGTATGTTTGGTGTAAAAAGTTAAAATGAATCAGTCTCAGTCTGTAGTTAGGCTACAAGTTTTCGAGTTGGGTACAGCACAACTTCCACTGTTTATCCGAAATATCTATGCCAATCTCTGCTTCCCATAGCGCTTTCGAATTCGGTCTTACCCACGGTGCCGTGTCTTGTGTATTTTTATAAATGCGGGTGATCAGTTTGCTTGAGGATTTATTGGTCAATACGTCCTCAAGTGCTGATAGTGACGGGGGGGCCGCTGGGAACATCGGGTATCTGGCTTTGCATGCTGCTCGCAGTTGGTAGTAGAGGAGCAATTCAGAGGCTGTAGGTCTCTCTGATTCGCAGATATCCTCTAGTTGCACAAAGGTGTCATCTGGGTAGAGGTCGCTTGCCACCGACAAGCCACATCTGCGTGCCCTCTCTGATATTGCTTTATCCTGTAGGGGCCCAATCAGCGGATTACCGCACAGTGGCATGGATGGGGCGTATAATTCTGCACTTCCGGCTCTTTTTGCTATGCTTTGCCAGACCCATCTCACTGTTTCAACCAACTCTATATCCTCCAACGAGCGCTGGAATTTATGGTATAGCGTCGCAGTCAAGGGAGTTGGAGCCGACACGTCCATTTCAATCGCCACATGTGGCTGATACGGGATCGGGTGCTGCCAGTAGTGCAGATATTGGGCCTGGGCACAGTAAGCATACAGCTCAAAGTCTGGTGCCGCTAGGCCTCCCTGCCGGAATGGCAACGTCAGTACCTTCCACTGGACTCTAGGTTGTTTGCCCGCCCATGTCAGTTCCAGAAGTGC
Source organism: Lissotriton helveticus (assembly GCF_964261635.1). Classification (NCBI taxonomy): domain Eukaryota; kingdom Metazoa; phylum Chordata; class Amphibia; order Caudata; family Salamandridae; genus Lissotriton; species Lissotriton helveticus. The sequence goes on from NC_136062.1 coordinate 494,743,723, forward strand.
GGAACGGATTCGTTTAAAGAAGGAGATTGTCAGTGGTAGTGGTATGTTTGCGAAGCGGTATAAGAATTTCGGCAATATAATCATTTTAGTTATGGCTATTCGCCCAGTGAGGGATAGCGGCAAGGTGACCCACTTTTTTACTTTGGTCTCGAGCCACTCCACCGCAACGCCATAATTTAGTAGCCAGAGGTCCTGTATTGAGCGGCTAATGTGAATTCCTAAGTACTTCACCTCACTCTCCACCCAATTAATGGGAAATTCCGTTTGACACTTAGCCGTGCCGTCCGTCAGCGGCAGCATTGTGGATTTAGTCCAGTTAATGTCGATTCCCGTCAGGCCACTATATCGCACTAGTTCCCTCATGAGGGGGTCGAAGTTTTCCGCCGGGTTCTGCATAAAAATCGTGATATCGTCCGCATATAGGGACACTAAAAGCCCCCTGGAGGTAAAGCCAATACTGCGTTGGGTGTTATGTTGCCTGAGTCTAGCCGCCAATGGTTCCGTGGCGATGGCAAATAGCAACGGCGATAGGGGGCAGCCCTGCCTGGTTCCCCTCGTTATCTGTATAGGCCGCGATATCTGCCCATTTACCTTGACTCTAGCCGTAGGGCAATTATATAGTATACAGATTTTCTGGATGAACAGTCTACTGAAGCCCATTCTGGTGAATAACGTCTGTAGGAACTTCCATTCAAGTGAATCGAAAGCCTTGGTGGCGTCCAGTAGGGCAGCTGCAGCGTGGACCTTAGGGTCCAGGTAGTGGAGTAATCCAAACAGGGTTCGCAGGTTGTGCGAGGTGGATCTCCCCGTCACAAATCCTGATTGATCCGATAGCGCTATCATGGGCAACATTGGTTTCAGGCGTTCTGCCAGTAGTTTAGCATAGATCTTGGCATCTAGATTTATCAGGGACAGCGGCCTGTACGAGTCCGGGCACTTAAGGTCCTTGTTTGGCTTCAAGAGTGTTATAATCATGGCTTCTCGTAGCGACGAGGGGAAACTACCAACCTCTATTGCTTCCATATACAATTTGGGTAATCTTGGGACAATAATGTCTGCGTATTCTTTATAGAATGATGCCGTGAGGCCATCAGGTCCAGGCGCCTTGCCAGAGGGCATGCCAGCTATAGTTTTGCGTATGTCTTCCTGCGTTATGGGAAGATCCATGTATTCGCGCGCTCCGTTGTTAAACCATGCCAGTGCTATTGTGTCTAGGTATTCAGTGATGACTTGGTCATCCGGCTGCACCCTGGAGGTGTATAGCGTCTCATAATAATCTTCCATTGTGTGCAAAATGTCCTGCGGTGTCCTGATAGTGTCACCCGATTCGTCAGTCAGTTCCAAGATATATTCCGCCCCTCTGGGTTTTCGTAGCATAGCAGCTAGTGTCCTACCAGGACGGTCTCCCTCCCCATATCGCCTAGCTTGTGCATATTTATGCAAGAATTTCACTTCCCTCTCAGCTTCCTCTTGCTATTGAGTGAGTTTTGTCCTGAATTCAGCACGTGCCCCATCAGTAGGCGTGCCATTCAAAATAACCTCTAGGGCTGCTAGTTCCTTCTCAAGCCCGTCTAGCGTGTTTCTGATGGAACGCAACACTCCCGTCTTTAGCGCCATGCAGTGTCCTCTGGTCACCACCTTGCAGACTTCCCAGAGCGTTCCAGGCGATTCGACTGACCCCTCGTTCTGCATAAAATATTCCTCCAGTTTTTCTCCAAGTTCTTCCTTGAAGACCTGATCTAGTAGGGCCTGCGAAGGGAATCTCCAGCTGAATGGCTGTATGTATTGTGTGGGGGTGGCCAATGTCACTGCCACCGGAGCGTGGTCTGACAGTGATCGTGGCAGGTGAAGAGCCTCCAATACCGACGCATGAAGGTCTCTGGATAATAGCCAGTAGTCCAATCTCGACCATGCAGCCCTATGGGCAGTAATGCAGGTGCCCGCGCGTACATGTGGATGTAATAGCCTCCATGAGTCCACCAGCGACGCCTCTGAGATGATGCTCCCCAGTGCCTCAGCCGCTTTCGGGTGGCGCTCCCGGGCAGAGCCCTGCCTGTCTACTGTGTCAGAAAGCACTACATTGAAATCACCCGCCCACATTATTGCCACATCACCAAATGTCCTCATTTTATTCCACAATTTCTCATAGAATTCAGGTGCGTCATTGTTCGGGCCATAAACATTCACCAGCAACACTTGGACCCCGCATAGGACCCCCAGCACTAGTATGTAGCTACCTTCCTCGTCTCCCAATACCTGGTGTGTCATCCATTGGAGGCCCTTCGGATCATTATGGCTACTCCTCTTGCATAATTCGAGTAAGGTGCATGCACTATTTCACCCCATCTAGTATGTTTCAGTTGTGGTGCAGCCTTGGTATGCAGGTGTGTTTCTTGCAGCATGCAAATATCTATTTGTTTTCGCAATAGGTAGGCTCGGACAAGTCTCGCTTTCCTCCTGTCATTCATCCCCCTTACATTCCATGATAAGCATTTTATCGATGTCATTGCAGCATTCATACTACGGTCAGTGATCTCCCTATTCTCTACTGTGTCTCTATATTCCATCTCAAAGCCAACACGTGTAGTATATCTGTTAATCGATACAACAGAGTACTCAATGCAATTTGCACGTGATGTATATGTTTCGAACCCCCAGTCGCCACCCAATACACCCACCACCACCTCCCCGTCAGGTATACAACAGTAGTGACAATGCACATAATTCTAGCAAGCAGCGGTGATATTTGCAACATTTCGCCTTCATAATTAAACAGTGCAACCCCAACAAACCCAGACCCAGTACCTCCCCACCCACCCGCTCCAACCCCCCAATCAGGTCGTGCATGTATCCCCCCACTGCCCACCCTACTTGAACCAAAGAACATCAACAGTAGATGGGTTAACCATATTGTGGGAGTCATCCCTCGGGGTACGCAGGAAAGCGCCAACTAACCCTGTACTTATGACAGGGTGATCGAGCGTGCATCTGACCCTTAAGGCTCAAGGATTCCCTGACCCCCAAACCTAGCGAAGTGGTCGCTATTCGCGCGAGAGGAGCTTACGTAAATAACAATTATGACCATATCATCCCAACAACACAATTGTGAATACAGGTACAATAATTTCAGTGTGACGAATAGTAATACCGTGCATCATTCAACATCACTTAGCTGCTCAACAACATCCCGTTCCTCCTCTACCAAAGGTCCCTTCTGTTCTATAGCAAGTTGCTAAGCGAATTTCAAGGCAGCCTTAGCGTCAGTGAAGAAAGTAGGTTTTCCCGGCCCTTTCACTCTCAGTTTTGCCGGGTAGATTAAGTAATATTTCGTGCCGATCTGTTGGAACACCTTTTTTTGCAGGTAGAAACTCCTGCCTGGCCGCTTGAACTTGGAGAGTAAAGTCAGGGTACATGGCTATGTGATTTCCTTTGTATTGCAAGTCCGCCATGTTACGGGCCAAGCGCAGTATAGAATCTCTGTCCCTGTAATTCAAAATTCGGGCCAGTATGGGCCGCGGGGTAGCTCCTGGCTTGGGCACCGGGACCAGCGTGCGATGTGCTCTTTCCACTAGGAACATTGCCGATAGTCCATCACCAAATAAGTCTCTCATCATCTGTTCAATGTATCGTTTCATATTTGCAATGTCTGTCGACTCCGCCACGCCCGTGATATGGACGTTATTTCGTCTGGACCTCGCTTCCAAATCCTCGTTTTTCATTTGTATCAATGACAGCACCTTGTCCATGCCTCTCAGCTTTTTGTCTAGTTCTGTCTGGCATTCTTCAGTTTCCGTCACACGCCTTTCCAGCACTCCGACTACTCCCTCATGTTTGTCCATCCTCTTCGTCATGCTGTACATCCTGGCAGCCAGTACGTCCATTTTGTAATCTATTCCTTGCAGACTCGTTTTCAGATCTTGGAACATGGCCTTGATGTCATCCGCCGGTAGGACTGGGCGGCCGTCCACCGATGGCTCCTGCTCCGGAGCGTCTTGGTTTGAAGGTTTTTTGGTCGATTTATCGAAGGTGATTCTGGGTTGCCGTGTATCAGGCTTACCCATGATGACGTTATGTGCCGTCGTGTCCACCCACGGCCTACTGCGGTCACCTCTTCACCGCGTGTGATATACGACTAGAGTGTGTACGTAGGCAGTGAGCACGATGCCAGGCCTCAGCCAGGGCCGTTATAGTGTGTCCCTTCTGCAACGATATCCTTCCCACCACCAGTCCTTCGACCTCCGAAAGTGCTGCACACTGTTTACAGTGGAATTTGCGCCCCAAATGCGTCCCTGCGAGGAGCCGCTGTGGCCAGGCTATCGCAGTTACACGCCGTGATCTCGGACCAAGGCCCTCCGACAAAATGGCGGTTTGCGCCGATATTCCCTTACTCGCCCCGGTCCTCACTGGTAGCCGCTCACGATTTTGGGGATTCGTTTTATAGTAAAGTCAGTAGAGGCTAGGCTGTGCACCATATGGCCACTCACTGTTCCGTAGGGCAGGTGTGTGCCATCTCTCCGTCCATCTCTCCGGTCACTAGCCCGCAGCCAGGCAGTCTCCGTGCACCCGCAATCACTCCGGTCGGTGTCTCGGTATGGGCGTCCTGAAAGAAGGCTTCCGCTATCGCTGGCGCTTGGTCCTGGGCCCGGACAGCCGTCGGGTTTCAGGGAGGGCGATCAGTTTTCGTCGTCGGTCTCCAGAGCGGCACGGTCGCTGCACGCGCTGCCGGGCCAACAGCCACTTCCGGTCTGCCAGTCTCAGCGCCAGCCCCCGGCTTCTCGTGTCCCAGCAGGCCTTACAGCAAGTTCAGGGCAGAGTGTCTAATGTCCCTCAAAAGTTACCGTGCTCCCGCTAATTCTTCGCAGTTCGAGGTGGGGACACTCCGCAGGCTATATGGGGACCAGGGTCGGAGTCATAGGTTCAGGAAATACGGATTAATAGCGGATTAATTCGCTCGATCGGCGGAGCTGCGAGTTCAAGCAGCCATTCCGCTCTGCCGCCAAGCCACGCCCCCCCAATTTTCAAGAAGTTGGCATGGAAATGTGTAAAACAAAGTGCGGTGGGAGGGGACAAGATAACCTTTGCAGATAGATCCCATGCCTGGAGGACCTTGAACGCTTACAAATTACTTGCACCACAAAAGTACTTTAATCAGAGATACTCCAAAGAGATAAAAATGAAATTCTTAAAGCACGGGCTGGGCATCCTCCCGTGCTTCCAGCATCTTGAACCATGGCTGAGAGAAATAACCCAAAGCACGTGTAGGCTGTGCAACTCCACGCTCTGAGACATCTTACACCTAATCTGCCCCTGTAAGGATCTACATCAAGAACGGTTACTGCTATTAAAAGATCACCTTCAACAACCAGGAGACAAGCGGTGTTGGCTTGCTTTAATCTGGGAAATACGCAGCTGAACTGCAGACTAATGAACTACTTAAAGCTGGAGAAAAAACACTTAATATTGGAATAGCCATATAAATAAGCCGCACGAGTAAGAAGCCCTTGTTGTGCAACTAAGTAATAATCCGGGACTGGCTTCCCTCAAAGGACAGAGCATCAGCACTTTTCTAAATCAACATTTTTTTAGCAAGAACTAACAACAAGAACAATACATTCTATAGGGCATCTTAACACGCCTACGTCCAGTATCAGCTAGGAACAGCAAATGCACTGCACTGTATCTTGTGAACAGATGAACCGTGCCATCGCCTGCATAGCCGACTTTCTTTGTATAGTAATTTTGGTCCCTGTATTATGGTTTTTATCATTGTACAACAATAATTTGAATATTTTTTTAAGCAAATGTTGCAATGGTTTTAAATAACTATGCAAAATAAAATAAACTCGAAACTTGAAACTATTTTCAAAATATTCTGCAGACTGTCAACTGTGTAATGGAGCCCTGAGCCTCCAAAGTCAAGAGAGGCCCAGCACCAGCTGCTATCAGCGGAACACCAGCACCAGTTCAGGCGATTGGCAATCTAGCAGAACCCTGTGGACCCGAACGTTTGTAAGTGGCTTGTCCAAAAGAAGCGAGCAATCAGTGCTGAAAGAGTGATGTATGCGGTTGGAGGGGTGACGCACACCTATGCAATGTTATAGGTAGTATTAACATGGAAAAAGTGCTGCTACTTATTATCTATAGTACCTATACGCTCCTCCGAAGTGCTGCTTCTCCCATTAAATGTATTTCAGCAGTGCTGAGAAGTGCAGATGCTCTTTCTTTTAAATTAAAGTAGTGCAGGTACTCAGTACCAGACACCATCTGCTCAGTTAAAGCAATAGTTTACATGAAGAAGTTTGGAATAAATGATCACTCTGGTAGGGTTTTGTATCATGGAATGGCAATTTTACACAGGAGAGAGCGGTGTCAATTATCTGCGGTGCAAGCGGGTGTGAAGCCAATCAGATGGCAGGATTCCCAAATATCGATATCTATAAATTCGGATATTTCTCCCAAACTACTGAACAGATTTACACCAAATAAACAAAAGCGCTCTTTCTAGACCAAGACCCTTCTCCTGCCAAATCTGGGGTAATTCCGTTTACTCGTTCGACCTGTAGCCTTGTCTAAAGTTTCCTATGGAAATTTCATGGAAAAACACATTTTGGGACCCCTTTTTTCTCAGCTCCCCCTTGACGAATCACCCCCACGCTTTCAACATAGGAGCTGATAGGAACAAAGAATTAGTTTGGAAAAGTTCATGAAGATTCATCAAACGATGGCAAAGTTATACGCAAAACAAACAATGCTCTTCCTATGGAAACTTGGTCCTAACTATAACTACCTACTGACGACCGCCAGTAGGTAAAACTTATATATACATATGTATGCTACTTGAACTGTATTGTATGTAATGTATTGAATGTAATGAATTTTGTGGGACTACATTAACCTCCGGGTGTTAATAAAATCTCTGGTTGAATAAAGAAAAAGAAAAATGAGTGGCATTTGTGTCCCTTCCGCTCTCATGTCAGAGGCCCAAATATGGGAAGGTGTCAACCCTATCGAGGCACACCCCTCCAGGCACCATTGTGTTTTGGCAATATGCTTCCCGCCAAATATCCCCCCACTTTAGACTTGAACCGGAAAGTGTCACGTGAGGTAGTGAACCTGTTCCAGTCTAATTTAAACCACACCCAGATATCACTCCGTAGAGACTGCAGAGTTTCCGTCAAGGTTCATGGAGTCCCCTGTCTAGCGCCCCCTATCAATGGCACTGGACACTGCCCTCTCTAACAGCAAGCAGACAGATCACTTTAAGACAGTTCAGCGAGCATCATCAGGGCGAGGTTGTGACCAGAGGTATCCTTGTTCGATCGTGAGCTGGTTTGTGTGAAGGTGACCGGCTGGCTTCCATTCTCCTCACTCCATGAAGGTGACCGGCTGGCTTCCATTCTCCTCATTTAATGGAGGTGACCGGCTGGCTTTCATTCTCCTCACTCCATGGAGGTGACCGGCTGGCTTTCATTCTCCTCACTCCATGGAGGTGACCGGCTGGCTTTCATTCTCCTCACTCCATGGAGGTGACCGGCTGGCTTTCATTCTCCTCACTCCATGGAGGTGACCGGCTGGCTTCCATTCTCCTCACTCCATGGCGGTGACCAGCTGGCTTCCATTCTCCTCACTCCATGGCGGTGACCGGCTGGCTTCCATTCTCCTCACTCCATGGAGGTGACCGGCTGGCTTCCATTCTCCTCACTCCATGGCGGTGACCAGCTGGCTTCCATTCTCCTCACTCCATGGCGGTGACCGGCTGGTTTCCATTCTCCTCACTCCATGGAGGTGACCAGTTGGCTTCCATTCTCCTCACTCCATGGAGGTGACCAGCTGGCTTCCATTCTCCTCACTCCATGGAGGTGACCGGCTGGCTTCCATTCTCCTCACTCCATGGAGGTGACCGGCTGGCTTCCATTCTCCAAACTCCATGTAGGTGACCGGCTGGCTTCCATTCTCCTCACTCCATGGAGGTGACCGGCTGGCTTCCATTCTCCTCACTCCATGGCGGTGACCAGCTGGCTTCCATTCTCCTCACTCCATGGCGGTGACCGGCTGGCTTCCATTTCATTCTCCTCACTCCACTGAGGTGACCGGCTGGCTTTCATTCTACTCACTCCATGGAGGTAACCAGCTGGCTTCAATTCTCCTCACTCCATGGAGGTGACCAGCTGGCTTTCATTCTCCTCACTCCATGGAGGTGACCGGCTGGCTTCCATTCTCCTCACTCAATGGAGGTGACCAGCTGGCTTCCATTCTCCTCACTCCATGGAGGTGACCAGCTGGCTTTCATTCTCCTCACTCCACTGAGGGACCGGCTGGCTTTCATTCTCCTCACTCTATGGAGGTGACCAGCTGGCTTTCATTCTCCTCACTCCATGGAGGTGACCAGCTGGCTTTCATTCTCCTCACTCCATGGAGGTGACCGGCTGACTTTCATTCTCCTCACTCTATGGAGGTGACCAGCTGGTTTTCATTCTCCTCACTCTATGGAGGTGACCGGCTGGCTTTCATTCTCCTCACTCCATGGAGGTGACCAGCTGGCTTCCATTCTCCTCATTCTCCTCACTCCATGGAGGGGACCAGCTGGCTTCCATTCTTCTCACTCCATGGAGGTGACCGTCTGGCTTCCATTCTCCTCACTCCATGTAGGTGACCGGCTGGCTTCCATTCTCCTCACTCCATGGCGGTGACCGGCTGGCTTCCATTCTCCTCACTCCATGGAGGTGACCAGCTGGCTTTCATTCTCCTCACTCCATGGAGGTGACCGGCTGGCTTTCATTCTCCTCACTCCATGGAGGTGACCAGCTGGCTTCCATTCTCCTCACTCAATGGAGGTGACCAGCTGGCTTCCATTCTCCTCACTCCATGGAGGTGACCAGCTGGCTTTCATTCTCCTCACTCCACTGAGGGACCGGCTGGCTTTCATTCTCCTCACTCTATGGAGGTGACCAGCTGGCTTTCATTCTCCTCACTCCATGGAGGTGACCAGCTGGCTTTCATTCTCCTCACTCCATGGAGGTGACCGGCTGGCTTTCATTCTCCTCACTCTATGGAGGTGACCAGCTGGTTTTCATTCTCCTCACTCTATGGAGGTGACCGGCTGGCTTTCATTCTCCTCACTCCATGGAGGTGACCAGCTGGCTTCCATTCTCCTCATTCTCCTCACTCCATGGAGGGGACCAGCTGGCTTCCATTCTACTCACTCCATGGAGGTAACCAGCTGGCTTCAATTCTCCTCACTCCATGTAGGTGACCGGCTGGCTTCCATTCTCCTCACTCCATGGCGGTGACCGGCTGGCTTCCATTCTCCTCACTCCATGGAGGTGACCGGCTGGCTTCCATTCTCCAAACTCCATGTAGGTGACCGGCTGGCTTCAATTCTCCTCACTCCATGGAGGTGACCAGCTGGCTTCCATTCTCCTCACTCCATGGAGGTGACCAGCTGGCTTTCATTCTCCTCACTCCATGGAGGTGACCAGCTGGCTTCCATTGTCCTCACTCCATGGAGGTGACCAGCTGGCTTCCATTCTGCTCACTCCATGGAGGTGACCGGCTGGCTTTCATTCTCCTCACTCCATGGAGGTGACCGGCTGGCTTCCATTCTCTTCACTCCACGGAGGTGACCAGCTGGCTTCCATTCTCCTCACTCCATGGAGGTGACCAGCTGGCTTCCATTCTCCTCACTCCATGGAGGTGACCGGCTGGCTTTCATTCTCCTCACTCCATGGAGGTGACCAGCTGGCTTCCATTCTCCTCACTCCATGGAGGTGACCGGCTGGCTTCCATTCTCCTCACTCCATGGAGGTGACCGGCTGGCTTCCATTCTCCAAACTCCACGGAGGTGATCGGCTGGCTTCCATTCTACTCACTCCATGGAGGTAACCAGCTGGCTTCAATTCTCCTCACTCCATGGAGGTGACCAGCTGGCTTTCATTCTCCTCACTCCATGGAGGTGACCGGCTGGCTTTCATTCTCCTCACTCTATGGAGGTGACCAGCTGGTTTTCATTCTCCTCACTCTATGGAGGTGACCGGCTGGCTTTCATTCTCCTCACTCCATGGAGGTGACCAGCTGGCTTCCATTCTCCTCATTCTCCTCACTCCATGGAGGGGACCAGCTGGCTTCCATTCTTCTCACTCCATGGAGGTGACCGTCTGGCTTCCATTCTCCTCACTCCATGTAGGTGACCGGCTGGCTTCCATTCTCCTCACTCCATGGCGGTGACCGGCTGGCTTCCATTCTCCTCACTCCATGGAGGTGACCAGCTGGCTTTCATTCTCCTCACTCCATGGAGGTGACCGGCTGGCTTTCATTCTCCTCACTCCATGGAGGTGACCAGCTGGCTTCCATTCTCCTCACTCAATGGAGGTGACCAGCTGGCTTCCATTCTCCTCACTCCATTGAGGTGACCAGCTGGCTTTCATTCTCCTCACTCCACTGAGGGACCGGCTGGCTTTCATTCTCCTCACTCTATGGAGGTGACCAGCTGGCTTTCATTCTCCTCACTCCATGGAGGTGACCAGCTGGCTTTCATTCTCCTCACTCCATGGAGGTGACCGGCTGGCTTTCATTCTCCTCACTCTATGGAGGTGACCAGCTGGTTTTCATTCTCCTCACTCTATGGAGGTGACCGGCTGGCTTTCATTCTCCTCACTCCATGGAGGTGACCAGCTGGCTTCCATTCTCCTCATTCTCCTCACTCCATGGAGGGGACCAGCTGGCTTCCATTCTTCTCACTCCATGGAGGTGACCGTCTGGCTTCCATTCTCCTCACTCCATGTAGGTGACCGGCTGGCTTCCATTCTCCTCACTCCATGGCGGTGACCGGCTGGCTTCCATTCTCCTCACTCCATGGAGGTGACCGGCTGGCTTCCATTCTCCAAACTCCATGTAGGTGACCGGCTGGCTTCCATTCTCCTCACTCCATGGAGGTGACCAGCTGGCTTCCATTCTCCTCACTCCATGGAGGTGACCAGCTGGCTTTCATTCTCCTCACTCCATGGAGGTGACCAGCTGGCTTCCATTCTCTTCACTCCATGGAGGTGACCAGCTGGCTTCCATTCTGCTCACTCCATGGAGGTGACCGGCTGGCTTTCATTCTCCTCACTCCATGGAGGTGACCGGCTGGCTTCCATTCTCTTCACTCCACAGAGGTGACCAGCTGGCTTCCATTCTCCTCACTCCATGGAGGTGACCAGCTGGCTTCCATTCTCCTCACTCCATGGAGGTGACCGGCTGGCTTTCATTCTCCTCACTCCATGGAGGTGACCAGCTGGCTTCAATTCTCCTCACTCCATGGAGGTGACCGGCTGGCTTCCATTCTCCTCACTCCATGGAGGTGACCGGCTGGCTTCCATTCTCCAAACTCCATGGAGGTGACCGGCTGGCTTCCATTCTACTCACTCCATGGAGGTAACCAGCTGGCTTCCATTCTCCTCACTCCATGGAGGTGACCAGCTGGCTTTCATTCTCCTCACTCCATGGAGGTGACCGGCTGGCTTTCATTCTCCTCACTCCATGGAGGTGACCAGCTGGCTTCCATTCTCCTCACTCAATGGAGGTGACCAGCTGGCTTCCATTCTCCTCACTCCATGGAGGTGACCAGCTGGCTTTCATTCTCCTCACTCCATGGAGGTGACCGGCTGGCTTTCATTCTCCTCACTCCATGGAGGTGACCAGCTGGCTTTCATTCTCCTCACTCCATGGAGGTGACCAGCTGGCTTTCATTCTCCTCACTCCGTGGAGGTGACCGGCTGGCTTTCATTCTCCTCACTCTATGGAGGTGACCAGCTGGCTTTCATTCTCCTCACTCTATGGAGGTGACCGGCTGGCTTTCATTCTCCTCACTCCATGGAGGTGACCAGCTGGCTTCCATTCTCCTCATTCTCCTCACTCCATGGAGGGGACCAGCTGGCTTCCATTCTTCTCACTCCATGGAGGTGACCGGCTGGCTTCCATTCTTCTCACTCCATGGAGGTGACCGGCTGGCTTTCATTCTCCTCACTCCATGGAGGTGACCAGCTGGCTTCCATTCCCCTCACTCCATGGAGGTGTCCGGCTGGCTTCCATTCTCCTCACTCCATGGAGGTGACCAGCTGGCTTCCATTCTCCTCACTCTATGGAGGTGACCGGCTGGCTTCCATTCTCCTCACTCCATGGAGGTGAACAGCTGGCTTTCATTCTCCTCACTCCATGGAGGTGACCGGCTGACTTTCATTCTCCTCACTCCATGGAGGTGACCGGCTGGCTTCCATTCCCCCTCCCTCCATGAAGGTGAACGGCTGGCTTCCATTCTCCTCACTCCATGGAGGTGACCGGCTGGCTTCCATTCTCCTCACTCCATGGAGGTGACCAGCTGGCTTCCATTCTCCTCACTCCATGGAGGTGACCAGCTGGCTTCCATTCTCCTCACTCCATAGAGGTGACCAGCTGGCTTTCATTCTCCTCACTCCATGGAGGTGACCAGCTGGCTTCCATTCTTTTCACTCCATGGAGGTGACCGGCTGGCTTCCATTCTGCTCACTCCTGCTTCTTTTATCAGAATGTTTGCACAGTTCTAGCCTTTGCATCTCGCAATGCGATAAGTTGATGGTTCGCGGGTGGGGCCAGATGACAATTTTTCAGTATAAGGTGTGGGGGGGGGGGGGGGGGATCACCCCTTTCCAAGATTCATGAAGAATATTTGTCTCTAAAGAGGCCACAATCTGTCATCCCAAAAACCAGGGCCTGCATCATAAACAGGGGGTCCCTCTGCTCCCGACCCATCATCCAGCCACTAAACAATACTTCCTTATCCATTTGAGTTGTAGAAAGTTTCACATCTTGTCATGTTATTGTTTAGGAATAAACTCCTCCTTTGAATTGCCTATGGAAAGAGCTGAGATACGTCGAAGGCACCCCTTTACAAGTTACAGTTTAATAAAAAACACATCTAGCCATCGACTGCAGTTCTAGAACATATAAACATGGGTGGAGCTCCAACAAGGGCGGGGGTACCTATAAACAAGGGCGGGGGTACATATAAACAAGGGCGGGGGTACATATAAAAAGGAGCGAGGACTTAAGCACTGGTGTTGAATAACCTCGGGTTACCTAACTTTGAATTCCAAGGAAATATGACACACTAAACAAATCTCCTTACCTCGGCGCCGCCGCTCCGAATGAGAAGCCCCCTCCACCTGAGGAAGTACCTCCTGTGGTCGCCCCCAGGGTGGCGGTCGCGGTACCGGCCCCGAACGAGAAGCCGGTGGCCATTCTCCACAATCAGCCCACGTACCACGCGGGGGTTTCCAGGCTCATGCAGCCCACAAAAGACAGGGGCTGCTGATAACTTGTAGCAGTGCCAAGGCGCATTTAGATCCCAGCCTCACAAGCTAGTGGGGGGGGACGCGAGGGGAGGACTCGCTCCAGGCTTAAAGACAGCTAGGAAAAGAGAACCGCGCGCTCAACGACTGCGCACTATCACATCAACGAGATGACTCCAAGAACAGTGTACAGCTCCGCGCAATGCATGCCGAGCTCAAGTTGGGCCAGTGACAGCAAGGACGCCAAGCCTATGAAAACTCGTGTTCGGGCCTCCCACTTGACGCAGCGAATAGGCGAGAGAGCAACACAAGTCAAAGGAAAGTGAAAGTAAAAAAAGCACGCGGTCAGAGTATAGGAAAACACTTGTAATTAGTGATGCGTCTGGGAAGGAGACGTTGAAGGACTGGACTTTTTAATAGTACCAGCGGTGCCAGGGAACAACACCTATAACCTTCATGGGATACCTGTTTCGGCGCACAAACTACAGAGACACGGGACACTTCCTTCGGCGTCAAAGATTCAAGGTTTATTTACTGCAGGGAACACAGAAGTCACAACAAGTACAACACGTGCAACTTGGGGAGACTGCTTCAAATTGGTTCTGTGGATCGCTCCTTTTATACAAAATTAACTCATAGGACAACATGGTACACAAAAGTTTACAACCTGGTTCCCATAATTATCCCTCAGAGGGGTCGCTTTGGTCACTTTGGTACACATAAGGTCCGGAACATAAGTGCGGAAACATTTGGCGGTTCCCAACTGTAAAAACCCATCTTCCCAACATTAGTGAATTCCAATCGGCAGTAAAACAGATCGAAATAGGGACAAAGACAGGTGCAGAGGGAGATGGAGACAGTGGGGAAATCGAAAAGGGTGTAAAAGGGGAGGTATCGGGAAACACGAGATACAGGCATCAAAGAGACGTGCCTAATGAGATGCACGGCTGAGACAATAAACCGGACGGCAAGATGAGCCTCGAGCGAGGCCATCTGCCTTACAGTATCATCCCCCTCATCGTAAAAGATATTTACAAAGTACATGTGTCTTCCACAAATATCCTGAGAGTCCCAGGGTGACGAAGCGGACAGTGTCCGTTCGCTGGCTACTTGAGGGCAAGAGACAAAATGGATGCCGTATCTAAGATGGAACCCGTGGGTACAGATGAAAAACCCACATATCAAACGAACGGTTTAAGTTAGCACAGCGAAACTGCGCACACTTACTAAACTCGTCATTTGCGGTTCTTAGATACCAGACTCGACCATATTCGTGCGAGTCGAAAACATCACTTAAATTGTCACGGAACCTCAGACGCTCCTTTTGCCCTCATGTAGGCAAGCACTAGTCGGAATCATATTCGATATTCATCAGACCCTCGAGATGTTGCTGTAGCATAGCTCTGTCCAACTGAGACCCTTTGGTAACAGGTGGCTGTCTTATACACGTTGTAGCACAGAGGCCACATAAGGCAGGACCGCACTGCACGCAAAGGCAACACGTGAACAGGAATGCTACAACGACTCCAATGATCGTCAGAATTTTCCAACCCCAAGTCGACATCAGGCCCCAAAACCATCCAAGTAGCGTCCAATCCCCTACATCCACGTGTATGGATTCGGAGATCTTATGCAACTTCGAGATGGCTTGATAGACAGTCGGAGCGTTATCAGGAATGAAAATACAGCAGCTCGAATGGATAATCTTACATACCCCACCTCGATCTGCTAAGATCACATCTAAAACCATACGGTTTTGTAACGTCATAAGTCTATCCGCCTGAAGTTCTGTGGTGATATTACCAAGGGCACTGGCAGTAATATTAGCTGTCGATTCTACCACTCGAGTCAACTGTCTCAGGTTCCTACTATTAACCATAGGTCCCCAAAATGGGAGGAAACCCTTGAAAAAGTCTCCTGCCTCTTGACCGGCAGTATCCTCTTCGCTAATTACGCCTCTCACAACTCTAGTTTTGTGATAATCTGCATCTACAGTAAATGTCGGAGGCAACAAGTTTGCGATAAAACATGAGCCCATGAAGTCAGAGGGCAACCATGCATACGCACGATCATGACAAATAAAGTATGTACCCTTGGCAGCCAAAAACACAGGGGACGAGACCATTGGCAAAATATAATTTTCAGTGCAAGCACTCTCTCCAAGTTGGGCTTTCGATCTACGGCCGCGACCTATTAAACAAAAATTGCCAGTGTGGGGTACGACCCATATCGGAGGCGAGCTTTTAAGCTGTTTTTCACCAGTGAACACACTATATTCGCCTCTACTTAGGACCCTATAGGCTTGTACCTCTTCTTCAGGGATAAGCGAGGGATCATAGATATCGCTATCTAAATCCTCTATTGCTATAGACAAAGATTTTTGGTACGAGGTAGGACCAGAGTAGGGGGAACGTGGTTCTCGAATGGGGTGGAAACCCAGTGCGCTTCGAAACATTGTTTGAAATGCTCGAGCAGACCCTTGGGAGCTATACGGTAACACCAGATATGGAATTCCCTTATCCGTAGTATGTGGCATCAACCCACACACCCAGCAATTAGTAGTGTTAACCACTAACTGATGCTGATGAAGGAGTTGAATAAAGGAATTGTTGCGGAATTCTGCACGTCTAGCCTGCTCGTGTTCAGGTAAGATGTGAAAAGAATGAGGAGAGTCAGTGGAGATGAGTTTAAGATCAGGGGTAGGAGTAGGTATAGTAAAAGGCAAGAAGTAAGACATTGTATAATACACCCCACCCGCCAATAACGCAGAAACAGTCACAAACAGTACAAATATTTGGAACACAAAACATTTGGTACGACTGAGTTGCTGCAGCTTGAATCTTTGTGCTTGAGCTTTTTCCAAGTCCATCAGCTTCAAAAATGCCATTCCCTATGACCGTCCGCAACGTTTCTTGACGCACTTCGTTCTGTGTAGCAATAGTCAATTCCTAGGAGTTCCCAGGAATCGACGGTCTTTAACCTAGCGTCAAGACCTACTAACCAGGAGGAAGTACACGCGCGGCCCTACGGCCTTTATTTCACAAATATATATATATATCAAAAACAAATGTCTCTCAGCTGTGGAAACAAAAAGTGTAAGGAACGAAGCTCAATGAATATATACAAAATAATTACAATAATATGAGTGTTCAAACTGATCATGGAAAACGGGATAATGCACTTGTCAAGGGACAGAACGGGGTTTTATTAGTCTTTAGTGCTAGATCTTAAAAAATATCGGGTTTTCCCAGGACGTGTCTGTTCGTTAAACAAAAGATCCGTTGATCAGCTGAATGTTCTGGTCTTGAGTTTTCTGATGACAAGTGTTCAATAATGCCTTTTTGCTGCACTGAGGATTCTCCGACAGGTTGTGCGTCACTGAAAGGTACCAACGCCGGCAATCCTTCGGTTTCAGTTGATGCAATGCCTTTCCTTACCCACGAGTCTGCTGGCAACGGAATGGGGACTTTCTTGGTATGGGTGGCATGCACCCAATTTTTCCGCCCCTCAAGACGAACTGCAGTTCTTGTGGCAAGGAGGACCTGATAGGGTCCAGTGAACCTGGGATCCAAATTGTTCTTGCGCGAAAAATTCCGCGTTACCACCCAATCTCCGGGCTGGAGCTGGTGGCCTGGACCCTCCGTCTGTGTCGGCAATGCTTCGTGAACCTGTTGGTGAATTAACCTCAGTTTAGCAGTCAAGTCATGAAGATAATCGATCAACATTGGATACTCAAGATCACAAAAGGCACCCGGTCTAGGGACCCCCCAAACATTGGCAGGGCGACCGAACACTATTTCATAGGGACTGAGCCCTACTCGGGAGTGTACAGTTGCCCTTGTTGACAGCAATGCTAAGGGTAAAGCGTCAGGCCACGAAAGACCTGTCGTAGCCTGAATCTTTGCTAGTTTTAGTTTAAGGGTGCCATTGTACCCTTCAACCAAACCGGCTGACTGAGGATGATTGGCACTATGAAATTTCTGTACAATCCCTAACCCGCGACACACACTCTTCATCACGCTCCCAACAAACTCACTTCCGTTGTCTGACCACACAACCCGAGGCATTCCGTAGCGGGAAAAATACTCTTTGAGTAAAATTTTTGCCGTGGATAAAGCCGTATTATCCTTAAGGGGGTAGGCCTCAATCCACCTAGAAAATGCACACACCACAACCAGCACATACTTCAAATTATTACATCTCTCCATGTGGATAAAGTCCAACTGGATAACTTCGAAAGGGTACGCAGGAGGAGCAAAATGGCCAGGTGGAGTGGGAGTGCCCTTACCAGGATTGTGCATCAAACACACCATACAATTCTTAACCAAGCGTTCAGCACATTTCGTAATACCATCATTCTTCCACACAGGAAACAGCAATTTACAGATACCTTTCGCGCTAATATGTGCTAACCCATGTGCCATAGTCACAATAGCCAGCACATACGCATCAGGCAACATCCATCTTTTCTGTTCCGATAAGTCAGTCCAACAACCATTCGCATCCAACTTTCCCGTACTTTCTTTCCACTTCGCCTTTTCAGTCTCGGTGGCCTCATTCTGAATTGCTTTCACACTCTCGATAGTGTTTTCACACATACTTGATTCTGCAGGCCACCTAACCGAACTCGTCACATACATTCGAGTGCTAAGGTTCCGGGCAGTCTCCTTAGCGGTCTCATCTGCAAACGCATTACCACGACCAACATCATCCGTCACCTTACGATGCGCACTACATTTAACAATTGCCACTTGCTTAGGCAACGTAAGTGCATCCAAAAGATCATTTACAAGCTGGCCATGTTGAATCTTCGTACCATGTGACGTAAGGAATCCTCTCTCTCTCCACAGTCGTCCAAAACTATGTGCCACACCAAACGCATACTGGCTATCTGTAAACACATTCACCCGTTTATCTTTAGACAACACACACGCTCTCGTCAAAGCAATTAACTCAGCAGCCTGAGCCGAATTTTGATTTAATCTTGCACTTTCCACAATCGTTCTCAATGTGACTACAGCATATGCAGTCGTCACATCACCGTTCGGCAACTTGAAACAAGAACCATCCACATACAAAGTACCATCGGGATCTGTCAATGGAGTATCTTTTAGGTCAATGCGACCCTTAGTTTCCTCTTCAGTTTTGAGATAGCAGTCATGTACTGCTTCACCACTTGATTCTGCGTCGATCGGCAGCAATGTTGCTGGATTCAACACATTACACCGTTTTATCCGTATATGACTGGCCAGCAACGTCAACTCATATCCAGACAATCTTGCGCTCGTCAGATGTTGAGTTTTCGTTCGGTTCAATAGAGTGTCGACTGCATGCGGAACCATTACCGTGAGTATATTATCCATGACTAGACCTGCAGACTGTCGACTGGACGCCGCAGCTGCCGCTGTTGCTCTTAAGCAACTTGGCAAAGCTCTTGCTACTGGGTCTAAAGTCGAAGAAAAGTAGGCACATGGGCGTTGCTTACCACCAAAGGATTGTGTCAAAACACTCAACGCACAACCATCCCTCTCGTGAACGTATAGTGTAAACGGCTTACTGTAGTCAGGGGTACCCAACACAGGAGCCGAACACAGCGCATCACGCAATTCAGAAAAACTTTTCTGACATTCTTCAGCCCAAGGTACTGGGGATGAAACGTCCTTGCACGTAAGGGCTATCAATGGTTTCGCCAACAATGAAAAATTTGGAATCCATTGTCTGCAGTAGGACGTAATACCTAAAAAGGCACGAACATCTCTCTGGGTTTTTGGCACAGTCATTCGGGAAATCGCTGCAATTCTCTCTGGGGTCAACCTTCTCCCTTCTTTTGACAATAAGTGACCTAGATAAGTAACTTCTTGACAACAATACTGTAGCTTTGAAGGCGACACCTTGTGGTGCAAGTCATGTAGATAGTGCAATAATGATACTGTAGCCGTTTTGCAAATGGCCTCCGTATCAGCTGCCACTAAAAGATCGTCAACGTATTGAATCAAAGCTGCACCTTTAGGCAATACAAAGGCATCAAGCTGACCTTTAAGTGCTTGGCTGTAGATTGACGGACTCTCACAGTAGCCCTGTGGAGCGCGTTTTAGCCTAAAACTGCGACCTCCTAATGAGAATCCGAACAGGTCTCTACTTTCCTCTGCAATTGGGATGCTAAAGAAAGCATTCTTTAGATCGATCACTGTGAACCAGGAGGCAGATGCCGGAATCATTGTTAATAAAGCTGTAATGTCAGGTACCACAGGAAATTGTGGAACTACTATTTTATTTACCTCTCTCAAATCTATTACAAAACGATATACAGGAGGTTTAGTTGGGTCAGTTCGTTTCAAAATTGGCAATACAGGGCTATTACATACATTTCCACGAGTTTCTTCAACAACACCCTTTCCAATGAGATCATGAATGATTGCTAACAGTGCTCGTTCGCCCTCCAGAGAAATACGATATTGAGGTAAACGCGGTAATCGCGCATTTTGTTTCAATTGAATCACATAGGGTGGAATGTCTAACAGGCCCACGTCATTGGGACCTGTGGCCCATAGAGACGCAGGGAGGGAACTCAATTCCGGTGGGAATTTATCAACCGATAAATACATGGGAGAGATCACTCTCCGTCCCAATGTAAGTTCCACTCCTTCGGGGGAACAATACAATGTTGCATATAATCGTTTCAACAAATCCAGACCCAAAAGATTTTCACCACAACCTGTAGATAGAATCAGTGGAGCGGTTAGCTCACAAGGTCCAATCATAAGAGGCAAAGGATTAGAGACTGGGTTACTAACAGGGGCGCCAGAGAATCCGACGGAAACATTCGTTAAGCCAGACAAAGGTGCGCCAGGGAGTTTTTAATGCATGATGGAACTTTTCGTCGCACCAGTGTCTAACAGAAAAGGCTCAACTACACCCGATGTAGCCACTGCAACGTAAGGCCCACTCTGATCGACCGGAACTGACACTACTCCCTCTCTTTGTCGTTGGCTGTCCTAGTAATGGTCATTTACAACAGTCTCGTGCTCTACGTAATAATCATCCACATTATACTGTGCAGATCGAACTGACCCCGCATTTCGCTGGTCAAAGTAATTATTTGCATCTGATTGATTTTGATAACGATCACTCTGATTGTGGAATGAACCACGACCTCTACCACGTGGTGCCTGTTGAGGACCACCACCACGGTTTCCACGTGTCGACACACCATTCAGGCGGTCCCGTAAGGCAAGACAATCATATTTTAGGTGTCCCTCTTTCCTACAATATGCGCACTGATTATACCCAAGTGAAGATCTGGAATCAAAGTTGTCAGAGCGCGGCTGTGTCCTATCGGGCTGTGCTCGTGGTCGATACTGCTGTTGCGAATCATTTTGGTTTGATCGTGGAGGGTATGCTTGTTGCAACAAAACCTTTGTTTTGAGTTCTTTCGTTTTCTTTTCTACACGATCACTTTCTTCCTTTTCCCTATTCTCATAATACTGAGCCATTGCTAGTATTTGCGCAGGGGTTGAAACTGCCCACGCACTTTCTGAATTCTTCAATTTGTTGCTTAGTTCAGGCAGCAAATTTGACACGAATTTGTCAACGAATAACCGCTGGCCTCCCTCAGCGCCCATGTCCTGGCCGCTGTGGTCGACAAACGCTTCCTCAAACCTTGTAAAGAAATCTGAGACACTCTCGTCTTTCTTTTGCTTACAAGCTGATAACTTATCCCAGTTCACCTTCATCGCTGGCATGAGAGTTTTCATGAGCGTAATGATTTTCTGAGGCAAATCCAAAATCAGCTGTTCAGGCTTGGCCCCACCGACTTGTAATGCATCAGCTGCTAGCAGTGCAACCCAATCACCCCCTAATTCAACTGCGTGATCGGCTTGACGAATTTTAGCCCAAACTGGTTGCGGTACAACATTGCCAAACAACATGTCGATGTCGGCAATATTCATAATAGAAGCTTCTATCAGTTGTGATAACTCCTTATAATAACCAGCCGGATTTTTACGCGGATCGGGTAAGGATTGCTTCACTTGCAAAACTTCCGATCGTTTCCATGGAAGATGTATCCACACCCTTCGAAAATGTGGTAAAACCGCAGGGTTAGCTTGCGGATCTCCAGGCACCCACAGTGGCGGGACTTCTCTCATGGGATACTGACCAGGAACCGCTTTCCAGTTCTCAGTGGTATCATCTAATGATACCCGAGAATGTGCTGTGGATCTGAATGCTAATAAGCGTTCCACTGCACGTCGTACATCGTCTCCTATAATCATACCGTTCGAAAAGTGACTTTGAAGTTCAATTATGTCGGACGGTACATCATCTACATCATTATTGTACCATTCTTCCCTCAAAAAGTTACACATTTCCTCAAATACGAATCTCTGCATAGGCTCATTAAACTGAGAAAATGTATCAAAGACTACACGCGGAGTGTAATTAGCAGGATGTCTTATCCACCTATGTTCCTCGAGTTTACGCACTCAGTTATACACGAAACAATAATGCTTCTTCACAGGTTTTTCTTTATTTGTTTGTTTTTTACGACCAATTCTTCATTCATTGGTACATACGATTATTTCATATTCGTTTCTTTGCAAACATAATGTGCTCCTTATGTCGCCATTTTAACAGTTAGCTTGCATTTATCATCACCCAATGCATTTCGGGTCATAAACCCAGCATCTAATTCTTGGTCCTGTCTTATCCCTTGTTCACAGACCCCTGACGAAGGGTCGAGGTTTATGACCCGAAATGCATTGGGTGATGATAAATGCAAGCTAACTGTTAAAATGGCGACATAAGGAGCACATTATGTTTGCAAAGAAACGAATATGAAATAATCGTATGTACCAATGAATGAAGAATTGTTACATTGTGAAGAAGCATTATTGTTTCGTGTATAACTGAGTGCGTAAACTCGAGGATCGTTGATTCTATCCCCACCACTACATTGTTGTAATAAGGCACGGCCAGACTACGTGTGACGTTCACGCACCACCACCATCTGATGAACTTTTAGAATAACCTTGAATACTGAGTGCATAGGGATTACACTGTTTCTCATTGATTCCACAAGTCTACCCTATCTCTTTTGCACCACCCATACAAAATGCAACTCGACGATATAGCGTTACTTACCACCAACAAAGCAGAGACTCTTGCATACACGGCGGAAGCCGCGAAGGAAATCTACGGGTTAATTCAGGAGACCATCAAATTTGCTCCCCATAAGACCACAACAGCACAACTGCTTAAACAATTTGAATATATCAGTAAGAAGGAAATAAATCAAAGGTTGCACGCAACCACCCTCATTCACTACCACAAGAACCAAAGAATACCGCGAGGACTTAGAATAGCGCTCAAACCAATGCTGTGCAAAAACAATAAGAAATTCATCGAGAAATGGTACCAAATTCTAAACAAATGTTCACTAGACCTAATTCTATTAATTGTGGAGGAACTCTCAAAAGCTCTTACAGAAATTGAGGAAGAGATCAACGCATTAAAGACACAAATGAACGCAATTCCAGACCTAGACAAAACTCTAGAAGACATCAACAAAAAGCTAGAACGTTATTCCAAAGAGGTCAATGAAAGAAAAGTGAGGAAATATCGACGAGACACGTTAGATTATAAACTGGAAGAGGTATACACGTGGGCTGAGATATACAATCAAAAAAAATGGCAACCTCAACAATCAACTCAAAAAACAGCCACCACTTCTTCTCAAGAAAGTGTCGTTTCAGATTCTGAAATTTCACAAACCAGACCACCTGTAGCCACAATGGATAAATCCACAAAACCGTCCACTAGCAAAACAGGCCAAAATCAACCGGCTTTTTTAGATGTAAGCCCGGCAGCAAACGCCCCACCACAAGAAGGAGCAAAAGAAACCGAGGAGGAAATAGCCAAAAGGACACGAAGTCAGCTGTCGAAAACAACTTAATCATCAACATCTCTTCGAAACAACTAACCAAGGCTCAAACTAATCTTCTAAATAAAGGTACCACCTTCGTACCTACCTACAGGTCAAATGCAGCAGAAACAGAAATTGCTTTGTTCAAATTTTTCAGAAATCTGAAACTGAGGTATTTCTTTAAAGACGCACAAGAACAACAACCCATTGACATGTGGGATAAAGATTTTAGACCTCAAAGTTCCTTCTGTGCACCGTTTTCACACAAAACCATTGACGCCTTCGAAAGGTCTATAACTACGGAAGTCCAAAAGATACCTTTCAACAAACCTAAGAAATCAAACTTGTCACCTAAAGAATGGAATACCCTAAAAAACCTAAGTCTGGAAGAGAAGTTAACTTTTCAAAAAGCTGACAAGGGAGGAGCATTAATTGTAATGGATACATCTTTCTATATCAACAGTGTGAATCTACACGTTAATAATCAAGACATCTACCTCCCACTTGAGAGTGATCCCACAAGAGAATATCAACAAACTTTACAAAACATAATCGATCATGCCTTAACCATGAATTGGATCAACAAAAAAACCCATGCATATTTCATGATGAAATTCCCAAGGAGACCGCAACTATACATGTTGCCGAAAATC